>NC_143056.1:30480000-31105000 GCF_052426305.1 Pelodiscus sinensis
ATGACATACATCTCTGTACAAAGGACCCCATATCACAGTGCATAAGGTCACAGTCATTGAAAAAATAAATAACGCGATAAATAGATTTCTGTTATTTACAGTTTACAAAGTTGTCACTTTCTTTTTTCAAACTGAGCAGCTCAAGAAATGTATCGTAGTATTTAAAGAGGTACTGAACCTCCGCAGGATGCATTGCAAATGCCTGCAATTATTAAATAAAAGAACATTTAAAAGGATCATTTCAGAACATGTCTATACTGTAGTCACAGAGTCTGACTGAAGCTCAGATAGACACACTCAAGCTAGTTTTAATCTAGCTAGCTCAGGTACCAGAACAGTGAAGCCAGAAGGCAGTGAATGCTTCAGCATGAGCTATACAAGACCTCCCTGAACCCTGGGTAGATTACATAGACTGCTAGCCTCCACTGACGTGTACACTGGTGCATTTTCATTGCCCCAGTACCAGAGTCGGGTAGATTAAGGTAGCTCATGTTTATCCCCATGACCATAGTGTAGATGCATACCTTCAGGTCTTCACAAATGACACCAAAGGCTTTTTGGCAATAGAGGAGATAATGGGAGCCAAATTCTGCCCTTGGTTACACTGGTGTAAACCTGGACTAACTCCAGGGACATTACAGTAGTTTCCAAAAATCCAAAAGTAAGTCCAAAGTAAGTGAGGGCAGGAATTTAGTCATAGCTTTGTTGCACAATTTCAGCCATTTTGAACATAACTGCTGCCGTGTTAGCAGGTTTATTTCTTGCATACCGAAACAGTATATGAATAATGGCCATAATCTTGCTGCAACAACTCTATGGGAAAAAAAAGGCTCGGGGGCAGATTTTTTGGAGATTTCTTCTCTGACTGATATATTTGGATACCATACATCAACCTTCACATTTGCCTTTCAAGTTTGCTGAGATAATCTCAAAGATCAACAAACCCAAGATTAATTACTTACCAACAATCACCTTTAAGGTAATATGAAAATGACAGTAGTTTCCCATTCCCATTCCCATTCCCATCTTTTAGACAGTGCTTTGTAATCCAAAAGAACGGTAATATGCAGAACATGCGATACATGAATTGCCGTGTTCATCACCTATATGAGCGAGTGTAGGAGGTGCTACACATACCACCAATTCTGCATGTGCAGAACCTTAGCGTTGGCCCTGGGAAAAAGCTTAAAGACTGCACACACTGGAGTGCTGTGTTCTTCCACAGGCACTATGATGAGGCCAGTACAGTAAAAGCCACTAGAAATACATAAATGTAGGTTCAAGACGACCCCACAGAAAGTTTGTTTTAATATGTGCATTTTTTGTTCTAGATAACTATTTTGGTGGTGGTAGGCTAGTAATTAGAATACTTAGGGGTTATCTGAAAGGCAGTTCTTTTCTTTTCAAATGGAGCATTGATCACTTGGGTACACAGTTTTTCAAAAAAGCTGAAAACTGGTTTTGATGCAGGACTATGGGAACTGAATTCCTCTGTAAGCCTGCAGTTAGCTAACATATCAATCCTCCTATCCTGCCACCCAGCAAATTTAGAACAAGTTTAGGGTTCCAACTTAAGGAAATAAAAAGGACAATATATATTAAGTTATCAGGTACACATTTTAAAATTTCTTTTTAGTGTTTGAACACAAGTAAGCAAAAGATATGAAGCCCGCTGCTACAGAATTTTACATTTCAAGGTGCTGGATTATTTAATAGTAAAATTCTTTGGTTTTGTCAGTGTATAAATGTCATTCGGTGTTTGCCTTAAACTACACAAGAAGCTTAAAGGGTTTCATTATCAGGCAGTGCTTATAAACACCATTGAAAACACCAACCCAGGTTACAAATACATGACATACCATTTCAACCCACCCAGGAATGAGCCTTGCAAAGGAAAATAAGAAAAATAATTGGCAGGAAACTTGCACAATTAGACCAAAACACCTAAAGAAGAAATTCAATCAAGTACATGAATTTTACGCACATTCACAAAGGAATCCAGTGATAGGAATGGAAATTCTGTGTAATTAGAGTGTAAAAATAATGCAAGGAAAAATGTGGTGTTATCTCTTAAATCTTGACAGGATCCTTAATAATTAAAACTTAAACCAATAAAACTATATATATATATATATATATATTGGCACACTAATGATGACTGTGCTGAAAGGAAAATGCCTCGTGAAACAAGGTTTACAGGAGCGGTTGACAAAGGCTTCCCTTGTCGACCGATCCGCGTCTTGACTCGCGCGCTGTGCCGACAATCAGCTGAGCTGGCACAGTGCGGCGGCCATTTTTATTTGAATGAAGCCGGGGATATTTAAATCCCCGTTTCATTGACTATGTCGGGTAGCCTATTTTACATGCCTCTGTCTACCCTAAGGGCAGTTTACCTTTTGTCTCCACTGTGCTACTGTGAGGGGATAGTAACAGAAAGGAACAGTTCTGCAGGCAACAGGTCCTCAGTCTATTTTCCTTCCTTTCCATTGGTAGTTTACTCCATTTGGGAGGTAACTCCTTTCCCCACAGCCTGCTCCACTAAAGACAGATGATTTTTCATGTCTTGTAGATTATGAAACATTTAGAAAGGAGCCCAATTTTTCATAAGTTTTAAAGACAAAAGGGAGGTGGCAAGTTCCGTCAGTTACAGCGGTGTAAATCCTCAGGGACTTCTACAGTATAACATTAGATTCTGGCCCTACCTTTTTGTTTAAGGGAGTCTATGAAATATGAGATGGAAGGGAAACGAAAGTGATACAAAGCCCGGAGATCATGATCTGTTGTTTATTTAGGCTCCAATCCAGCAAGGCACATAAAGACTTGCTTAACTTTAAGCGTGTGACCAGTTTTACTGAAGTTAAGCTTTGCTGGATTGAGAATATTTTTTTCTGGAGTCGTACCATTTTTCAATGCTATTTTCTTGGCAACTTCTGTATCACATTAACAGTTTCCCCTCTCACATTCACCAGTTTTCTTTTCACTCATGCACTAAACAGTAACTATATTATGCAATAACACAACATAAATTCCAGACTGATCTAGCTAACTCTGTCAGGGTTAATAGAACAAACAGATGCAGATTTTTACATACACAATGCGAACAGATGTGATTTATAATTTTAATAATTTCAGGAAGGCAAACATGAATCCCTGCTTTTCATTTTTTTTTTACTGGAAAGCTCCCAAATGTGTCATGTTTTTCGGACCATATGAGTGATACTTTTACACACAGAAGGCACAAGTATATTATTGGTATGTTATATAGCATCTTGAAGGTATTCAGACAGTATAAAACAAGTGGCTCCTGACCCTCAAAACGATTTTTCTCAAGCCACTCAGTTTATCTGCATGGCTTGGATTATATTGATTTATTTCTTTATTTTTGTATACGGAGAAAGTGTATAGAGGAAAAGCTTCAGAGTAAGCTAATTTACATAACTTTTTCATCAAGGCCCTGATACAGTGCATAATACTTCTTTGGCAAAGTACATATCCCTGCTCACCTGGTCCCATTAGATGAGATTTTTATCAGTAATTATTTCTAGATTATCTAGATTGGTAGATTATCTGTAACATTATAAATGCTAGACATGGGGAGGCTGAGCCATGGGGTTCAGAGTCAGCACGGATTCACAATCCAAATGCCCTCCAAATTGAGGGATAGACAAAATGGGTCACTATTCTTCCAGGGCCCATTATAGAGATGAGACCAATCTGTGAAATTTGAGTCTAACGTTTTGTTTTGGGACAATCTCTGATTAGGACAAAATATAACAGTTAACTATAGAATAGGTTTACTCGACCATGATAACGACATCCTTATAGGCAGGGTAATTCAAATAAATATTTAGCATACCCAGTAATTCCAACCAGCGTGTTTAGGACTGGCTGCCATAGAACCAGCAAAAGGTCTCTCATCTTTTGAGGTTTGCTTGGCTCCAAAATACCCAGATCCAGCCTATTATTGTCTTTGAATCCATAAATGTGTAAAATGGTATAACTTGTTGATGCAACAAATTGCTGGTGCCCCAACTGATCAATAGGGGCTTGACTGTAACTTAGGCTATGGTCCTGTAGTTTAGGAATACCCATTATGCTCCACCAGGGCTACCTAGATTTGGGTCTGAAGGTAAGTGGATGCAGTGAGCTTGCGACTCCCCACTACCTGTCCGGGGGTAGGTAGATGAAGAGTGGGGTGGAACCTAGGCTCTGCTTTCCCATGCCAGCCAGCCAGCCCATATGAGCCAATATAAGGGGCACAATAAATTACTCCCATTATAGGATAATTATCCTCCTGGAATGGAGGGGAATAAAGAGGGCAGGGGCTATGTCACTGAGGTACAGTTTTGCCCTGGTTTACAGCCTTTCTAAAATATAAGGATAACACAGGTGTGCATGGATTCAACCTCTTCCCATGTGAAACCACAGTGAAAGTATTTCAAATGCCATTACATTTGTCTCCCAGTAATTTGCACATACTGGTCACATTTACCTATCTGACAAAGCCTCTTAGTCAAATGCCTTTTGTTGCCATCTTTAGGATTGATGAATTCAGTCACTTGAGCAAGGTAACTCCTCAGAATCTTAGCTTGGTCACTAATACTGACATTTGGAACAAAGGACAGTAAGACAAATAACAGATATGTTGCTCTTTTTCTTTAGGACTATATTAAAAGGATCCCATTACTATTAAAATGTAACAGCAAAATAAGTTAATTAGTTAGTATCCTCATACGTACCCCCAAAATAACCTTAATTATAAACACGCTGCCTGGGGTAATTGAGGTTGTGCTTTGAAAGGAATTATTATTCATATATTAATCATATAAATTGAATATATATAAAGAACCCCCCATAAGCAATTTAATTTCTTAAGTATTTTAGGAGTAATTTAAAGTATTCTTTTTGACAAATAATGGGCATATTGATATATAGTCTTAAGTGCAAAATATTAATGCATTTCTTTAGGAATCTGATAATTTGTATATAAATATTTTAAAAATAAAAAATAAATATATATAAATTTAATTGTGCTTCTTTAGAAACCTTTATATACTTTTCTGTTCATATACAGTTTTAAAATACACTTAAGAGTTAAATAGCAGTTTCAAAATATATTATACTTTTCATTAATCTTCTCGGTAACTTCAGGTCAAACTGTGACATTACACAGTTTTTGTAATGTTACTCATTACTATGGACCAGATTCTTCTCAGTTACGCTCAGGAAAATCCAGAGTAACTGTTTCAATCTACATTTATACAGGTGCAAAGAACATCAAAATCTGGCTGTGTCGGGTTAAAACAATTTGGCTCTAAAGTTAGACACACTTTAAAACTTCCTGCATACAGTCCAACTAAGGAGATAGTTCCCATAATAGATTTGTTCTTGTCAGAGTTATTTATTATTTGTACTACATAGTACAGGGCGCCCACCTCTATTAAGTTTGTGGGGGGGAGGGAGGGTATAAAAACAAATGGAGAAGATGAAGCAGCTTCGAGATTAATATACTAATAATGAAATAAATTCTTCCCTCCCACAAACCCATGGGGCATCAAAATTGAAAGAAGGTGTGGAATGTGTTCATGTTCAATTTTTCAGATGATAACAATTGTACCTAGAAACTGAGTGCCCTGTTGAACATTAATCTTTAAGTTTCTTGTAAAATTACAAAGTGGGCTTACTAGTACCAATGCAAAATGTTACTTACAGGCTTTAATATTCACAAATATTAGTTTATATTTATACAGGATTCCTTGCTGATGGTATAACACATTTTTCAAGTATCAACATTTGCATGTATAATCTCTTTTGAAGATTAAGACTCTTTCTCTTAGTGTGCATCATCAAAAGTGATACACTATTAATCATTTTCTCTTCTTTCTCTGTAAAATTGTTCATGTGTTCTGCACATTTTTTTTTAAAAAGAGAGTGATTTAATA
The DNA here is from genome assembly GCF_052426305.1 of Pelodiscus sinensis. Lineage (NCBI taxonomy): Eukaryota > Metazoa > Chordata > Testudines > Trionychidae > Pelodiscus > Pelodiscus sinensis. Next base: position 30,485,943 of record NC_143056.1, read on the forward strand.
TTTAGAATCACCAACAAAGGCTTATAAATGTCAATGCAGTTCTTCTATAAACAGAGCACTTGAAGAGGAAAAACAAATGTCCACAACAGTGCATGCCATGTTATGTTCATCGGACTTTCTGGTCCTGTAGCTCTGATGCTTTAATGGAGCCAAGAAAAATACTACGCCAGCCTCTTCTTCTTCCATTAAACAGTAAACATCAAAAAAGAGTGAGAGAGAGGAGAGTGTTTTCTAATCTTGTTCAGACTAATGGCGGTGCATGATTGTCTGCATAGGGAGAATAAAAACCAAAGCAGAACACCACGAAAAAAGGAATTTTGAGTTCTCTGCATGAGATCTGCAAGTTGGATGATGGAACAGCAATACCCAAAGAGGAAAATGCTTTACTTGCCTTGAGCTAGCATGTTAAAAGAAAGGTCTGCTTTCCTTTCACGTAAGTAAAAGTGCTTGTTGGACGACAAAGCAGGAAAGAAATTCAGATTACTGATGAGAAAGTAGAAATATAAAATGTCTCCTATCATTTATAGCACAAAGTATCAAGATTATGTCAAGCCTCTCTCATGGTTGTGGTTTGTTTTAAAGATCTTCTCGGCACATTGGAAAGTTGACAAAGGTGAAGACGTTAAACTCTATCAATACAGAGAAACACAGGAAAATGGCATAAAGAAACAACACGTAGAAGCCTAGTTTCCTGTCAAGTTTCCATTTATTTATATGGATTCCACTCACCTGCAAGTATACAAAGCATTAGTTAATGGAATCTCAAAGGACACAAACTTTAAAGGAGGACCATTTGAATCTGCTGTCTTTAAACATGCTAAAATACTGTTTTGGTCATTTTACAGGTCAAAAAGGACACTTAATTTTTTCAGATGGAGATAAGGCACATAACTGATCAAGTTAATCATAAGGCTTTAATCTGCAGCTACATTAAACCGCCTTTACACTGCTCTAACATATAAAACATCCTTAAAGTGGGTGTAATTTAGGGTGTATCCACACTGCAGCTAGATGTGTCCTTGGGCAGACATATAAGCACAGGCTTTGATTAAGCTAGCTTGCTAAAAATAGCTTGTAGCCACTGCAGTGCAGGCATTGGCACAGGCTAGTGACCTGAGTACCATACTCTCAGAGGTCTTAGGACAGATGTGGAGCTTGCTCAGTCAGGAACCTAAGCAGGAATAGCACTGGCTCTGACCTAGTAACATTCAGGCACCTAGTCCATGCTGCCATCTGTGCTGCTGTGGCTGCATTATATATTGAGCTTGGTAATTGATCACAGATAGTGTAGGTATATGTGCACACATTAGAAATTACACCACCAGCTACAACATAAGGGTACTGTGAGATACTTTCAGAACCTTTAGAGCTCTGTGAAGAGCTCTTAATTTAACTGAGAATCAGGTTCATAAGTGTGCGGGTTCAACATACTCTGAGTCATGCAGCTCCCATTAATTGCTTTAGTACAGCCTAAGTTATCAGGTAAAAGAACCTCCAGTTCTGTCCCCTAGATCTATGTTGTGTGGGACACTGGTCCTTACTTCTTTCAACAGCTGCTCAGATGCAGAGAACACAGTATCAAAGGAGGTTAGAAGTAATGGGAAGTTACATGGCTTGTTCCCTTCATACAGTTTGCCAAAATATATGCCACCCAATTTGTACTCTGCATAGATATTGGCCAAATTTTTCAAACCTGGGTGGCTGTCTTAAAGTTCAGCTCCCTAAATTCACATTTAGGTTCCTAAATAAAAGCAACCTGATTTTTGAATGATCCCGTTTCTTTCACTTGTGACCATATCCAGAGCTGGAATGATGCCACTCATGCAGCACTGCTACATTCTCACTGACACTGCTGAACACTGGCCATGCAAAATGCAACTGAAAATATTTGGTCTGGCACAAGAGATCAGTTCTCTGCAGCTCGAGTTTTCAAGTTCCTCCGTCATCTACATCCAGTCTCTAAATCTTTCATTTTCGGTTGAACTCCAGCAAGTTGTAACTTCTGGGTCAATTCTATGAAGACTGGACTAATGCTCCCCAACTGAATTTCAAATGGAGGACCCCCAACAACATAAGTGAGAGTAATGGGAGTGTGCCGTAGCTTTTGCACTCAAATGACATTGCTTCAGCTGTGGCAGGAGCCTGGTCATTCTGCCCATCAATATCTCATGGACACCTTTGACAATAGCATTTAGCTAACCCTCCCATACCTTGCCAAACTGCTGGGTGTGGGGAGGTGTATGACACAATAAGCTCAAATACAACATGACTTTTGTCTTTTAGAGTATAAATTGGGAAATTGCTTCATGGTGTGACAAAGATGAGAGCCAGCAATGATCTCTACTGAGGGCTAGGCTGGTAAAGGGATTATGTCTGTACAGATCACTGTTAAGATGCATTGCCAAGATAATTGTATATTGACTAGGGTCTGATTTTTGCAGTCCTGATCATCCTACCATCACATTTAGTGTGTCATTAGTACAACACACAGATAAGCCACAGATATACAGCAAAGTGAAGTCTATGGTGATGACCACATATGTTATGTAGTCTCCTCTGAGGGTCCAAAGTTAGAGAAATATAGTCAGCAAATGTTAATGGATATTTGCACTTTCAGAGTCTGGTTCTGCCCACATCGGCCTCAATGAGAGTTTTGCCACTGACTTCAATGCATTCCGGATCAGGCCCTAGATACATTGGAATTGCTTTCAGACCCAAATTAATGTTTCACTTACTAGGCCTTATGTGTTCATTTCTGAGGGGTACTTAGCTCCACCTGGGAGCTGAGCGCCAGATTTAATGTCACTGAAGTAACTGGATGCTAGATCAAGCTCTGTATGAACAAATGCTATTCAGAATGGTAAGTACTTCCAGTTTCTCCTGCTGCTACATACAGAGTAAATGTATATATCAAATTATGACATGAAGTAAATACTCGAAGGGGTCATATTTTGAACCACAGAAATACTTACAGTAAGAGCTACAGACCCCAGTAGAAGCACAACTGAATAGACCAGCCCTTTGCTATTTATCTTAACCTGTGAAAATTAGATATAAAAGAGAACTTTAGAATGTTTAGACCATATTAAAAGTGCAAAAGAAAGTTAACTGCTTCTTGATTTATAATATTCTCTATTCTAATTTTTTAAAATGTCTAAAATTCAAAATGAAGGGCTTGTCACAGGGAACTGCACGCTGCAGGAGTGTCATTTCTAAAGTATATAATTGTGTGGTGCATTAATTGACCCGTGTTGATCCTGCTCAGGCACACTAAACATTTCCCAGTGTGCCTGCACTACATTAAAATGAACTAGAGGTCTACTTGGACCAATTAATGTGCAACACGTTAGTGCACATTAGAAATGCTTCAGTGCTCATTGCTTCACTGTATTGACAAGTCCCGAATTACAATTTTAAAAGTCAGAAATCCTAGATGTTTAATTCATGGCAAAATTTACTATCATGGGAGAACATAATGTTTACAAGAATCAGAACAAATGTGTAAATAATCAGTCTTGCTTAAGTATCCCCCCCCCCCAGCACTTGTATATTGCCTTTGGTCAATCACTCTCAAGGAGAGTAAGCATCATCCTTATTTTATAAATAGGTAAACTGAGGCACAGAGTGGCAACGAGATTTGCTCAAAGCTGCATAGTCAGATAACAGACAACAGTAGAGTCAGAAATAGACACAATTGGTCCTATTCTTGTGCTACAATTAACTCACTTTGAAAGCAATGGAAAATAATTGCATCTTGTGACAAGAAAATATGCCTCCCTTTTTCTCTGGCCAGGAAATAAACTGGTGTCTTATTTAATTACCATTTAAAATGCTGAGTATTTTTACAATGTTTTCTGAAAACAAAATACAAAAAATAAAAACAAACATATATATACGTACCGTTGATCCATAATCAATCAACATAGTTTGCATGCCCCATGGTACTCCAAGGCCTACTAAAATGTCAAATACGTTGCTTCCTATTGTATTGGATACTGCCATATCACCAAGACCTGCGGGGCGGGAAACACAAACAAGAATTCTCAGGTTGAAACACACTCAAGTCAAACATTTTGTAATGAGGCTGCGGAGGAGAGAGAAAGAGAAAGTTCATTGAACAGCTTTGATGACACTTCAAAATGAGCTAAGTGCTACTGCAGCTCCCACATGGGCAATTTGCCAAGTACCCAAATTCAGCAGGTAATTTGCATAATATTTACATAACCTTTCAAAAATATGCTCACAACCACTATACTTTTGTGCGAGTATCATCTTTGATAGGGGAGTAAAAAAGGTTGAAAAGCTTTGTCCTGCTCACTCTGTAGTCCCAGGGCAAAACTGGTCACGAGTTCCCCTGTAAAAACCTGAGTGTGGGTGGAGATTGTTTCTCTTAGGATGTATTCTGGCAATGTGGGCTCTAGCCAATCTGAAAAGTGATTGTGAAAAATGCTGAGCAGCATGGAAGTAGAGGACATTCATCACTGAGCTGGACTACGCCCTTATACCTGTGAGCACCAAGTTCACTTTAGAAATTTCACTGTTTAAAAACAATCCCAAATGATAATGAACTATGAGAACCAAGTGTGAGCAGGTGGTAAGGTCACCAGAACCTGGCTCTTACTGAATTGTTGTCTCCTGTTTTCAGTATTAGCTGGCCTCTGGATTTTTATACCACAATAAGGATGGCAGGAGTGCTCATCCCAATTTGTTTCTCTCTCAAGGACCTGTTTAATTATCTGTACTACTGCCAAATCCACAAAATACCTGTCAGGAAGGAGGAAGAGATCTATTATTGTTGAAAGTGCTCTGCAATTAAGTTTATCTTTGTGGAAGAACTCTGAAGGCCACGAAAGACCTCCAGCTGGATCACAGGCAAAACCTCTCCTCCCAAGGCAGGACTTGACATGGTGAGACATGGTCATTAGCACAGACAGTCCATCCCTGGGGTATCCTTGGAGTTTGTGTTTATGGTCAGGGCTGGCCTTACCATGAGGCGAACTGGGGCGGCCGCCTCAGATGCCAGAGTGTGGGGGGAGCACCAGTAGGACCCAGAGTGTGGAAAATTGTGTCTGCTGCTGGTACATATGTATTCTCTCTGCTCTAGATGCACAGTACCCTGAGAGGGGTAGAAAAGGAAGAAGGCAGAATTGAGACCTTTCAAAGTTTTGGCCCAAGCGAGGGTGCACGGGGGCATCATTTGAGCTCCCCGCCTCAGATGCCAAAATGTTGTGGGCTGGCACTGTTTATGGTGAAACCTTTTGCTGCTTTCCTTCACTGTCAGTGTATATCCGCATTTGCCCATTGGGAATCCTATTAAAGCGCTATGCATGGCCTACACATGTTACATGAGAGACTGGTGATTCTCCATATGCCACTTCAGCAAGCTTTTCCTTGCCTGTATTCTCATAGCAAGTAATCTTGACCAGGTTTTGTCTGTTATGAGGTGATATTCTAGTGCAAACATCTGGCTCACAGAGATCAATAATAAACCCCCAAGAGAATATTAGCTGGACTATAAAATAACTGCACTAAGCAGATTATCTTTATTCCCCATTGATTTCTCATTTAACATTTTGAGTTATTATAGAAACTCTAATAAACATAGATAAAGAATGGTAGCATTTATTTTCTGAACAGATTCAGGCATTATGAAGGTATGACACTGATACAATTTTAGTACTTTTCTCCCTGCATTTCTTCTTCAGATCTACTGATTCAAAGATCATACTTGAAAGAAAACAATTTTAATGGACAGTGTCCCATACCAATTCTGAAAACAGCGGATCTATTTTGGGGAGATTTTCTTACATGCAATGCCTTATATGAAATGGAGAATGGATTATTTTTAGTATATAATTCTTTTTTGTGAGGCATATCCAAAACATATTCAAAGAACAGATTTTGTGTGAAATGTTTAGTGCTTGCATTCATAAATGAAACATTTTAAATATATTTATGTTGTTCACATCTTACATTACAGATGTGGGACTGTACTGGCGCCTGGTGGCTATTTTATGATTTCTGAATTGTTGGTTCACTGAAGCCTATGTGCAGCCTGGAAAACAAAGAGCCATCTTTTAGCATTAAGGGCTCTTGGAGCTAGAATACTGAAAAATGCTATTATTACTATCTGTTCCTCTCTCACGGTGATAGAAATGAACACATTCATACTTATTTGTTTTAAGCAACAATAGTAAAGGATGTTGCCATAAATATTTCTCATTTAAAAGAGTAAAGCTTAACAAAAATCAAAAGCTCAGCCATGTAGGGTATGTCTAGACTACATTGCTCTGTCGACAGAGCTATGTAAACTAGCTTACCCGACATAGTCAATGAAGTGGGGATTTAAATAATCCCCGCTTCATTAAAATAAAAATGGCCGCCACGGTGTGCCAACAATCAGCTGATCCGGCACAGCATGGGAGTCTAGACATGGATTGGTCGACAAGGGAAGCCTTTGTCGACTGCTCCTGTAAACTTCGTTTCACGAGGCATAAGGGAGTGGTCGACTAAGGCTTACTTTGTCGACCGATCCACGTCTTGACTCCCGCGCTGTGCCAGATCAGTTGATTGTCGGCACAACACGGTGGCCATTTTTATGTTAATGAAGCAGGGATTTTTTAAATCCCTGCTTCATTGAATATGTTGGGTAAGCTAGTTTACATGGCTCTGTCAACAGAGCCATGTAGTCTAGACATACCTGTAAATATAACCTGGAAAATCTTTGCCTTTTTAATAGGAAAGTTAAACTTGGCATGGCTAAAATTAATTCACTTCTACTCATGGAGCCTAAGGGAAGATGCTGGGTGTCTCCAAGTTGGAGAAGAAATATATTTGAAGCTAGTTAACTTTTATCATTTCCTTCCCCCCTTCCCAATATCTTTACCCATCATCTTAAGAACATCCTCTTGAAATCAATGCAAGTTTTACAAATAGTACCTAGGATATGGTCCAAACAGCAAACTGTTTGTATGTGTGTGTGATACTATTTTTATGGCTGATGTCTTCAAGTCTAGCTCTTGTGTACATTACATTTTTCTGATTTGACTGATCTATGCTGCACAGCTGAGGTTTTGTTGTTGAATGACATGCCAGAAGAATATTAAACTTTTCCTAATGCTCCAAATTCTTGGAAATAATAAGTTTCCTGTACTTGTAACCAGAGTGGTAACAAGGTGGGGACCAACTTTTGTTCTGTATTTGTATAGCACCTTGCAGAGTGGAGCCCTTGTCCATAATTCCTACTGCATTTCAAACAGCCTTTTGAAAAATCCTGCATATTAAAGAAACCAAAGCACATAATATTTAATATGAAATTTCTGGAACACTTGATCAGAAATGATACCTTGTCTTGCTACTATTAAGCTGGCCATGCAGTCTGGTACACTCGTGCCTGCAGCTAGGAAAGTAATGCCCATGATAACATCAGGGATTCCCAGAGTGTATCCAATAACAGTTACCTGAGAGAAGGGAAAACAGACATTTAATAAAACTGGGAAGTCTCTCTTATTTTTATCCTCTATTTCCAATACAACTGGGACTCACTCTTCACTTTAATATCTGGATGTGGCCATTGGGAAGGTCAGACACAGGAACACAAACATTTCTGTAATGATACAAAATTGTAGCAACATTCTGACTAAAAATCTCCAGCAATGAAACAGTAAGTACTCATAGGCACACTCTTAAGGGTTTTATGAAAGCCATTTAAAGTGCTCCTCTTTGAATATTTGTAACATGATGTGCAGCCCTTAAGGGCACTTACAGGCAAGCACAGCCTGCTCTTATGTTCTGCCTGCAACAGTGAAAGGCTGTGTGGTTATCAGGACTGAAAGCAGCTGTTCGTTTGGCAGCAATGCATCCTGGGAAGAGGGCAGAACTATAAAAGATCTCCCTTTGCCATAGCAAGAGAATGGCTTGGGAAGAGGCAAGACTTGTTCTGAAGCTCTTGACAGCAACATTCCTGAAGGGAACAGAGCCTGAGTCTCTCTGGACAAAAGGCCCAAGTGAAGCTTTGGATGAGCCTAGGGAGAGTCAGCAGCCTGTGATAGGGATCCCAATAAGGATGGGAGGAAGGGTCTCAAGAGGGAGTGTGTTAAAATACTGTGAAAAGTGGCCAGAGAGAAGGCTTAACAGCCATCCAGCTAAGCAAGCCTAGGAAGTAGCCTTTGGGAAGAATAAGAGGGGCGAAGCAGGAACATTTGAGACAGAAGTAGACAGCTACTTCATTGCTCTAGCCGATTAAGCCCATGAATCCCAGTGCTGCAACCCTGTATTGTGCTTGCATGCGTAAGAAAAGTCTGTTTGCAGATCCATGCAACCAAGGCACAAAGGACTCTTGGGAACCCCTGCAACCAAAGGGAAGAATTTCCACAGACTAAAGCAGGCAGTGATCCTGAAGCAGAACTGGGTAAAGAATGTTTGTTTGGGCTCTTTTTTCAGTGGCACCATGTTTCTGGTTTTTTCAAAAGATAGCATCCATATTGATTGGACACTATCTCACATTTAAGTTGTGATTACTATGGACAGAGTGGCCATCAGGGCACCTGTGCTTTTTCTGGGAGGCCTCTTCTTTCGAAAAAAACACATGCCTTTTTCCGAAAGAGTTCTTTCGGAAAAAGGCTTCTTCCTCGTAGAAAGAGTTTTACCACTGTCAGAAAAATCTCTGCATTCTTTTGACTTTCTGTTGAAAGAACGCAATTGATGTGTGTCCATATGTGTAGTTTTTCCAGAAAAATGGCCATTTTTCTGGAAAAACTCTGCAGTGTAGACATATGCTGAGAGAGTATTTGTGGGGACACTGATGCCTGGGCGCATCTTGAAAGTTAGATATCAGAGACACTGTTACTTCATGCCTTTGATCTTTCCAGTTCTGAAACTGAAACCAGGGTTGAGAGCATCCTTTACTGAAGTACAGTTGCTAAATGAAGGTGTGGCAATGTGGTACCAGGAAGAATGAATAGCTGGAATATGAATCTCTCAACCAGTGTTGCCACATATTGTAAATCAGATAGAGAGTGCTTTATTATATAATGTAATACGTTAAACAACAATTTAAGGGAAAATACTATATTCAAGTGGAAACAGAAAAATAAGATAATCCCCAAATGTATAAAATACTGTCAGAGTTATCAATATGTACACCAGACAAATAAAGCTGTGACACACAGCTCTCAAGCCTCAAGCAAGTTATGACTATCAGCTGCTTGTAAATGAAGATGCTTCCAAAAGGTCACACCGTTCTGTTACATATTTCATTTCCCACAGTACATATTATGAAATAGTTTGATTTTTTTCATTTTATTGATTTTTAATTGAGGAAAATGCTTTATCCACTCTGCTACTGACCTGCCTACCCCTCAGAAATACGAACATGACTTCTCATTAGCTCTGTTTCTCTTTGAATAGAAAGAGGATGCCTTTTTAAAATGACAAAATAGCTTTTTTAATGACAAAGAGTCTAATCTGAGTGACTGTACTATTCATATCTCCTCTAGATGAAAATATGCATTTAAGCAATATGTACTAACAAAATTAGAGTGAATCACATGGACTAGTATTTCAAGAAGAATGTTTCTGAATGGACCATACCTGATGTAACTTCACCAGAGCAACTGAAAAGGTTTATAAGTAACTTCTATGGGACTCTTACTAATTGGGAAAATAATACTTGGGATTAATACAGTTCATTCCATCCAAAGCATTTTATACGGATTCTGATCCTGCAGCCTTTATTACTCATCTGAATTACTCTGTGAGTATGTGTCAGGATCAGGCCTTAGGGCCATATTTTTAAAGGTATTAGGTGCCTAAAGATGCATATAGGCACCTACTGGGTTTTTTCAAAAGTACATAAAGCCCTAACTCCTATTCAATATTAGGAGCAAGGTGCTGAGAAACTTTTGAAAATCACACTAGGTCCCTATTTGTATCTTTATCTCCCCGACCTTAAAAATATGGTCCAAAAGTACTGTCCAGAAGAGAGACTAGCACATAGATCAGATATTAGAATAACTACTAGACAGCACACACCCTACTGTGACTACATTTTTGTTTTTTGTACATCTAAAACAAACTAGGATTAGCACTGAAGATGTTTGCCATCTGGGTTGCACATTTAATTTCTTAAAACAAGGTTTTGTCACATCCACTTACCATCCACACCATAAAATAGGAGAACAAAGCAATCCACAGAGTGGATAAAATGAATGTCAGCATAAAGAAGTTCTCCCAACGTGGTTTACTGCAGTTTGGAATGGTACAAAAGAGTAGGAATAGCAATGGCCATGTCAAAATCCATTTTACTTTGTTCATTTTTCCATCTGCAGAAAGAAAGGAAAATAATATATTTAACTTTAGTGTCCCTGCAGCACCAGGCCCAGTTGTATATATATACACACTACATGAATGGAGGAGGAAAATACAAACAGGCTTGGTTACAGCTATGCATTTTGGTTTGGAGGTTATTTGTCTTCCTTGTCCCCATATAACCATTTTCTTCCTATGTATAGTATGTTAAGTTCTGCCTTTGGATACATCTGTAGGGTTCTCTCTGATACAAACCAGACACAATGTACATACAACCAACAATGAAATTGAGCCACAATATATTGCTCTTTTGATTTTGAAGCAGAAGGTTGATAGTACTGCCATTAAAGGGCACTTTATCTTACCAGTAAGCACCCCACCTGAAATGAAAAGCAACTTACAACTTCATTTTTTAAAGAACAGTGTAAATACGGTCTCACTTCTGTGCAATATCACTGAAACTTTTAGTTGATACAAAAGCAGAGACTTTGACTCTCATTCTAGACTGTGCCTGTGAAGGATCTAGTGCTAGAGAATTTACAAATAATAGATTATTATCTGCATTACAATACATGCTCTTTGCTTCACAGACAAGACATGAAATGCCAATGTTTCAAAAGTGTGAAGTGTTGCTAATGTGCATGTAAATCTCAATTAATGAGATCAGAATTTTAACGGGATTTTCAGAGACTAGGGATTATATTCATATTCCTTGAGACATTTTTAAAGCATTATGCCAGTTCGCTTTCCAGAATGACAAATGAGGGGCACAGCCAAGTGCTCTTTATGTAGTTTTGTTTCAGATAAAATTAAGCTTGCGGAGGATTTTGTGAAATAGTATAAATGCCCTGATCATTATCTATGAAAGTTCTATACAAGTGTGCTGTTCTGTAACTGATAGTCATCCAAAGAATAAAAAACAGATACATCTCCACTGTAGTCAATGTACAACTGTTGTAAAGGAGAATAGAATCTTGATTAATAACCCTTGATGCTTTCTTTAATGCAGCAAAAATTAGTTGTAGAGGACACAACAAACAATGTGATGCTATCTTCAGCTTTAAAAGATGGTAGGAACAATGCCAGAACTCCAACTTTTCATTGCTTACATGAGGCTGTGCTGCAATGAAGATAGCTGGACCACTGTTTTTAACAGGAATTTCTATTTTTTGTCATAGAACTTCATTTTTAGGCCCTAATTTAGCAAAACTAGTGGAAAGTCAATTTGAAGATTCACTGTTTAGCATGTCCTTAAGTGCTTTGTGGATTCAAAACCTTGGGCAGGATCCCTGTCAAGTTATATGCCCTCAGTAAAGAAATGAAAGATAGCTACTGCTAACTCCACACTTGTCTCTCCATATATTAAAGAAAGTTTTTCATGCAGGGTGAAAAAATGACGTCAACACGTTACTCGATGTTGCCCTGCCCCCCAGCCTCAACAGAGTCCCCAGAAGGGGAAGAGATGGCCAAGGCTCAGGATTCTCCTCCCCCACCCTCAGGGGGTGCCTTAGGCTCCCCACTGTCCTGCAGCTCCCCTAAAGGAGGACCAGGGGGCAGCAGCAGCAGCTCTTTGCTGCACTGGGGGCCCTGATGCTCCAGGACCGAGTGGGGAACTGTCACTTCCAGCTTCTTGGGCCAAGTGCACTGGGGCTCCCTCATTTTTTGGTTCGAACTAATGCATCCCGGCACGCACTTCCTGGTTCAAATCAGCTGTGATTCAAACTAGCGTGCTGGCGAGATCATGCTAATGAAGCGTGGGATATTTAAATCCCCGCTTCATTAGCAATTTCGAATGCCTGCATTTGCATCCCTAGTTCGAACTAGGGTGCAAGTGTAGACATACCCATATAGATCAGGTCTAAAGCCAAGGAAGTGTTACACCAGCATAAGTGAGATCAGAATCTGGTCCTTAATTATTTCCCCAAAGGAGAAACTGGTTCACTCTAGGGATTCTGCTCTAATTTACATGAGTTTTACACTGGTGTAACTGACTAAGGTAGAGTTACTGATTAATTATACTAGCGTAGCTGAGAGCAGAACAATTCCAGCCTTGTTTAAAGTAATTTAATATTTTCCAAATCCATATGCTCTGTATTATATATCAGAGGCTTTAAAGGCTATGTCTACATTACAGAGGGGTTTTTTTTTAAAAAAAAAAATGGCTGTTTTTCCGAAAAAACTGCAATTGCGTTCTTTCAAAAAAAATCAAAAGAACAGAGGGGTTTTTCTGACATTGGTAAACCTCTTTCTACAAGGAAGAAGCCTTTTTCTGAAAGAGCTCTTTCGGGAAAAGGGGTGTGTGGAGGGGGAAGAGGGCATTCTTCCTAAAGAAGAGGAAAGAAAAAAAGCACATGCCCTAGTGGCCACTCCATCCATAGTAATGATCACAGATTAAATGCGAGATAGTGTCCATTCACTGTGGACACTATCTTTCAAAAAAGCAGATCACTTTTTCAATGCGCTTTGGCAGTGTGGACGCTCTCTCTTGGAAGATGTCTTCCAGAACACTTCTTCCGAAAGAAGCCTGCAGTCTAGACCTAGCCTTTGAGAGCCAAACATTTCACAGAGATCATTCTCTGGGAGGCCTATTACATTGTTTATGAGAACCAAGTGACAGTGCTACAATAATAAGTTGTATATCAATTTTCAGTATACGTTCTAATGCTTCATTCTTTTATTTCCTCTCAAAAAGTTTTAGAAACTTTAGCATGAATGACTTTAAAATGCAGTCATTCCTAGGTGAAAGGTAACACATTAATAACACACAATAAAACTGTAATGAGAAGGGAACATTGTCAAACATCTACTTTTAAGAAGTGTCAGAAGATTTTGTTGTTGTTGTTATAAGATGTGAAATACCCACATATAGGAGATAGGAACTTGGTTTTAAAGTTTCATCCAAAAACCCCACACTTGGTAAACCAAAATAGTGTGACACTGGAGACAAAGTGACAGTTCATGCTGAAGTCCCCATGTCTCAACTGAATCAGTCTGGAAGCAGTCTGGCTCATCTGTACATTAGTATTGGTAAAACAGCTGTTATAATTCTAAGAATGTGTTTAGTGTTTAGAATTTATGCAATGCTTTTGAGTTGCTGCATGCATTAATCTCATTTATAACATCAATATTTCATTTTGGAAGGTCATATTTGAGTGTTTGTATTATGAGCCTCTGTGACTATGTAAATCACCAGACAGGAGAGACATTACATTAGCTTGAAGGGCTGCTTATCAACAGAATGTTTTACTGACTTCCCAATAGGCAGATGTTAAGAAGATAAAACACATTGTTGTTCTGCTCTTCCTCCCATGAAATGGGGTCATGCAAGTGGATTGTCCCCATCAGCTGCAAACTCAGAGCACATGTCTGCAGGGGGATAAAAAACCCATACAAATGAAACAAGGTATCTTTATGCTGCTTGGTCTCTGGCCCAAGGTTTCTAGAAATGCCCTGCTGCATAGCCTGGGTTAGCCCTAAAGAACATATAAACCTTGATAAACATAGAGGCTTATTACTTTTGAAACTTAACATTGTAACTCATTTGCGTGCATATGTTTACATGCTTTAAAATGTGTAAATAGCTCTGTTTCTTTTTCCTGTTTCATAAATCTCTATCGTTTATTGCAGAATTGGCTACAATTGTTGTCCTTGGTGTGAGATCTATAGTGCATTGACTTGCAGTAAGTGACTGGTCCAATATTCAGTAACCTGAATATTGCTGTGATTCTTGATGTAAAGGATGATTTACCACAAAGACATGCACACCTGGGTGGCAAGACAGATTGGAGTACCATGGGGATGATCTATGGCTCCTTCTTATAGCACCGGAGGAGTTTGTACTTGATAATTGGTCAGCAAAGTCTAGTATAGAATTTACAAGCTGGTGCCCTGGTTCCTAACAACACTGGTACTCATACTCTTGAATCACTGCAGGCAGCGTTACACATGGAACTCAGTTTTAACTACCTTAGATGGGCCAAAAGCTATGATGACACTGCCAGGAGTCAAGAGCACTGTAGCAGTTCAGGTGTTTCAAACTTGATATCTAGGCCACTGAATCATTTCTTCTGGGATTGAAGGAGTAGATGAGTAGGAAGAATGCATTATTCAGCATATTGTGGTATAACTTAAATTGAGAACTGCCAGAGAGACTAGAAACAACGGTCCATCTAGTATAGTATCTTCTCTGATAATGATTGAACCAAATGCTTTAGAAAAAAGTGTCAAAACCCTCAACAAAAAAAGACAGTTATGGAGGGAGCTTCTTTCTAACCACAGGCAGTTACTGGCTGAAGCATAAGTGTTAAAGCATAAGTGTTGACACCTCTTGCAAATGTTTATCCCAAGTGGACATACTACAAATATTATTATTATTAATTCACATAAATCTCAGATGTAGGGCTGGTTAAGAAACAGAAAAGATTTCATAGAATGTTCTGCATTTACTTCCTCTGTTTTGATTTGAAATTTTGAAACTTTAAAAACAATTGCTGACAATCCTTACTCTAGTCCTTTTTGTAATTCTACCAACCATTTTGCTTCAGTGTAACTGATGGCAATAGATTCCCTTGGCTAATCCTCCAAATCCTCAGATAGTGTAAATCTGAGAAGCTCTACTGAATCAATTGAGTTGTGCCCATTTACATCAACTGTCCATGTGTTTGCTTTTTTAAAAAGTATTTCTTAAATTTCAAAATTTTGTTTCTTTAGCTTTTTAAACAAAAGTATTTTTAATCAATTTTAAATTCTTTATCTCCTGGGTCCTAATTATGCTTTATATTTACAGCTGAGATTTAGAATTATTTATATCAGTAATATTTAATTCAAATTTTGATCTTAAGTCATGTAGTAATGGGGAATGTACAGCTCCACATAGGGGCTCTTGTACTAAACCAAGCAAGAAGTATCATTGTGCAACCAAAGTGGTGTTATTCTTAAGGGCTAAGGATTGATTGGATTAGTGTATGAAATTCAGAGTATGTAAATTAGACAATCAGCCTAATTTGTTTTTAAGAGTCTGCTGTAAGAGGCACTTATTAAATTAATAGTTTATAAGTGTTGCATCCCTACTGTGGAACCAATCATGGAAACCAGAGACACAACCCAAAAGGTTCAAACTAGAGGAGTTCTGAAATTGTATGTCTGAATGTTTTTTGTTGCTTTGATAGAAACTGCCCTTTACAGAATGACAGTTTTTCAGAGTCTGACCTGCAAAAAATGTCAAGGTTTTTATTTTTTCATTCCAAATTGGAAAATAGTATTCAAAACCTCAAACATTTCTGTAGTGTGGAAATTCTGATTTCCCTGCCAATCCTAGCTCCAACAAACAGAACTTTATTACAGACTTTCAGAGATCAATTTGTTTGCAGCATGACGGGATCCAGCAAGTTATATTTCCTGGTGTATGCCCTTACAAGGTTTCTTAAAGGAACAGTACACTACAATGAAGACAGGTCAAGAAATTATTCAAGTCAACAAAGACAAATTTTGCCCTCCAGTATTATGGAATTACTTTAGATTTACAAAGGAGGGGATGCAACAAAAAGAAAGAAGTTATTGAGTGGAGCTGCTCACTATGTGTCTTGCTAGTTCCACTGTTTGTTTGATTTCTCTTATTACTGTCTGTTTTGTTACTGCCTATATGAGCAGATTTCCTATAGTGATGGATAAAACATACTAGTGCTACTTAAAGCAGTCATAATCCCTTTGTGTATACCTCTGGGATAAAAATTAAAATGCAAATCAAATCACAACAGGGACCAACATCTTTCTTACTAAGGAGGAGAATAATTGACAAACACATTTTCCTCATTTTTGAAAAATCAGTTTATATCTTGCATTATATGAATCTGCACAGATATATATTCTGTGATAGAGACCAGCAACCCAAAAAATAAATGCAAACAGAGCAGCCTAAGAGGGAAACTGAATTTTTATCACAATGTTGTCCCTAGATAACATTGACTCCTAGGGATAGCTCAGTTCATTTGGTGTGTTACAAATGGAATATCATAGGGCAACATCAAATCTGCAAGTTTTGTTCCAAAGCTGCCTCTGTTTTTAATGTTGTCTTCCAAGATGCAGGTACAATAGGATAATGGGTAGGATTTTCTAACCTCCTTGGCCAGCAGCTCTATCTTTTTAGTTCTGGAAATAATTTCTTATCTTCACAAACACTGTATTTCATTATAGTGAATTTAGAACCCATCCTGTGCAACAATGGGTTCTCAACTTCCATTAAGGCAATGAGAGTTCAAAACAATCTACACACCTTTTTACAAGAGATTTGAAGAGGTGACAATAAATGGGATTTCACTATGTGCTTACAGTTAAGGATGTATTTAAGTGCTTTTCCTGAACCTAGGTTGTGCAAAGGCTCTTTTTCATCAGTTCAGTCTTAAGATCTGCTGACTCAACCTCATTCTGATGTACTACAGCATTTCTTAAAAATGCTGCTCCCAAGGAGTGACAAGGACACCTCCCCTTGCAAAGTCAAGTGAGTCACCACCATAATTGGATACCTGGCCTCCATCTGCCCAGGAAATGAAATAATCCTGTGGTCATTCCTCAACTCAGTTTCTCCACACTTAACACTGAGCACTGTCTTCCCCTTCTAGATCATCAGATCTTAAATGAGCACTGACATAGGGAGAGAATTCTTTCTTTGGAGCCCTTCTGAGGATGAACAATTTATTAGTTTGTACACAATCTTCTGGGCTTAAGTTCTGTTTTAAATTGTATTATTTAACAACCCCAGTTTGAATAAAAGGGATTTAAGTAGCTATTATTCTAGTGGAGAGATGAGACCTATTTTCTTTTCATAATTTTTTAAACTGAGTATGTAAAAAAAATGTTTAATTGTAATGGTGCTTTAATTATCTCACTCTTTACATTTTGTAGTTTATATGCTGTTTATAGTCTACTTCATATTAATCAAACAGTAAAGTATCAAAGGAACCTCAGCTCTTAAGAGCTAGCTGTCCAAATGATAACGTGCAGGCCATGAGAGATCAAGATACTTTCTCTTTAGGAAGCACAGTTACTTTTCCCGACAAGCCAAAGCCAAGATCTGATAGTATAATAATCCCTGCCGTGGCAGCTGTTGCTTTTGTGTGGCATCTTGAGATGGGCCTGAACCAACCCTGGGCTCAGAACTTGGGTGTTTGAAATTCAGACTCGGATCCAGCCTGGATATTGTAAATTGAGACTATCTTTACTTCCTTCACGTAACTCTCCCTTTACTTCCAATTCCCATCCCCCAAAGCCTTAGTTATGTGACTGAGCCCCACTACTGAGGGGACACCACATATAACAGGGAGTAGATCACTGAGACAATACATTCAAATTCAGCATGACTCGGAGGTAGATTAAATTGCACTTACATCTATTTCAGAAGAATGTTCTGACAAAAGTAACCCTGGTGTGTAACTTGAAGAACTCCTTGCCAAAGGATGTGGTGAAGGCTAGGACTTTAACAGGATCCAAAAAAGAGCTACATAGATTCATGGAGATTGGGTACATCAATGGCTATTAGCCAGGATGGGTAGGAATGGTGTCCCTAGCCTCTGGTTTCTCTGGCAGTGAGTGACAGGGGAGGGATCACATGAGGATTACCTGTTGTGTTCCTTCCCTCTCGGGCATCTGGTATTGGCTACTGTCGGTAGACAGGATACTGGGCTAGATGGACTCTTGGTCTGACCCAGTATGGCCGTTCTTAGGAAGAAGCAAGAGAAAACCAAAAAATGTGTGACTATGGAACTGCAGGAAAAAAGGTTGGACTAATCCATAGCCATCTTAACTGGGGCTCTAAAAAATAAACTTTAATTAAAGTGAATTCCCTACTTTGCAAACTGCAAGCACCTAACTTGGAAAGTCCTTTCAGTGTCTATTCTTCATAGAGCTCTTTATAGTACAGAAAGAATACATGAACTTCTGATCTTTAGAAAATGTATGTTACTTATTCCTGGTCTGAAAATGCATCAAAAGATAGACAGAGGGGACACTGGGAAGCTGTCTGAAAATTGCCTTTCTCCCTAAAGCCAATTTCAAATGTCAGATTTTTTTTTAGGCTGCTGATTGTACCAGGGCACTTCAACAACAACAAAGCATGGTGTTGTTTCTTTACATTTTCCCAATGTTATTGAAGTAGGTGCTTTCGAGAGCAAAAAATAACAGAATTCTCCCTCAGAGAATGTGAGCTGAGCAATGAGCATCCAAGCAATAGATAATCATCCCCAGACAACAGGGGAGTAAGAAAAGCTGAAAATAATGATGAGGATTTAAAATATCTACTCTCTCTGCTCTTATGTAAACTTTTTCACTTCTAGCTGAACTTTTGCTCTCTCACAGTCTGAAATATCTCATCAGGCATTCCTCTTTAGCCTGTTGGGCCTCAATTATCCAAAAAAACCATTCTTAATAAATCCAGAAAGACTGCCTTAAAACAATACCAATGGCATAACTTGGAGCCCTGTCTTCAGTTCAAACCATTCTGCTACCATGAATATTATAGTACACAGGAAACCTTACTAGGATCTTTTTTCCCCCTCTAATTTTAAATCAAATCTCCTAGAGCATGTCTACACTAGGAAGATATTTCAAAAGAACTTATTTTGAAATAATAACTCCCAAAATAACTATTTGAAAATAGTGCATCCACACTACCGGGAAGCCTTAAAATTAGTCGGAGGCGGGCTCCCTTAATATGAACACACCTCCTCGACTTAAAGCCCCAGGAAGCACTGGGGAATAATTACTTTGAATGACTGTGTCAGTGTGTGTGGGGGCGGGAGGTAGTTATTTCAAAATAGCAGCAGTGGAGCATCCACACTACTGCTACTTTGAAATAACTATTTTGAAATAAGTGTTATTCCTTATGGAAAGTGGGAGTTATTATTTTGAAATAATCAGCCAGTTATTTTGAAATAATGAGCTTTGTAGTGTGGATGCTCCACTTGTTATTTTGAAATAAGTGAAGTTATTTCGAAGTAACTCCCTAGTGTAGACCAGGACCTAGGTACTGAACAAACCCAGAAACGAAAAAGGTTCCAGCCACCAGAGAAGTGATTTATTGTAGTAGTAGTGGTAGTAATAGTAGTAGTAATAAAGCTTTAGCTCGGGTGACATTTGCCCAATGCTCAGCTTCTGCTCTGTGTAGAAATATGAAAAGAACTATTTGGTAAAAAGAACTGTGATGCTCCAAACAGAACTGGAAACAAAGGATCATGTACTGAAAATATCTATATTAAAAATTATCTTTACAAACCTGACCATTCAATCCTGTGTATATACTTATCTGTTTATATTTTCAGTGATTTCAAATTGTGACATTGGAATGGTCATGTGCATCCATACATGTAAATAAACTTCGTTTATTCTGTTGTACAAACAGTAAAAAAAACCTACATAAATGCACTTGTTTTGTCAGCAATCTAACAGGTCTGGTTTTTTAACAGATCAGTTGTCTTCCATGTTTCAACTTCACAGGAGAACTGATATTTATTACACAGTGGGTTCCAAACAGTGCACACTATCAGTTCCAATAATAAAGTGCATACTATAAAAAATGTGCTCCAGTATTTCCCAAAATCAACTGCATTTCTAGCTTGATCATTAGCATTTTAGCAATTGGATCTCACAGAAACCAAAGAAGATTCTCTCCTCTTTAATGTTCAACAGCTAAAATTCCTCTTTCAGTTTCAACAGAAGTCAGTTTTCTGCTTTAAACAGCTATTTTTCACCATTCCAGATGTGGCTAAATTTTAGTGGCAGAATGTAAATTGTCATTTTAACAGATAGATAGCCCCTTTCTAGAGAGCCCCTTTCATGAAAGGATTTCAAAGTGCTTTCAAAATGTGAGTAATGTTAGTCACTTTTTACACATGAGAACTACATATGCATATAACCACGAGGGCCTATCTTCCACTTGTTATTATGAACCTCTTTTTAACTTCCTTTTCCACGAAGAAGTCTTTCTGTCCTGACATTAACATACATGGCACCAGCTTATCCTTTTCCAGGAGGCAGTGTAAGTAGTTCATTCCAAGACTATTATTGGGGGTATGTTGGTTAGATTGGTCTATGTAGACTATATATTTAGTTCCCTCTCTTCCAATTATCACATTTATACATACATCCCAATCCTGGAAAATTCCAGATCAGTCTTGAATACTTACCCAAATCTCCAGTCAAGCAGTACCTTCGTCACTTCTGCACATCTCAATTGGGAGTCAGTGGCCTAAACCCTGGATGTTATTGTCATCCAACCTTAGCATAAGAACTTCAAATCAATTTTATAGTCCCCACCCACCTGACTGACTGACTCTTGCTTTTTGGCATTTTAATTACATTTTGTTGTTCGTTGTATAGCATCCTCCTTCTCTTCAAGATCAAACCTACCGGGGGCTGAAAATGGAGACATGTTGTCATGCTCATTCTCCTCCTCTTGATTTTCCACAATAATGTTCCCATTTTCAATATTTTCATGTTTCCCATTTTGAAGTGGTTTGCTCATGCCATTGGCAGAGTGGATCAGTCGCTGACGCTGCACAGGAACACAGACCAAAACACCAATGTCATCTTTGAAAAACTTTGCTAATCTTGTTCACCTGGTCAGTTGTCTTCTTTGAAATCCTAACACCTTGGAGACTCCTAATTAAATTCTCAAATGTATCCCATTTTAGCACAGATTAATGAGCATGGCTCATTGGGATGCACTTCTCACCCATGGTTTCAAGCCTCAAGCCAGGAGCTGGGCTCATACCCAGAGGTGACGCTGCAGTGCTGTACTCAAGGAACTGCTATACTATCAGAGGTGTTGTCCTTCAAACGAAACATTAATTAATTAAGGTCACATCTGCCCCTTTCCAGTTCCTTCCCCACTCCCCTTCCACCCCATTGGGTAGAATTTAAAGATCCTGCCCTACAGCATCCCTGGTCTGATTAAACATAAGGGTTATCCGTTGCTTTTCTGGAGCACATATTGTTATACTCACTGCACTACCATAGCTACAGTGGTTCCTATTCAGAATAAATATTCACTACATAGTGGAAGCTGAGACACTGTACTCAAATCTGATATTAAATATTAAAACTAATAAGGCCTTATGGTTGATTTATCTATCATAGTATCTTCCTTCACTCAGTTCATTACTCTTATAAGTGCTCACATTCAATTCCAAGTGTCTAAAGGGGAAAAACATCCACCCTCTTCTCCTGATAGAAGAACTTCTTATTCTTTACTGCCCTTATACCTTCATGGGCCCCCTTTCCACAGTGATCTACCCTTCAGTGAAAAGGGCTTAGTATGGCTCCTATGCAGTGAGATAAGTCTCTGCTGTCCTAAGAGCAGAGTTGGAGAGCCAACCTGTGATTCCAGCACCAAACGAATACTAAGTGGGACGGCGGTCCTTTGGCAAACTCCCTTCAAAGCACTCATTTGTTATTCTTTTAGTGAACTTACCTCATTAATAATGAGTCTGCTTGCCATCCGCAATCTGGTTCTTGGTCCAAATTTATTTGTAATCATTATTCGTAAGCCAGCTTCAGGGAAGCGGAATTTCGGGGGACTGGAGCAGATGATCTCATCCACCATCACCACTGTATTTTTGCCATATTGCTGTTTTCCCTTCACTAGTGATCACAATGCCAAGAGTTAGATAGGAATGCTTCCCTTTGCCTAGAATTGTCCCATTGTCACTCATGCAGGGATCACATTTACCTGAAGTCTTGAATTTCCTAGCAACAATCCCATTGGCTACGTCTACACTGGCATCCCTTCCGGAAAAGGGATGCTAATGTAGCACATCGGAATAGCAAAATCCGCGGGGGATTTAAATATCCCCGGCGGTATTTGCATTAACATGGCTGCCGCTTTTTTCCAGCTTGGAGATAAGCCGGAGAAAAGCGCCAGTCTAGACATGATTCTCCGGAAAATAAGCCCTTTTCCGGAGGATCTCTTATTCCTACTTTGAAGAGATCCTCCGGAAAAGGGCTTATTTTCCGGAGAATCACATCTAGACTGGCGCTTTTCTCCGGCTTATCTCCAAGCTGGAAAAAAGCGGCAGCCATGTTAATGCAAATACCGCGGGGGATATTTAAATCCCCCGCGGATTTTGCTATTCCGATGTGCTACATTAGCATCCCTTTTCCGGAAGGGATGCCAGTAGACGTAGCCATAGTGTTTCTTGAGCCTCCTGAATTTGATCATCACTGGCTCTCCCCATCTATCTGATTCAGATGATGTGCTGAACAGGGTTTCACTACTTTGAGTAAAAATGGGCTTGTATACTTCCCATCTAACCATTCATTCTGTGTTTACATCTAGCCATTTTTCTTTGTTTACATACCATCACCATTCATCATGGATTAGCAATCTTTGCACAAGCCACCCACAACTGAGAGAGCATATACTGCTCTCTGAAAACTGTACTGCTATCCAGTTTGTTTAAGGTGCTTAGCGTCTATGCAGCCTGTTGCCTCTTCTAGACGCCTGTCAGAGACCCTTAGTGTTGGGTTCCCGCTCCCTGCAGATCTTAATTTTAATTGTATAGAATATTATCAATATGGGATTTCAAACTACCCAAATTTAACACAATTATTTCTAGACAATTGTTACATTTGATCCTTTAGTACAAAAGAACTTTAAAATCATACAAAGGTAAAGGTTTTGTGGTACGTATTACAGTAATAAAAGACACTATACTAAAACACAATAAAAGTGCAACTCAAAGCTTCTTAAATTTAACAAATCCATGCTAGTATTTCCATAAACACTACCAACTACACACAGCAAGCGCAGCAAGGCTCAGCAGACAGGAGACATACCCATGTGCAGTTAGAAAACAGGGAAAGAAGTATGCATGTGACTGATATAAAAAGTATCTTTGTAGTAAGTAGGGAGAGAAAACAGAATTCTTCTCTGCTTGTGTAATTGCCCTTTAATTTTTTTGAACAGCAGATTACTTACATTAAGAGGAGCAGAATTTAGGAGGCAAAAGTGAAAGACAATCATTAGTGCATAGTTTCAGCCAGGAAGCAAAAGAAATCTGGGAAAACATTCAACTCAAATGAAGGAATTACAATTGATCTGTCATATAAATGCATAGCAAGCTACATAATAACTGAGCCTACATTTGTTATTCACTCTAGTGGTTACATATTTTTGTTTTTTAGGAGGTCAGTTTCCATACAACATGTGCAAACCACATAATCTTTTGAAGCTGGTGGTAGCATCTTCTAACACATTTTGAGGTCTGAGAACAGATCCTCCCATTAACATTAATCCCCCCAAAAAACCAAGTTGAGATTGCAAATCACTAGTAAACCCTTTTATCCTCCTTTACTCTACCTCTTGACATTGAGGGAGGTAGAACTTTGCAAGAGATCATTTTGTGTTTCATTAAAATAAGGCTTTCAGTAAAGGCATTGTGCTCACACGATACATATAAAGATACCTTAAAGTTTCAAAAGAAAAAAATGTTCTGCACAGGAAATCAGTTAAGTAGTTTTGCCTTGCAGTTTAATCTACAATGAAGGATGAAACTAGAAATAATTTTATGCTGGGTGAAGGTAAAGCAGCAATTATCCTCCCACTCTCAATATCTTCAGCCAGTTAATTTAATGGAATATTGCAGTTGATGCAAAATAAGAAGCAGTGCTCTTCTGAGGGCTCTCTGGGAAGTGATTACACTGAGGCTATTTTTCCTGTGAAGAAGTGTTATAAGCAAGATAGCCTGAACCTCACAAGTCATGATCTGACTCTCATTTAAAGGAAACTCACCCATAGCAGTCTAACTCTTGGATTAGTCAAGAAAAAAAATGTTTGACAACAATCCTGGTAAAAAAGAAAGCCCTAAGATCTTTGATATAATGCAGTCTCTCTAGATTAGCTGTTCTCAAGTGAATGTCTCTAGTGAAGTCTCAAAAGCACTCCTTGATCATGCAACTTGCCAGTGAAAATAACACAGAAGCAGTGCAGTCACAATGGAACTAATTTTAGGAGCACTAATGAGATTATGGAAAAACTCACTCAGGTCAAAAGGACTTTTGATGAATTACAGGTAAAAACTATATCACTGAAATACAGTGCAGTGATTATGGGTATATGACTTACTGTAGCCCTGGGGCTGACACAGTACATTTCTCTTGCCTGTTTTTCTCTTCAATCTGATGCCATCTGCTTCTGAAGACACATGGCCCAGCTCCATATGGTCCAGCTGGGTCCCATTTCACAAAGAGCATTAGTGGTTTTTACAAATAAAGAAAAAGCATTTTCTGTGACTCCTTTGTACATCCTGTAAGGGAAATATCCCCCAGCCATGGTATTTTTTCCCATAAATAGGCAAACTTTCTGATCATCACTCAGGGTCTGATGCAAAGCCTACTAAAGTCAGTGAAAAGCCATTCATTGACTTCAACAGGCTTTGAATGAAGCCCTGGTGCATCTAACCTGTGTTCAATACAGACTTGGTGAGAGCTTTCTGTTACCAACGAGGAATCCAACCCATGTCATTTGAGGGCAGCGTGAGTCAATATTAATAAAAAAAAAAAAGCCCAGAGCACTGATCTACTGTGCCTGTCTTTTTAGAATGGGAGCATTATTAACAAGAGTACAAATCTTTTGCCACAGAACTCGTCCTTGAAATTGAATTTTTCTCAGGGTGAAAAGCTCTCTCTCTATGAAAATCCAGTAATGGAACTTTTTATGTTTCACCAGTGGAAGCTCTTGAAAGTAATAAAACTCATGAGCATCAAAGGCAGATATACTGTATGTGAACTTCCTTTTTATCTGCACCTACAGTAACAGAATTCCCATCACCAGCAGGAAGAAAGTATCTAACTGAGAGCAGCTGTTCTGTGTGAGAATGTAATCAGACTTTGTTTGTATGGATAGGGACAGATTAAGGTCAGATCCAGACCTCTGAACCCCGGAGGAGATGTAAAAGTAGATTCTGAAATTTGCTAGCTACAAGCAGGAAGCAAGGCAGCAGGTCAGCTGGATTGCTGCCTACAGCTGATTAGGGATGATATTGGGTAATTGAATAGTCAAGTAACTGCATGAATTCTTATCAGTTACTTGACTACTATAATCTCCAGGGGTGGGACTGGCA
Organism: Pelodiscus sinensis; assembly: GCF_052426305.1. Classification (NCBI taxonomy): domain Eukaryota; kingdom Metazoa; phylum Chordata; order Testudines; family Trionychidae; genus Pelodiscus; species Pelodiscus sinensis. Next base: position 30,511,361 of record NC_143056.1, read on the forward strand.
GCCAATGCAATCCAGCCCCACTGGCAGGGAAACCCCCTCTGTACCAGAGGCAGCAGCGCAGGGTGCCACATGGGAGCTGGTCCACGAGGGGAGCCAGTTTAAAAACCAACTCCCTGTGTAGACCTGCTGCCCTGCGCTGCTGCCTCTTACACAGAGGCAGGAGCACAGGGTGGCAACAGATCCTGTCCACGGGGGTCCAGCTCCCTATAAAGAGAGGCTGCTGCAGGGGGGGGAGGGGAGGAGATGTGAGGCTGCCGTGAAGCAACCTCAGCCTTCAGTAGCCCAGGCTGGCCACAGGCAGAGGTTGGTCCAGCAGCAGGGGCTGCTGATGGGGACCAGTCTCTGTCCACAGTGGGCCCAAGCCTAGGCTTATCGGTTAATCATATAGTCGACTACTCGTTTACATCCCTACAGCTAACAGCAGCCTCCCCAGTCCCCCCCCCCCCCACCCCACACACTGGCAGTACTTGAGGAAGGTGGAGCTCAGCTCAGGAGGAAGCTGGTCAAGGGCAAGTCCAGGCAGAGGTAGTGGAAGGTCACGGCAAGTTACAGGTTGAAACTCTCTTGACCAGGACACTCTAGTCCAGCAACATCTGGGTTTGGACAGGACCACAGATGTTCCAGGACCAGAGAGTCCCACTGGAGAGCTAGCACCCAAGAGCCCTGCAGGCTGGAGCAGGAGCCCAGTGCACACACAGGTGGTGGGGCTGTGTGGCGCGGCAGTAGAAGCCCAGTGAGCAGAGGAGGTGGGGCTGCCTGGTAGGGCAGCGGGGCTCACAGGGTAGTGGGGCCAGTGAGATGGGGGAGCCAGCTGGGAAGGCAGCAGTCGGGCTAGGGCTGGAGGAGGCTGGTGGCTGGGGGGCCAGAAATGACCACCCCTGGGTCCGGCAAAATCCCTCACCTGGGATGCAACCGCCTTTAGGTGATGGATCTTGCTGCCTGATGCACTTAGTTGTGAGGCAACCTGGCTGAAGCTCCTCTCCCCACTACCTATCGCATCTCCTTCACAGCAGTCATCTTTCTCCCACCTGTCTTCTCTTTCTCCTGGTAGGCAGGTCCCATTCCATCCCTCTGTCCACTGTCCCCATACCAATGCCCATTCCCATGCTACCCCATCTCTGCTTTCTAGTGGTGGTTTGGTCCCTCCCATGTAATCTCGAGGCCATGGGCTCCTCCTCTCACAGCAGATCTGAGACTGACAAAGGGGAGGGGCATTAGATTTGGGGAGGGATTTGTCCTCAAAGCAGCTGAAAAGTTAACATGGAAGAAATTTGTTGTGGGAAAAGTTTGAAGGGTATGAAATTTGACTGGACCTAGGATTTTGTTAGTCTCTTTATGTGATGCCTTTAAGATGCTCAGAGCACTTTACAAACATTAATTTGTCCTCGCAGTATGTCCAGGAGATAGATGGGGGTAAGTTACCATTCAGTATTATTAGGCCCAATTTTACACAGTGACTAGAGAAATTGGAGCTTAAAAAATATATGTGACTTGGCTAAAGTCACACAGCAAAATAGCTTTCATGCCAGACACTGAAATGCTAGGTCTGCATTCTAACCTCACATATATTCCCTGATGGAGCAGATCAACCCCAATACCCCTTGAAAGGACTCTGACCAATTGGGTGATGTACACCACTACCCACCTTTTTGCCATATAGGAAGATTATTCTCTGAATCCTGAGTAAATCTTCCATGCATTCAGGAGAACGGATAGTTCACTGTGCAGCAGTCCTGCTGTTACCCAGACAGCCAACATAAAGAAAGATCCTAATACTTGCTACAAAGCGTTTTTCTCTTAGCCATGCCATGGCTTCATATAAGAAATAGATTCATTTATTTAATTTTTCATATTTATTATTTATACTAAATGATCCCAGCTGAGATTGGGGCCCATTATGCTAAACCCTGTACAAAGAGATTGTAAAAGACAATGCCTACCCTGGAGAGCTCCTAATTTAAATCCAGATGGTAGAAAACAGGAGAGGTCATATTCCAAATCTGTGGTGAAGGGGAGTGACCCAAAATGCATTGGGCAAACATAGCTTTAGCCCACCTCCCTTATACCACTATCTGCCCTTTCCCAATGCTGTCACATTTCCAGGAGGTACAGGTCCCTGACTTTTGAAAATAAAGAAGCAGCAAGACCTGTCCAGTCAGGAAGCGCTCAAGAAGTGAGAGGGGCTGAGTCTCACAGGCAGCAAGGACTTGAGTTTGCAGACAGAGAAGGAGATACAAACAGCAGACAGAAGGAAATGCAGCAGAGCTGAAAGATTCATGAAGAACAAACGTGTAGACTCGCTCATGCTGTAAAGGCAGCAGGACATCTTCTGTATGTGGCTGCCAAAAAACCCCTTTCCCCCTTTCATACATCCCTTAGATATTTGTTTAGGAAGAGACCTTGTCTTCCTAGTTTTCAAACTCAACCTCATATTAGGATGGTTTCTTTTGCCCCAATTGCTACCACTCTGGCCATTCCACTCCAATGCAGAGTGCACTTTAAGATGGGTGAGAATTAAGTAACAGACAGTGCAAATTACTTTCACAGAAAATAAAATGTTTCACTTATGGTTTTGTAACTCATTCTCTTATTGCTGAACCAGAGAGTAGAAGATAGCAATGCTGCAAGAGTACAAAGCAGCATGCTTCTTCATCTCTAGAAGGAAGTATGATTCACAAAGGCTTGGTTGCACTGGATCTGTCAAGTTAGCCCAATAAAATGTCATCATCCTTCTTAAGATTGAATATTATCACTGTTTTGATCATAATTGAAAAAAAACCCCACACTGTATGCCAACTCTCTTCACTTCCTGTCTGCTCAGCCTTACCTTTCCATAGCAATGGCATGGATGGGTCATCATAGCTTATGTTATAACATTCATTACCATCTTCCAGCTCATTGCTGACTGTATTGCCATTCCCAACATTCATGCTTTTGATGGTGAACAACTTTTGCATCTTCACATTGTACCTGAAAGTGCAAAGCAACAGGTCTGAGAATGCTGGATTATTGGAATAGTTCTGCAAGCTCCCAGGCTGATGCAGTGAAACCCAGCACAAAAGGATTATTTTGTGACAACCAACATTAAGATAGAAAACAACTGAGATTATCAAACTCAGTACTGTGACTAAACTTTGACAACCTGAAGGCCATTTTGCAACCTGACAGAAGAACATGGACTACATCTCCCCTATAGGATGCCGAAAACACGGTTTCAACTCAAAAATACATTCCCTGGAAGGCATTTAGCCCAAGATGAAGCACTGCATGCTGGATGTGAAGCCTCACCAGTCTTCATCTCTATATCAAAGAGCATGGCTGCAGCAGCATACAGAATAGAATTTAGGCCCTAGGACAAGCTTTTGGCAGGATCAAATTCCACATCAAAGGAGCCTGAAGGACATCCTCTGTATACTGAGAGGTTTAAGTATATACAAGGGTTCTTCTGTCCCCTAAGACTTTAGTTTGTTCATGGGTCATGAACCTTATAGGATTTCTAAAATTTACTATCAATATAGGCGCAATTACACCTAAATGAATTTCACTGAAATCTGTCAAACACAGATGCCACGTTGAATATACTCCTTCGTGTTAATAAGAGTTTCACATTAACTCCTTAATAGTCTATAGGCTATAAGAGAACCATTACATAGCAACTATTTTTGAGACATGTACATCAGTCCTGAGCTGCTCTTCTTCTCCTTCCTTTAAGGATTACCTCCTTATCTCTGAACATTTATCAGCAGCTTTCTGATTTAAATGCCTCCACTGAGGAAGTCATTTAAAATACTTGTTTCACATTATAGGGTGCATGTTATCACTCTTATGACAGAACGGAGAGTATGTCTACACTACAGAGTTTTGTCAGGAAAAAAGGCCATTTTTCTGACAAAACTTGAAGAATGTCTACACTGCATTTTTTTAATTGTATCCTTTGGTATATATGGTTGTGACTATTTTCTTCCACTATTTGATCTGAGGAAGTGGGTCTGGCCCACGAAAGCTCATCATCTAATAAACCATCTTGTTAGTCTTTAAAGTGCTACATAGTCCTGTATTTTGTTTCAGCTACACTGCAATTGCGTTCTTCTGCAAGTAAATCGAAAGAGCAGAGTAGTTTTTGAGATGTTGGTAATCCTCATTCTATGAGGAAGAACGCCTTTTTCCAAAAGAGCTCTTTCGCAAAAAGGCATGTGTAGACGGGGAAGAGGGAGTTTTTTCGGAAGAAGAGGGAAGAGGAAAAAGCACAGGTGCCCTGATGGCCATTCTGTCTATAGCAATCACAGCTGACATGCGAGATAGCGTGTAGGCAGCCTAGACGCTATCTTTTGAAAAAGTGCATAGCTTTTTCGATGCAATTTTGCAATGTGTATGTTCTCTTTCACAAGAAGTTTTTTTGGAAGATCTCTTCCGAAAAAATTTCTTGGGCAAGTAGCCTGTAGTCTAGACGTAGTCTGAGAGGTAAGGATTTCTGTTGCAGTAAAAACTGCCAAAATATGAGGACTTTATTTCCTGGTGAAAGAGGAAAATTAAGCCATAATCAGGTGCTGCATTGCAAATGAGTAGCCCCAATGCAGATGTAATGTCTTGGAGAGTTGGATTTGTGGGCAAGGGGCCTGGCTAACTGCTGTCAGGAAGTGTGACAGTAGCTGAGCCAGTATAACAACAGTAATAAGGGTGTCAACATGTGACAGGTCGACAGTGTACAGAGGATGTCTTTCAGGAGATGTTTTTCTGGTAAATACATGCTTAGCTGGTTGCCTGGTAGCTCTTTCACTGGTCAGTTCACAGAGATTACAGAAACCAAGTCAAACTGCTGGTGTTTATAAAGCTACCAGGGATGCTTGGACAAGGCCCTAAAACAGGAAAGTTCCCAATTTACAAGGACCCACAATCACAAATGGTGGTAAAACTGGGAGAATGCCCTCTAGAAAAAAGCCCCTAAAATATATATTCATGTTCTGTTTCACCGATAATTTCCATGCTACTTTACAGTCATAGCACTAGCGAATCCATTTTTTGACTTTTTCCTCAGCCACCTCTTAGATTGGCTGTGACCTATTATATAATAACAACAAAACATCCACAGACTTGCTGCTGTCTGTAGTACATACCCCGAGAGGGTAGCACAAAAGTGGGGGAGGTAAGACAGGGAAATGAGATTGTTACAGTTCCCCTCAGCTTGAGATCAGAGCATGATGCAATTCCAGAGGAACAAGTTACAATTAAAGAGCACCCAAAGGGCAGAAGTACTTACTTCATGATAAGTATGTAGAAGGAATACATAATGATGAGAATAAGGCTCTCCCACCTCAAAGAGAGAAAACAGGAAAGGGATTAATAGGGTCATAGGAGTTGCTCTAATCTTTGGTATGTTCAGCAGGGAAAGTGTTCTCTGCCTTTGTGTGCACTGAATTCCCAGGGGTAGCATTAGAGAAGGTTTCAGGTCCCAGAAGAAGCAAAACTCTTTGAGGTTTGAATAACACACGTTTTATGAATATTTTACGTAAACATTACAGAACTGTGCAAGAGCTAAGGAAAATAGAGCTGCATCCTGCCAGAAGCAGTGACCAGAGCCATTCGGCCAGCAGAGCTCATCAGGTGCTTTGGAATGGCTCTTATGCCTTCTTTCAGGAAATGCAGCTTGCTCTCCCCTAGATCTGGGGGCGGGAAGGGCTCCCCAGTTTGGGTGTTGAGGGGAATGAAGGAAGAGAGGGACATGGCCCTTCACCACAATTTCTTTGTGGTATGTGGTGCTACTGAAAGTGCTAACACTTCTTTATAGCTTGATTGGGAAAAGCACTGCACCTGTATTTGGCTGTCCTTGGTTCAAGTGTGTAAGGGGATGAAAGTGCTTCCTGCTCTCCATGCTACACTCTGCAAACTCAAGCATGGGCAGGGGCTGTTAATGTTGTCTGGCTATTATTCTTCCTTTGGTTTTCACTATTTATCATTAAAAAAAAATAAAGACAGCAAGTGGTGTCTCCTGTGGGTCAAATCCAGTGCTCACTCACACCCTGCAGGCTGCCCTGCCTTTGTACAGGATGTAAGCATTGAATCTGTAGCTACTGATCAGTGACATGAAGAATACAGTAATTTGAGAATTTATTAATAAAAAACTTACCACATTATTTGCTCATCATATATGAACTGGAAGAAAAGGAAACAAAGAAATTGACTAGTTCTCCAGTCCACTTCAAAACTGGTCAGCAGCTCTATACAGCAGGCTAAGAAGCTTCACAGAGGTATATTTACTTATTTGCTACACTGTCATTTCCAATCTCAAGCTGCTGGAGCTTTCTCCTTCCCACCCTTCCCATCTCAAAGCTTCTACTTTATAGGCTGTCAGTACTGTAGCACCAACCCTAAAGCCAAGATTTGGGCCTTTCTTAGAGGCTGATATTAAAGTCTCTCTCTCTCTCTCTCTCTCTCTCTCTCACACACACACACACACACACACACACACACACACACACACACACGCGCGCACAAATGTTTGAGAATTAGCAATCATGTGGCTGAAAGAATGGTAGGGCTCATAAAACTGTGTGGTCTCCTATTTTCCATCAAGTCCCTTCAAAATGTGCTCCAGAATTGTTTTTCCAGCCTGCAGCTACATAGCTAGTTCATCAGAACAGTTGTTGACCCCAATTTAACTCCACTATATGCCAGCAGTGTGGCTGAATGGGCTGTTGCTGTATGTTTCTATTATGAATAAAATAAATTAAGATGAGTCTCCCTCTTCCTGTTACCACACATTTAAATATATAAATACAAGTGTTACTACAGTGCTTTGGAAAAATATAAAGTCATTTCATATACACCCCGACTTTGCCAACCATACTCTGCTGTGTTGGCACTTTGCCAGGAGTATATGGGGGCAAATTTAATGTGCCCCCCAAAGCAAGATTGTCATCTTTAGTATGGTATGAAGTTTGTAGATCCCTGCATGTTCCAAGAGAAGCTGCTTGTAAGAGGATGGAACACTCCAACCTGGGACTGGAGTAAGTACTTAATTTGTAATAAAAGAGGGGCCAGGACACAAGCAATTAGATTAGTGTTTCTCAAAATGGTCCATGAAACCGCTTTGAGAAACATGCTAACTGGCCATGCTGGTTTGTTTACTTACCTGCACCATGACAATGGAGCCTTGCAGCTCCCATTGGCTCCAGGTCATTGTTTGCAGGCAAGGGGAACCGTGGGAAGCGGCAGCCTAGCCCACGCACTTCCCGTGGCTCCCCTTGACCGCAATAGCGAACCACAGCTGTGGGGCTCTGGGGCAGCGAAGCCAGCAAGTAAACAAACTGGTTTGGCCAGTTAGCATGTTTCTCCAAGTGGTTTTAAGGACCACTTTGAGAAACACTGCATTAGATAGATGCTAGGGCACAAGCAAGGGGTTTTTTTTTCCCCCACTTTAATAGCTGATATGGTAAGCCCAGAGGTGCCAGGGCTATTTGCTGCCAAACCTAGATGTGTCAATGCTTAGCCCTGGCACAAACTAAGCCCAGCTCTGAGGTAGAGCGATGGTCTGTTTTGCAGAGTTTTATGGGCTGACTTTGGCTATTGGTATATTTGAAAAGTGAGCCTTATTCCAAAGAGCTATAAGAGGTTCTGGTATTTGAATTCTTCCTCATGCTGTGTATCCTTATTCCTGTGGGTAATTAATGTCAATGGGACTTCTTATGCGAGTAACCACTTTGCAGTACAAAACAAAGGCATCATAGTCTGGCCCTCTGTAATTGAACAGTGAAACATATTGAATGTTAAGAGGGACACTTACAATAATAAGAAGGATCACAGAAAGTGTGTAGTACGAAGAATCCCTGAACACAGACCACCAGGTGAGACGAACGACCTTAAAGAAGCAGTTTTAGTCAACAAGCAGTGATTTCAAAGTTTATAAGTTAAACAAAGGGCTTGATTTTAAAACATTTAGCTGCAAGAGTAACTTTATTCATAAGTAGTCCCTCTAAATCCAATGGAAATATAATGGGGATACATTAAAATTACATGCCTATGTGTTTGCAAGATTAGGCCCTAAAACATCTCTATAATTATCACCATTAATAAAAATCTTATAAATGTCTCCATTAAAGAAATGTATTTCTTACTAATGATATTTTAATTGGATATGGTTCTAGGTGACCAAGAAGCAATGTACAACTTGCTGCAATTCTGCAAATTAACAATTCCCTCTTAATTTGAGGTGGAAATATATCAGATTGGGGTATAAATAACTCACCACAGGGGTCAATTCAGGAAGGATTTTTTTCTTCCCATTTATACTGTTCAATTGCCTGAGGCTATAAGGGCACATGGAAAGAAATCACCTGCCTTTGAATATCAGGTACTAGCCACTTTGGAAAGCTGAGACTATCATTATTTTTGTAGCATTACCTATTTGTAAAATGCATCTGAATTATTTCTAACATGATCATTTCCCTAGATTTAACAGCCCTTTCATGTTTGTTTTCCATTAGCATCCCAATATTTCTCATAAAATGTTTCTGTGCAAAAGAAAAAATTAAGCAACAGAAAGCCAAAAAAATAAAAAAGGGTAACCTACTAACCTGTCCTGCAAATATTCCACAGACACCAATAATGCAAAGGATGTTGAAAACTGCTGACCCAACAATGGTGCCAACTCCTACATCACCATGAGTGATAAATACACCTGGAGAGAGAGCAATAGAATCACAATTAACTTCTATCACTTCATTACTAGAAATGCCTATTTGTTCAAAACATGTATCAACAGTAAGCAAAAATTTGAGATCATTTAAATGTTTAACCAAAATGAGATTAATAGCGAGGGCAACATATTAGCTTACTGAAGTTTTGGGATAGTGAACAGCTGTTTCTATGCATATTTCTATATATAAAAAAAACCTTTCCTGCAGGATGACAGAGCGACATCATCACATCATCAGCATCCACATGCAGCTTCCTCTTATCATAACTTAAAGCAAGGTCAGGGTTTGGGTGTGCCAGGAAAACAGGATGTGCCTGGAATCTGATTTTTTTTCCATCACATGGAAAGGAAGGGGGCTGAGTAGAGAGATGCTATACTCACAGTCACCATGGGAGACAGCTAAACTGCAGAGTGACCACTGGGGGCAGCCACACCACCAAGGGAGTGGCCAACTGAAGACAGGACTTGTCATCTTGCCTGCCACTGGCCTATGTAACTGGCCCTGACCCTTGATCCCAGAACCGGACAGTGGCGGGAGGGAGAGAAAAGCCTCACTGGCACCACCACTGCGGCCTTCCTACAGGAGCACCACTGGGGCTGGGCACCGCATCACTGGCCCCTGCTGCAAGAGCTACAGGCCACTCCCACCCCCCAGCACTGTCGGGCCATCCAGAGCAGACACGAGCATCCAGCCTGAATGCCCCCTCCCCATTCCCCATTCCCAGACCAGAGCAGACCCAGGCAATGCCGGGTAAATCTTCTAGTTCACATATAAAATAAGGAAATAGTATTTGCCTCCCTCACAAGGATTTAATGATGCACTCAGATAATGGGGCCCTATACCTACCTAAGATGACAGAGTCCAAACAAGAAAGCCCCCATGACTATCCTGAAACTCTGTTTTCAACTAAAACAATCCTGTTTGAACACACAGATTTTGATATCATGGACCTTGATGCTATCACATCCCCTCTATCTAGGGGACTGTATTTGTATATTAGATGCCATGGAGTAGGTAGCTATTATAGTCTTATGTGGGTTTTACTATATTTATATTCTACTTACAATGGTTCAAATTCCTCATTGATTTCAATAAATTTGCCCAAATGTAACAAAAGGAAAATTTGTTCCAGTATACAGTGGATGACATTAAAAATCTTAATTTTCCCACCAAGGTTTGATTAGTACCAGCAGCATCTTCTTAAACCTTAAAGTGAAAGTGTGGTATGATGCTATGACCGTGCAGGCTTTGAGTATTTAATGGTATTAGATGTAGAATGAAACCAAGCAGAACTTCAGAATATGACACCTGTTAACTCAGATCTAGAGCCCTGTCAATCCATGCTCTTTTTTTGCAGGTACAGATATGGATACACATTTTCAATCTAGAATCCTGAAAAAATGTGGATATACACTTTATATCCATGGGTATCCACATCTACAGATCAATTTTTCAGATGCAGTTGCCAATTTTGTAGCATGCAGGGCTCTACTCATATTTCCTGCTATAAGTACAGGGAAGAAACCTACACCGCTACATGTGAAATCATTCAGTGATACAGAAGGGTATATCTTCATTTGGTATCTATTGAAATCTAAGTTGAGGCTCTGTTCCTGACTTTTAATTTGTTTGCAAGCTTTGTTGTAGCCATATTTGTTCCAGGATGTGAGAGAGACAGGGTAAGTGAGGTAATACCTTTTATACAAGAGACAAGCTTTTGAACTACACATTGCTGAAGAAGAGCAGAAGTTTGCCCAATAAAAGGTATAACTTGTCTACAGTACGGTATCCTGGAAAAACTCTGCTGCATCCAGGGAACGTGTCTGCTCTTCCCAGACAAAGAAAAATAAGAAGCGGAAAAAACTAGGCAAATTGCAAACCGCAATTTGCGTAGCTTTTTCTGGAAGAACAATGTAGTGTAGACATAGCCTTAATGGCAAATGCTGCACATGCTATTATTGTAGATCCCTTACCTATAACAGATGCAAATAGCTCTGGCGTTGAACTTCCTGCAGCCATGAAAGTGGCTCCAGCAACATCTTCGCTCAAGTGTAATTTCTGAAAAAAAAAAAAAAGAACTATTACTACAGCATTGCAGGTCTTTTTACATAGCACACTTATAGTTATAGATAGAATCCTTTTATTTTCTTGCTCACAATACTGTGAAAGAATCAACACCACTTATCATACGGTTCAAAGGTTGAAAAGCCTATGTATGAGACAGAGACCACATGCTTCAGGTATATAAAATATGTAGCCCTTAACTTAGTGGGAGATCAGTTAGGGTATGTCTAAACTACGTTCTATTTCTAAAAAAGGATATGCAAATTCTGTGGAAATCTACATATCTTCTTCCAATCTCACTTTTGAAAGCAGAGCTTTCGAAAGTAAAAGTAGTCTGGACGGGTTTTTTTGGGGAAAAAAAACCTTTTTTGAAAAAACCGCATAAACCTAATTTTTTAAGGAACAGCTTTTTTTTTGAAAAAGGGATTGTTTCTGAAAAAAACGTGTCCAGACTACTTTCACTTTCGAAAGCTCTGCTTTTGAAAGTGATATCAGAAGAAGATATGCAAATTCCCACAGAATTTGCATATCCTCTTTTGAAAATAGAGTGTAGACTAGACATAACCATAGATAATATTATCTATTTACATTAAAATATTTGAACTATCCACGCTGATTAGAGAAAGACTACTCAGATGTGGATTCTGGAAGGTGGAATGCTCAGGAATGAAATACTCATGACTTCACATTTGAAACACTAAGAATAGTTTCAAGAGTTACAGGGGAGAACTGGCTTGAAAAATGTGGTAGCAGAAGCATGTGAGAGTCAAGTATAATCTATGTGAATATGTCTTGAAAACAGTGGGCCTGAATCTGATCTTGCTTACTCTAATGTGAACTCCAGTGAAGTATATCAAATCAGACAAGTGTAGAACTAGAGAGAAGACAGTGTCCCACAGACAGATCAAATTTTATTACAGTGCTTCTTGAGTACTAATCTGAAAACAATTACCTTAGAGTTTTGAGCCAAAGCCTCAGTTGGGATAAATGCATTTAGTTCCACAATTGGGCTAGGCCTATTTGCACAAGCTGAGGAACTATCCTTTCTCCTATAAAGGCAATATTATGGGAAAGGTTTTCTTTTTCCCTAGACTAATTTTGAATACCCTATCCCCCTTTCAAGGATAGAAGAGTACCTAGTGATAAATTAAGCAGGTCAGAGTATTTTTCAGGCACTCTTCAATATTTTGAGCTGGGAGAAAGGGCTTCATAAAGAACTCATGGCACAGAAGCACCCACAGTTCTCTAAAATGATCTATCACCAATAATATGGCTGACAGAGTTCAACGCGGATGTGCTAACTATTCTAGACTCTTGTTAGTTGCCTAGCATTCCGGAGATACCTATGACAAGTACAATAGATTTTATGAAGGACCAACAGCAGAAGCAACAATATTAGTGCATCTTATAAATCATGTATCTAAAACTATGCCGATAGTTTATCTGAAAACAGTAAGCAAAGATTACTGCTGAATACTTTGCAAATATTCACTGCTACAATCTATTCTGTTCACTGCTACAATCCATGTGTTTTCCTGTTGATAGGTACAGTATATAACTCCCACTGATGTTTGTGGGAGTACTGAATATGTACCGAGAGAAGAGAGAAAAGATGCCTTGCTTGCTAGAACAGCTGGTTAAAAAAAATCTGTTAATATGAGCGTATCCCAGATCTATTCTCCAAATAAGATTTTCCATTTTGTAATAAATTCTATAGTTAGTTGGAAAATTTTCACCCAAATACATTTTGGACCAAAAGTTTAATTTTCCCCCTATTTTGATCAATCCCACTAATATCTGATAAATAAGTTTGTAAAGTGTTGTAACTAATTAATCGTTTAGTATAACAACACATTATTAGTCTTAATAATATATATTATTTATTGTACTATATTTTCTAATTAAATTTTACTGATTGGGTCCTGTACATAAAATAACTGTCTTTATATAGGTATAATTCTCCATTTCCAATTATTCAGCATGTGTTGCCCTTTGGGTTGGATTTTCAAAAATGCTTAGCATTGACTGAACTCTACTTTTACTGGTAGGAACGGGCCAAGTGTGGAGTTAGATGCATTAAACTAACTCTTCTACCCTACCAACCAAATCCCAACAGGCCAGAAAAACAGCACCAGCACACCTCTTCCTCTGACCGATGAGAGTCTTTCTAGCTCTTCTTTTTCCAAGTGACTTTTAAAATAAGGATCATAGTAACAAACTCATCTAATGATAATCTATATATCATCCTCTATACCACCCCATCAATGTGCTTCATATTTGTGATAGGGGGAAATTATGTGGCCATGTCCATTCAGTCATTAGTCTTTTTGCCAAGATGGTTGTGAAAGGTGCCAATTAGCACAAACTGTAGTGAGTTTATGATGTGGAGTCCTTTCCACTGAGAAATGGTTGGAGGCCACCACATTTTTTTGCTAAAGAACTTCAGACAGCCATTGGATGGTTCAAAACATCCTATCCTAAAACCTCCAAGGAACAGATTTTCAAAAGGTGATTACATTTCTCTTTCACTTACCTCACAAATTTTTTCTAATGAAGGAACAAAGAAGTCATCACATACTATAGCCAAGGCATAGAACATATAAAGGGCCTGTGGGAAAAAATAAAGTAAGAAAATGTAACTCAGTCACAGGGAGAGAAGAATGACAGGATGTCTATTCAAATAAAGTATAAACAAACTAACAAGAATACATGGCTCCATACAAAAATCTATATTGATGAAGTTATGGCATAAAAATATTAGCATGTTCTCCTACTTAACAGTATATTCTAGGAACATAAGAAACATGTGGAATCAGGTATAGAAATACAAAGAGACTCATGGTATCACTCAGGGGAGTATACTGCCCTCGCCCCCACCCTGTACCACAGCCAACATTTTACTTGCTAAATGGGGTCCCCTATTCCTCTGAGTGGCCCTTTGTGCACCCCACCCTCTGCAGGCACCAGTCTTAGGAAATGCGGGGGTGCGGGGGGGGGGGGGTAATGAAAATGCAGTAATTGGATGCCATGGTAGAATACAGGTACATAATAATAACAGACAGTGCTTTGGAGGAAGAGCAGTCATCATTCACGTTTTCAATTAATTACCTGGGTAGATAAAGCAGGCAGTAGGCATAAAGCAATACCAGGATGTTTCATGTGAAAAGAATAGTCACATTCCAAACCATGAACCATGACCTTTGCTCCTATTGTAAAAATCTCAGGGGCTGTGATTGTCTCATGAGCACATGTTTTCCCGTTGCTCTCCGTAACTTACATGATACATATTTTCATAACAGGACCAATCCTGCAGTCCTCACTCAAGCAATTCTTCCATTTACTTTCACATTTCCAGAGCTGAGAATGCAAGATTGGGCTTTTAAATGTTTTGGGGTTTCTGCAACAAGACATGAAGCCCAGGACTATGTTACCAGATGTCATCTGTATTCCTTTAGCCTTTAAGGGCTTTGTTTCTTTTGCACAGATGCACAATGGACAGGAGAAATTACAGGGAGCCCCCATGTCATCCAGTCTTGCACTAAAGATAACTAGAATCCATACCTGCCCATACAGGGTAAAATCTTAGCTCCAGTAAGATAAATGCCAAAACTCACATTGACATTAATGGGGACAAACTGTCACCCCTAACTGTGATAAATGTACAAACATTGAACATTTAGGCTTGCACACCAGTGGCATACCTAGGCTGGGGCAAGTGAGCGGGACAAGACTTCAGGTGGGAGGACAATGATAGGGCCACTTCTTCCCCCACTGCAGCTGGCCATAGGGAAGGAAGGGATAGGAACACTAGCCAGGGGCCATGTAAAAATGGGGGTCCCATAAATATATATGCCTCACACTCAGGACTTGTCCTGTTCTGCCTGTGGGGTGCTACTTCTAGGAAAGCATATTAAAGGCCTGCCCTGCCCACCTGATGTTCCCAGTGGGGAGCAGGATCAGGGTGTGCCCTGATCTGGCCCCCTCATTCTTGGTGTTCTGAGCAAGATCAGGACACTGGGGCTTGCCCCATTCCAGGTAGTCTTCTCAGTGGGGAGATGGGTTAGGTTGCTGCTCCCAACTGGTGCTCCCAGTACTGAGCAGGGTGAGGGCTTGACCTGTTCTGCCTGCCTGCCTGGCCCACTGCTCCCAGTTTGAGATCGAGGACTTGCCCCACTCCAGCCGTCCGTGGCTCCGAGCAGTTTGCGGAATAGCGGCACCCAATTCTGCCTGCTTAGTGCTCCCAGTAAGGTCAGGGTGCCAGGGCTTGCCCCAGCTCCTAAACTCCAGCTGCATAGTGGGATTAGGGGCTTACAGCCTCCCAACTCCACTCCCCAGCAGGAACACTGGATGAGCAAAACAGGGCTTGCCCCTGACTCCATTCTCCAGGCCTGCCTGGAGCACTGGGCGGAGAGGGGCAATGCCCCTTGTCCGGGCATAGCCAGAACTGGGAGTGAGAGCGCCTGCTTCCTAAGTGGATGGGCCACAATCCAATCAGGCCCACCTGTGGCTACAGCTCTGTTGCTCACACAGTTTTTAAAGTGTTCAAGTTGATTTCTGCTATTTGAGAATTTGGTTGCAAATGCAGTATTAAAAAATCTGCTGATTTACAGAGTTCTACTAAGAAAGGAGAACAGAACTGAGTAACTTCTGGCAACTAACTAAACTGAGAAAAAAAGGAATCACAGTAAGACAAAACTTACACTAACAATATGAAGAAACACTGCTCCTTGCTGCCGCTCCTTATTTGTAAATAGATCCTCAGGAAATTCATTAATTGCTGAAAGAGAGAAACAGACATTAGACAAATATTTATAGGTCTACCTGAAAATTGTACAAGTGGAAGACAGAAAAATAGAGATGGATATTTATTATTGGTGTTAATTAAAGATGGAGGAGCCATCTTTACCAAAGACTATATCATTCTGTTTGGTGTATGATAGCCTGCCAAAGTCTCTCCAGTTCACATATGAGAAAACAGGAGGAAGAGTCTCTGCTGATATCAGTGGTCTTTGCTCCAACAGATTAAACCAATATTCAGACGCTGCCAGGAGTTTCCTTCTGAAGTCTCACTTTGACTACTTTCTTTTCTAATTATACTTCTGAAGTAACCAAGGCAGGGGTAAATCTCCCCTCTCCCAATATTTCTGGTTTCATGTATGCTTTATCCCCCTAAAACATGCAACAGCTGTAGTCTGCTATTCATTCAAATTATGGTGCTATATAAATGTTTGCATGTCACTTTACAGAGATGAAATAAATACAAGGCACATATCCAAAGAGCTTGCAATCTAAAATTAGACAAAGAAAGGGATGCTAGATAAAGGAGAGATGAAAAAAGGAAAGTGGGGGTTAAAATGTATCATATAATTGCCTCAGTGCAAAGATGAAAACCCCCCTCCCTGTTCAGTTTTTCCTGCCTATAATCACAGTTATTTTTGTACCAGACCATTGGTAGCAGGAGTTATTTAAAATCAGAATTGCTAAATCTTATCTGCCTCACAAAAGGCAAAGCCACTGTTTTGCAAAATCCTCAAAATCCTCTGACTGAAAGCTACTGTAGTCAGTGGTCTATAAAAAGTTAAGCATAAAATAAAAGTTCAACTAGATGTCAAGGAGCAATAACTGTACTGCATTTTGTTAGCCTCTTCTGTAAGGCCTGAACTTCAGAGCAAGTATTCAACATTTAATACATAGAATTTGCCCAGGATTAAGAAGCTGTTTTTTTCTCTGTCACGCATTTAGCCAAGGAGAAAAAGTCAGTAGTTTAAAAAGTATTTTGTTTAGACATCTTTGACTGTAATTCCTTATTTTCAAACCTTTGATAAACCTTCCAGTCCACATTTCTCTTCTGTGGCCATTGGGGGAAATGGAAGGAGTGACAGTAGCAAACTTTCTATAATCCAGAACATCTGGCAAATGCTATCCAATACCTTGTTGAGTTATGAAATGTCATTCAAGGAACTGAGGAGTGCTTGACTGCATAACTATCATCAGCACACAAATTTAAGGCCACTAACTTAAACCCCACAGATCTGATTCTGCTATTAAGTGCATCTTTGGAAAAAACTTTACCAAAGCCAAACCAGCACAAAACTGACTGAGAAAAGAATCAGGTACCTAGAATTCACAGTAAACACACAAAGTCTGCATACCTGTAAAAGCAGCATGAGGAACCAGCACTGGCAATGAAAACTGCACACTAATTAAAAATAATTAATGTGGCTATAATAAAGAGCTGTTTTACAAAGAACTATCAAAACAAAGATAATATACGATCAAACGACCCATCAGTTAGGAAATCTTGTACCCTCCAGATTCAGTGATACCAAAATATTTCACAGATTCATTTTGGTGCCTATGAATTGTTTCAGTCAAAAAAAATTAAAAGAAATTCTGAAAAAATATTGTTTTGACATTCTGTTCAAAATGACCTTTCATGAGGGATGTAAAAATTCCTTTAAAAGGTAACCATGTAACGGCTGAAAATCTTAGTGGTTACACAGTTACATGCACTGCAGAGCTTAGCTTTATACTGCAGAGCCTGCAGCGAAGCCTACCCGGGAGCAGGGCCAGCAAGGGCTGCCAGCCCTACCCCCAGGGACACTTTGCTGCGGGTTCTGCAACTGGCTCCCTGGGAGCGGGCCGGCATCCCCTACTAGCCCTGCTTCTGGGGAGCCACAGCATGTACCCTGGGACTGGGGGGCTGGGCCGGGCCCACCATGGACAGGGGCTGCACCTTGCCTGCAGTGAGCCCCCCGGGGCTGGAGCAGCCCCCTGCTCAGAGCAGGCAGGGAGCTGCCCCAGCGTTACCAGTTGACCAGAATCAGTAAGCCTCACCTTGCAAGGGTGATGCTTAATGATTAACCAGTTAATATTTACTTCCCTACCTTTCATTACAAAAATTCCCTTAGTTTTATTTAAAAAAACAATAAAATGTTTTAAACGGTCAGAAACAAAATGAAAACATTCAGCTTAATCTGATGTCATTTTTTTCATGAGTTGGAATCACTGAAATTTTTTTTTTTAAATCTGCTTTTGGTTGTATCCAACACTAATATTTCCCCTCAATTTTTTGGAATGGCCTGCAACCAAAAAATCTATTATTTGCACAAATCTAGTATTACTCTGGAGTGAAAGTGACATTCTTAATCTCCTGCAGGAAGACAGTGTAGGATAATCTATGAACTACTATTTGTCAGTGTTCCATAACCCTTTGTAAGAGGCCAACTCAGCCTTTTATATATCAAAGTGCTACAGAGTTGAATAGGTTTCTTATATTACTTAGTAACTGCTTTAGTACTATTGTAATATTTGGGCTTACAAGTTTACCCTAACTATGAACTTAGTGAGATGCAAATAAAAGATCATAAAATATCACATTAATCTATACTGTAAATGTTGATGGGGAAAGGTGAAAAGAGGAGACAAAAAGCTTGAGTTAATTAAAACAAAAAAGAGTACGGCTACAACTCAGTGATTGCATAAAGATCATGTTTGACTCTGGTAGCAAGAGAAATGTGGTATCAGAAATCAATGGACTAAAATTGGTGTCTCAGAATTTAGGCCTAACTGGTGGACAATATGAGTGTATGGACTCTTCCATCTATCTATGTGTCTAGACTACAGGGTTTTGTCGACAAAAGTGGACTTTGGCGACAAAACTATACCTGCGTCTACACTGCTGCTGAGTTCTGTCGACATAACGTCAGAACTCAGCAGTTCTTTCGACGGCTGTAAACCTCATTCTACAAGGAAAAACGTCTTTTGTGGACAGAGTTCTGTCAACAGAAGGCGTTATTGCATCTACACTGTCCTTTGCGTCTACACTGTCATGTCGACAAAACGCCTTGCTTTGTCGACAGAACTGGATGTAGTCTAGATGCCCTTTGTCGACAGAAGCTTTGTCGACAGCATCTGTCGACAAAACTTCTGTTGACAAAACCCTGTAGTCTAGACGTACCCTCGAAGAAGACTCTGGTAGAAAAATCATGCTGTCAGACCAATTCCAAACCTTATTTAAAAAACTCTTATGTTGTACAGTAACAGTGTCATGTTTACACCTTTGACTCTCTGAGCCAATGTATTCTTTCAAATTAATACAACAGCACATATCATTACTGCAATATATCAATATCTCTTGCCAATTCAATGTGATTTAAAACATTCCCTCATGTGGCAACTGTGGAAGGCAGTACTTCTGGGATAACATTATAGCACCAGCACTCCTTTGCTACAGTTATTGCCAAAAGCAGAATTTTCCAGGAGGGCTCGTCTCTCGGGTATGAAATAAAAATATTCATAGCAAAAAAATGGCAGCTTCCAGTGAATACGGCCTTAGATGTGTATCTATTCATTAACAAGCAACATTAAAACCAATTGTGTTCTCAAGCACAAATACTGAAGAAAGAATCTTTCCATCTTCTGGGAATGGGAATTATAGCTGCCTCAGATGAAAGGAGAAGATTAAATTGAAAGCAAGGTGTGCAGCGTGAATAATTTTGCCAAAAAGAAACACCCACCAATTGTCCTGAAGACAGCTGGAAGTACATAAATATTCTCTCTGACAGCACTGTTGCAAGTAAATTACTGCAGATCATCCTGTTGTTACCTTGTCCTCCAAGCCCACTTATGCCACCCACATGTCCATTATCACTATCTTTTGAGTCCTGACAAATTTACTAGATTATAATCTCTCACGGAGAAGAGCTCTGTCACTTATTTGCCTGTTCAGAGAGTGGTGGAATGGGTCCAAACTCTTACCTAGGGTTCCTTGGCCCCACTATCATGCCAATTAATAACTGATAAGAATAATAGTTACTACAGGGCTGGTATGTGAACAGAGAGAAGGGGAAGTTGCAGAGGAGGTGCCTAGAACACTACCTTTCTGCAAAATTTATGAAGGAGCTTGAAAACTCTACTGAGCCATGAGCATGGAACGCAAAGAGCCACCTTTAACAGATCAAACTAGGAGGGCTACATGTTCAGCGCTACCAATATTACATACAATAAAAGCACCAAAATGCATATGAAAGTGTCTAAATAATCAGCCTCAAAATAAGTCCTTTCCTATAGACAACCTCCAACCTGAAGCAAATACTTACCAGCAGCTACACAACACACCACAGAAATACTTACCTAGGAACCTATCCCTGCAACAAACCCTATTGTCAGCTCTGTCCATATAGCTACACTATCACAGGATATAACCATGTAAGCTACACCATCAGCGGCTCATCTACCTGCATATCCACTAACATGATATTTGCTATCCAGTGCCAACTTTGGCCCTCAGTCAGGTATATTGGCCAAACCGGACAGTCTCTGCACCAAAGGATAAACAGACACAAATCAGCAATCAGGAATGGTAACACACATAAACCTGTAGGGAAACACTTTAACCTCCCTGGACATTCAGTAATGAATTTGAAAGTAGCCATCCTTCTACAAAAGAATTTCAAAACCCAATTACAGAGGGAGACAGATGAACTGGAATTCATTTGCAAATTCAACACTATCAGTTTAGACTGAATAAGGACCTCAACTGGTTAATGCATTACAAAAACAATTTCCTCTCTCTGAATATTTACATCTCCAGACTAAATGCTATTGATGAGCCGCTTCCATCCTGACTTGATTAGCATCATTAACACAAGCAACATCTTCCTTACATATACTCCTGGGCTATGTCTAGACTGGCATGATTTTCCGGAAAGTTTTCTGTTAAAAGCATTTTCGGAAAAGAGCGTCTAGATTGGCACGGACGCTTTTCCGCAAAAGCACTTTTTGCGGAAAAGCGTCCGTGCCAATCTAGACGCGCTTTTCTGCAAAAAAGCCATGATCGCCATTTTCGCTATCGGGACGTTTTTGCGGAAAACATATCTGAGCTGTCTGCACTGTCCCTTTTGCACAAATGTTTTGCGCAAAAGGACTTTTGCCTGAATGGGAGCAGCATAGTATTTCCGCAAGAAGCACTGATTTCTTACAGTAGGAAGTCAGTGCTTTTGCGGAAATTCAAGCGGCCAGTGTAAACAGCTGGCCAGTTTTTCTGGAAAAGCGGCTGATTTTCCGGAAAAACTGGCCAGTCTAGACACAGTCCTGCTTTTGTAACTTCCACTCCAATTCATCTGATGAAGTGGGTTTTACCTACCAAGTTTATGCCCTAATAAATCTGTTAGTCTCTCAGACTATGTCCGCACTACCAGGTTATTTATTTCAAAATAATAACTCCCAAAATAACTATTTCAAAATAAGCTTATTCCTCTTCACAAGCAAGAGTTATTATTTTGAAATAATGGGCTTGGTAGTGTGAACACTTGCCTTGTTATTTCAAAATAAGGGAAGCTATTTCAAAATAACTCCCCAGTGTAGACATGCGCTGATGTGCCACAAGACTCCTCATTGTTTTCTCAAAGTAGAGTTTAAAAGGAGTTGCAGGCAGAAGTTAATCCCTGTGCCTCACTCTGATTGTATACCCTGGTTTTTAAGTGAGAATTTACAGAGCAGAAGCCAGGGGGAACCCGTGCACAATACTGACACCTGCCTATATTTAGGCTGGTTACCAGATTAGTCCAGTAGGCACTGCTGGGTAGCATGAGAGCATTGCTCCCATATGCCCTGTCTATACTGCTGGAGGCAGTCTGCCAATGAACTAAGTTTCAAAATCTCATAAGCCTGATAGAAAATCTCAGCAGCCACGTGGATCAGCTGTTTTATAACCTGCCTTGGCATGTGATTTCTTCACTTTATCACCAGTTGGTTCACTCATAGAAGCAAGAGCCACATCAAATATTAATAGGCTGCTGAACATATATATGTAATATATGTATACTTATATAAAATATAGATACTATATTTCCTATCACCATTATTTACAACGGTAGTGGCATTCTTCTACAGGGAAAAAAGAAAAAGATGCACATAGAGGGCTCTTGGAGTAAGAACAATGCTGGAAGGGGCTTGTGCAGATGTAATGTACAGATGTAGTTGTGACCTCATTTCCTGTTCATTGTGCAACATCTCTGGCTATGCTAACCTGTTCTCTCCCCAGGCACTCTGGGAGCACACAGCACTGGCATTCTGGATACACCTAGTGCAGGTGTGACACCAATAGGTGGAACCGAATTGAACATGGGACCTATGGAGCTTAGTGCATGAGTTAAGGCAGCACAGGAAACTCATTCATTCTCTCTGTAAGTGGTCAAAATCCACCACATGGGAGAGTGAACTATATCCAGTAGGTGTGTTGGTTACACAGATGCAGAAGGGAGTAAGGCAGAAGGCCTAGCTTAGCTACCTGTACCTTCCCACTACTCCACTCACTCCCATAAATGTGCTCAGAAGCAGTTAAAATCCAGCCCAAAATATTACCTAACACATTCCATTTGTTCAACCAACCATGGCAAATTTAGGTGATGCTCTCCCAAAATGGGCTGCCTTTCTATATTAGGATTGCCAAGTTTCTACTCACACAAAACTGAACCCTTGTCTCGCCTCATCCTTCCTCTAGAGAGGCTTGTGCAGATGGAAGGTAAGGTGGCTCCCTGTGCCATCCTTCCTTTCTCTCCAAGACCCTGCAACAGGTTCTCCTCGGCTTGGGGAATGATAGCAAGCGGATTGGAGTGTGAGGGTATCCCGAAAAAACTCCACATATCACGGAAAGCATTTGCTCTTCTGCTTTTTTCTACGAGGAAGAAGGGGGCTTTCAAAAGAGGGTTTTTTTCTGACATTTGGCCCAGTCTAGATGGGCCAAATGTTTGAAAAGCCTCTTCCAACAAAAGAATCGGAAAAAGGAATATAAAATGCTACAAAAACTTGTAATCTACCCATACCCTGAGTTTGCTGGGAAAACAGGTGGGGAAGCTGGAGATGGTTCCTCTGACAGAACAATGAGCAACACCAAAACAACACCAAAGCTTTGCACACACGCACAGTTCTGCGCTCAGACTGGACCAGTATTTGATTTTTTTTCGCTCGATGAATGTTAAATTTCCCCACCTTGTCTCAAACTGAAAGAAGAACAGGAATGAATGAAGAAATAAATCGACTTATGAAGGAATTCAACAGCTGATTTGGTACGGGTGGGGAGGAATGTTTTTTAAACAGAGTGGGTGAAATTATCAGGCAAGATTATCAAGGATCCAACCCCATGTTCTAGAGGTCCCTAAACTTGGAATGCCAGATGCTGGGACTAGAGGACAAGCAATAGATCACCAGGCAAGTGCCTTGTTCTGTTCATGCCTTCTGAAAGATTGGACACCGGCCTCTTCAGCTGTTTGTGTTGACAGTAGAGGTGAACAGAGCGAAGGAAAGAAAAGAGGCTCTCTTATTGGTTTATTTAGGATTCACATTCTCATTGGGTCAGCAGAGCTGTACTCCTATTAGCCAGTCAGGATGGAGAAATTGCTTAACTCTCGAGTTATAGTAAAAACGCTTAAATATTCTATTTTGTTGAGACAAAAAGGGGATATTGAAAGTAGTTTATGGCTGCTTAGGAGGAAAGGAAATTTCATAGGTAAAATCTGGTTCATTTTGGGTGGAGCTATATGTTTTCTGTTGTTAGGCTGTATAAGCTGCTCCCTGAGGGGTTGCAGAAACTTTGCCTGTTGATAATTTGGTTTGTTATACTGAAATATCTGAGGACTAAGAATGTTTTATGGGGAAAGGAGTCCTGGGGAGCCTAAGAAAAGCCAAACTGTGCTGTGCCATCTATAGCTCTAGAAAGACTGAAGACCTGAAGAAACTGTTGAGAGGTTTTCCTCTTGTGGGGTCTTGAAATGAGTACTAAGGCAATGTTTTATGTGAGAAAGCACCAGCTAGCAACAGTAAGTACGAATGCCAAATATAATATCAGAGGCTACTATTGGTAGAAGGAGGTAGGAACTCAGGTTGTGTCTGGTTTTGCCTTTACATCACCTTTAAAGGAACAGAGAAAGAAAAGTCTCCTGGACATAGATAGGAAGAAACTTCGGATAAAACATTATCCCCACTCTTCACTGTAGCCAGCTAATAGCTATGCTGGGGTGGGGGGGAGGGGCACCCTTTACGTTTTACAGACTATTTCTTTCGTTGAGCTACATGGTCTTCATGATAGAAATCACTCCAGGTTACAGGCAATGCATATTCCACCAGATTACATTGCATATAATTCTGTGTATGTGCATATAACACATTACAACTTTGTCTCACTTTGTGGCCAGCTAAGAAGTAATATGTAGATAGCCAGAAGGGCTGAATCTGGGATATGTTCATTTGCATGTTTCTGAAAATGTGTTCCTTAAATGAGAAATTGTAACATACATACAGCTGGGAGATCTGATAAAGTTGGATTTTCAGCTCTGAGTTTTCATTAGAATTAGGCTATTTCAGTTGGACCTAATTGCTATTTGTGATTTTGAAAACCTTTCTCTAAAGGTCTAAAAGGATGCAGCATAATAGGAGTATTGAGAGTACAATCATGCAGGATTTCACTGCTGTATTCATGTTGGCCCGTGAATGTACTGCTTAATGTTTGTAGTCCTGAGTCAGACATATTTGTCATGTGGCTGCTGTTACATTTGTTTGTTAAACTTTTTTGAAAACGACCTGTGTAAAGAAATGAACTTTAATGACATAATTGAAGAATGTGCTGCCAAAGAGCTGGACAGGTATAATAGATTTAAATACAAATGATAAATTTTAATTATTAATGCAGAATTTTGTTTAAGAATTTATCCATTAAGTTTCTAAATTTACAAGTTAAATTAAGTTTCTATCAAATTTACCCAATTCACATTTAATATGAAAATAGCCTTCAATTTGCGCATTTGATGCCTTTTTTCTATTTTTTCTCCAAAGGGGGCCATGCAAAATTGTGCTGTCCTGGGCCCCGCACAACTCTCATCCGCCTCTGATTGCAGCCTTCCCCACAGGGAACAAGTGTCACTGGCCCTGCAGCAGCACAGAGTCCTCACCTTGCTGTCATGGGACTGAGGAAATAGAACCATGTCAGTGGAGATGCAGAGGGCTCCCTGCACTGCTGTAGGGTGGGGACACCCAGCAAAAATACTTTAATCCCAACCCCGACTGACATGCTGAAATGGATGTTTACTAACATAGTAATTAATTGAAAACACATCCTACCATGCCTGTACATGCACCACACATTCAATAATGCCAATTAAATGTTTCAAGGGAAGGGATGTTCCTACATGATGTGGGAAACGTTCTTTATGGGCACATGATACCAGGAAAGCTGGTATTTTAACATTACAAAAAATCTACTTTTAACCCCAGGTGCCTGCTGAAAATATGACAGTTTCCAACTTTTGAACTCCTGTTCCCATTCTCAGCTGTTTTTCAGTTCTTTGTATCAAAATCATACACGGACAATCTCCAAAATGATCATTTCTGCATGTTAATATACACACATTGGTAAAGACGAGTTAGGGACCAGAAGTTCAAAGACACACATCTGTTTATATGAAATAACTGTGGACGGAAATCTCTCTATGTGTAAATCTTTAGTAAGAGTCGTTAGCCTGACAGCCCAGCCTAGGCAATGACAATACATGACAAGGACGTCTAGCATGCAACACCACTGAACATATTTGAGAGGCTTTTGTACGTAATCATTTTAATGTTGTGCAAAGCCAAAGATGAAACTTTTTATCCAAAGCTGAGTACCATATGGCAGGAGGCACAGTAAGCTTCCCCTTCCCTAGCACAATCTGTAGAAATTACTAGCAAATTTAATCTCTGCAGTATATTAATTCAATTTGCATTATCAGTGCCATGGCAAGTAGCAGCTTATGAACGAAAGGACTGCCTCAACTCTAAACTATTAAATCCATTTAAAATTTGTATTGTAAAAGGGTGGTGTGTTAATGAAATAGCTTTTAAAAGTTCTCTTTCTATCAGTATGAATTTACGGATGTCTCTGTAAAAGACAGGATTAGCTGTAGAGAAAAGTTACACTAATGCCTTATTAAAATATAAATTTATATTTAATTTTTTTAAGTAAACTACTTGCATTTATTAAATCAGAGTCAGAAGACTAAATCAAAATACTTTACTTGCTAAAATATAGACATTTGAAGTGCACGATACATTCACCACTTGAAAGAGCATTCCACTATACCAGCATATTGGAGAACATTTCATGTGCATTGGTCCATCTGTTAATGTTTTAAATTCAAGATTATGAAAGGACTCATACATTTGGGACTATTGACTTTTTCTCACTGGTTCCCATTTGCTATTTTCTTTAGAAAATTTCTTAAAAGAGCTGGAGATTTTTTTAAATCACCAGACTGGTTTTCCTTCTTTTGTGACATTCCACAAGGATATCACATAGATTAGCATTAAGGATAGTTTATGTCTGATTGATCCACACAACAGTATGTCAACGTAATTATTGCAAGATATCAGCAGATCAGTAATAAGACCACAGGAACTTGACTAAAAGGTGATCTGTAGCTTCAATTTCACCATGAAACTTCTAGAGCAACTCAAGGCAACTATTCTAAATCAGCAACAAAGGCCAAATTGTTTGTGCTTAGTTTTGCTGTACTCTGTGTGTTCCATCTTCTGTTTTATTGCATGCGGTTAATCAAGAAAAATATTTTTGATTCCAGCTCCTGCTGGTAGTATCCAACATTTACTGCCATTTGACAGTCATTCAGTTGCTAGTGTAAATGAACTGGTGGTTTCAATGACCTCGGAGAAATAAGATGGCGTCTCTCAGACCAGTGATAACTGGATGATTGGCTACTTGAGTGACTCCACCATCTTTAGGACATTGCTCTCCTTGCTTTTGCATAGTACCAGCACAGAGGCAAAAGTTTGAATAAGCATGGAAACTGAACCATCTCACCACCTTTCTCTGCTAGCCAAGGTTGAATTACACTGGCGGGGTAGCCCAGGCAAATTTAAATGATTACAACTGTGAACATCTGGTTTTGTGGGCAACATGAAGATTTCAGCCACAAATGCAATACGTGTTTGGGATTCTCCAGTGAGGGTCTTTGCCCGAATTTTCAATTTTTTGTCCTGTGTAATCTCTTGATTTCTGGGCTTGGTGGACTCTTGTTTCACCTGATTGGCAGGGTTTTGTAGTTTTGGGCTCTGTCCACCTGACCAGAACTCAGACAGGCTGTTTTCTGTTTCAATAAAGACTAATAAATGGCTATATATCTGGAAAAAGGTAATTCTGCTGTGAAAAGTAACTATAAAAAAATCTTCTTATACTCACTCTTTTTTTTAGTTAGCACTGTAAAACTCATACAGCAACAGGAGCATGTGCCAGAGGTTATTCTGCTACCTGCATACCCAGCAAAAAGTGCTATCCAAATGCCATTGTACAATGATTGTAACTGATGACATTGGAAGAATCTAACCCTTCTCTCAGACCACAAGATGAGTTTTGTAGTGCTGGCAGCTAGACAATCCACTGTGATACTTGTAAACTGAACAGATTTGCTCTGGAAAATATTGAGAGGAAAGAAATGTGCAACCCCAAGAGATAGTCTTCCTGAGTCATTTTTCAGAGCAGAAGTAAATTTTAAATGAAGCTGTCCATGCTGCAGTGCCTGCAGCAGTGCTAATACATAAAAATGGGTATTTTAATCCATTCTACTTCAGCTATGGTAATGACAGCACATTTTTCCCCAAATGTAGAATGCATGGGGAAAGAAGTTAAATGTTATTTTAAAAAGAACTTTTTTGATTTTTATTCTTACAATTTCTCTGAAAATGTCAAGACACAGAATCAGAGGAGTCCATGTTAGTCTGTATCTGAAAAAATTAGAAATGCTGTGGCACCTTAAAGACTAAGGGTATGTCTACACTTCATTCCTCTCTCTCAAGAGGAATGCAAATGCAGACACCCGAAATTGCAAATGAAGCGGGGATTTAAATATCCCGTGCTTCATTTGCATAATCGCGTTATGATGCAATTTCGCAATAGCCCTATTTCGAGAGAGAAAACGGGGTTATTTCGAGATAAAACCCTTCCCTCAAAATAACCCTTACTCCTCTTTGAGTATTCAAAGAGAAGTTATTTCGAGGGAAGGTTTTTATCTTGAAATAATCCCGTTTTCTCTCTTGAAATAGCTCTATTGCGAAATAGCGCCATAATGTGATTATGCAAATGAAGCATGGGATATTTAAATCCCCGCTTCATTTGCAATTTCGGGTGTCTGTATTTGCATTCCTCAAAAAAGAGAGAGGAATGAAGTGTAGACATACCCTAACAGTTTTATTTGGTCATAAGCTTTCATGGACAAAAACCCACTTTGTCAGATGCACGGAGTGGAAATTACAGAGGCAGGCATAAATATACTAGTACATGAAAAGAAGCGAGTTACCTTATCAAGTGCAGGAGGCCAATTCAATCAGGGTGAGTCTATACAGCAACCTTACCTCGAAATAAGCTACGCAATTTGTGCTATGCAAATTGCGTAGCATATTTCGATGTTATTTCGAAATAAGGCGCTATTCCAAAACATCCCTTATCTGTTGTACAATGAGGTTTATGGGGATGATGGAATAATGAGCTTGTTTTATTTTGATATAACGGGCTTGCTCTTCAGATGCAGAATAGCTATTTCAGGATACCAGAGGTATTTCAGCATCCCAAATTAGCTTCACTGGGTAGACATAGCCTCAGGGTGGATGTGGCCCACTCCCAACAGTAGATGAGGAGGACTGAATACCAAGAGAGGGAAACATGTGTTTCTAGTGATCCAGCCATTCCCAGTCTCGATTCAAACCCAGATTAATATAGTCAAGTCTACACATGAATTATAGCTCTGCAGTTTCTCTTCATTCCAAGGAGAATGAAGTGTTCTTCGACCAGTTTTTGTACATTACCTTTCATCGTGTCCGATTTGCGCCCATTTATTCTTTTGCATAGACAATGCTTGTTTTGACCAATGTACACGGCAAAGGGCATTGCAGGCACTCGGTGGCATGTATCACAATAGTAGATATGCAAGTGAATAAGCCTCTGCTGCTGGGGCTGATGTGGTTAGGTTCTATGATGGTGATGCTTGAGTAGATATGTGAGCAGAGTTGGCAACAGGATTTGTTGCAGGGATTGATTCCTGGTTTAGTCTATCAGTGGTGTGATGTGTAGTTACCAGCGAATATTTGCTTCAGATTAGAGGCCTGTTATATCATTATAGAAGGAAATCAGGTTCTTCCAGGCATGAATTATTCTTGGTGAATTCATGTTGACTGTCACCTTCCTCTTGTCCAAGTGCTTCAAAATGGATTCCTTGAGAACCTGCTCCTTGATTTTTCCAGGGGCTGAGATAAGGCTGATCAGTCTGTAGTTCCCCAGCTTCTTCTTCTTCTCTTTTTTAAAGATGGGAACTACATTTGCCTTTTTTTCAATTGTTTAGAACCTCTACAAATCACCAAGAGTTTTCAAAGATGATGGCTAGTGGCTCTGCAATCACATCAGCCAACTTTCTCAGCCCTCTCAGGTGCATTAGATCCGGCCACACAGACTTGTATATGTCCAGATTTCCCTTTCACTTCAGTTCAGTGCTCTTTTTCCATCTCCAGGTATTCCATTGGGCATTTGCTGCTTGGTCTAGAAATTCAAACTATAACCATATCTAAAAGAATACAAAGACAATCTCTTTCCACTACCAATATGTAGTGTTTATTTTGACAATCTGCATTTCAACCACCTCCTATTTTCAGACAGAATCTAGCCAGAAGAGAACAAGCTCTTGACAGTTTTGGAGAAGTTCATGAAAACCTCAACCCTAACATCTAAGGAGGAAAAATTGATATTTTTCATAGATTATTTTTAAAAACCACCAGATTCAGAAGTGACATGTAAGTCACCATTAATTACACTTTAGCAGGCAATGGGATATGGATGTTAGACATCCTGGGACAAATTTAGAGATGATGTGTAGAAGCAGTGGGGATATAAATCGTATGTTGGTAAACAGATGCATGACCCTAGAAATACATTTATTCATCAAAGTCTAAGGGCTTGTCTGCATCAGGACATCAACTACAATAGCTATTCCAGAACAGTTCTCTTTATAGATACTATTCTGGAATAAAGGTGATTTTATTCAAGAATAAATTATTATGTATTGAAAGTGCATGAAATATTCCAAAATAAAATGATTTTGATTGCAAAATGGAGAAGTGTAGCATGGAAACTAATTAAAGGAGAAGATTCAAAGTTGTAAATTAAAATAGATCTATCTGTCCTCTACTTTAGCCTACAGTGCTTCACACTCACATATTTCTTGTGCACCAACAGGTGACAACCCTTTGCTATTATTAAATATGGCTATGCAATGTCATAGGGTGCCCAATATTCTATATAGAGAACACTGGACACAGCCTTTGCCGTGCAGAGTTTATAATCTCAGGCTACGTCTACACTGTGAGTTTTCTTGGCAAAAAATATGCTAACGAGGGGCTCATTTGCATGAGTCACCATTTTATTTGCATATTTTCTGCCAATCCGTTTTTGCGCTGGGGTTTTTGCGCAAAAACAAGCAGTGTGGATGTTAAATATTATGCACAGAATTCTGCCCAGCAATTTATTAATGAATCTTCTTTGCTACCCTGTAACAGAGGCTAGCCTCTGTTGATTTACTATTGTGCATACAATTCAGAATGAGGGGATGATGCTCACCAAAATCCCAAACCAACCAGAAAAATATTTTTCCAATATGTGTTTGCACTGGTTCCATGGGATTAAGGTGTGTAGTTTATTCTTGAAGCCTTCAGGGAAATTAATTTATATAGTCTAGGAAAGAAGAGACCAGGGAGTCACACTCTACAAATATTGTTGAGGTAATAATAAAAACAAAGACAGAGAATTATATGAGTCCCAGGTGTTAAGGAAGGAAAGGTTTAGATTAAATATTGGGATAAAGAGTAAGAGCAACAAGGAAGTGGCATACATATCTAAGACTGCAGATGAAGCACAATCACTGCAGATATTCAAGAAGTTACATTATTTATACGGCTCTGTAAATGTGCTTTATATAGCAAATACAACACTTCAGGTATTTACTATATAAAATAATCTAGAAACAAAATACTACAGGAGCTTTTTACCACACAAGGGGTAAGGACTAGACTATTAGGGTGTGACTATACTACAGGGTTTTTTCGAAGTAGCTTTTTTTCAAAAAAACTTCACCTGAGTCTAGACTGCAGCCATGTTCTTTCAAAAGTAAATTGATAGAACAAGGCAGTTTTTTGATCGTGGTAAAACTCGTTTTTCGAGGAATAATGCCTTTTTTTAAAAGCACTCTTTTGAAAAAAAGGTGCTATTGAATGCAAACTGTGCTTTTTCGAAAGAGAGCGTCTAGACTCTTTCACAAAAGCAGATCGCTTTTTTGAAAAATCTGTTTGTAGTATAGACCCTCTCTTTTGAAAGAGGCTTTTTCAAAAGATTATTTCGAAAAAACCTCTTTCAAAAGAGACTTGTAGTCTAGACGTAGCCTTAGTGAGCTATTTTGTGGCCTTGTCCTACTAGGATAATAATTTCTCTACTCACACTCATAATTACAATCAGACAATACCTTAGGACTAAGATGGTACTAAGATGTGTAACAGAATCACAATCTGACCCTAAAGTAATCTTAGGCCAATCCTTGCATTCCAGTGAAACGTGTACCTAAGCCTTTACTAATGGTGTTTGCTGAACTGTCTCACGTTTTATCTCTCATGAGTCTAGGCACAAATTCTGCTCACTCATCCCTCACAACTATCAAGAAATAAAAGAATTTACTCATTCTCCCTCCCCCCAAAAATTACTTGCCCCAAATTAGTGGGTAAATAGAATTTTATGAAATGGAAATGAACAGGCATCTGCTGATATGAACCAGAATACAGAGTCATTTTATTGGAAAGCCTTCTAGGAGGGCATTATAGTGACACAGAAGCTGCAATGTTCCATCTCTCAGAGAACCAATGCCCCTGGATACGCGGGATGGGAGAAAGCCCTAGGTGCAGATTAAATCTGCCCTTCTCTAGTGAAATCCTTCAGGGAGAACAGAGGTGCAGAGAAATGCAGTCTGTATCTCTGTCTAGCATCTCTCTGGAGATATTTAAGAACAGGTTAGACAGACATCTGTCAGGGATGGTGTAGACGGAGCTTCGTCCTGCCTTGAGGGCAGGGGGCTGGACTCGATGACCTCTCGAGGTCCCTTCCAGTCCTATGATTCTATGAATGTAGCTTGATGAATATAGCAGTCCATTTGACCTAACTTCATTAATTCATATTATTTGGGAATGCACAAAGTCACTATACATGCCACTTAGGAGTAAAATTAGATGAGTTTTCATCCTCACTTCTCCCAACAGTTTCTTTACTGCAGTTCAGTAGAATTCCATTTTCTGTTACTTCACACTCCTAAAAACCCTCTCCCTGTCATGAGAAATACTAGGACTAGAAGCTTCTTTTTGCTTTCTAAAATATTATAATTTGTTTTATTTGGTGACACCCATCTCAGCAGATCTGTTGGAATGCGTGTGCTACATATTTATATAACTGCTTTTCTCCGGAGAGCTCAAAGTGCTTTACACAGAACTTTGAGTAAGCATCATTATAATACTGCCCCCTTTTTACAGATGGATAAAGCTTCCTTTATACCATGGAGACTATACTAGCACAGCATGTCAGCGTAGCTATGCCAATATGTACGGAAGGGGGTTTTCCATCTGCAAATAACTGTGGCTATCCACATCCATGTATGTGAATGCAGATATCCGCAGCTCATTTTTGCAGACATTGATGTGGATACAAATGTGTCTAGAACCCTGAAATGTGCAGAATTCCACATTATATCTGTGGGTATCTGCATCTGTGGATGCGGCTAGCCACATTTGAGGATGCAGATGTAGATACAAATTTTGTATCCAGGTAGGCCTGGCCATCCCAACCCCAGCCATGTTCCAGGCATGGGGGAAAATTTCCCCCAGAGGCCACACCCTGCCACTGCTCCACTCCATCATACCCCCATTATACCTCTTCCTCCAAGCACTACCCCTCATTTGTCCTATTGTCCCCATTCCTGGCAGTCTGCTCTGCTCTGTACTGCCCCCACCCCCTCCCATCCCTCTGCACCACCTTTGCAACACATTACAGAGATTCCATTGTTAATACTCACACAGCCCTGCCCCAACCTCTGAGGCGCAGGCACTATTCACATAGCTAGCACTGTTCTGGAGTAAGCATACAGAACATACAGGAAACCCCACACTGGTAAGTTCACCACTAGGGCAGAGGAAACACTAGGAGCAGCAGAGCAGGGTAAAGGGCCAGGGAAACCCCTGCTGCAGCGGTACAGAGGTGTCCCTTTGTGCAGCTGGGCAGAGGAAATGGCAGGGGAAACCCTTGCTTCAGTGTCACAGGGAAACCTCTAGGGATTCTCATGAGAGCCCTAAAGCTGGGGTTTTCATTCACATATGGCTGTGCTGTACTCTAAGCAGCTGTGACTTGGGCAAAGCACTGCAGGGGAGACTGAAAATTAGCAGTGGCCACTAATTTCCACAGGCTGGGTTCATCCTGGAAGGCATTTCGCTGTGTACGGTGAGCAGGGAAGCAAAGGAGGGACTTTTACTCAACTGCGAGTTCTGTCCAGAACCATATGCAGCTTGTCTTTGCACAGTGATGGTCACCCCTCCCTGTTGACGGCACAATGGGGAGGGAATCTCAGCCTTCAGGGGTCAAATACCATGATGGGTGGCACAGCAGCTGCATGACACTTTTGATGATGTCTGTGAGTCAGATTATCGAGATGTAAAAGATTCACCGTCTAACTGACCCTGTGCTGGCAGCAGCATCACACAGAACCAAAAAGCCTCCTTTCTGTAATCCTCTGAGTCCCAGCAAGTCACTTTAGTACTTCCTCAGACCCAAACCTCTAACCAGAAGCATCATCCACAGCCTCCAGGGCTGCAAGTGGTTTGCCTCATCAAAGGTTCAGAACAGCTCCTGTCTGCAAGCCTGTGTGGATGGGCAGATTCCTCCTCTGAGTCTGGGTCCCTCTCCCCCTCAGCACACTCAGCCACAATTCCCTCCTTCTGTCTCAGTCCAGTGTCAAATGGTCCCTGAGCCCTGCACATATCCCTGGGGGTCTCTGGAGTGGAGGTGGGGTCACCCCCCAGCATATCATCCAGCTCTTTGTAGAATCTGCAAGTCATGGGTACAGCACCAGAGTGTCTGCCTGCTTCCCACCACCTTGTGGTAGGCATTTTGCAGCTCCTTCACCTTGAACCTGCACTGCAGTGCATCACGTTCATGGCTCCTTTCGGTCATGCAGCTTGATATGTGCCCATATATATCATAATTCCTATGGCTGGAGCTCAGCTGGGACTGGACTGCTTCTTCTTTCTGAATGCTGATAAGGTTCAGCACCTCAGCATGGCTCCAAGCAGGGGATCTCCTGGTATGGCCAACTGGAGACATGTGCTGAGAACACACCACACACCACCAAGTAAACAGGAAGGGAACTTTCACATTTCAAAAGAACACAAAGGGTGGGTCTGAGGGTTGGTCCCCTGACAGCAGGAAAGCAGAGTTCAAACAGAGGCAAGAACAGGTGTGTGAGAACAGGTATGTGAGAAGGTGCCAGAGGCCAGTCTTGACACAGTACTATACATGGTGTCCACACTGGCACCCCAGCTCTCTATCCAGAACACAGCAAGCTCATTGTGCAGTAACTTGCCAGTGAAGACTTGGCCTTCCTGGTGCTAGGCTGCAGTTCAAGTTAGCACCACTTGTCAGGTGCTAACACAATCATTCTGTGCAGCTCAAGATTCATGGTAGAATAAGGCCCCTTTCACTCAAACTAGGATAACTCAAGCATGCAATCCTCCTGAAATATTCTGTGATGCTCTTGTATAAAAGACATGACCCAATGAAACTGCATTTAGAGCTGTGGTTTAACTCACAGAAGCTGTTTCAAGTACAGGTTGAAGCTCTCTTAACCGGGACTCTCTGATCCAGCAACATCCATGGTCTGGCAGGATGTTTCCGGAGCAGAGAGTCCTGGTAGAGGGCCAGAAGGAGCCAGGCTGGCTGCAGGGGGCCCAGTGGCTGGGAGCCCTGCCGAGGTAGTCCGGTCAAGTCAGCAGCAGGGCGACTGGAATGCCAGAGGGCTGAGTCTGCCATGATGGGGCTGGTAGGGCCAGGAGACCCAACAGCAGGCTGACACTGTAGGACTAGCAAGGCCAGAAGCCCCGCAACTGAGCATTAGTCTGCTGCAGCAGGTGGGAGCACTAGCGGCAGGGCAGCAGTCTGCCATACCAGAGCTGGGAGCTTCAAAAGTGGAACTGTGAGCTGCCATGGCAGGGCAGCAGAGCTTGTGGTAGGTGGGGAGCCAAGCTCTGCTGCCCTGCCATGGAGGAGAGGGGGGCAGAAATGACCTCCGCTAGTCCAGCATAATCCCTCATACAGGACCATTCAGGTCCCGAGGGTGCCAGACCAAGGAGGTCCAATCTATAGTTAAAAAATGTATGAATTTTAGTAACTCAGGCTCCACTAATTACTGGTGAGCTTAAAAGAAACATACATATTTTTAAAAAGCATGTTGGTGTTTGAATAACTGATTAATCAATAGGATGGATCTCTTTTCCTAGTGAGTTCATACTAGTTGGATAGAAGTACAGAGCCCAATTCATATTGTGATTTGAAAAATACAGAACACACTATATTGGACGCTATATCACAGAAGGATTCCATTCTATCAAATATATTTAACATACCATCATGACAGTACTTGGGTGTACAGGTTAACATGCAGGTAAGAAATGAAATTAAATGCATTTGTACAGGAAAAAAAACATTTTTTCTCTGCATTTTTTCTCCTGGCAGGAGTGGAAGAAAGAGATAAATCTGGCTTTTCACCAACATTGACTCCTTAATTGTAGGCGAAACTGAGGCCAGTCTGGTCACTGAACAAGTGGAGCAACTTAAACATTAAGATAACCACAGTCCAAGGGAAATTTTCTTTCTCTCTAGACACTCCTGCAACATCTTTTGAGGATTCCCCTTACACCAGAGAAATTTTGGGGGAAATCAGCTGCCCTGAGAATCAGGCTAATGTTATTTATAGGGTGACTCATCAGTTTTAATAACATAATTTTACAATTCAATACACCATGTAACACCAACTTTTTACACAGTCCAAGTATAAATACAACAAAACAGAATAATGTTTTGGCACTATAAAATGAAAATTCATTGTCAACATAAGCCCACTATCAATATAGGCTTTACGTACACTGAATAACATATCCAGGGGATCAGAGAAACATGTGTATTCATTAGTTTGACACCATGAGAATTCATGCATGAGAATGAAAATACTTCAAAAGACATCTCACCTGTTTTCATTTCACTTAACTCAGATCCAAAGGGATATGTGTCATAGAGTAAGGCACATCAAAGACTTACCGATAGAAGTCAAACATGAAGGACAAAATTGGCTCTGTTTCTGAGAATAACTACATGAGATAACCGGGATTAACAACTGCTAAGGGTAATTACCATTTCATTTACTATAGCAAAAAGCTCCATGTTAATCTGTACAGTTGTTGTGTGTACTGCATTAAATGCTTTATCCCAAAATTATTTTGCTGATAACTGTGCTTTAGCTACACGTCTTTATTAAAGCCACCAATAAGCAACTTTGACAAAGCCATTGGACCAATATACTGAACGAGATATCAGATTTACAAATTCTTACAATGCCTAGAAAAGCTACTATTATTATTCTCTGGAAGGTAACAAGATATTGGAAGAGGATTGAAAGATTCCAGGTGATATAGAGGAATGAACTTGCTCCAAGGGATCACCAGATGAAAATCTGAAGTACAGGCAGTCCCCAGGTTACATGGTTCCGACTTACATCGGATCCCTACTTACAAACGGGGTGAGGCAATCCCACACTAGCTGCTTCCCCCCAGCAGACCAGGGAGACGCGAAGCTAGCGCCCCTCCTGCCCCCCCAGCAGACCAGGGAGACACGGAGCGGCTTTTCTCAGCAGCCACCTCAGCTTGAGAATAAAGGACTGAAGGAAGTGAGGTGTGGGAGAATAAAACTGAGCTCTGGAGAAATGTTTGGCTAGAGTTTCTCCTACAATATGTACCAGTTCTGACTTACATACAAATTCAACTTAAGAACAAACCTACAGTCCCTATCTTGTACGTAACCCGGGGACTGCCTGTAGTTATTCTTTAACATGATACACTTTTTGTGAGACGAGGGAATTCCTTAGCTCAGAATTTTCTGCCATTTTAGGTCACAACACCTGGAGGGGGCTGCTTGTCACTTACCAAATCAGTGGTTGTGGTCACCAGTGTTGTTACGTGCTGTGGAATGATGTTGCTGCTTCAATATTTTCACTGTTCTTGAAGCACCAATGTCAGCTGCACTAGCAGAAAGTGCAGTGTGCTAATTCAACAGACTTCAATGGTATTCATAAGAAAGACTATAGGGTTAGTTCAGTTTCAAAGATGGTTGGCCAAATTTAGTGTTGACAAAGCACAATACTAGTGCCACATAGAAACTACAGGTACACTAACACATCTGACCCTGACCATGACAATGGTATCAGCTCAGTCAGTGCACCAGGATACTGTCCCCTTGAGTGGCCAAACATGTCTATGACTTTTCCTTTTATACATTAATACAAACACGTTTTGTAATACATGCCAGACACTGCTAGCTACCACCTTCCTCCCTGTACCCGATAACTGAAGTGAAATATCATTATCCGTTACCCTGTCATCCCAGCCTTATCTCATAAAGGGTCATTGTACTGCATTCTTGGTTTTCTTGTACCATCCTGTTCAGACAATAAACTTAATTGGTTAGCCAAAACCTAATGTATTGTTATTTTGCCATGGCCAGGGGCTCATCTAGACTATGATAAAGTGTCGAAATAGGATGTGCAAATTCCACAGAATTTGCACATCCTCTTTCAACACTTTATTGTATTCTAGATGAGCCGTAGGTTTACTTTGGTTCACACTGGTAGCTATGACTAGGATTCCAGCAAGGACTACACTTATCACATTTGGGATTGCACTCAAAGATACTGAACAGTGCAGTAAGGGTAAGATGTACAAAGGTTCTGACATAAAGAAGTATTCATAATCTTACAGCAAAAGGATATCTATCTCCTTCTAAGACACTTAAATGGGGCCTCTAGCTTTTGAATGTGCAATTTTGTGTGCATTACTGTCTGCATGTGCACACACCCCCAATGGATAATCCCAAATAATGCACACAGAATCATGAGCATATGAACAAATGTGTGCAAAACAAAAATCAGAGTCTAGGAATCTAACAATTTTGCTCATAATTGCAAGTATAAATTTCCTCTCAGTTCAAGACACCAAGAGATAAGAACATGTAATGCTACCATCATCATAATATCAGTAATAACTGAAGAGTTAAGATGTTCTAAGGCACAAAAAAACAGTGTTGCTTTAAATCAGACAACTGTTGGGTCACAAAACTTTTAACTAAGTTTGTTTTAAGTAATCATTAAAAAAAATCTTTGAACCATTTCTCACATAAGGTACTATTCCCCTTGACAGATATAGAATGGGCACACACACACTATAAATTAGTGTTCTCACAGGGCAAGATAGTGGCCCATGGGGACATATACAGAAGTGAGGAATATTAAAGACCCACATTCTTGCCTTGGTAATTTTCCAGAGTTTTCAGAATAACTAAATAAATAAATAAATAAATAAATAAATATTTCTATTCTGAAATGCCACCACAGTGCCCCAGGAGTCTTGTAGTTCAGATGTATCATGCTTTATTCTCCTCCATAGGCTGGGCTCCTTGTCATACTACATCCCTCACAAAGAACCATGAAGTCCACTTATGGTGAGGAGAGATGATGTGCAGTAGTTGCTTGTCCACGGTGTGTCATGGAAGATTAAGTCCATCTCGGGAGCCTAGCCCCTTAAGGAGAATGGAAGTATGAGGGACCTGAATTACAACTTTTGCGACATAGCATTTGAGAATGAACATATTTGTTTTTGGGAGATAAGCTTTTTAATGAAAGAAATCAAAATTTTCTTCAAGGCAGAACATTTTATCATAAAAATTCCATTTTGTTAAAAATATAATTTTCAGTTGAAAACCTACATTGGCCTCTGTTGGAAACCCACCTAGCATAAGCCACTGTCGGAAGACAGGATGCTTGGCTAAATGGACTTTTGATCAGACTCAGTATGATCGTTCTTATGTAATTTCCATCACTCCTAACAATAAGCAAATAGGTATTGTGGAGGCATAGCTAGGCCTCAACACCCACGAGCACACCCGCTAGCAGTACTGTTTAGGCATAGAATCATAGAATCATAGGACTGGAAGGGACCTCAAGAGGTCATCGAATCCAGCCTCCCACCCTCAAGGCAGGACCAAGCTCTGTCTACACCATCCCTGACAGATGTCTATCTAACCTGTTCTTAAATATCTCCAGAGAGGGAGATTCCACCACCTCCCTTGGCAATTTATTCCAATATTTGACCACCCTGACAGTTAGGAATTTTTTCCTAATGTCCAATCTAAACCTCCCTTGCTGCACTTTAAGCCCATTACTCCTTGTCCTGTCCTCAGAAACCAAGAGGAACACATTTTCTCCTTCCTCCTTGTGACACCCTTTTAGATATTTGAAAACCGCTATCATGTCCCCCCCTTAATCTTCTTTTTTCCAAACTAAACAAGCCCAGTTCATGAAGCCTGGCTTCATAGGTCATATTCTCTAGACCTTTAATCATTCTTGTCGCTCTTCTCTGTACCCTTTCCAATTTCTCCACATCTTTCTTGAAATGTGGCACCCAGAACTGGACACAGTACTCCAGCTGAGGCCTAACTAGTGCAGAGTAGAGCGGCAGAATGACTTCACGAGTTTTGCTTACAACACACCTGTTGATACAACCTAGAATCATATTTGCTTTTTTTGCAGCAGCATCACACTGTTGACTCATATTCAACTTGTGGTCCACTATGACCCCTAGATCCCTTTCCGCCATGCTCCTTCCTAGACAGTCGCTTCCCATCTTGTATGTATGGAACTGATTGTTCCTTCCTAAGTGGAGCACTTTGCATTTCTCTTTATTAAAGAGAATGACTTTGCATGACTGGGTCAAGGACAAACACGGAAAAGGAGTTGCAAGGGAAAAGTAATTGTAATGCCCCAAGCAAAGGAGGTGAGTAGGGAAGGAATGTTTGTACATAACAAAAATTCACATGAGTATACTTTCCTGGTTATCATCAGACATATAAACACACTTTTACGCAGCCAAAGATTGAGTAGTATTTTCAAAATTCGCACTGGAACTTAAGTGCTTTTGAAGTTTTTCTACAGATGGAGTACCTTATTTCTATGACTTTGTGGTTTTGTTCTGATTTCACATTTGGGATCATGACTTTAGCTCATTAATGCATAAGAAAACTCTAAATATACCAATCAGAGGTAAAACTAGCTGCATTCCACCCTCCCCCTTTTGGTATATATTATTCAGAGACTCAGATTTCTAATATACATGCTGCTTGAAATATTTCAGACTTCAGTGAAATCAAATGAAAAGGTCTTGGGAGTCTGCCTTTTTCTTAAATGGAAATTTAGGAAAGGAAAAGCCATCCACTATGATATGAATGCCTGCTGTGCAGAAAAGCAAAGCAGCTATCTCAGCCCTAGAGAAAATACAAACTGCATTTCAAGGTGTTAAGCTTCATAAGCTCAAAGAGCAGTTCTGATCCTGTTAATGTTGGAAGTAAGGAGACTTTGCTAACACAGTAGAGGGATTATTCACCCATACACAGTCATACACTAAAAGTATTAACAGTCCTAAGATGATCAGCTATCTTTTGTTAAACTGAACATACAGCAAAGGGCTCGGAAAATTTCCTCTTCATCTACCTCTACCAGAAGGGATCAGTGAAACAGCTAGAACAAACAGAACCTATCCAGACCTGTTCTGACCATACAGCAAATGGATGGCATGGTACGAGGCATCCTCCCATTCTTCAGATTCACTGGATTAAGTAGCTTGAGACATTAGCCTATTAGCTCAGAATAGAAGGACCTATGCCACCATGCACCCACAAGTCCACATATATTTAATGTGCATTGCCATATCTTCCTTCTATAACATCAATAAATAAATCTGCTCCACCCCCCCCACAGAAAGAGAGGAAAATGGGGGGGGGGGGGGGGAGGGAAGAGCTATATGACCTAGAATTTATGCTAGGTTCAGTGTAAATTACTTTGAACCTACAGGTTTCAGTCAAGCACAAGACACACAAAGTTATGGGCTTCTGGAGATTCATTAGAAGACAGAACTATATTAGATAATCTTACTTAAAAGAAATTTTATATTGTAGGAGGGAATAGGAACTTTATGTATCTTATAGAAGGATTTGAAGGGGGTTATATTTTTAAAAAGAGCTGATATAAAATGTAGTCTGAATAAAACCACAATAAAAGTCCTGGAACTATATTTACTAGAGATGGTTTCAGATTACAGTCACAATTCTGATTCGTACAAGATTTCCTGGGGAGGGGAAAGATATTCAGATTAGAGTCCCCAGATCTGGAATTTATGCTCCTAGTTCAGATCCAAAAGCTGAAGGATCCTAATTCCCTAGATCTGTTCCAGACAAGGCCAAACACAAAAGAAATCTTATGAGAATCACTGAACTCCTAGGATTTTCACTAGTCAAGATTATAGAAGTTCTGTGAACTCAGTTTGCAAGATTTCATCACCTTCAAAGCTGAATCCAAACCATGATTCAGACTCAAATCCAATCACAAGCCTGAGGGGTGACTCTTATTTCGAGCACCCTAAACTCAAAATAAGAGAGCGCAAAATTTCGAAATAATGTGCTATTTCGAGACAACCCTTAACCCTTGTGGAATGAGGGTTACCAGGATGCCGAAACAGCACGCCCATTATTTCAAAAAATATTTTGAACGGGAAGCTTGTGAAGATGTGGGGTAGCTATTTCTGGTTACCTCTGGTATCCCAAAATAGATGTGCAGTGTAGATGTACCCTAAATGTGTTCTGGAGCTAAAAAATCCCCTCCTCAGCCCACCTCTAATATTTGCTCCATGGATAAGGATTTAAAACATTTCTCTCCGGTTTTACCTTCTAAAGATGTATATTTCTTTTGCTTTTAAGGTTTTGTTTTAAAGTGTCTTTGAATTTGTCCTGGGAGGGAGAAATACTCTTCTCAGGTCTTAGGAATCACTGACTACTTTTAAAGCATAAAAACAAAGTGATGATTTGTGTTCTTAAAGTTAGGCCTTTGAATCTATATTAGGCACCTAGATAAATTTGGTTTGATTTTCAAAGAATCCAGTTTACATTTTATTTCAGATCCTGATTCAGCAAAGCACTTAAGCATGAATCTAAATTAAAGATAATCGCATGTTTAAGTCCTTTGCTCAGTCATGGTTTTATGTTATACTAGAAAACATGACACATAAGGGAAGACTGAAAAAATTAGGCTAGTTTAATCTGGAAAAGAGAAGACTGACAGGGGACATAGCTTTCAAGTACCCAAAAGACTGTTACAAGGAGGAGGGAGAAAAATTATTCTCCTTAACTTCTGAGGAAAGGACAAGAAGCAATGAGCTTAAATTGAACCAAGGGAGGTTTACCGCTGGGCATTAGGAAACATTTCCTAATTGTCAGAGTGACTATGCAGTGGAATAAATTGCCTAGGGAGGTTTTGCAATATCCATCATTAAAGATTTTTAAGAGCAGGTCAGACAAACACCTGTCGGGGATGGTATAATACTGAGTCCTGCCATGAATGCAAGGGATTGGACTAGATGATCCCTTCCAGCCCGATGATTTAATACAAGTGGAACACAGGCTCTAGTCCAGGAGGTAAATATAGCTGAGCCACTCAGTAATAGCGAACACAATGTAATTAAATTTAACATCCTTGTAGGTGGGGAAAATATCAAATAAACTCACCACAGTAGCATTTGAAAAATAAACACAACACAAAAATAAGGAGGCAAGTTAAATAGAAATTAACAGGAACAGTCACAAGAGTGACATGCCTGCAAGCTGCATGGTGTCTATTTAAAACACCATAACAGAGGCTCAAACTATACACCCCAAATTAAAAAACAAACAGACAAACAATAGAAGGACAAAATACCCACCACAGCTAAATGGCAGCATAAAAGAAGTGTTCACTGACAAAAACAACATCTTTTAAAAATTGCAAGCCAAATCCTACTGAGAAAAATAGAAGTAGCATAACCTCTGGCAAATCAAGTGTAAAAATATAATTAGACAGGTCAAAACAGAATTTGAAGAGCAACTAGCAAAACCCACAAAAACTAACCACAATTTTCTTAAGTACATCAGAAGCAGAAAGATAATCAGGGTGCTAAAGGAGCACTCAAGGAAAACAAAGACATTGCAAAGAAGCTAAATACATTCTTTGCACTACTTTAGAGAACAGATCAATTATACTAATTTTCAAAAGGAATGCAGAGGTGATCCTGGCAATTACAAGCCAATGAGCATAATTTCAGTATCAAGCAGGTTGGTAAAAGTATAGTAAAGAAGAGAATTAATCAGATAAACAAATTAACACGATTTGTTGAGGAGCTGCTTTTTAAAGGGAAACCAGACCTCGCTGATCTATTAGAATTCTTTGAGGGAGTCAGAAAGTGTGTGTGGACCAGGGTGATCCAGCTGACTTCATATATTTGGACTTTCAGCAAGTCTTTAACAAAGTTCCACACCAAGTCTCTCAAGCAAAGTGAGCAGTTATGGAATAAGAGGGAAGCTCCTCCAACAGCATTATATAGTTAAAAAATAAAAAACAAAGAGTAGGAATAAATTATCAGATTTCTCAATGGAAAGAGGTAAATAGTGGGCTAGCAAAGGATCTGTATTGAGATCTGTGCTGTTCACTGTATTCTTTGTGGAAGCAGAATCTCTGTAGAGATCCCAATTGAATAATTGGGAAACCTGTGTACAGATACTATGTAAGGAGCTTCTCTACATTTATACACACATATTGAAAAACATTTTTAGAGTCTGTATCAAAGTATTAGTCACTAGCATAAATGAAAAACAGGCTTTCTATCAAAACAAGAGAAGTTTGTTCACATCTCTCTGTGT
Source organism: Pelodiscus sinensis (assembly GCF_052426305.1). Classification (NCBI taxonomy): domain Eukaryota; kingdom Metazoa; phylum Chordata; order Testudines; family Trionychidae; genus Pelodiscus; species Pelodiscus sinensis. The sequence goes on from NC_143056.1 coordinate 30,555,272, forward strand.
CAGAGATGGTAAGCATTGCAAGCTAATATGATGGATGCCCATTTGGATAAGAAGTCAAATGTTTAGAAAGAGATGTGAAATCAACATGAAAGGAGCGAATAGGGAAAAAAAGCCATGAGAGGTTATCTCTGTCTATGAGTAAAGATAATGAACTTCGGGGTATTTCTAGAAGCAAAGACGACTCCTTGGAGTAACCTGTCAGAGCACTGAATTCATGAAAGCAGGGCTCTCAGCCAATCTTGGCTGAAAACACCGTAGAACATTTTTTAGACATGTATTCATAGAATCATAGGGTTGGAAGAGACCTCAGGAGGCCATCGAGTCCAATGTCCTGCTAAAAGCAAGACCAGTCCTAACTAAATCATCCCATCTAGGGCTGTCAATCTGGGATTTAACAAGTGGTGGTAGAACCTCCATCCCAACAGGTTTCTAAGTTAAACAGGTTAAGTTTAGACTCCAGAAGGCATGTTATGATTTTACTTTATGTTACCTTTATGTTTCCAATATCCTTACTGAGTATCACCTGAATCTCTAATCTTTGATAATAAAATTATTCTTATTTACACTATAGATAGACATATCCAGGGTTATGGTGTTAGGCAAAGTGCTGGTCCTGAGCTGAAATTTATAAGATGTACTGTTCCTTTGGGAATAAATGACCTGATGATTCTGCAAGGCCACTCAGGTTGTTATGTGCCTACTGCTATGTAGAGACAGGGAGCAGGGCCCGTGGTGAACTGGAAGGCTGTGCTCTTGTTGCTAGAGACTAGTGGTCAGGAGCTGATCCACAGCAAGCAAGTGCCTTACAATTCTGGAAAGTGTTACACTTATATCCACTTAAAATACTCTAGAAATGAGAAAAATGAGAGAAAGGACAATGGTCAAGTTTCATTGTTGTTTACTGCATTAGAGTAAACTACTGTGATGCTGCACATGCCCACCCTCCACTGATGACTTCACTGCCAATAAAAAAAACCCCCAAAGAAGTAAATCTAAAAATAGAAACAGATCATAAAATAAAGCACAGCTGGAAGAAAATTGATAAGAGAATTTAAAAAAATATTCCGCATAGCAAGGGCATAAAGGACATTTCGTATAGAATGTTTTCCCAGCCATTATTTCATTAGACAACTTTCCTTTTTAATAAACTATGTGTTCATAGAATCATGGAGTTGGAAGAGACCTCAGGAGGTCATATAATTCCATCCTCTCGTTTCATCCATATATTTAAAATTTTCTTAGAACTAGTTATTTCCAGGCAACCATTTGCACCGAGGGCTATAGCTGGATTGAGATGAACAGCATTTATCCCAGAGGGGTAGCTGTGTTAGTCTGTAGCTTTAAAAAAACAATGAGTAGGCCTCTAGCACCTCAGCGACTAACAAATACACACACACACACACACACACACACACACACTATCATGAGTTTTCATGGGCGAAACCCACTTGACTCATCTAAGAAAGTGGGTTTTGCCCACGGAAGCTCATGATACTATATATATTTTTGTTAGTCTCCAAGGTGCTGGACTATTCATTATTATTTAAAGCATTTATTCCAGACATCAATACACTAAATTGAAACAGCTAGAAAGCCTAAAGATAATGATGATGATGATGATGAGCATTATTTATAGTTTTATAGAACAACAATATAAAAGATCTGAAGCTAAGGAATGAAGGTTGAGATTTTCAAAGATAACTGGGGGATTTAGATCCATTCTGATTTTAATGGATATTGTATCTGTAATCCCTTAATCAGCTATGAAAACCTAACTGGAAAGTTTTGACTGCATATTTGAGGAAACTGTTTTCAAGTTTTCATTTGCAATGGAATATAAGAGATATTTCAATTGGTAGATATAAGAAAAATATTCCATTAAGACAATGTTACATATTATATAATAGGCTATTTTAGATATTTCTATTATGCCCACTACTTGGGATCTAATCACCAAATATAATCTAATATAGTCTCAACTAGGAAGAATAATTTCATCTCTGATTTCAATGCATGAAAAAGCAGAGGAATCTTAAGGCTGTTACAAGGTTGCTCCATTTCTGCTTCTAAAAAAGGAGAAAGAGGAAGGAATAAAGGACATAGCAAGAAGAAAGATGAGTCAAAGAAAAAGTACTTACAAAGAAAGGAGATAGGCCATAAATACCACTTTTGGAACAGTACTGTAAAAGTTTAGATGCAGCGGACATTATTAATGATTAAACCTGAAAGTACACGATGCCCCTTTTCCCAAGACCATTACCTGTTTCTTGGCTCTCTGCCGAGCAAAAGCAGCAATCCAGCATTTTGCTGGGTAGTTTCCATTGGAGAAGATATCAGTGACACCAACTCTGGATATAGTCTAGCTGTAACTTTCTATATACAGGCAGTCCCCGACTTACGCGGATCCGACTTATGTCGGATCCGCACTTACGAATGGGGCTTTTCTTGCCCCGGAGCTCATGGGCGGTGGGTCGCCACCCGTGTCCTCCGGGGTGAGAAAAGCTTCTCCCGGTCTCCGTGGTCTGCTGGGGGGGGGTTCCAGCAAAGCTGCTGGACCCCCCCCCAGCAGACCAGGGACACCCGAGCAAAGCCGCCGCCTGGGGGGCAGCTCAAGCGTGCCCGGGCTGTCCCGCTGCAGGCGTGCTCCGCGGCTTTGCTCTCCGTCTCCCTGGTCTGACCAGCAGACCAGGGAGATGGGGAGCAAAGCCTCGGAGCACGCCAGCAGTGGGACAGCCGCGGCGCGCCTGGACTGTCCCGCTGCCCGCGTGCTCTGCGGCTTTGCTCTGCGTCTCCCAGGTCAGCAGACCAGGGAGACGGAGCAAAGCCATGGAGGACTTGAGCGGTCCCACCAGCCCTGTCTCCCTGGTCTGCTGGGGGGGGGGGGTACAGCTAGTGCCCCCCCCCCCAGCAGACCAGGCTTTTCTTGCCTACCCCTGAGGTAGAGCAGCTGGGGGCTGCCGGGTTGGTCCCGCAGCGCCGCTCTGGACCAACCCAGCAGCACCCCAGCTGCTCTGCCCCAGGCATCCTGATTCAGCCGCTGCTGGTCAGTTTCAGCAGCGGCTGAATCAGGATGCCTGGGGCAGAGCAGCTGGGGTGCTGCTGGGTTGCTCCAGTAGCGCCGAGGAGCCACGCTACTGGAGCAACCCAGCAGCACCCCAGCTGCTCTGCCCCAGGCGTCCCCAAGTCAGCCGCTGCTGAAACTGACCAGCGCTGAATACAGGAAGCCCGAGGCAGAGTTGCTCTGCCCCAGGCTTCCTGGAATCAGCCGCTGATCAGTTTCAGCAGCAGCTGTCTTGGGGACGCCTGGGTTTCTTAAGTTGAATCTGTATGTAAGTCAGAACTGGCATCCAGATTCAGCCACGGTTGAAACTGATCAGTTTCAGCAGCGGTTGACGCCAGTTCCGACTTACATACAGATTCAACTTAAGAACAAACCTACAGTCCCTATCTTGTACGTAACCTGGGGACTGCCTGTATACAGACCAGTCACACACCACACACAAGTATCTCTTCTTTAACCAAAAAACTAACACAGCACCGTTTGTCTTTTCAAGACCGAACACTTGCTAACACACTAAGAAAAAGAAAAACACAAAAGATGATGTGTAACAGCACCATCTGGTGACACTTGCCATAACATATTCAAGATGGAGGAGGGAAAGGCCTACTATATCTTTCTTTTTTACCCCTCTGCCATTGCAGGACTTCTCTTTACAACATATATTCTACTGCTCTGAAATTGTTTACGAATTTACAATAAATTGGAAGAAAACCCATCTGAGTAGATTTCTAAATTGAGTTTCCCCAGGATTTAATATTAAATTATCAAAATTCAATGTAGAGATGATTCATGGAGACTAAACTACAATAGTGCTTGCAGTTCAATTTTAACTAACAAACATGCTATTGGGTAAACCTCAAGGTTTTTTCAGAGCATAGTGTGATGGACAAGCAGACAAGAAAATAGAAACACTCTGAAATCTTCTTAAAGTTGTAACTTCAAATACTGAGTATTTCCACTAGAAAACTTGGAAATCTCAACATAAGACCCAAGTTGGATTAGCAATTCTACCACTAGGCCTTTCTATCAGATGAGGAAGTGGCATTACATGAAGGGGTACACTAAACACTTAAAAGCACTTTGCACTTACTGGATTACATGCTTAGCTTTACATACAAATTGTGAAAGATTAATTCATTCTTTCATTAATCTATCAATACCATGGTAAACACACTTAGTAGGAATATAACTAGAAAGTTGCAAAGTATATATGTATCTGGAACTTGGCTGTGTTCTATAGTATTCTCTATCCCTTAAACTAAAATAAAAAGGTTAGAAAACATTGAATATAAAAGTATCAACTAAAATACTAAAGGTCTGATTCTCTTCTCACACTGATGTAAATCCAGAGTAAAGGAACTGTACTCAGTGGAATATAAACTGGAACAAATTAGCAAAAATCAGACCCTAAAAGCTCCAACTCAGCTGGGGAGACTCTTCAATCCACTGAAGACAGGAAATGAGTTGGTGTACTCAACTAAATCAATCCCTTTTATATAATAGATCGATGTCACAATGACTGTGATCATTTTCTGTCTCCATCTGAGGGTAAGTTTGTATTTAGCCACTGTCTGGGTAGGTATAGCTCGGAGCCTAGAGAGAACCATCAGCTGTTTTGAACAGCTAATGACTTATCATAGAAACATAGAATACTAGGACAGGAAGGGACCTCGAGAGGTCATCGAGTCCAGTCCCCTGTCCCCGTGGCAGGACCAAATACTGTCTAGACCATCCCTGATAGACATTTATCTAACCTACTCTTAAATATCTCCACAGACGGGGATTCCGCAATCTCGCTGTGCAATTTATTCCAGTGTTTAACTATCCTGACAGTTAGGAACTTTTTCTTAATGTCCAGCCTAAACCTCCCTTGCTGCAGTTTAAGCCCATTGCTTCTTGTTCTATCCTCACAGGCCAAGATGAACAAGTTTTCTCCCTCCTCCTTATGACACCCTGTTAGATACCTGAAAACAGCTATCATGTCCCCCCTCGGTCTTCTCTTTTCTAAACTAAACAAACCCATTTCTTTCAGCCTTCCTTCATAGGTCATGTTCTCTAGACCTTTAATCATTCTTGTTGCTCTTCTCTGGACCCTCTCCAATTTCTCCACATATTTCTTGAAATGTGGTGCCCAGAACTGGACACAATACTCCAACTGAGGCCTAACCAGCGCAGAGTAGAGCGGAAGAATGACTTCTCGTGTATTGCTCACAACACACCTGTTAATGCACTCCCCTTTCCCCAGGTCTCAATTGGCTTGGGGGTGGGGGAGAGTGTGAAGTCTCCTCTCCCACCAGGGACACGTGGCACATAGAAGCAATAAGGAGTCCTGTGGCACCTAATAGACTAACAGATGTATTGGAGCATTAAGCTTTCGTGAGCAAAGACCCACTTTGTCAGATGCATGTAGTGGAAATTTCCAGAGGCAGGTATAAATATGCAGGCCAGAATAAGGCTAGAGATAACGAGGTTAATTCAGTCAGGGAGGGTGAAGCCCACTCCTAGCAGCTGATCTGGAGGTGTGAACATCAAGAGAGGAGAAACTGCTTTTGTAGTTGGCTAGCCATTCACAGTCTTTGTTTAATCCTAAACTGATGGTGTCAAATTTGCAGATGAACTGTAGCTCAGCAGTTTCTCTTTGAAGTCTGGTCTTGAAGGTTCTTTGCTGCAGTATGGCTACCTTTAAATCTGCTACTGTGTGTCCAGGGAGATTGAAGTGTTCTCCTACAGGTTTTTGTATATTGCCATTCCTAATATATGATTTGTGTCCATTTATTCTTTTACATAGGGACTGTCTAGTTTGGCCGATGAATATAGCAGAGGGGCATTGGTGGCACATGATGGCATATATTACATTGGTAGAAGTGCAGGTGGATGAACCAGTGATGGTGTGGCTGATCTGGTTAGGTCCTGTGATGGTGTCACTGGTGTAGATATGTGGGCAGAGTTGGCATCGAGGTTTGTTTCACGGATTGGTTCCTGAGTTAGAGTTACTGTGGTGCGGTGTATAGTTGCTGGTGGTAATTTGCTTCAGGTTGGCAGGCTGAATGTGAGTGAGGACTGGCCTGCCTCCCAAAGCCTGTGAAAATGAAAGATCATTGTCCAGGATGAGTTATAGATCACAAGTGTGTAGTTGGACAAAATCATAGTTTCATTTTCTACTCTGACTGTCTGGTTTTACTTGATTAGGAGAAACACTAGCTATAACAAGGAGGCCACTTTGTGAATTTTTATTCATGTTTCTGTGTCGGCTCTGGGCCCCTGGAAGAGGCCAGGCCTCAAGTGGAAGGGGCAGGGCTTCAGTCTGAAAGGGGTGGTTCCCTCTATGTGCCACATATCAGAGGGGTAGCTGTGTTAGTCTGGATCTGCAAAAGTGACAAGGAGTCTTGTGGCACCTTATAGATTAACAGATGTATTGGAGCAAAACCTATCAACTGCTATGCCTACCTTCATGCCTCCATCTTTCATCCCGGACACACTATATGATCCATTGTCTATAGCCAAGCACTAAGGTACATCCGCATTTGCTCCAACCCCTCAGACAGAGACCAACACTTACAAGATCTTCACCAAGCATTCTTGAAAGTATGATACTCACACAAGGAAGTGAGGAAACAGATTAACAGAGCTAGACATGTACCCAGAAGCCTCCTACTACAAGACAAGCCCAAGAAAGAAACCAATAGAACGCTACTGGCCACCACCTACAGTCTTCAGCTAAAACCTCTCTAGCGCATCATCAGTGATCTATAACTCATCCTGGACAATGATCTTTCATTTTCACAGGCTTTGGGAGGCAGGCCAGTCCTCACTCACATTCAGCCTGCCAACCTGAAGCAAATTACCACCAGCAACTATACACCGCACCACAGTAACTCTAACTCAGGAACCAATCCGTGAAACAAACCTCGATGCCAACTCTGCCCACATATCTACACCAGTGACACCATCACAGGACCTAAATTGTATAAAACAACCCATTGTTCTGGGATTTTACAAAGGGGTGATCTCCCTGAATATGCTGGCATGCATATAAAACAACAAGTGAAGCAAATATTAGAAAACTAATGCACTGATTATTGTGAATCATTCTAAAACAGCCAACGGAGATCTTTCTATGTTGATCTTGCTACTTTGGACAACAGCCAAAACTTTGCAGACAGACAACTAGATAAAATCAGAGGGTTATATTTATTTATCAAATGCTGCCAGAGAACAAATGATTTTAAAATACATTTTAAAAAAATTTAAAATTTTAAAAATGGAATTATAATAAAGTTTGATAAACTAGACCACTCTCATAAGTAATAGACCTTGTATGCACAAACATTGTATGTGTATACCCTCTCCAACATCCAGCCAGGTTAAGTCTAAAACTGCAATAAGTCTTAATGATGCCAATCAAGCAGAAACCTGGCCTGAAGTAACCTGTAATTTTCCTTTATTTTTTTTTTATTTTTTTTTAAACATTTGTTTCCTCAAAAAGCATCACCTGCCAAATTTTTGGGAGCTATTGTGTAGTATATTTCATGCTTCAAAAGAAAAAAACATAAGTCTTAATTGCATACATACAAAATGCTCAAGTGGTACACAAAACTCATTTACCTTGAGTTATCACCTTGTCTCATTTTATGCATACAGAAATCATTGAAGTTTCCCTGGGGATTAGTTCATGATTTTTTTTTCAGTTTCTTTTCTCCAAAGTTGAAAATATGCATTGCCTGCATATCATCAACTGTTTGCCTCCAGAAAAAGTAAAACATATTAGACATATCTGAAAGTTCTAAAAGAGTTTATTCAGTACTGCCTCTGAAAAAAATTAAGCATGCAAACCAACTATACCCTTGTCAGTATCATGAAAAGATAATCAGGTCGATGTCTTTGCTAAAGAAAGCTGACAAGCACCTTTAACCCTCTTGTAAAATCCAATTTACCTTGGAAATTTATTCCTTGGAGTATCACATGTGATTCAAACAATTACAAAGGGAAAAACACACATACAACAAAAAAAGCAGAAGCCCGAAAGCACTGGAGCTAATGTATAATATATGATAGGATTTCTTTCAGGCTGTAAATTATATGTCTTCCATGCACATCTTCAGAATTGCATACCATTGTCATGAAAATCAAGTTTGTTTTCAGCAAAAACCACAATGACTCTCATGGCCTTTAAGATTAACGGATTTATTTGGGCATAAGCTTTCATGAAAGCTTATGCCCAAATAAATCTGTTAGGGTACGTCTACACTAGCTTGTTAGTTTGAGCTAGGTAGGGCAATGAGGGCAAGAGGAGTTGCAAATGAAGCCTGGGATTTAAATATCCCAGGCTTAATTTGCATGTTCCCGGGCGCCGCCATTTTTAGTCTGAACTCCATGTCCGTGGCTACACACGGCACGAGGAGTAACGGTAGTTCGAATTAGGATCTTTAATTCGAACTACCTACTCCATGCCGTGTGTAGCCGTGGGCACGGAGTTTCAGACTAAGGGGGATTTTAAAATGGCGGCACCCGGGAACATGTCTACACAACACCCTAAACTCAAAATAAGATACGCAAGTTGTGCTACTCAAATTGCATGTCTCATTTCAAAATAGGATATTTTGAATTTTAGCACATCTATACAACGTCAGATTTCAAAATAACATGCTATTTTAAGCCATCCCTTATCCCTCGTGCAATTATGGTTTACCGAGATGACGAAAGAGCACCCCTGTTATTTTTAAAAGTATTTTGAAATAATGAGCGGCTTGCGTAGACGCGGGGTAGTTATTTCGGGATACCTCCAGTATCCCGAAATACCTTTGCAGCGTAGACATAGCCTTAGTCACTAAGGCCACAGGACCCCTTGTGATTTTTACAGATACAGACTAACATGGCTACCCCTCTGAGATTTGTTTTCACTGTTATTTATAGGCAAGGGCTGTTCGTAAACAGAAAATTTCTAAATCCAGAAAATTAATTATGAATTCCATGATTACTCACAGCACATGCCGCAACTTAAGTGTGGTTGCATATACATGCACTGATGAGCATGAATACAAAGATTAAGGCAAGACTACACAACACACTGTCCTTATTTAAGTCAGTTCTGCTGATATTAATAAAATCCAATATTTACCCGAATTCCATCCATATGTCAGCGCTTTTAATGAACTAGGAATATTGGTTAATTGAACAGTCAGGTAACCCCATTAATTCCTATTGGTTACTCGACTATTATATAGTTTCTGGAGATGGGGCTGTATCAGAGGCAGCAGCCCCTGTCAGAAATGGAGGGGGAGTGACCAAGCTCCCCATGGACAGAGGCTGCTGCACCTCCCATTTAACAGCCTCTGTCTGTGGCAAGCCTGGGTCTCCCATGTACAGAGGCTGGTCAGGCAGCAGCCCCTGTCCACAAGGGTTTCCAACTCTGCCTGATACAGAGGCAGCAAGAGGGGAGAATATGCGAGTGTTTGAGAAGATTAATTGATAAGCCTAGGCTTATTGGTTAATCGTGTACTCGACTACTTGTTGACATCCCTACTTTAATCAGTAATTGTTCAAATCTCAGTACTTAAGAGTATTTGCAGTCTTTACCTTCTCTGTCATCACCTGAGGAATTTCCTTTTCTTCAGCCATTAGTCTGAGTGGTTGTCGGACTGATTAGGGATGGTGTCTGCTTGGGCTGGCACACTACTGAGACCATAGGAGTTTTGTACACTCCATTACGGAGCAGCACAATATTTACACTAATTTCAAAGTCAAATAATGGTATTTTCCCTTTCCTCTGTTTTTTTTAAATCTGAGTTATTCAATAAATTGTAGAAATATAAATAAATATGGGCCAGATTTTCATAGATTTCAAAGCCAGACAAGACCTTTATGATCATTTGACTTCCTGCAAGCTATGGGCCAAAGAATCTCTTTGAATAATTTCCGTGTCAAGCCTTTATTTTCTGTTGGAGGTACAGTATATCTTTTTTAGAATGTGACAAGGAGTCCTGTGGCACCTTGTAGACTAACAGATTTATTGGAGCATAAGCTTTCGTGGGCAAAGATCATGACAGCTTATGCTCCTATAAATCTGTTAGTCTATAAGGTGCCACAGGACTCCTCATTGCTTTTGCAGATTCAGACTAACATGGCTACCCCTCTGTTACTTTTTTAGAATGGTGTCTAGTCTAGATTTAAAGACTCCAACTGACGGAGAATCCATTACATAGTGGTTCTAATGATTAATTAACCTCACTGTTGAATACTGGTGCTTTATTTCAAGTCTGAATTGGTCTTCAGCTTCTAATTTTCCTTGTCCTATTTCCTGCTAGTGAAAATTGGCAGAGGGCCAAAAATGTCAATAGAGCAACACCAATTAATATCAGCTGACAATCTGGCCCATAAAGTTTACAAATGCATCCAGGAGTACAGTTCTTTCCCATTATAAGGAAATATTGCCTAACATAGAACAAAATAAAAATAAACAAATATTTTGTAACCCAATTAATAAGTAAATCACATCAACTTACAGATAACCATACTGGCAATGAAACACTCCATTCTGATAACTTATTATGGCATATAAGATTATAAATTTTTCATGGCAGGCACTGTGTCTATTTCCAGATCTGTACACAACAGTTCCCCAACCCTGACTGGGGTCTGTGGACACTATAACAACATATGTCATATAACAATCAAATAAATAAGTAAATAGCACCAGTATATTATTCATGAATTAGGTTCACACTAGGAGAGATGGAAAACATCTAGACATTAAGGTGAGGGAGTTACAGTACAGGATGAACCTCTTTAGTCCAGCACACTCTGGTCCAGTAACATCCACGGTCTGACATGATTTAGTTAGCCTGACATCCACATATTATGGATGTGGTCAAGTGTCCCGCAGTTCCATAAAGTTTGTTTACAGCCATCAGTTCTGGCTCTCAGGCTGTGTCCAGACAGCCTGTAAATGAGGTTTACAGGATCTTTTAAAAAAGGGTTTATTTTTCGAAAGATCCGCATCTAGACTGCCATTTTTTTTAAAAAAAAGCTCCATTTCGAAAAAAGTGGCAGCCATATTTATGCTAATGAAGTGTGGGATATTTAAATCCTTGTCTCACTAGTCATTTCGACATGACTAATCTACATCTCTCTGTCGACAGAGAGGTGTAATCTTGACACAGTCTTAGTTCGAGCTAGGGATGCAAATGTAGGCGACCGAAATTGCTAATGAAGCGGGGATTTAAATATCTCGCGCTTCATTAGCATGATCTCGCCGGCACGCTGCTCTGCTCAACAGCTGTTTTGAAAGTGAAACCAAACCCCTTGGTTCGAACTAACACGTCCCGGCGCGCACTTTGGGAGTATGTGCGCCACCGCTCCCTGTGTATGTATGGGGACCGTAGCGAGTGTGTGTCACTCCTCTCAAAGAGGGAAGTAAATGAAAGGATTTGGAAATTTGGTAGACATGGCTAGAGCATCAAAAAAGGATGAGAATGATGGTGGTAGCATCCTTGGTAGACTGCAAAGAGATGCAGTGAGATCTGAGAAACCCAAAAGAAGGTTACGACTGTCAAGACAAGACATTATCAGAACATGCAAAGGGTCTTTATAGTCAAAGAGAGAGAAAATGGAGGATTTTGTAGGTAATGGACGAAAGAGAGACAAGAGTTAGCGACAACATCCATGTTGGGAGGGGAAGGGACACAGCGATTACACTAAAGGTGAGAGGTTAAGGGGGCAGAAGAAGGGAAGAGTTTCCAATGGATCTAGAGAAGGTAAATGTGTTTGGGAGGAAAAGGACGATGTTCAGTTTTGGTCATAATGAATTGTGTTGGCGGCAACAAGACCCAAAGGCAGTCAGAACACAGGTAAGGAGTGAAGATAAGAGCTGAAAATCGTCCCCTTAGAAGGCAGCTCGTCATTCAACCAGCTGTAATCACAGAGACAGAGAAGGTGCCAGGAACAGAGATCTGAGGAGGCCCAACAGAGGGCAAGGGAGGATCTCCCAAAAGAAAAGCTGAAGAAATATTATTTTAAAATACAAATATCAATGTATTTATTTTTACATATATCCTAAGAAAGCCTTTGGGATGAGAAAGTGAAATGAGAGTAAAAGGAGTTTACATACATGGGGGCCTGTCTTCCATTCCTTCTATATGCAAAACCCCCGCAGTGGCTTCCATGGGAGATTGGAGTGCACAAGGCATATAGGTAAGCTGGCCTTTAATTAAGTCTGCTACATAAGTACAAGGCAGCAAGCCACTCCTCCTCTGGAACCACAGTGAGCAGCCCTGATGGATTACACAGAGAAGTATGTGGGGCTGAACAGCTCCTAGAAAGCTTAACTTGAACACCTGCAGCTTAAAATTCTTGTCATATTTGTGTTTTAATAAGGGCTGATCATTGCATACCTACACAAACAATAAACCCATTTTAGTTATGTATTACCCCAGGGAAAGTCTTTATTTGCAGCCATTCCAGGCAAGGTTCTTTCAGAAACCGCAAGTCCCCCTTTGACCGCAAATATAGCTAGTAACAAATACACCATCATCATGTTTTATTATCAGAACATTACTGGGCCCCGCACAAACAACTACAGGCACAAACCAGCCACATCTATGCCCCAAAAGATTAGCTGCCTCAAATTATTAGAAAAGACCAAATAAACAAGAATGTTACAGGGTGATACTGGCCCTTTAAGAGGGAACAGGGCCAGTGTACTTGGTGAGATGATCCCAACTGGGCTATAAGAAAAGATTAATAGGCTCTAGAAGGGGAGGAAGCCAGGTGGATCAGGCCTATGAGTCAGTCAAGAAAGGAGCAGCAATGGGGCACACATTGCCAACTCCCTGGCAAAAGGGAGACAAGCCAAAAGCAGGACATTCCCAAGGGAGTGACTGCCAGAGCTGCTAGGAAGAAGAGGTGGTGGGAAACCATTGGGAAAGGAGTGCTCTCCAGGGAGAAAGCCCAGGTGGCAATGCTCAGGGAACACAGCACAGCAGATTCCTGGAGGAAGTCCAAAAGCAGGGAGGATTGAAAAGGAGGGAATCCCTGGAAGCTGGAATGAGCAACTGTTTGTATTGTGTTCAGAGATATGCAACTTCCTGGAAAGGGACTCTACGTGTGGCAGTGGGTCCTCTATGAACTTGTTTCAGAGAGCAACACATAATGTGTGGAACAGGACAAAGGTAAGAAAAGAGTAACAAAAAAGAGGTATGTTTGCAGGCTCTCTTAAACCCCTGCAGTGCCCCTGGTCCCAGCTCTTGTTTGTGTAAATATCAGCAGTGAAATCCTTGCCCCACCCATGTCAATGAAATATTTGCTGTTGACTTCAGTAGAACTAGGTAGGATTTCACCCCATGAACATAAAGATTAGACTATCTGACATGTCAGAACATGTTTGGCCTACATAACCTCCTTAGCATAGTACTCAGAATTCATCTTGTCTCAACACAGACCACAATAGCAACTGCAGAGAGACTCTTTTTAATGATGAAAAAAATATTCATTTCCCAGGATACAGTCTGGACAGCCGTGTCCCCATTATCTTCCAGTTGGGTATGTCTTCTATACGGCTTTGCTATGAGAACCACCACTCCTGGTTTAACCCACAAGCAGTCTCTCACATGCAAACTCATTCCCCGGTGAATTACATGAACTTTCTTACCAGCCACTCATGAATCACTTACAGCAGTGATTCCCAACCTTTATGATACCCGGGACTGGCAAACCCATTCACAAACTTTTGGTGGATTGGTAACATTGTATTTGCATTTTGCATATGCATTATGCATATGATGAATATGCAAATAAAACATTACTGGCCCACCAAAAGCCCAGCCTCTAGGGCCCCTAGGGCCAGCCCTAACCCCTAAAACCCCCCAACCTTCCACTACTCCGCACCACCAGCCACTGACTCCAGGGACCCTGGCATCCAACCCTCACAGTGCCAGCCTCCCACCCTCAAAGCCCCCCCAGTGCCAGCCCTCCATCCCAAATGCTTCAGTGTCAGTCCCCCCATCTTAGAGCCACACCACCAGACCCCCCAGTACCAGCCTCCTGTTTCCAGAGCGCCACTGCAACCAATCCCCCAGAGCCTACCCCAGTGCCAGCCCCCAATGTTAGCCTCATCCCCACCCACCTAGCTCTGTGCTGCTGCCCAGCGCCTCCCCTCCCATCGCAGCTGTTGGGAGAGGCGTGTCCTGCCCCACCTCTCAGCCAACCGGCGCTGAGCGGGGGGGGTGTCTCCTCCCAGCTGCAGAAAGCGCTTCCTGTGGCCTCCTGCCACACTGGGAAGTAGTCTTCCATGGCTGGGAGGAGACCCCCACCCCTGCGAGGCACTGGTTGGCTGAGAGGCAGAGCAGTACATGCCTCTCCCAACTGCCAGAGTGAGAGCCCCGGCCCCCAGAGCCACCACAGCGCAGCAGCCAGAGGTTGGGCCTGGGCTGCCGTAGCCCAGCATTTGGGAGCCACTGACTTACAGGGTAACACCAGCAAACTCCCAGTCCCAGACCTCCCACTATGGATGTGCATCTTATACTATTCAACCCCCTCCTAGACAACACAAACTCACAGAAAGTCCAGTGTTTCATCAGTGGAAAACAATAGCACAAATCCTGTTATCTTAAGTGGAGGTTTTCAAACACAACTGTTTCCGTGAAACAGAAAAACGAATTTATTAACTACAGAAAGATGGATTTTAAGTGATTACAAGTAAGGAGTCATGAAAGTCAGAATTGGTTGCAAAGAAAATAAAAAGATAAAACTCAAACTCACAACTCACTTAGTAAGCTAAATGAATTGGAAGCAATGGTTTTTCTCACCACCTAACCTTACAACCCAGAACCCTTCACCAAGTTGGGTATTTCTTCAGGCACTGTTGCTACTATTTTCTGTACTCTATTCTTATACCTTTCTGCTATCTCTGGCCTAGCCTACACTAGAGGGAAAAGTTAAATTAAGATACGCAACTCCAGCTACATTAATTACGTAGCTGGAGTCGATATATCTTAAATCATGTTTTGGCACTGTCCACACATCAGGAGGTCTATGGGAGCACATGCTCCCATCAACTTTCCCTACTCCTAGTGAGAAGCAGGACTACCAGCACCGACAGGAGCGCTCTCTAAGTTCAAATTGGAGAGTCAAACTCTGCTTATTCGAACACCAGAAGATCGACTGTGGCAGTGTCAATCTTCTCTGAAGTGTAGACAAGCCCTCTGAGGAGTTCAGGTAGCAGCCAGTCTGTTTACATGGGAACCCCAAATATTCCACTGTCAATATGTAAAGTTGTCGTTTACATCCTTCTTTCTGCCTGTGACAATCCACTTTACTTTATTGACACTTTGGGTGTTGGTTAGGGTTACCATCCATCCCGTTTTTACTGAGACTGCTCCATATTTAAGCTGTCTTCCAGGCATCCCAACTTTTTTTTAAAAAAGGGGCAAAATGTCCCATATTTGCACACCCCCTGCTGCTCCTTGAGTTCTCCAGTCAGCGCAGGCACAGCAGACTTCTATTTGTGGCTGGAGGTAAAGCAGGTACCAGCATGTGGAGTCTGGAGTCAGGCAGGGTGCCGAGGGAGAAACCAGTTAGTAGGGTGTGTCTTCCCTCTCTGCGCCTCTTAAAGAGGAAGGTAGGTCTGCCAGCCTTTCAACAACATGAGGCTGAAGCCCCAAACGATGGTGCTGCCCCAGGACTGAAACCCCTTTCTCTGGTGCCTCACTGCTGGCTGCAGCCCCTGTTCCTAGGCAGCCTTTGCTGCGGGCCTGAAGCCTTTTTCAGCTGCCAGCTCCATTTCCGGCCAGCCCCCCAGTGCAGGGCTGAAGCCATTTTGCCGCTCTGGGGTTCAGCCCTGTTCCCAGGCAGCCCCCGCTGCAGGGCTCAGCTCTGTTCTCACGCAGCACTCACAACAGGGCTGAAGCCCTTTCATCGCCATGGGGCTCAGCCCCATTCCTGGGTGCCCTCCACCCCCTGGGGTCAGCCCCTTTCCCAGTCACCCTGTGGTGGACAGCAAGATTAGGACAAGGTAGGCACTTCCAAAGAGCAATAACCATTAATTGTAAGTGTATCATTTAAATGTTTTACTTATTATTAGTTATAACGTACATGTCCTTTTAATGGGTGCTCAGTCAACTTAATGTTATTTTGAATGTTTGTATTGCATAGTTCTGATTGATTGACACTGAACTTTCTTAAATCTAAGCAATTTACCAGGTGTCCTGTATTTGGCATAGGGAAATATGGTCACCCTAGTGTTGGTTTATCTTTTGTTTCTGATGAACTGTTTTATACCTACTTTTTTAAACTGAGGGCATGTTATAACAATGTTATACAGTAGAGTCTTTTAACTTGATATACAATGTTGTAACATAGATTTTACCAGAACAAAAATGTTCAACAGACTATGAGTTTTCAAATGATATTTCACAAGGCCTACTTTGTACAAAATTTATCATGGTCTGGTAAAAAGCATGAATATGGGGTACAATCTGTCACAAGTACCATCTGCAATTCCAGCACCTAGGAAACATGAAGACTAGATTTAGCATTTCAGCTTTAATTTTCACGTGTTGATGACTTGGGCATGTGGACTGCCAATAGTGGCATCAGGCTAGGAAAATATGATTTATGCAGAAGAACTTTAAAAGAGAAAACAACTGCTACTTTGGTGGAAAAACTTTTTTGCCTACTTTATGTTGCTGCAGAAAAGTGAGCAGTTTGTGTGTGATACAGAGAATGAAAATGAATTAGGTAGAAGAGTTTATTTTCACGACCACAATAAAGAATGATTTAAACAAACAACTGTTAATGCTCATACAGAGTGTAACAGCTACCACACCATTCAAAAGGTGTTTCTAACTAGATATTTTTTCAGGAAGGTGTCCCATGTACTAGCAAATGAAGAGCTGCACATGGCATATTTTGTCCCCTTTGATCAGTAGATTATTTTGAACTGGTTCATTTGAGTGAAATAATGATAAGTGATATACTTGATGGCACTTTAATGTTTAGAATGATGTACAACACTAATGTGTATGTGACATGTACATCTACAGCTTTCTTTACCTTACAATTCTTATTTAAGGCTCCAATTCAAGAAATTTAAGTACATGAGTAACTTAAGTACATGATTAAATGCTTTGCTGAAGTTGGCCCTAAAGTAGTTTTATAGTGCATGCAAGAGCATTACCTAGGCTCAGAATGAAAAATACATAGGAGACTATCTCCAAGGGAAATAAAATTCTGAAGTCTGTTTTTAAAAAGACTTAAGCCTCTCAAAAGTCCATGAAATATGGATTTACCAAAAGCAGACAGGGTCAGACAGATTTTTTTTAGACGTGGGAAATTCAGTAGATCTAATCTACCTGGACCTAAGTAAAGCATCCACTATGGTTGCATATGATGAAATTATTACATTTGACAAAATGGAGAATAGTACAAGAATTATACGGTGGTAATGAACTAGCTAAGGGGAAGATCATAGAGGTTGTGCTAAAAGGAGAAGTATCTGTTTGGTTATTTCTATCACTGTTTGGTTAAAGGTTAGAGTGGAGTGCCTCAGCTATCAGTTTTGGGACCCATCATATTTCATATAATGGAATCATAGAATCACAGAACACTAGAACTGGAAGGGACCTCGAGAGGTCATTGAGTCCAGTCCCCTGCCATCACGACAGGACCAAACACTGTCTAGACCATCCCTGATTCAAACCAGGAAGTGTGCTCTGGTCCGCGTTAGTTTGAATAAAACCCCTTGGTTCAAACTAATGTTACTCCTCAAAAAATGAGGAGTAACGTTAGTTCAAACGTTAGTAACATTAGTTCGAACCAAGGGGTTTGATTCAAACTAATGCGGCCTGGAGCACACTTCCTGGTTCGAATCAGCTGGCGATCGGAATAGTGCATGGGCGAGATTATGCTAATGAAGTGTGGGATATTTAAATCTGCACTTCATTAGCAGTTTTGGTCGCCTACATTTGCATCCCTAGTTCGAACTAGGGTGCAAGTGTAGACGTACCCTTAGAGAGACAAAAAATTCTGCTATAATCAAGAAGCTCATCAGTTGGAAATGAGAGAGGAGGAGAGAGACCTGGATGTATGGGTCTATTACAGGATGATCTATCAAATCCACGGTCCATTTTGGTCAAATTTCACAGTTATATGATTTTAAATATGATAAATTTTGTGATTTCAGATACTGAAATCTGAAATTTCATGGTGGTGTTTTTGTCAGGGTCCTGAACCAAAAAAGAATTGTGTGGGGGTTGCAAGGTTATTGTATGGGGGTTACAGTCAGTGTTCCCGCTAAGATTTTTCCATCCATGAGAGAAGTGAGTTTTGTCTTGTGCACCGATATTGAGGTCATGTGTGCTTGTTTGGATGTGTACCACTGTGGCACCAGTGGCGCTACTCCCTGAGTGACTCTCCCAGCACAAGGACCCCAACCCAGCCCACACTTGCTGGGTCCCCTCCCCTGGGGAGGAGGGAGACCTGTCCCCTGAGGGAGTGCTGCTCCCAGGACAGCCCACGTGCAGGGGAGGGACTGCCCCAGACTGATCCCCGCAGGGCTGGCTGCGAGTCTCTTGGAGAGTAGAAGCAGCACCACTGGTGAGTACCACAGTGCACACATCCAAACAAGTAACTTCTCATTGTTTTCTTGCATTCCGTGCTTAACTATCTGGTGTCTCTTAATATTTTAAGCTCTTTGGAGCAGCAATTGACTTTTTGTTCTATGTTTGAATACCACTTACCATAATAGGGGCCTGCTCCACAATTTGGACTTTTAGGCACTACAATAATACAGATAAACAATATTTAACACTAATAATTTTTACTTATTTTCCACCTTTCATCTAAAAAGTTCAAAGTGACTGAAAAGTGTTATCCCCAGCTTGCTGAAGGAGGAATTTAAGCACCGAGATGTTAAATGATTTGTCCATGGCCACCCAGTGGAGAAGTCAGGAATACAAGGTGGATTCCCAACTCCATATGGTAACCCGTAGAACACAGGGACTCATGCAAGGGAATCATGGTAAACCGTTGTTTGAAAGCTCCAGCATGGGCCACTGCTTCAGTAGCAGTGCAACTTAGGGTCAAACAGGTAGCAACTGAGAGCTCTGAAGCAATAGTCTTCAAAAGGTTTCTCTAGAAACCCTTCTTCCATATCAAAGGAGAAATAACAATGGGCTCTAAAGAGAACTGGCTCCAACTACCCTTCACTGGAACCTTTCTGTCTAACTGCAGATTGAACAGGGAAGTGATTCAGTAGTCCGGATGGAAACAATCCAGACAAAGGGTGCAACAGAAGTGATAGTGTGACTCCATGATGGAAAGGAATAGAGTTAACCAAGCTTTATAAAGGCCAAGAAAGCAAGCAAATAGATGGACTATAAGAAAAGGAAAGACATATGTCAATTCAACACTTTCTTGCTTATTACACATTCATTGATAGTTCATCTGTGAAAGTCATGGTCTTCCCTTTAATCTACAATATATATCCTCTAGAAAAAGCAGTGCAGCAGGGTATATTCTCTCCTCAATGTATGCTTACAATTCTTATCCATATAAATAGAAGCTGGAAATGAATAGTTGAAAGATCCCTAACTCTGGGTATGTCTACACTACCACCCTAGTTCGAACTAGGGTGGTAATGTAGGCAACCGGAGTTGCAAATGAAGCTCGGGATTTGAATTTCCCGGGCTTCATTTGCAGATTGCCGGATGCCGCCATTTTTAAATGTCCGCTAGTGCGGAGTCCGTGCCCCGCGGCTACACGCGGCACGGACTAGGTAGTTCGGATTAGGCTTCCTATTCCGAACTACCGTTACTCCTTGAGGTAGTTACCGTTCCACGAGGAGTAACGGTAGTTCGGAATAGGAAGCCTAATCCGAACTACCTAGTCCGTGCCGCGTGTAGCCGCGGGGCACGGACTCCACACTAGCGGACATTTAAAAATGGCGGCACCCGGCAATCTGCAAATGAAGCCCGGGAAATTCAAATCCTGGGCTTCATTTGCAACTCCGGTTGCCTACATTACCACCCTAGTTCGAACTAGGGTGGTAGTGTAGACATACCCTCTGACAGTATTTCACCCATTGCAGTCTGGGGTATAGGATGGGCAATATTCAAGGTTGGCCAGCAACAGTTTTAAAGACTGGGATCCCGGTGCTGGAAGATGGCAGCAGCTTCCACAATTTTAAAGCCCAGCTCCAGCTCTAACAGCCTCCTGCCATGCTGCTCATTCCAGGAGCAGCCGGGCAGCCATCATGCAGCCCTGGCCACAGCTCCAGCCTTGGGAAAGGGCAGGATCTGGGGCCAGGGCCACGTGGCTCTGCTGAGGAGGCAGGTGGGATTAGAATTCTTTGTCCGTGCCCACACAGGCATGCATCCTAGATGGATCTTAGGTTATAGTACCGTTACCCTACCTTCTGCACAACTGCTGCTGGTGGTTATGCCGTCAGAGCCGGGCCCAGCCAACATTACAATTACTGCTCTCCAGTGGCCCAGTTCTGAAGACAGCAATGCAGAAGTAAGGGTGGCAAAACCGTGACCCTCCTAAAATAACCTTGTGATCCCTGTGCAACTCCCTTTTGGGTCAGGACCCCCAATCTGAGAAACGCTGGTCTTCCACATGAAATTTGTATCGCATAGGATAAAAGCACACAAAATGCCAGATTTCACAGGAGGACACCCAATTTCACAGTCCATGATGCATTTTGCGTGGCCATGAATTTGATTGGGCCACCAGTGTGATACAGCAAATACAATCCTCAATTATCTCAGGGCAGGTATTTCCAGTAGAGATAAGGAAGCTTTAGTGCCACAGTACAAGGCCATTTGGAAGATACCATTTGGAATACTGTGTATAACTCTGGCCACCCATTTTCAAATAAATGAATCTGAATTGCAACAGGTGCAGGGGAAGGCTACTCAGGCGATCTGGGAATGGAGAGCCTATTTTTAGGAGAGGAGAGTAAAAGGGCTTGTTTAGCTTAGCAATATAAAGGCTAAGAGGGAATATGGTTGCACTCTATCAGTACATTAGCTGCCCAAACACCAGGAATGGAGATGAGTTACTTAAGCCAAAGGACAATGTTGGTACAAAAGAAAAGGGAATAGACTTGCCATGCATAAACTTAGGCTGGAAATTAGGAGTGAGTGCAGTGACATCCTGGAATAGCCTCCCAACAGAGGTTACCAGGGCAAACATGGGTGCCATGTGAACCTCTGGCTGGGGGAAGCTAGCCCCCAGCCCGAGCCCTTTCACCCAAAGCTCCACCCCTTCCACCTCTCCCCTAGTAGAGCCCAGAGTATCCCCACCATTGATACCACCTCCCCTTCCAGACTAGCCTCCTAGCCCTGAAGCACTTGGAGACCAAACAGCTACAGCCCTCCCGCCCTCCACCCCCAGCTCCAGAGTGCCGGGGGGATAGGAGGAAGGTGCTGATATAACCTCCCCAGTCCCAAAGTACCTGGAGGGCAGGCAGCGTGACCACACTCCTGCCTGGAGCCAGGCCACAAAGCAGAAGTAGGGAATTTGGGGGTGGAGCGTAGACAGGGCCATACCTGGCCATTTGGGAAAGCCTATGGTACCTGTCAGTGACTCCTGCAAAACAACCTTATGAGCTTTAAGATAGAGCTTGATAAACTTGAGTGGAATTATATGGCAGGATGGCCCACAATGCCTGTGTTCAGTGGCCCTGGTACCCTTCTGGCCCTATGTCTTAAGCTCATAAATCTCCCATTTCAAGGCGTCAGCCAGGGTCCTGGATGAGTCAAGAAGGAATTGCTGCCCCAAAATGCTATATCCTCTGAAGCACTGGAGATTTCCACAGATGGAGATGGTACATGAGACGGGGTGGGTGATGCTTTAAGACTGCACAGAGAATTCCCTCTCACTTGCTCACGTGCTTAGGGTCTGATTGACTGCCACAGGAGGGGTTAGAAAGCAATTGTGTGCAGGTCAGATTGGCAGGGATCTGGGGGTAGAAGGGTCACCTTTCTCTGCAGCTTGAGGTGCGGGTCACTTGCTAGGATCAGCTGCATCTTTCACTAAATGAGTTTGATACTATTGTAGGGGGTTCTATTTCAGACAATGGTGAACCCTGGCTGCTTCTCTTATCCACCTGTGGCACACTCTAGTTTAATTCCATGAGGATTGGAATAGTTTAATTCAGGTTATTGGGCTCAGAACTGGGGTGGTGGGGTTTAATGGCCATGGGATACATACAGGAAGACAACCAATGATCAGGTGGTCCCTTTTGGCCTTTAACTCTAGGATTCTATGAAATCAGAAGGATAAACAGTTGCTAGAAGTGCTCATGCTTAATAAAAACCACAAAAGCCTCCATTATGCTGATCAGAAAATGACAGGATAAATTATTTAGGACATTAAGTTGGTAATGCCTGAAGAACAATTTTAAATAATTGAGAGCTGTATTTTTAGGACAGGCTCCCCCCTACTTGCCAATTTGGTTCAATTAAAACAAAAAGTGTTAGTGTAATTAGATGCTATTGTTTGACACCCTAGAGTCCACCCACTTCCTTTTGGTGCAGCATATCTGATCATTTGCTCTGTGCTATTAATTTCAGTGGGGCTATGTATGAAATCTGTAACCCTACCCTCCATCTTGTGTTAAGACCTGTGCTAGCACAGAAGCAGAACAGGAGTCAAGGTTACTATGCAGCACACGTGTGTTCAGGCTCCAAAGTATCTGACCCTTCAAGACCAAAGTCTACATGCACTCTGTGCCCCCTTTGAAATCATGGATTCACTGTTATTTTCAGTGTTTCTTTCTCTGCAACATGTATAAGAGCAGAATTTGGCTCTCAGTCTCTGGGTCCTCCATATTTTACAGCTTCATAATACTCTGCAGTTACTGTACAGGAAGGGTCACGACAGTTGGTTCCCACTTTTGCAGCAACTCCACAGCTCAGGCCAGTGCTCTGAGGGAAGATGAGGAGCTCAGATTTCACCCTCTCCCCTGCATGGAAGAAAAAGTAGCAGATCTGCAGCAGTGCTCTTTCCCAAGCACTGCAGGTAACTCACAGAGGAGGTAAGAAAATTCTTTATGTTCCCACCTTACCCATCTGTGAAGGCATAAAACAGGGCCCACAGAAAAACCCCTGGAAATCCTTTTGATTTTGTTTTGTATTGGATTAATTGGACGTTTTCTCCCATTTAACTCTAACATTGAACAAATAACTACACAGTAGCTATGTGTTTGGTAAAAGGATTTACTCTTTCTTTTCCTTTGCTGTCAGGACCTCTCACCCATACGTGCCCAGAAATCACAAACTGAACAAACTATTGCCTTTATTGTATTCACAGCTTTATCTTGAAGAACATTTTGTTGGAAGCACATTTCACCTAGATACTGTAACAGAATAAGTGGGTGTCTCAAGCAATTTGGAATAGCAACAAATTGCCGACATTATCTTGCTGATTTCTCCGCCAAGTACTATAGGTGTGCTGTTTTAAGAGGCATTTGGAAAAGCAGAGTTATGATACTTTATGCTAACAATGCTGTTCAAATCAAAACACACTCTGCTATCTCCTCTTTGTTGATGTGCTCTCAGATTACTCCATTTTCTGACAGAAATACTTAATAGTTTTGCCTAATAGAAAAATCAGTGTAACACCAACAGAAAACAAACATGTAGAATTCCTTAACTGAAAGTGTGTGTACTCCTTTCACTTGACGCGGTTTTCAGCAAGCTCCAACATTGATGGCTCAGTAGGTGACCATTTTGTATCACAGAGAGGCTATTCTGTGAATAATGAATTCATAAGAAGTTCCAATAAAATCCAAATTTTTAAGGGTAAAAAAATTAGACTCATAAAATAAAGGAATGGCCTAACAAAACTTGTATGTAGCTTTTCACCAATGGATATTACCTCACCCAACTTGTCTCTCTTCGCAAAAACTTTCAGATTATGTAGAGCTGGTCAGAAGTTTCCAAATTCTGATTTTTCAGTTTAAAAAATCCTAAAATATATCAAGTTTCAATTAAAAAAAGGTATGGGGGAAAAAGCCACTGCCCATATCCCCTTCCTGTGTTTCAGCCAGGTATAGAGCATATTGAAAGTTTTGAATTTCAGTGAACAAGTTAAAAAAACCTGACTATATTAATAGACAATATTTGCAACCAAACAATTGTTCCAGTGATTAGGGTGCTAACTTGGGACTTTGGAGAAGAAGGTACAATTTCCTGCTCCACCAAAGACTTTTGAGTGTCATTTGGCATGGCACATAAGCTCTCTGGGTCCTGTGTACCCTGCAATTAGACACCAGAAGCTGGTCCTACAGCAGCTGTTTCAGGTTCATAGGGCTCGGGCTAATGGGATGTTTAATTGCAGTGTAGATGTTTGGGTTCTGGCTACAGGCCAACCTTTAGGACTGACACCTTCTACTGGAGGTTGCCAGCGCACACCCTGTGTGCCGAGTCTCAAAATGCTATTCTCTGAGTGTTGGACATGTTACTATGCTAAATGAGCCAGGTGCTATTATAGTTAGGTCTGGTTTATAGATATAGTGGGGTGCTGTAAGCCAATGATCATCACCCCCCCTTAATCTTATCCATCTTCCTCCCAGTCCCCAGAACTGTGTCAGGAGCGGGGCTGTGGCTCTGGGTAGGTGGGTGGGAAACACAGACATGGTTAAGGAGGCCAAGGGGCCAGGAGCAGAGCTTCCAGAGGAGGGCTAACAACAGCTGGGATCTATTATGTGGACTCCAGGCACAGAGCAATAAACAAAGCCCTGGACATGGGACTGCCGGCAGCCAGGAGCTGAACTCCAGGCATGGGGACAGCAGAAGCTAGGACCCCATGTGCAGAGCCCTAGTCATGGGACTGGCAGCATCCAGGGTCCCCTGTGCGGGGCCAGATGGGAGCTAAGCCCTGGGCTCAGGTCCTGCAGCTGGGAATGCAGGTACAGGGCCAGAAGTGGAACCCTGGGAAGACAGTGCCAGGACCCTGGGCATGGGATGGCAAGTAAGACCCGCAAAAAAACCACAGCACTCCCTTTCTCCCCCCCCCCCCCCCCCACCTAGCTCCCACACCTATATTTCCTAATCTTTGAAGCCCTGATTTAGGAAAGCCCTTTAAATCCCTTTGACTTCAATGGGACTTGATATACACATGCGTATTGTTTTCCTAAACCACAGCCTTAATTTTGTTATAACCTCAACTTGGCAGTGGACGTTCCACCATATTCCCTATAAACAGCCACAGATGTAGAATTATATAATTAAGCTATTTTAGATCATTTAAAGAGGTTGCAAAATATGTACTAATACTAGTCTGTCATTCGGAAGCTTATGCAGTTGGACTCATGGTAACTAGGGAAACCTGATTCTACAGGCAGAGGGACAGGAAAAATAGTACCTACAAAAGAAACATTTTACTTAAAGCAAAGTTGCTTTTAATACCTGAAATAAACAAAAAACACATTACAGTGCAGAGCAGCATAAAGGCTTCATTAGTGTTTGTTTGGGATGACGCACATTACTCACTCCTGTGTTCCAAAAACTGCAAACTCTTGCCAATAAAGCCCTGTGAACATTGCACACCAGCATAGACCACGATGTTAATTAACCTTTTATAGCAAGAATTTGCTGTTTTTTGGACTACAGGTATAAGTAATGCAGGTCATCCCAAACAAATGCCAATCAAGCCTTAGCATTGTACATCCTCACTGATTATATAATTGCATATACAAACATGCACATTAGTGCCACTGAGAAAGTAAAACACTTTGTAGAGTTTGTCCTTTTGATATGAAAGCATTCACAGTCACAGTTCCCCAATCCTTACATAATTCTCAGATTTAATCTCTGCCTGTTTACCATACAAGCTAAGGCACAAAATGGTCCCAGCCTGTGTGTCCTTGGACAGGAGAACCTTAGAGCAAAGCCCAGTGAAGAAAATGGAAATTTTCTTTGTGGACTTCATTTGACCTATGGATCAAACCCACAAAAAGCTCACTGAACCCAGGCACAGGGTTGCCAACTTTCTATTTACAGAAAACTGAACACTCTTGCCTTGCCCCTGCCCCAACACTGTTCCAAGACCCAGCTTGCTGTCACTCCATGATCCATCCATCCCTTGCTCAAGCTCCCCTACACTCCCTCATTTCCACCAGGCTGGGGCAGGGCATTATCGTGCAGAAAGGGGGTGAGGGCTCTGGCTGCAGGTGTGGGCTATGATGTGGGGTGGAAATGAGGGAGGTTGGGTATAGGAGGGGGTTCAGTCTAGGACAAGAGGATGGGGATGAGTACTTTGGGCTAGGGTCTAGGGGTGGAGCCAAGGATCAGGGACTTAGCTACAGGAGGAGCTCTTGGTTGGGGTACGGGAAGATGGAAGAGAGGGGCTGGGGTTTGAGTTGCAAGAGGGGACTTAGGGCTGGGGATTGAGGCCTGGAGCTAGGCTTCAGAGTGCTGGCTCTGAACAGTGCTTACCTCAGACAGCAACATCTCTCTCGGTCTTGTAGGCAGAAACACGACCACATGCCTCTATGAACTGCCCACACCTGCAGATGCTGCCCCTTCAGCTCCCATTGGCCACCATTCCTGGCCAATGGGAGCTGGTGAACTAGTGCTGGGGGGAGAAGCAGCATGCAGATCCTCCGTGGCTATCCCTCCACCTAGGAGTCAGAGACAGAAGGAGATGGTGGCCACTTTTGAGGAGCCACACAGAGCTGGGAAGATAGCCTGCCTGTGCTGCTAACATAAGAATGACCATAAAGGTCCATCCAGCCCAGTATCCTGTCTGCCAACAGTGGCCAATGCCAGGTGCCCCAGAGGGAGTGAACCGAACATGTAATGATCAAGCCATCTCTCTCCTGCCAT
Source organism: Pelodiscus sinensis (assembly GCF_052426305.1). Taxonomy (NCBI): domain Eukaryota; kingdom Metazoa; phylum Chordata; order Testudines; family Trionychidae; genus Pelodiscus; species Pelodiscus sinensis. The sequence goes on from NC_143056.1 coordinate 30,582,161, forward strand.
CTGTCTCCACTCTCTGACAAACAGAGGCTAGGGACACCATTCCTTACCATCCTGGCTAACAGCCATTAATGGACTTAAATTCATGGAGGTTATCTAGTTCTCTTTTAAACCCTGTTATATTCCTAGCCTTCACAACCTTCTCAGGCAAGGAGTTCCACAGATTGACTATGCGCTGTGTGAAGAAGAATTTCCTTTTATTTGTTTAAAACCGTCTGCCCATTAATTTCATTTGGTGGCCCCTAGTTCTTATATTATGGGAACAAGTAAATGAATTTTCCTTATTCACTTTCTCCACACTACTCATGAATAACTTTATAGACCTCTCTCATATCCCCCTTTAGTCTCCTCTTTTCTAAGCTGAGAAGTCCTAGTCTCTTTAATCTCTCCTCATAGGGGACCCATTCCAAACCCCTAATCATTTTAGCTGTCCTTCTCTGAACCTTTTCTAATGCCAGTACAGGCAGTCCCCGGGTTACGTACAAGATATGGACTGTAGGTTTGTTCTTAAGTTGAATTTGTATGTAAATCAGAACTGGTACATATTGTAGGGGAAACTCTAGCCAAACATTTCTCCAGAGCTCAGTTTTATTCTCCCACACCTCACTTCCCTCAGTCCTTTATTCTCAAGCTGAGGTGGCTGCTGAGAAAAGCTGCTCCATGTCTCCCTGGTCTGCTGGGGGGGGGAGGGCGCGCTAGCTTCGCGTCTCCCTGGTCTGCTGGGGGGAAGCAGTTAGTGCGGGGTTGCCTCACCCCGTTTGTAAGTAGGGATCTGATGTAAGTCGGATCCATGTAACCCGGGGACTGCCTGTATATCTGTTTTGAGAGGAGGGAGACCACATCTGTACACAGTATTCAAGATGTGGGCATACTGTGGTTTTATACAAGGGCAATAAGATATTCTCCATCTTATTCTCTATCCCTTTTTTAATGATTCCTAACATTGTTTGCTTTTTTGACTGCCACTTCACGTTGCATGGACGTCTTCAGAGAATGATCCAAAATGACTCCAAGATCTCTTTCCTGATTAGTTGTAGCTAAATTAGCCCCCATCATATTGTCTGTAAAGTTGGAGTTATTTTTTCCAATGTGCATTACTTTACATTTTCAACTTTAAATTTCATTTGCCATTTTGTTGCCCAATCACTTAGTTTGGTGAGATCTTTTTGAAGTTCTTCACAGTCTGCTTTGATCTTAACTATTTTGAGCAGTTTAGTACTGTCTGCAAACTTTGCCACCTCACTGTTTACCCCTTTCTCCAGATCATTTATGAATAAGTTGAATAGGATTGGTCCTAGGACTGACCCTTGGGGAACACCACCAGTTGCCTCTCTCCATTCTGAAAAAATTTACCATTTATTCATACCCTTTTCTTCCTGTCTTAACCAGTTCTCAATCCATGAAAGGATTTTCCCTCTTATCCCATGACAACTTAATTTATGTAAGAGCCTTTGGTGAGGGACCTTGTCAAAGGCTGTCTGGAAATCTAAGTACACTATATCTACTGGATCCCCCTTGTATACATGTTTGTTGACCCCTTCAGAGAACTCTAATAGATTAGTAAGACATGACTTCCCTTTACAGAAACCATGTTGACTTTTGCCCAACAAATTATGTTCTTCTATGTGTCCGACAATTTTATTCTTTACTATTGTTTCAACTAATTTGCCCAGTGTTGACGTTAAACTTACTGGTCTGTAATTACCGGGATCGCCTCTAGAGCCCTTTTTAAATATTGGCGTTACATTTGCTATCTTCCAGTCATTGGGTACAGAAGCTGATTTAAAGGATAGGTTAAAAACCATAGTTAATAGTTCCACAATTTCACATTGGAGTTATTTCAGAACTCTTGGGTGAATGCTATCTGATCCCAGTGACTTGTTACTGTTAAGTTTATCAATTAATTCCAAAACCTCCTCTAATGACACTTCAATCTGTGACAATTCCTCAGATTTGTCACATACAAAGGAAGGGTCAGGTTTGGGAATCTCCCTAACATCCTCAGCCGGGAAGACTGAAGCAAAGAATTCATTTAGTTTCTCTGCAATGATTTTATCGTCTTTAAGTGCTCCTTTTGTAACTCAAGCATCCAGGGGCTCCACTGGTTGTTTAGCAGGCTTTCTGGTTTTGATGTACTTAAAAACCATTTTGTTATTATCTTTTGAGTTTTTGGCTAGCTGTTCTTCAAACTTCTTTTTGGCTTTTCTTATTATATTTTTACACTTAATTTGGCAGTGTTTATGCGCCTTTCTATCTTCCTCACTAGGATTTGACTTCCACTTTTTAAAAGATGCCTTTTTCTCTCTCGGTGCTTCTTTTACATAGTTGTTAAACCACGGTGGCTCTTTTTTTAATTCTTTTACTGTGTTTTTTAATTTGGGGTATACATTTAAGTTGGGTCTCTATTATGGTGTCTTTGAAAAAGATCCATGCAGCTCGCAGGGATTCTATTTTAGGCACTGTACTTTTTAATTTCTGTTTAACCTCCTCATTTTTGCATAGTTCCCCTTCCTGAAATTAAATGCCACAGTGTTGTGCTGCTAAGATGTTCTTCCCACCACAGGAATGTTAAATGTTTTTATATTATGGTCACTATTTCCACGCGGTCCTTTTATATTTACCTCTTGGACCAGATCCTGTGCTCCACTCAGGACTAAAGCCCAGATCTCTCATATGATTCTGAACAGAAATGATGTTTCACTAATCCATTAGCTCCAATTTTATTTTCATTCCAAACATTTACTATTAGTGTCTGTTCTTTCTTCCTAGTACAGCTGATCTTTTCATTTCATCCACCAACAATGCGGTTCATTTGCCATTAGAAACATGAAGAGTATGTGAGCTTATCTTGTAAAAGGCACTGATTCTACAATATGCAGAATCTATTATGTACCAATAGCAACAGGGGGTAAAACTTAATACATATTTTATTTAGAACTGTAGTATTGATAAAGCCAGACTTTCTATATACCAGCGAAACTATCCAAAGATACATTAAAGAAGCTACTGCAATAGTTCAATAGAAAGGCCAATCTGCACGTGTTCATTCTGATATTCAATGTCACTATAATGAAATGGAATGCCTTTTCTCCACTGAATTGTGTGTGTGCTTATCACAAGAAAGTTTAGATGTTCTAGCCCCTACTCTCATATCATTCTAAGTTCTGGAGCACCCCAGACTATGGTAAGTCTGCAGTTGAAACTGTTTTTCAATGGAAATTGGGTTTTTAGATATGAAAAAAATTTAACCATTTTTAAGAAGGTGTTTGTTTTTCATAGCATATTTCAGGGTGGCATTTTCATTGAAAAAAACCCAAATAAACCAATGAAAACCTAAATATCTGTGCCTCCTGAAAGATAAAGCTGGGCTATCTCATGCTTCAATTCCCCTTGGTGGATCAGGATCTCCAGCATGACTTTCATCTCCCATGATGTCAATCAGCCATATGGCTGATTGACACATTCTTCCTTCATCAAGAGGGGAGATCATGGTGCACCATGGGAGATGGACTGAGAGCAAGAGCTGGGCCTACAGAGAAGAATAGAAGATATTATCCAAAATATTGCAGTTTTTGATTTTTCAGTTAAATCTCAAAATATTTTACAGAATGCATTAAAAAATAATTTTGACTAGCTCTACTCTGCTAGATATCAGAGCATAACGATTTCAATGAACAGGTACTTCACCAGGGCCCAGCAGATGAGACAGAGCCAAGAGCATTTATGGTTGGGATGAAACTTGATGGATGTGGGGGAGGGGGGTCTACACTGCATCCATAGCTCAAAATAAGCAACACAATTTGCATAGCTTATTTTGAAATCTGGCATTGCCTACACCGCACTTATTTTGAAATAAATCATTATTCTGAAACATTCCTTACTCCTCGTGGAATGAGGTTTACATGGACGCTGGAACAGTGAGCCCGTTAGATTTCAAAATAACAGGTGCACTCAAAAGATGTGGAATACTGTAGTTATTTCAGGATACCAAAGCTATCCCGAAATAGCACTGCAGTGTAGACGTAGCCAAGGAGAACAGCAACGTACTGAAGGGAATCATGGTTCAGACAAAAAGATGCCATTATAGCACTAACCCAGTTCCTATTATGGTGGTCATACCGTTCCATACAATCAAGAGCAAGCAGTGTCTCATTTTGACACCTCAAAACACACGCAACCTAAGGACAAAATTCCTGAACATTACCCATCCCTAAACTTCTTGGATGACCTCACAGCTCATACTTTATGTAACAATAAGTACAAGTGTTCTCACTTCAAAAATCTGTCCTCCCACTACAACTAATCAATAAAATTTGAATAGAGGCCCAGTAAAGCTACACATTGTTGTCATTTATTTTATGAGACAGAGATGTATGTCTGCAGCAAGACAAATGAGTCAGCTAAGCTGTCTTCAATAAAGTCACATGTAAGTTCCTCCAAAATAATATTTATAGTACGAAGGCTCGTCAGTTAAGAAGTATGGTGGAAACATAAGATTGAAAGAAGGAGTAAAATGTAAGCAAATATACCCCCTCACCAAATGAACAGAAATGGCTAGAAAGATTTAAATGTCTTTATGCAAATCTTGGGGATTTTTCCTTTGCAAAACACATGAGCCACGTTTTTCAGATGTGACTAAAGTATTTAATTGAGCAATCAAAATCACTAAGGAGGGGGCTGAATTTCAGAGGGCACATGTTCAGTAGTTTCTGAAAAATTATACCCTGAAAAAAAGTGCCTCATAGGCTTCCAAATACCAAAACAAGAAATACTGTTTCTTAAATAGAGCATTATCTTTGAACTAATACACTGTGCTTGGAATGTGGAAGCCTCCTGGATTGTAGTACACAGGATCACTGGCTGATTAATTGCAATTATTAGTCTTTTAGAGCAGCAAATAGTGCTCTATAGACCTTTCAAACACTATGTTGTACTGCACACTTTTTAGCAGTTTCATACAAATTTAGGATCTAGATGCAAAACATTTTTAAAAATAATTTTCGCCTTTTCCAAAATGTGATTTGGAGCAGAGATTGAATCCACATCTCCTCTTAGCTGAGTGCACTCATTACTGTGTAAAAGTGTCTGTCTCTTGTTTGTTTTCTCTGGAACGATGAATATTTATACAAGGAGGAACAGCAACTTCAGCAGGAGAGCTTGAGAGACCCGCCCTAGGATACCAGATTGCTCTGACTACCAGGCTCTCATTTGAAATGAAGGAGATTCAATCTCAAGTCCCTGCTCCAAGTCAGACAACAGCAAATGGGCCTTGGTGCTCCCACATCTCAGGTGAGTGCCATAATCATCAGGATGGACACCCATACAGACATATTCCTAAGGACCCACAAAGTTTCTGAAACCTGCTTTGGCTCAGCCCCTGACTACCTTTTATGGAGTACTGTGCTGCCTCACAATCTCTTAAAGACTTCAATATAGCTGTCGGATCTAACAAGTATCAGGTTTTAGGGGTGCTTGCCAATGGGATCCACTTCTGTAGTCATGCCTAGGATCAGTCATGCTTATAGGATCAGGCCCTGCTACTAAGATTGGTGTTTCCCCAACTAGCTTGACAATCCTGCTTTGGAGCTGCTTAAACTGGAGTTTGTGTTTGGGCTCTGAACAGCTGTGGAGCAGCACTGAAACTTATGTAGCTCTGTGAAAGTTGACCAGTGGAGACTTTAGGCTTCTGCAAAGTTAGTGAACAAAGGGGCAGTAGTTTTGAGAATGTCAGTGACAAACGTTGGTCTTAGATACCTAACAAGACAATGGGTCACCCACATAACTTTGTAAATCTGGCCTTCAAGTGCTGAAACCCCTTTTGAAAACTGGGATTTAGCCTTTTAATTGGTTAGGGCCACATACCTTTAACAATCTAAGTGAGAGTGCCTGACATTCTTAATGTATTCATCCCCAGCACCTCTATGAGGATGACAAGAGCAGATGGGGAGCTGAAGCAGAGAGACTAAGGACCACACTTTTAAAGGTATTTTGGGGTCTAAACATGCAGAAGGTAGGATTTTCTAAAGTGTCCAGGGGCCTAACTACAATAGGAGTTAGTAAGATGTTCTGAAGCACTTGTCTCCCTTGGTATTTTTGACAATCCCACTATATATCTACCTGTGGGCACCTAAATATCTGGCCTTAAGGAACTTGCACAAGATAAAACAGGAAGACCACAGAGGAGGGGGAAACCTCCACCTCCCAAACTAGCACCTCAATCCTGTGCCAGCCCTTCCCTGATCTATGGATGATTACAGAGATGGGTGGCTACCTTATCATACAGAAGAACTTCACCCTTCGTTCCACCAGCTACAGCACCTAGGTTATTTATTTTATACAATACTAGAAGATATACCCGGTGTTGTTCAGATCCTTGTGGGGGCTCAGGGCAAAGGTGGGATGCAGGAGTCAGGGATCAGGGACCGGGGGAGCTCACCAGGGGTGCCCAGAGTGGGGAGGACAGCTCCCTGGTGCACTCAGAGCTACATGCGGCAACTCCTCCCAGGGAGCTGGGACTGTGCTCTCTGGCCTTCAGCTTCTGCAGGAGGAGTGTCTCTTCCACAGGGGTGTGGCCAGGGCCTTGCTGCCCAGCTGTCCCAGACCACATGAGCTCGGGGAAGGGCAGAAAAGTGAACTTCCCTGGTTGTTTCTTTCCCTGGTTGCTTCGCCACTGTCCTTCTATGACAAAAATATGGTTACAGCTAATTTAAGAAGAAACTTTAATTTTTTTTCTTTTAGAAGGCACTTTGGTAACATGAATTACGAATTATGTCTCTGAATATGAAGTTTAAAGCTATTTCTCTCTCTGGAATTAAGATTTTAATACTTTGCCTTTTATCTGAATTACACCAATATTCTTTAAACCCAAGAGCACAAAATTCCAGCCTTCCCCAAATAATCTGAGTTTGTTAACACAAAACCGCTCATTCATAAATCCTTCCTCATCTCCATGAATGCTACATTTTTTTAAAGGTCACTAAATGCTCAGGGTATGTCTACACAGCAAAGTTATTTCGAAATAACCCCTTGCCAGCTCCCAGGTTTCCCCCTCCCCTCTCCCACCCTCCCTTCTCCCCCTCCCACCTTCTTTCCCCAATCTCACCTAAGTTTCATTCCCCCCCCACTCCAGTTTTGTTCAATAAAGATATTTTGTTGTAATGAACACGTGTCTTTTATTGTACATCAGGAAGGGGGGTTAGGGAGGGGTAAGTGCAAGGACGTGAGGAAGGAATGAGGCATAAGCCCCCAGTGGGGCACACCAGGGAGACTTACTGCCTGCAGAACATGCTGCCAGGCTCGCAGCAACATGTCCAGGAGAAGCATTAGAGTGCCCAGGGCGGCTCCGGCTCCATGCTGCAGAGTGCTGTGGTGCCCTGAGTGAGGGCAACCGGCGCACTCAGAAAAAAAAATGCTTTGCTGTCCCTCAGCAAGGTAGGCAAGCAAGCAGGGAAACCCTTTAAGCACAAGCCTCAGGTACCTTGTGTGGCTGCTGCCTGAGGCCCTGCCAGAACCAGTTCTGACCTGACCTTAAATGCGATTCAGCGTCCAGTGTGGAGGCGCTATTTCAAAATAGCAAAACGCTATTTCGTAATGTATTTTGTGTCTAGACGCGTTATTTCAAAATAAGATATTTCGAAATAACTCTGTAGTGTAGACATACCCTCAGTTAACTCACCAGGAGTGTGGAAAAGGTAAATTCAGAGTGGGCATTATCTGTCATTGGGAGTTTATTTTTACTCTCCATTTCCTATCTTCTGCAGATGTACTGCTTCTTGTGCACAATTAGGATAGATCTTTGGCTGGTGTAAATCTGTCTAGCTTAATACCTGCTGAGGAACTTGCTCATTGTGAAGATACCAGGCTACAGTGATAGCAGACAACAACAACAACTCTGTTGTGTGAGGCTGAGAAATATCTAGCTAAGCAGTAACTCCTCAGGAATTTGAGAAAATTTAAAAAATTCAACTTCCCTAGTTTTAAGCCACAAAGATGCTGCATGAATAGTGAAAAAAACTTATTTATATAATTTATTACATTAAGTGTTGTCTCTTGATCACATTTTCACATATTCAGAGGAGCCACAGAGATGAAACTAGTTGACTGCCAGGGAAGATCTTACAGCCCTTGCCATGTTTCCAGCAATTGTTAGACTCACCTTCATCTGCAAGATACTGACATTCACACGATCTCGTTCCATTAAGTTTGACAAGTGTAAATCCTGGTGAAAACAACTTATAAATCTGCAAAACAGCGATGTACTGTAAAGCAGGTTCCTCTCATTAATTTGCCATTGGCTATACCACTCTTGCAGCGCTGCTACACGGCTACTGTACTGGCTCGTGAAATGAGGAGTAACGGTAGTTCGAACTAGGAAGCCTAGTTCGAACTACCTAGTTCGTGCCCCGTGTAGCCACGCTGCACGGGGTTCGAACCAGTGGGGTTTTAAAAATGGCGGCTCCCCACTTATGCAAATGAAGCCCGGGAAATTCAAATCCCGGGCTTCATTTGCAAGTGCGGTATGCCTACATTACCCTCCTAGTTCGAACTAGGAGGGTAGTGTAGACATACCCAGAGAGACTCAAGGTGAAAATGGTACCCAGGTTACTGGCCTGCCTAACAGACTAGGGTGGTGGTGTTACCTATGGTGGTGTTACCTAGAAAGCAGGTAAAGGGTAGGGTGAGGGAAGAGATAAGAGTTCTGTTTTTGCCATATTCAGTTTGAGCTGTCAGACCGAGATTTTAGTTTGGACTGGAGGCAAGTCTGGAATAAAGCAATAGATCTCTGAATTATCAGCATAGAGAGGGAAGCTGATTGCGTGGCTATGGCTGAGGTTTCTGAGACACAAGGAATAGAGGGAGAAGAGAAGGGGGTGAATACCACAATCTTGTGGAATCCTCTGAGAAATTTGAAGGGTGGATGCAGAGGATCATATGAAGGACACACAGGAGTAATTGGACAGATAGGAGAAAAACCAAGCGGGAACAGAGCCACAGAAATCAAAAGGAGGGTGAGACTTCAGAAAAATGTCAGACAAGTGAAAAAATAATCTTACCACCTAACAAATAATCCAACAACAGACAACAATTCAGAGAGATTTTCTCCTAAAAATATGGAAGTGAAGACATATTTTTGTAGGAGCCATTTCACCTCAAGAGATGCCACTTATCCTATCCTCAGCACTACATGTGAGGTTTACACTAATCAGCTTTTTCTGAAGTGTCCACTGTCACATCAATAGCTAATACACAACACTGGGAAACACTGATTTACAAAAGGCAACCCAATTCTGCTTTCAAAACACAACTGTTTAATAATCCCCCCGCATTCCCCCCCCCCCGAGATGACTGAATTATTTTTTAAATCATGAATAATTTGATAAACAAAAGTTCCAGCAAAAACAAAATGATACTCTGAACAACATGTCCTAGGACAAACAAGATATTTGACAGATGGCATTAGATTTTGGCAATCTTGCAAAATAGATTTTACATATTTTTATCAGCTAATACCGTGGCACAATAAGATTTCTCATTTTATTGATATCTTTCGCTTTTTAAATATTGGTGTGTGAAAATTATTGGGGGAGGAGAGAAGCCATGTTTTCTTTTCTTCAGAGCTTTGCTCAAAACAAATAAAAAGACTTGAATTATTTTCTATTATACCATGGTCCATGTAGTTCTACAACCAATTATGCCAAATTTCTATTGCTGTTTTTTCAGTAGTGAAGCTGGCTGGCAATGTAAATAGTGTCTAAAGCAACAAGCTTAGAATTTATACCTTTTCAAATTGTATGAAAATCTTTTGGCTAACAGCTGTTTCCTAACCCAAAGGTCAAAGCATGCTTTCAGTCAAAGTGCACATGTATTCACATACTCATGGTCTTAAGGCAGAATCAAAACACATTATAACTCTGGTTAATCTCATAATTGCAAGAAGCTTTTATCTGTGGCTGTTAAATAAGATCCAAGTTGCTTCTTCAGTTTAAACATAGAAAGTCTCCATGCAACCAAAATAGCAGGTCAGTGAAGGGTTAGCTATAACACTTACATAAACAATGAGTTAAATGAAAATTACCTTTAAAAACAATTACTATTGTTTTCACAGTATGTAGTCATTGTGATGATGACTGCAAAGGTTTAATGAGACAAGTGTCCTTTTAATAAATGTACTACTTAAATTAAAAAAATCAATTTGGTGTACAGGATGCAAATATAGGGAGCCAAAAAAAAAAAAAAAGACAGTAGAGCAATGAGTTGAATGACTTAGAAAAAATACATAAGCTTGATGTGTACAAACTAATCCATGTTTATATTCTATCTAGATCAGATTCTGTAATATGGTCTGTGTAGGTTCTCATCTTGCATTTTTTTTGTATCCAAAACTTGCAATGACTCAAGGTCTTTATTTAGCTTTAACTAGGGATCCTGACTGCACTATAGTAGTAATCACAGTGCTGCAAAGATGCTTTTCATATTTTAAAATGTCCCAGTCTTGTTTGATAATGTTCGTAATGGAGCCTAAAGGAGTTGTTTAATTAGATGAAAGTTGGATACCTAAGACTGGCATTTCCAAAGAATCTAAATTTTCATAAAAGCCCAGTGTAATAGATGGAATAACTGATGCACCAAGGTGTAGTAGTAACTCCTAAGCCGTCGGGGCCAGTTGATGCTAGTGTCAAGATGAGATTTCAGATTTTCCACACCCTATATTTAAAGTTCTGGACGACACCTCATACAGAGCTGGGTAGGTAGCTACTTTTAATGTGCCATAAAATCCACAGTAAGGTACAAACACCTAACAAACATTCTACACCCCACCTAACAGGCAAAGCAATAACAACATGTTTAAATACGGCCATGAGACACAATTGTGGCCCATGATTGTAATTTAACATGGCTCCCTCCAGCAATTAAAACAGAACATGTGGGATAGTCTGTAATAACATTCCCTAACACGGTCGTAGTCTGAAGAAAACTCTTTTTGGTGTCCAAAGAGAAGACAAGTTATAAAACAGCAGGCTTCTACCATGCTAAGGGCAAAATTCTTCTCTCAAAACCATATTGCAGTCTCCCTAAACTTTAATTTTCTGAACTCCCTACCAGTTCTGTGATATAGAAAGGCAATACACCCATGGGAAGGCCCAAGGAGGTGAATTTTAACCTTATAGGTTGCAACTTTTTCATTAATAAAGTAGTAATACTCCAGCATTTTCCCCTCCTATTTCCTCTCTAAAAAGGGTCACAGTTTGCAAGTGACTTCATGTAAGTTTCATGAAAGCTTTCCCCATTCTCCAACCAGGTTAGATCACAGTGTCACTGAACTCAGTTAAAGCTCATCTTCAACAGCTTATAGGAGCATTTTTTTATCTTTTAGGACCATACCAGTGATGGGATGAATCTGAGCACAACACTCGTGTTTTCCAACCTACTTCACATCTCTCTTTCTTGTCCTTCTGGGTATGAATGGGGGAAAACAGTTGCTAAACAAAGCAAGCTTTTCCAAATAGAAATACAGCAGAATTGAATTATTCTCTATCAACTTTGCACCTTCTCAAAGCAAAAGTCATCTGTGTTGCGTCACTTCAAACATCCTTTACTTTTTACTCTATAGGAGAAGCAGGGTTTTTTTCCCCCCTACCAGTAATTCCCAGTCACATGTGTAGCCAGACACAAACCCCATCTTGTTTTTCCACAAACCCCATCTTGTTTCCCCCCCCCCCCCCCCAGAGAGCAAGAGAAAGGCAGTCAGCCTTTGATGCCCTGGGAACACAGGTTTGCTGCCTGTCCCTGACTCTACCATAAACAGAAACCAGACAGTAAATGGGCTAGCTGACGACCCGGGACCTCCCGTCGCCCTGATGGCTAGTACCAGTAATTGACACGCCTGCACTGTCCCAGGAGAGGAATCTTCGCCCATCACATACCAGAGGTGCCCATTGTCTGCATTTTCCCAGGTGTAAATTATGCTTTGCACCCTTCGTGGGAAACTTGGCATTCAAAGCCATTTTTCCTAATTGGCCACTTGAAACCAGGAAGAAGCCTACATAACCCAAGGGGTATAAAAGAGGTTCAGCAGCCCACCCCATTTGAGCTCCAATCATCTATACCTGCTGGCAGGTATTGATTGTCTCCCGAGGTCTGTGGGACGCCCAACCTCGCCCTACTTCTTCCCGAGGGATTGAGAGAAAGACGCTGGCCACGCCAAGTCTGGAACGCAGGGGTGAGAATATACCTGCTATGTGTCTATTTTGCATGCATTTAATAAGAGCTCAGAGAACCAAAGGGTTTCATGGTACCTGTAAGTGACTTCTTAGTGTAATTTCTGTTCTGTCCTTTGTAGTGTCTGTGTTATCTGTAACACAGTAGTAGCATTTAACAACTAAGTTTACCCTGTAACAATAAAATAGTAACTGTTTAAGCTTTAACCTGACTCCTTCAGTTGCTGTAACAGAACCAAGCACAATTTAAAAGAACTTCAGCCGGTCATAAGGGACTCACTGCCCTGACCGTCGGCTGACAACATGTCAGAAAGCCTTTCTTTGCCTGCCTTGGTTCTACCCAAAAGAGTTATACCGCATACAGGAAGTACAATTCAATCAGCCTGCTTCATTTCTATCTTACTGTGAAAGCAGATGAGTTCTTGACCTTTGCAGCACTTACTAAGGCCTTGTCTACAGTACACAATTTTGTCAACAAAAGTCAGTTTTCGTCAACAAAACTGTGGCGGTGTAGACACTGCAATGCTCCTTTTGCTGATAAAACTCTCCTGATTTGATGACAAAATAAAACCGCCTCAATTAGGAGAGCCTTGCAAATCTTGAATATCTGTGGGTATAGATGCCGATATCTGCAGTTCATTTTTGCACATATGAATGAGGATGCAGATACAGATTTTGTATCCACGCAGGGCTCTATTGATGAGAGGCATAGAGCTTTTTGCAGCAATTTTATATCAACAAAACATCAATGCACATACCACACTTGGTTATATCACTAAAAGTGGCATCCCAGAGGTGTCCCACAATGCCCATCCTGACCCTTCTAGTCAGCAGTTTGAACTCCACTGCCCTGTACCCAGGTAGCTTCCCCTCCCCCCTTTGAAGGCCCTATGAACTTTTGAAATTCCACTTCCTGTTTGCTTGGCATGGACATGCATCTTCCCAACTGGCCATAGCAGCTCCACACTGCAAACACTGTCCCACTTGGGCACATCTGAGTTGTTGGATCTACTGGCAAGGAGGCTGCATAGTCCCAGCTCTGCTCAATACCTACAGTCACATTTCTCATGGCTTGTTGCATAAGAACTATGAACAGGACACACACCAGTGCCATGTGAAGATGAAGGAACTAAGGCAGCATAGCAGAAGCTAAGAGTAGCAAAACATCACTCTGGTACTATGCTGGAAATCTGATGCTTCTATATGGAGCTGGCTGCCATCTTTTGTAACAACCCCACCTGCCCATTGTAGAAAACTTTCAGCAACCACTTGTCCAGGAACCAAAGCAGTACACAGATGAGCAGCATAGGGACCAGGTCTGAAGCCAAATGCATGCAGGAGATGCATTCTTGCATCCTTGCTTGTCCTCAGGAGTGAGATACAGCTTCAATGATCCTTGCCTGTGCAAAATGGGGGTACAATTTACAACATTGTTTCTAGTCATCTTCAGTGATCCTGTTCAGATTGGGTGAACATGATATATTGCATGACCATCCACAATGGTAGAGAAGTGTGGGATCCAAGGCAGTGGGCACACACTAAACAGAGGCCACTGAAAAATGCCATGAAATGCAGTCAGAAGCCCATGGAATGTTGGGATGGAAAGAACTGGATCATGGGACATTAAGCCAGCCTCATAATACACTGCAATCTGCCTTGCTACAAATCCTAGCTGCAAAAGGTGGAAAGTAGCACAGTGGGATAGCCTCTCAGTGCACTGCTCTCTATGGATATGTCTAAACTACATCCCTTTTTCAATAAAGAGATGTAAATTAGGCATGTCGATATTGCAAATGAAGCCAGGATTTGAATTTCCCGTGCTTCATTTGCATAATAGCAGCGGCCACTTTTTTTCTAAACGTGGCTTTTTGGAAAAAAAACCTGCAGTTTAGATGGGAATCTTTCAAAAATAAAACCCTTTTTTGAAAGATCCTGTAAACCTCATTTTTTGAGGAGTCCAGGATCTTTCGAAAAAGAGTTTTTTTTTTTTTAAAGATCCCCATCTAAACTGCCAGGTGTGTGTGGGGCGGGTGGGGAGAAGGGAGGGGACTGTTTCAAAAAAGCTCTGTTTCGAAAAAAAAGTGGTGGCTGCCATTATGCAAATGAAGCACAGGAAATTCAAATCCCGGCTTCATTTGCAAGATTGACGTGCCTAATTTACATCCCTTTTTTGAAAAAGGGATGTAGTCTAGACACACCCTATTAGTGATAGAGCAGCAGCTTTGGACTGTGCTCTGCCAACAGAAGGAACATTGTTCACACATGTACAAGCAATATAATTATGCCAGTTTTTGACTGCCCTATCAACTTACCTAATGTTGACAAAACTCTTTAGCATAGGCAAGGCCTAAATCTTAGTTGCCCTCAGTATACACAAATTAAATGAGCTCTGAAGATGATCCCAGACAGTCTTTCCAAATAAGAATTCCTTCATTAACACTCTGATGTAACCAACCTTGGCTGACTAAACAATTATACTACACCTTCAGAAAATTAGTAAGTCTAATACATTTACCATAATAAATATGGACTTGAGAGATGCACTTAGGCCACATCTCCATTTGCCACACTGGAAATTGATCTTCTGGCATTTGATTGGGCGAGTCTGGTAAAGACCCTGCTAAGTCTCATTCTGTGTGCACCGCCAGCTGTGCAGTCATGAGGTGTAAGGGAAGCTAATGGGAGCCATTGCTCCTGTCAACCTCCCACTGTGAAGACAGCATCAAACTTGACTTAAGGTATGTCAACTCCAGCTACGTTATTGACATAGTTGGAGTTGCTTACCTTAAGCTGACCTTCCCGTGTCTAGTACAGACCTGACCTGATACAGTAGACCCTTCTCAGGTGAGGTCTTTATTGCACAGTGAACCCAGGTGACTGACACCCAGGTCTGAGCATTACAAAGTCCTATGTACATTACTGAGTCCTGACTCTGCATTACTTTCTGTGTAAGTGTGTTTCCCTGGTTCTTGGCACTGACATGCTTTAGGATTTATAGTCAATTGTTGTATCAATGGCAAACCTAGCTGTCCTTCAGAAGGGCAATTGTTGGAAGGGCATTGGAGGACTATCAGCACTCAGTAATTTTGCCTATGTCCTCACTGCAGAATAGGCAGGTTCCAATCATAGTTAAACCAGAGGCTGGCTGCTAACCACACTCCCACTGAAATAAGCTCCAAACCCAGGCCACAGGTTTTTTTCTATGTGAGTGGTAGAGGATAGCAGTATTGTTGTCAAGTCATCATTGTCAAGTCCAAGTCGAGTCTCGAGTCCCTAAAGCCGCTTTCGAGTCAAGTCCCAAGTTGAGTCTCAAGGCTTAATTTTAAAAATGTCAAGTCACTTTTGTACAAGCCATCAATATCAATAAACAACAATAATCACTATGTTTTCATTTATTAACATAAATCCAAATCGTATTTGCCGTACTTGCTAACTACTAGTAGTCTTATTTAGTTTTTGACTACTCAGCTAAAAAGTAACAAACTACACACTTTATGTATTTATACAAACATTCATAGCAGCCTTGAGCTACAGCTATGTAAAACTAGGTGCACAAAATGAAATTAGAAATAAAAAAGAAGTCTTCATTCATTAACAAAGTTAGTATTCAGTATTACATTTGAGAAATATTATCTTTTCCACCACATTATCACCCAGTCTGGCACAATGTGGGCGCATTACAATCCCTCCTTGGCTAAACACCCTTTCAACCGGTGCATTACTGGCAGGAACCATAAACACACTCATAGCAGCCTTATGCAACAATGGAAGGCTTTCTCCATGACTTTTCCAGAAAGACATCACATCAATTCCATCATCTGTTGGGGGTATCTTAGCAGCTAGCTCTTGATAACACCACAGCTCATCATCAAAATTTCCTGGCTGTGGTGTGGTGGTGTTAGCTGGCCTTCAATAAACATACAGTGAGGATGCAAGGTTTGATTTTTTACTAGTGGGCCATCAGCATCAGAGTTTGAGACATTGTCATGGCCAGTACAGCTAGAGGCAGACAAACTGTGAGGATTTGAACAAAACTTCTGAAGTTGTGAAAATTTCTGCTTTCACAGCATTAGTTTTAGCATCATCAGAACTAATTTTTTTCCAGCCACCAGAAGCAAAAATTAGGGTCTAACACGGCCACCAGAAAGTACATGAAATGACTGAAAACCAATAGTGATTTTTCTGTGTCATCCAAAGGATTTGGTAATGGTATCAAACCAGCATTAATGCAAATGCCAATGAAACGTTTTTCCAATACTGCTTCTTAAAGCTGTAACCATGTTCCCCAAGTATGTTGGAATAAATTCCAAAAGCTGGTGGTATAGTCCAAATATTGATGGTACCACTGTTGAAATCGTAACATGCTGTTCACCTTGCACTTTATCTGTGACATCCAGAAATGGCTGGAGTAGCAATGCTAGTTCTCTTAGTTGGGAATAATCCCTTTTGCTGGGTTTTAAATTATACTGGTTTTGTTCTTCAAGCATGTGTTTCAGCTTTTCTTCATCCAAAGACAAAAAAGCATTTATTTGTCTGAGAGTACTGTTCCACCTGGTGGCATTGGTTTGGGGAATACTAGCTTGAAGACCAAACCTTCCTTCAAAGGCTTCCTTGAATAGGGTACTTGTGTGAAGAAGGCTGCCGATTTTTGACACTTTTGCCTAGGTACCATATAACTTCGCTTTCTTGAGACCATCCCCAACAGTGAGTTGCAGAGTATGAGCAAAGCAACTTAGTCTCTTAATTCGAGGTCCGCTTGAGTTTACATGATGGATGACTGATGTAATGACTTCTGTGTTTAAGTCTTCCCATAATTCTTCATTTTCCAAAATGTTATCTTGCATATCAATTTGCTGCTCTGATTCATGGTTGTTAAAAGCTATGGTAAATACTTTACGCATGTTCTCAGCATTGTCTGTTATAACATATCTAATTTTATTCTTGATTTTATAAGAATCACATATGTTCTCAAACACTTCTGCAATGTTCTCACCAGTATGCTGGCCAAGGAACCTTTCACATGACGACAATTTTGTCACGAGTGCGTACCTGATGTGGCTGTTACTCCCAAAAAACCTCTCATTCTTCTATCTGACCAGATGTCAAGCATCAATGCAATTGTGTCCATCTCAGTAAAAAGTGCCAACACATCAGCTTTCACATTATGGTACAAATTGTCCAGTTCTGTCATAACCGAAGACCTACTTATTTCTCGTGATTTGGGATCCAACACATGACAAAATTGCCTGAACTGCGGTTTTTCTCCTATTGAAAGTGGTAGTCAGCAACCGATTATCAGTTCCCTAACCAAAGAAGTGACTATTCTTCTTTGTTTGGGATGATTTATTCCATAAATACCTTGATCATCATGCTTTATAATGAAATCCGATATTTTACATTGTGAGGTGGGATCCATCGTGGTTTGTCACAGATAGTTTTTGTAATCACTGTGCTTTCCTGGATGGGTTTTCATATGGTGCAAAAAATTGGAAGTTGTTGCAATGTCATCAGTGACTACAACCCCATAGAATTTGCACTTCGCTGATTGTGTTTTCTCTGGTTTTTTTGGTCAAATCAATAAATCCAAAGTTGATGACATTTTGAGTTTTTTTGCTCATTCTTCAGAGATGGATATTAACTTTTTTATTTTAATTTTTTTTTCTTTTTGTTCACTTGGAAATTTCAAAAATGGCATATTAATGTAAAATTTCATAAATAGACACACATACAATCAATAAGATTTTCGCAAATTCCAAGCCAATAGACTATTTTTGCATTGTTGTCGTATCTCTGTTAAAACTGGAAATTGTGCCTAGATGCATTCAAAACAACAAACAAACAATGGAACACATTCACCATGTATTGCATCGTTTTGAAAGAAAAGTAACCCACAACGCAGCATATTGTTGACAAGTAAACATGATATTTTTATCAATGTATTTTTTACAAATCTGAAATCTTGCATCTTCACGCATATAATAATTGTTTACTTGACTGAAGTACTTAGGGTTCCCAGGTGTCCGGTATTCTACCGGACAGTCTGGTATTTTCTGATTTTTCTGGCTACGCACTGGATGGAAGCCTGGTGTGGGAGAGAGGGAGCGGCTAGAAGGTGGGGCCATGATCGGCGCTAGGAACCTGTGATTGCACAGAAGCCTGGCGGGGGTAGGGGGAGTGGCTGGGACTCCCAGCCACTCCCCCCGTCCGCACCATGCTTCTGATGTGCCCAGAGTGGCGATCGCAGCCCCCACCTCCCAGCTGGGACTCCCAGGTGGGGAGGAAGGGCCGCGATCATCGCTCTGGGCACATCAGAAGTGGGGGGGGAGTAGCTAGGACTCCTAGTCACTCCCCCCGTCCCTGCTAGGCTTCTGATGCACCCAGAGTGGCTATCGCAGCCCCGCCTCCCAGCCTAGGAGCCCCAGCTGGGAGGCGAGGTCATGATCGCCACTCTGGGCGCATAAGAACAATGGCATTTTCAGACAATTTTTTCACCAAGTCGATTTAACAAAATTAGCAAGTCTCAAGTCACAGACAATGAACTTGAGTCAAGTATAAAGTCACGTCACGTCGGCGACTTAAGTCGGACTTGAGTTCAAGTCATGGGACTCGAGTCAACAACTCTGAAGGATAGCCTTGTAGGAGCCTTGCAGGGCTGGCCCACAACATTTTGGCACCTGAGGCGGGGAGCTCAAATGATGCCCCCATGCTCCCTCACTGCACCAACAGCAGACACAATTTTCTACACTCTGGGTCCTAGTGGCAACCCGCCCCCCCCCCCCCCCCACACACAGTCTGGCACCTGAGGTGGCCGCCTCAGTTTGCCTCACGGTAAGGCCAGACCTGGAGCCTTGGTTTACTATGCAATGAAGATCTCCCCTAGAGGCCAAGTCTTCACTCCTCTGGGGTACTACTAGAGTTAAGCCAGCCAGGTACCTCTCTCAGCCCAGTGGGAATAATCAAGGAAAGATTCCACTTCACTGTTCCCTATGTGTGATAGATCTCTTCCTCTCAGCCAGAGCAAAGGAGAAGCAGGAGGTGATAATCACTTTGGATGTAGCACTGAATACATATATGGTAAAAGATAATTGCTCCACTCCTCAGGGAACAGCATGAAACTTCTCTTTTAAAAACTATGAGCTTCACAGTAAGAAGCGTCAAAGTTCTGTTAAGTGTGGTGAAGCAGTTCTGGACTTTCACTCCACTTTACTGAGACTTCATAAAAACACTGAATACACACTTTTATGTACTATAAATTATTTCATATTCATAGACACTGCAGGATCAATGTCCTGTTCACTAGGTGCTGTGAATACCATGTAGAAAGACACTACTTACATTGCATTTGGAAATATTGTACATTCGGGAAGCAAGAAAAGAGAATGTGACAGGGGAAGGATGGGATGTGGGTAACAGCAGATCTCATAGCTATCATGTACTTGCTATGAATTCAGCTTGATAAAAAAATTCCTAGCTCTGACACGGACTTGGGTGAGTCATTTTACCTTGGTTTCCCTTCCCTCCCTTTGACTTGTCTATTTAAATTGTACACTGTTTGAAACAAGGACCACCTCTGTATTTTGACGGTCCCTGGGGCAATAGACACCCAATCTCAGTTAGATCTCTCCATGCTACAGTTGTTTTAATAATATTAATAATATGACTTTCTCTCAAGCCATCCAACATTAGTCAGCTGATTTCTTGAAAGAATTGTGACTGGAGTGGATTGGGAGAACAGATTTGGAGGAGCAGAGAATAGCTACTTTCTAGACTGGTTAAGGGAGGGAAACAGAGTTGGAAAAAAAAAGGTACATGGACATTCAAATGTGGTGTTACTGACAGTGAAGGAATGAACAAGGGTCATATACAAGAGCCTACAGTAGACAATGAGGAAGGAAAAGGGAAGTGCAATATCACCAGTGGCAGAGTCATGGGTGGGCCTGAGTGGTCCATGGCCTACTCACTTATCATTCAGGCACACCCACCCCCATCTCAGCTTTCCTCTTGCACAGCTCCACACTGTGTTGCTGCTGCCGAGATCTGGGGTTGGGGTGCGAGGCTTGCCCTGTTCTTCCCTTCCAGTGCTCCAGCCACAGAGCCTGGTCAAAGACTTGTTCTGCTCCTCCCACCTGGCACACTTGCCAGAGAGCAGCATTGGTGAATAGGATTTATAAGCCCCTAACCCATGCTCTCCGGCAGCAATGCCAGGCGGACAGAGCGGGCAGGACAAGCCCCATGTCCTGACCCCGTGCTCACTGGCAGGAGCACCAGGAGGGCGCAGCAAGTTAAGCACCTCACCCCAACTATAGGGACTCCATCCTAGCCTTATTTGGTGAAGCCAGTGGGTATTTTGTTACCAAGTATAGAGGCAAAGAGTTAACTGGCTACCCGGTAAGCATTGGCCTTACCAGCATGCCTAACTGATAACCAGTTAACCAGTAATTGCTCCAGCCCGGCTGTGCCCACTACTTCACGGGAGGGGGTTGCTCCAGAGTTAACCACTTAAACATAGCATTTAACTGGTTAACTTTTTAAACACGAATTTACAACCCTACCAAGCCACAGAGGTTTTTTTCCATTTTCTGGGGAAATTAACCCCTCAATAACATGAACATTAGGCATTTCAAAGCTATAAAACCTGAATCTGGGATACCATCTAGCTCATTTCCATTGGGAACTTCAGAATGGTATTGAAAAAAAAACAGGAATCACTGTGTAAGGAAAGATTCTTCTCTAGCTGACTCAAAAGTCAGCTGGTCAAGAAATATCTTCAAAAGGACCAGACTGTCATCCATAGCACTTTTGTTAGGGAGAGGGGCATTTTAAGAAGTGATACAATTTTAAGGGAGCATTTCCTTTCTCAGTCCCCCATCTAGATTTTTAATTTTTCCTTGGATAAGATTAGGCAAAGAGGGATTTAATGACAGACACTGGGAGAATTGGGACAAGCAAGCAAGAAAGCCAAACAAGACTGGAAAATACAGCACTTAAACGTATTACACAGTGTAGAAACAGATCACAAACCAGTGCCTCATGTTTAAAATCCAAAAACAGTGGCAATGTTTTAAAATCTATTAAGCAATCTAGCATCTCATAAATACTTTGTCCTATCCTGGCTGACTTCTGAAGCATTGATTAACATTTACCATGGCTTTACAACCCCAATTTTCAAGAACACTGGAGCAAAGTGTGAGCATAACCATGCACGATACAAAAAGATAGGAGCATTTTCCATGATAATTGCAATATGTATCAGGGACAATAATAGTGGCAAAGTAGGCATAAAATAGAAAAGTAAGTGAAAATAGTCAGTATGTTTAAGGTTAACAGATGCAAATATGGCCTTTCTACCAACAGAAAACTGTCTAGAATTTCTGTATGGATTTAGTGGAGGAGGAATCGTTAAGAGCCTAGCTAAACAACAACACTATAGGGAAAAGGTACATCCAAAATAAACACATGCACATAGTTTAATGAAGGCTGAGATTTCCAAAACTGCCTAAGGAGATGTGAATGTCCCAGTTTTATTAACATTAATTTTGAGAAATCTCAACTCAGGAGTCCAGTCCTCTCCTACTGAAGCCAGTGGGTATTTTGCTGAGACCCTAAAAGATTTTTTTTAAGTGGATGGTCTCATAAGTAAGATGTTATGTTGGCACTCAGGAGACCTTGGTTCAATGCTATACTCTGCCACATATTTCCTACGTGACCTTAGGCAAGATAAGATAGTAGTACTGTCCTACCTTACAGGGGTATTGTAAGGTGCTCCATACATGGTCATGCAGTCATGTGAACCCAAGGTCTAAATACTAAAGCTGGCTTCAAGCTGCAAAGTTTAGATCTCAACCCACAGTTAAAATTCCAGAGTATCCGAAGCTGGAGTTTTGGTTCAGAGCATGAGAGAAAGAGAGAGCATCCATTCACAACATTTACATTTTATTCTGAACTTCTCTAGTTTTTGGGAACTGATTTTGGTTCAGGATCATTTCCAATTTAAACAAACAAATTTTAAGAATGACATTATCCATATAATATGCTTTATACCATAGAAAAATTAACAGCATATGAACATGAGTCACAAGAAATAGTGATTGTATCATGTAATAATTTTAAGTCCAACAATAGGGGTACATGTAGTTAATGACATTTGTTTCATCCATTTTTGTTTACTGTGTTGTTAAATGTCAGGTTTAGTTAGATATGTAGTTACTATGTGTTTAACTACCTCCTGGTATGGTGCACAGACCTGGGAAATGAATAAGTTACCCTCGAGTTCATCTTGTGATCTCACTCTCAAGGAAACCCTGCTGGAAGGTGGTGCCAAAATGCAGAGATCTGTTTCACTGCTTTTTACTGTTTCGGGTGTTGGTTTTTAGAATGGTGAAACAAAACAGCTTAGGCAACTCAGGGTATGTCTACACTACCCTCCTATTTCGAAATAGGAGGGTAATGTAGGCATACCGCAATTGCAAATGAAGCCCGGGATTTGAATTTTTCGTGGAATGAGGAGTAACGGTAGTTCGAACTAGGAAGCCTAGTTCGAACTACCTAGTTCGTGCCGCGTGTAGCCGCACGGCACGGGGTTCGAACCAGCCGGGATTTAAAAATGGCGGTGCCCGGCTTATGCAAATGAAGCCCGGGAAATTCAAATCCCAGGCTTCATTTGCAATTGCGGTATGCCTACATTACCCCGCTAGTTCGAACTAGCGGGGTAGTGTAGACATACCCTAATTGGTTAGTCTTTGAATTCTAACTCAGATTCAAATTAATCTCTTTTCAGAAATTATTTCACAAGAAGCAAAAAACCATGAACAAGACATTTCTGTCCTTACAACTTTAATGGCATCTTCCTTCTGCCAGACCTTTTAATGACCCCATCAATAAGTCTGACATGAAATGTTGGAAGCTAGTTCTAGGTCTAAGTTCTGATTGACTCTCAAGCTTCTTAAAATGTCTGTCAGTTGCCCTCGACAACTCCACTAAAAATACCTTTAAATCACAGCTCTCACTCCCTTAGGAAACAGAAATTATCCAAGTGAGATCCCAGACAATAGAGTTCAGCATTCAGTATCCATAGATAGAGCCCTGTGAATCCATGGATAATCCTCTTTATATCTCTGGGTATCCACATTTGTGGATGTGGATATCCCCAACTCACTTTTTCAAATACAGATCAGATATAAAATTACATATCTATGCAGGGCTTCATCTAGAAATTCAAGAGAGATTCCAGAGACTATTTTTTACAAGACAAGAGGCAACTAGCAACTAGTTACTGGAATAGCAACTAAGATACGTTTCTGCTTGCTGGTTAGTTAACCTTTCTGTAGCAGGTTTAATGAGAGTTACTCTCTCCATTTAAGAATTGTGTATCTGAAACTCTTGTGCATTATCTTGTTTTCAGTTTTTTAGCCTGAAACTAATATAAAAATGTGCTAAATATTTGGTGGCACTTTGGAAGTTTGGGATGTGAATAAAGTAACATTTGAGTTCAAAACTTGCCAGCTATTGATAAATTAATGGTTTTAGTCTGTGCCTCAGAGCAGAAAAACTGAAGTAGTTATGAAAGATATTGAGCATTTGCAGAGCATATTACAGGCTTTTGTATTACAATAGTGAGATCAGAGCCCCTCTGAAGGCACTGTACAGACACAACAAGAGACACCTCAGGGCTTGATGAGCTCAGTATTTAGATTTTCTTATAATCAAAGGATGGGGGAAACAATTACAAGTTGGATCTCCCTGGTCTGGCACCCTCGGGACTTGACTGGTCCTGGATGGGGGATTTTGCTGGATCAGGGTAGGTCATATCTAGCCCCCCTGCTACCAGCTCCCCCAGTCCTGGAGTGGCCACCAGCCTCCTGGCCCACTCCCCCCATGCTGTCAGTCTTGCTGCCCTGTTAGTCCTCTTATCCCCTTCCCTGCTACCAAGCAGTCTAGTGCCAGCCCAGCTCCCTGCATGCTGTGCTCCTGAACCTTCCAGGTAGTCCTGCTGCAGTTCACCATACTCCTGATCCCACCGGAAAGGCTCGCTGGGTCCTGCCAGAACACAGATGTTGCTGGATCAGGGAGTCCCAGTTGACAGAGGTTCAACCTGTATTATCTCCATTTTTTATAACTGAGAAACTGAGGATATATGTTAAGTGATTTAATGAAGGCAACATGGGAAGTGGCTGATCTGAAAAGTGAATCTTGAATCCAAGTCCAGAGTCTTAAGCATAAAAATGTCCTTTATCTATTCAAAAACAGCGTTTATGCCATTTTTTAAGAAATACTGCATTAAAGCATATTACTACCAGTGGATCATGTTTCAGCTTTTAAATTAAAATGCTAAACAAAACCTTTCAAAAGGTAGTCATCACTTGGGCACTCTAGTTGCAAACTCGGAATATGATCTAGGCTATTACAGCCTTTTAATAACAACAAACATACCTTAAAAGGCACTGCATGAAAAGGGGAGTTATATTCTATAGGAAAAAGAATAAAGCTTACATCAGCATTTACTATATATCAGCATCTTCCCAAACTGTAGGTTATGACCCCATTTTAAAGAAATTGCCAGAGCTGGTGTTAGACCTATTTCCACCCTGGGAACCAGCGCTCAGGTTTTAGTTCCCTCCCATCCCCACACACCCACCTAGGGCAGAAGAACTTGAAAGACCTCAGGCTTCACCCTCCCCATGGAGGTGCAGTAGTTTTTGCTGTCATAAGTGGGTCACAATGCAATGAAATTTAAGAGCTCCTGCTATATAGTATAAACAATGAGAAGTCCTGTGGCACCTTATCGACTAACAGATTTATTGGAGCATAAGCTTTCATGGGCTAAGACCCACTTTGTCAGATGCATGTTAGAAGTGGGTCTTAGCCCATGAAAGCTTATGCTCCAATAAATCTGTCAGTCTATAAGGTGCCACAGGACTTCTCATTGTTTATGCAGATTCAGACTAACATGGTTACCCCTCCGATTCCTGCTATATAGTGTTGCTGAAGTATTAAAATGGTGGTGAGAATTAAAATACCTAACTTTTATCAAGTGCTTTAAATAACAGTCTTACTACACATTGAGGGTGTGTCTAGACAGTACCCTTCTGTTGGAATAAGCTACACAATTTGTGTTATGCAAATTGCATAGCTTATTCTGAGTCTAGGTCGAAAGAGCTTATTTTAAAATCTGGCATTGTGTAGACAGCGCCGAATTTCAAAATAAGGTACTATTCCAACAAATCCCTTAACCCTTATAGAATGAGAGTCACAGGAATTCCAGAATAGTGCGCCGGCTATTTTGAGAAATAGTGAGTTTAAAGATGTGGCATTGCTATTTCAAGATACTTCCAGTAACCCAAAATAGCTCCATAATCCATATGTATCCTGAGAACAGTGTATTTATCCAGGTAGAGTGTTTATTAAATAAGGCTAATGGGGGAGAAGGTATTATATATGAAAAAAGTTTGTGATAAAGTGGGTTTTCCCTGTCTTAGCAAGATGTTTGGGAATCAATTTGTTGCCATTAGAGTCAATGAGAACATTATTAACTTCTGTGGGAACAGCACTAGGCTCTCATTGTGTTAACTGAAATATACTAGCAAAAATATCTGTAGTTTATTTACAATTTACAGTATGCCTGACAAATCTAAAGCCTGAATAACTAAAGTGTAACACATACATCAGTTTAATGTCTGCTGGGCCTTATCTTGACTCAGTTACTTCAGTATATATGCCACTGATGTCAGAGTTACTCTGAATTTATACTGGTATAATGGAGATCAGAGTATCCTGCTTTTGTTTTCTTTCCATACTTTTGCAATGGGATTCAGCCTTTAAGGTCAGAGAGGCCATCATGATCACCTGACCTCCAGCACATCATAGGTGACAAAACCTTACCTCTTACCCAAATCTACTTGCGACAGGTCCATAATCTCTGGCTGAATTCCTGAAGTACTCAAATCTTGAACTGAAGACTACAAAGTCAGAGGATCCTCTACTTACTCTAGTTCAAACAGCATGTGCTCCATGAAAGATGCACCTGCTGCTAGCAAGCACATTGTATGAGGGATGTTATGTATTGTGAATTTTTGTCCTCCATTAAACTGATGTAGAGAACTGAATGCTACAATGTATCTTTTTTTTAAAAAAAAAGGTGAAAATTAGAGCTGTCAAGTGATTTTGAAAATTAATTTAATTGATTAAGTGGTTAATTGCACTATTAAAAATAATAGATTTAAATATTTTGGATATTTTCAACATTTTCAAATACAGTAAAACTCCAGTAGTCCGGCATCAAAATGGCAAGAGCCTAGTGTGTGAGCTTCAGCAAAAAGCGAGTCACAAGGCAGCAGCAGTAGCTGCTGCACGGAGCTAAAAGTGTAAAAAAGGGTTTAATAAACTAACGCATTACAGTATACTGTATATACAATAAAAAGATTTAAAAACACTTTATATACAGTGTATAGTGTGTGTGTGTGTGTGTGTGTGTGTGTGTGTGTATATATATATATATATATATATATAACCAGCTTATAGTACCTCCTGATAGTCCGGCATATCCAATAATCTGGCACCGCCTAGGTCCCAAAGGTTCTGGATTATCAGAAGTCTACTGTATATATATTTCAATGACAAATACAAAATACAAAGTGTACAGTGCTCAGTTTATATTTTTATTACAAATATCTGCATTGTAAAAAACCAAAAGAAATAGTATTCTTCAGTTCACCCATTGCAATTACTGTAACACAATCTCTTTATTGTGAACACTGAATTTATAAATGTAGAATTATGTTTAAAAAAAAAACACCACAACCCTAGCTTTAAAACAAAACAATGGAAAAGTTTAGCACCTACAAGTCCACTCTGTCCTACTTGTTCAGCCAATCGCTCATATAAGTTTGTTTATATTTGCAAGAGATAATGCTGCCCACTTCTTGTCTTGAATGTCACCTGAAAGCGAGAACAAGTGTTCGGATGGCACTGCTGTAGCTGCATCACAAGATATTTACATGACAAATTCACTAAAGATTTGATTGTCCCTACATGCATCAACCACCATTCCAGAGGACATGCATCCATGCTGATAATGGGTTCTGCTCAAAAACGATCCAAAGCAGTACAGACAAATACAAGTTCATTTTTGCCATGCGAGTCAGATGCCACCAGCAAAAGGCTGGTTTTCTTTTTTGATTGTTCAGGTTTTGAAGTTTCCACATCAGAATATTATTCTTTTAAGAATTTTGAAAGCATGCTACACCCCTAGTTTCTCTCAGATTTTGGAAGGCACTTCAGATTCTTAAACCTTGGGCTGAGTGCTGTATCTATCTTTAGAAATCTCACACTGGCACCTCCTTTGTGTTTTGTCAAATCTGCAGCAAAAGTGTTCTTAAAATGAACAATATGTTCTGAGTCATCATACAAGACTGCTATAACAACATGAAATATACGACAGAAAGTGGATATAACTGAGCTGGAGACATACTTCCCCAAGGAGTTCAGTCACTAATTTAATTAACACTTTTTAAATGAGCATCATCAGCATGAAACATGTCCTCTGGAATGGTGGCTGAAGTATGATACAAATGTTTAGCATATCTAGCATGTAAAAATATCTTGAAATGACAGCTACAAAAATTCTATTCAAATGCCTGTTCTCACTTGCAGATGGTACCGTAAATAAGAAGCGGGCAGCATTAGCTCCTGCAGATGTAAACAAACCTCACAATTGGCTGAAAAAGAAGCAGGACTAAATGCACTTGTAGGCTCTGAAGTTTTACATTATTTTTGAGTGCAGTTATATAACAAAAAAAAAAAAATCTACATTTGTAAGTTGCACTTTCACGATAAAGAGATTGCACCACAGTATTTGCATTTTTAGAGTGTAATATTTGTAATAAATATAAAGTAAGCAATGTACATTTTGTACTCTGTGTTGTAACAAATCAATATATTTGAAAATAGAAAAAATCCAAATGTATTTGTAAAATGTCAAGTGATATTCTATTAACAGAGTGATTTAAAACTGTGATTAATCATCATTTTTTAAAATTGCAATTAACTTTGAGTTAACCAACATTCCCAGTACAAATCTGAACTAACTCGAGCCATATCCTGCCCGTGAGCTATCCTTCATCTGTACCCACTGATAGCCATAGGAGGGGCATGCTAAGCCAGGTCCTCATCTGATGTAAATCAACATAGCTCATGAATTGTACAGGGAGGGAAAAAGGCAAAAAGTCACAACTTCCATTTCAGAGCAGCTTATCAATTCATTTGAGATGAGTATAAACAGCAATTTATTCTATCATTTATTATTCTTAATCTATGACAAATTATTGAAGTGTTCTCCAATTCAATGCAGTTATAAGTGGAAAATGCCTTCTGTGTTGGAAGCAATCCAAATCAATTGCTCCAATATTCTAATATGATTCAGCCGAGTCACATGACTGGATGTTGCTGTGTGTCTTCCACTTAGAAACATTCTAATCACTCCCCACTTGTAATCGCTCTCAAAATGTTACTCAGAGTTCTGGAGAAAACGGAGATCGTGGGAGCATTTTGAAACAAGAGGCAATGTGGCATCAGAAGTAGGGAATCTGGAGTCAGTCATGGTGGGCAGAAGGCACAGTGAGCTAATAAGGCTATTGGAAGATGAAAATAAGAATTTGGATAAGGTGAAAAAGATGGTTGGAAACTGATTAGAATAATGAAGATACTAATGATGACCATACCTTTCTAATGGTTTTCTTACTAACTTGAGGTTCAGTCACCTATCCTATGAGAAGCCACGCAGGAGAAACAATAAAGCACCCTTTCAAAGTGTGGAAGAAAACCATCATGAAGGTGTCCCTAGGTTGTCTGACAGGTGGACGTTACTGTACTTGGAATAAGCAGGATGTTCAGTTTCCAGCATTCTTGTAAGTCTGAGCCATCCATTTAGGATCCCTAGGCTGGGCTCTTGAGATTCCCCACCCCCAATTTTTTGGCCTCTTTGTGGCATGACTGATTTGGAATTTTGTTGGCCAGACTGTCCGTTCAATCAGCTGCCCCAGGAACATCCCATAAAAGGGGGCATTCCATTCTGGGACAGCAGACAGAAAAACAAAACTCCTAAGCTTATTAAGTTTGCAGATGATACCAAACTGGGTGGGGTTGCAACTTCTTTGGAGGATAGGGACATAATTCAAAATGACCTTAGCAAGTTAGAGAAATGGTCAGAGGTAAACAGGATGAAGTTTAATATAAAGAGAAATGCAAAGTGCTCCACTTAGGAAGGAACAATCAGTTCCATACATACAAGATGGGAAGCGACTGTCTAGGAAGGAGCATGGCGGAAAGGGATCTAGGGGTCATAGTGGACCACAAGTTGAATATGAGTCAACAGTGTGATGCTGTTGCAAAAAAAGCAAATATGATTCTAGGTTGTATCAACAGGTGTGTTGTAAGCAAAACTCGTGAAGTCATTCTGCCGCTCTACTCTGCACTTGTTAGGCCTCAGCTGGAGTACTGTGTCCAGTTCTGGGCGCCACATTTCAAGAAAGATGTGAAATTGGAAAGGGTACAGAGAAGAGTGACAAGAATGATTAAAGGTCTAGAGAACATGACCTATGAAGCCAGGCTTCATGAACTGGGCTTGTTTAGTTTGGAAAAAAGAAGATTAAGGGGGGACATGATAGCGGTTTTCAAATATCTAAAAGGGTGTCACAAGGAGGAAGAGAAAATTTGTTCCTCTTGGTTTCTGAGGACAGGACAAGGAGTAATGGGCTTAAAGTGCAGCAAGGGAGGTTTAGATTGGACATTAGGAAAAAATTCCTGTCAGGGTGGTCAAATATTGGAATAAATTGCCAAAGGAGGTGGTGGAATCTCCCTCTCTGGAGATATTTAAGAACAGGTTAGATAGACATCTGTCAGGGATGGTGTAGACGGAGCTTGGTCCTGCCTTGAGGGCAGGGGGCTGGACTCGATGACCTCTCGAGGTCCCTTCCAGTCCTATGATTCTATGATAATCAGCCATGCCATAAAGTGGCCAAAAAATGTTTGGCACCAATCCTGCATATATCCAACACCTATGTAGAAATTCTAGATCATCAAGACAACATAGATAAAAGAATTGCATCCTACTGACATTAGTTAAACTTTTCACTTCACCCTTAGAAATGCAGATGTGCAGTAATGATGCTTGGTCTATAGAAAGGGGCAATAAACGACTGAACTCCGCTAGTAAACTGGGATTGGCAGTAGTATGGAATTGGTGCCATCAGCTTTTGAGAAAGAGTACATCCAATGTACATCCAATGGCTGATCAAGGAGAAGTGATGTAGTTGCTAAAACTTCCTTCCTCCACCTTATCAGGAATCACAAAGGGAGGGATGATAGTGGGAAGAGAGATGGGAGGGTGAAAGCACTGAAGGCATCAGGCAGTATTCTGTCATTCCACACAACCACTCCTAGGGTCAGGGCTGATAGGATGAGGCAGAGTGACTGCTTCAGGCGCAGTGACAGGAATTCGGGGCCTCAGAGCAGTATAGACACTGGGCCTCCTTCCACTCAGTCCACCTGACATTTGGGCGATGCTGTGCCTGCGCTGCTGGTATGTTCCCTCTTACTTTTGTCAGCCATGTGAGCAATACATTTTGTTATGTGCAGATGTGCACCATCAGTAGAAACAAAAAACCCAGACAATATATGTTTTAAACATTACTATAGGTAAAATTACTCCCGCTGGGACATGTTTTATATTTATAAAGTATTACATTTAATTGTAAGAGAAATAAAATGTATGATGTGCATAAGCGAATCAAAACACTAAAATAGCATACTTTCAAAAAATAAAATTGCTTTGCAGGAAGTATAATGTTGGGAGGTGAATGAGAGACATCCACAGGGCAGAGAGAGCAAGCACGGATATTTGAGAGATGCCTGACCTGTATCTGTAAGATGCTCACTGAAAGCTCTCTTGCTCTGTTCCTGGGCCCCTCCCATGCTATGCAGAGATGGAGTACAGAAGCAGTGAGACACCCTGTGACATCAGCATTTCCTTCCCCCAGTTCTGCATAGCTAGTGGGAAGGCCCCAGAAGCACTAACCTGCAGCAGGACAGAGGAACATTGGGGCGAAAGGTGCACCTGCCACCTTTTAGCTAGGAGCCATGTGAATCTCTTCTGCTCAGCTGGGTCTCTCTGGGCCCTTTGAAATAGTCCAAACTCCTGAGCAATTGCCCCCGTTGCAGCCCTTACCCTCCCTCATTGTTGCACCTGGAATACTTAGATGCCCCCGTTCTCTCTCCTCTTCAAAGACAGCAATTCTGACAGTGGTGGAAGCTAAGAACCAGAACAGATAGCTCAGTGAAACATTAAACTTACAGAAATTGATTCAATGGTACTATAAACCTAAATAAGCATTGCAGTTTTGTAGCATTTACTATCCTAGGTTTAATAAAAATAAAATGCACCACTACTACCAATACAATGTACAAGCAACAAGACAGAAAAAAATTACCAAAAAGGGAAAAAAAGTGTGAGAAATCTAGCCTCCAAGACAAGCCTCATGAGGACTCATACACAGTTTTATGTCCGAACATTACCTTGTAGCTTCAGTAGACAAAACCTTTGAGGTGCTTAGCTGTACCACAGTTACTTTGCTCATAAACCCTTTTTTATACATGGCACAGTCTTTTTTTCATGTTTGACACTTTTATGTGCCCAGTGACACATTACTGCAGGCTGCAGCTTGGGCTATGGCTGCACAATACAGTAGATCTCAACAGCTTACAAGACACTAGAAAGCTTTTGGGGTTTACCTGGCTCTGTACAGTTCTTTTCTTCGTGTGTCACATTATGTGAGGCCATCAATCTTCTATTCCTCCATACTTCTGACAAAACATTTCTGTCTGTAATAGTGGATTCTTGTCCTATATTAAATGCAGAAGTGCCTGTTAGCATTGTGACCTCTGTACATCCATCCAACAAGAACACTGAGAAGTTAAGCTAGATGTTGTAATCTTCCGGTACACATATACACTCGTAAAATGCAATATACTGTTTCCTCAAAAAATTACATGCACACTTGTTTCAGCTAATTTATGTTTAACAGATTAAATCAATGTGTATCCAGTCAGCACTAGAACATTTTGGCAACTATATTAGTCCAGACTTTGTCAGTGAGCTGTTGAGACAGAAAGATGTAAATAAACAATCAGATCCTTCATGTATTAATGGGGCAAAATTCCCATTGAAATCAATGGACTTTTCACCCAAGCAAGTCTTGCAGGATCAGGATACCTTACATTTACCAATCTCAATACAGCATGTAAGCATGTAAAACTCTGTGTTAGCTCCAAAGTGTGTACCTACCACCAAGCTGGTGTAATAAAAGATATTACCTCAACTACTTTTTCTCTCTGGGTATGTCTACACTTGCAGCCTATTTCGTAATAGGGCTGCAAATGTAGGCATTCAGAATTGCAAATCAAGCCCAGGATTTAAATATCCTGCGCTTGATTTGCATCTTCCAGTGCCTCTGAGAAGCTGGGTGTGGCAGTACTGCACTTTTCCTGTTTCTGGTGCCAACTTTGCTAGGCAAATCTTCAGAAAGGACCACTACCTCAAATCCTATTTGTGGTTAACTGTCCCTTCTATATAGTCTCTGCCCTGGTTACTTATCTTCTCTCTCAGGCCTCTCTGCCTGAAAAGCGTTTTGTTTGTTGTTGTCTCTCAGCTTGCCTTCTTCAGGCACTTCCCAAAGAGGAACTCCAGGGTCTCCTCCCCTCTACTGAGCTCTCCACTCTATCCAGGGGCAGATGAGGATTTTGCGGGGCCCAGGGCAGCACAATTTCGCGGGGCCCCTCCTTTGACATGGCGCATGCGTGGTGGCACCACGGCGCATGCGCGGGGCTTCTTGAAGCCCGGGGTCCCCTCGCCCTGCCCTATATCTGCCACTGACTCTATCCAAGGCCTAGCTCCAGCTCTAAAATTTTGCTCCCCTGAAGGCAGACTGTGTGCACCTTCACCAGGGCATCAATTTCATCAATGACTTTTTTTTTCTTGTAGCTAGTACACTTCCAGATGCAACTGATCCTTCACCCAGGGCATCCACTGCACTTCCTCTCAGTGGCTCTCCACCACAGAGTGCAGTTGTCATACCATCTCCTTTGTTTCTCTTAGCTCAGTTACAGGTGTCCCAAAATTAGAATCAGCCTTCTCCAGGGCCTCTATATGCACTTTAACTTCAATCTATTTCCTCTCTGTGATAACAACCTTGTTTTCTAATTTCCACTGTTTCCTATTGCGCAGGCCTTTTGAATAGGTACATTATCCTCCACCATTAGTGCTACACCCCCTTTCCTTGGAACTACTGCTTTTGCACAGTGGGTTACCTCATTCTTTTTGCTCACCCTTCTTTTCCTCTTGTTGCCATGCATGTTTCTGTGAGGGCAATGACATTTTAAATGACCTACCACACTGGATGCAAAGCATACTATCACTGCCATAGCTTTGACAACTGACAGAGGGTATGTCAACAATACAGAGTTGTGTCAGAAAAACGGCCATTTTTCTGACAATACTTGAGGAATGGCCACATTGCAATTGCGTTCGTCCGCAAGAAAATCGAAAGAACAGAGGGGTTTTTCCGGCATTGGTAATCCTCATTCTACAAGGAAGTCTTTTTGTGAAAGAGCTCTTGTGCAAAAAGGCACATGTGGATGGGGAAGAGAGAGTTCTTTCAGAAGAAGAGGAAAAAGCACAAGTGCCCTGGTGGCCATTCCATCCATAGCAATCAGAGCTTACATGCAAGAGAGCGTCTATTCAGCCTGGATGCTCTCTTTCAAAAAAGCAGATCACGTTTTTTTATGCACTTTTGTAGTGTGCATGCTCTCTTTTGGAAGAAGCCTGTAGTCTAGACATAGGCTTAGTGTCCCTCAAGGCCCTTTCAGTCCTCATGCCCTGTTGCCCAGAGTCACTCTTGCTATCAAAGTTTATATAGGGCAAGAGTGGGCAAAAGGGCCTCCGTGGGCCAGATCTAGCATGCCAAGCAGATTGATTTGGCCCACGGAGGCCCTGCTGTTCCCCCTCCCCCAAGCCAATCAGGTCCTAGGGATTGGGAGCGCAAGGCACTTAGAGTCAACCCTGATGGTTGACTCTAAGCACCACGTGCCAGACAGCAGGGAGCAAGAGTTTTCACACGTTCTCCTCCGCCCCAGGCCATTCAGGGCCTGAGAGAGGAAGGGGGGGGGGGGGAGAACATGAAGTCTTCTGCTGAGCTAGCAGTTGACTCTAAGCATGGCACTTCCTTGCAGGGCGGGGACAGGGAGCAAGAGACTTTGTGTGTTCCTCCTCCCCCAGTTCACTCACAGGCAACAAGCCCTCCTTAAATGTCTCATCTATCCACAATCATACCATCTCCTTAGCTAAGCCTCAGACCTACAGCCCACTAAATACTTCTTGTCTATCAAGGACCAATGGCCATTGCTGCTACTTTCCTACTGGCAAAGCCTCTGAAGGCCTTTGGGCAAAGTGAGGGAGGGGAATGGCTCAGCTCCCCCGGAATAGGCGAGGCCAAGGGCAGGAGGAGTGGAGCAGAGGGCACCCAGCCATCAGTGCTGGGCGCTCCCGCCACTCCAACCCTTAGTGTGGCCTGCAAAGCACAGTTCAGCACTCCAGCAGTGGTTTAAAGAGCCCCTTGGGCCCCTCCCCATCAGTTGCCCTGCCTGCAGGATCCATAACAGGCACTACTACTGCTCCTATAGCCAGGTTAGTGGCTGTTTTAGAGCCAATTGTACCTCCTACCATTCTCTATGAGTCTCACTAAGCTGCTGAAGCAACACCCAGATATGTTTTACAAAGCCAGACCTCTCCAGAAACAGGTGTATGAATTTTGGCATCTACATCCATCATGGCTGATGAACTCCTTGCTGCCCTTCAGCTAGCATGTGCGGAGTTTCAGAAGAACTGTGCTACTGCCAGGCTAAAACTCTTTTCAATTCCTCCTTTTGGCTTCTCATTTCAGAGGCTGGTCTGAAAGGTCCCACTTCCATGATCCAGTGGTGATGGGGACACTCACCTCTTAAGTGCTTCCTTGTAAGCGAGTGCAGTACTGATTTTTTTTTCCTGCTCCTGGCATCCCATATAAGTTGCCAACTTCACTAGTCAGGTCTTCAGTGGCTCAGACATAAAGTCAAGTCACAGACAAAAATAGATGAACCCCTTCCAGGATAACATGTTGAACTCTTTGCTATCTGCCTTCACCAGAGTTTTCAACCCCATTTCTGAGTCCTTTAAACCCCAATCTTTACTCAGGCTTCTAAAGAAGCCTTCTCCCCTTGGGCTTAAGTCACTTTGCTAGTGGCCAGTGGGGAAACCTCAGTCCATTGACTACTCCAGATCCCAACCCAGGGACCATATAAACAGCAGCCATGTATGGCTACCTCCATTCACTGCTACTATTGCCTGGGACTTTTCCCATATTGCTTCTTTATCCTCTCTCTTAGCTTAGGCATGAAATTCTTAGACCCTCTTCCTCCTCACTGAATGCCAATGCCATTAGAAACCATCCTGAGATTCTTCCTTAAACTTCAGTGACCAGCAAGCAGCACCCTTTTTTAATCCTGTGGTCCCAGACAGAAACTGACATACTCAGGCTCTGCTGTTCCTTTTATCTGAGTCTGCTGGATTCTGATTGGCTGCTTCTAAGCAACTTGACTAAGGACACCTGGTGGACTCATCTTTTCCTGGGGTGGGGTAGGATGTGGTTTGACCATATGCCCTCCAGTAGGGGGGCACAAAAGGCTTAGTATACCCCTTCACAAGTGGGCATTTTGCCCTAGTAAGAACTGAAAAAACTGGCTCTTAAGTTAGTTTGGTCAGTGCCATTGCCAAAATGTTCTACTGCTGCCACAATAAACTGGATGAACTGAGAACAGACAATCAGTGTTTATGTGATGAATCATTACAATTTAATCAGCTAAACACAGGACCTGACTCTGGTTAGTCAGGGTCTCTTCTCTGTGTATGGAGAGTTTACATAGCAACTTCTGCTCTGGATTCTCAGAGTGTTCTCTCTCAGGTCTTTCCGTCTGGAGATGATAGAGTGAACTTGTTAAGAGTTGGAATTAAAAATATAACTTTTATTATATTTTTCATGACCAAGATTTTGAGACAAAAAAATCAATTATGCAAAAGCTTATTTGCATCCAAAAACTTATAGCAAGATCACATTGCAATTAGTTATTTTCTCAGACTCAGATAGGTATACTAGATTGTTCAAAATGTGGGAAATAGTACTACATTTTTAAAATAGAATAATTTCCAAAACTCTGAAGCCAATAACACTCTACTAAAGTGCAGAGTTACTAACTTCTTATGCTAATGTCTTGTTGTCATCACAGATCAGTATCAAGTGTAATGTGCAACAGTTTGAATGGAAGGAATGTTATAAAGCATTATGACTTCCACTGAAGTTATTTTTAAATACAGATTGTAGTTCTCTAGCTTTAATTTAAGAGAATACAGGCCCTGCTCTGTTTGTGCAGGATTTTGATTGTCTTAAATTAAAGCTAGAGATATGATCTGTGTTTAAAAATTAGTTCCAATGGAAGTTTGTTAGCTACATCTGTGCACAGGTTGTAGAGCCTCATTGACTTCATCTGGTCTTCAGGTGAAGACCAATGTGCAGCTACTTACAGAATTGAGACTAAAAGTTACATTTTTAAAGCATAAACTGTGAACAGGAGCAAAATGAGCAAACAAAAGAGAATGAAATACATTCCAGGTTATAAGGAATAAATACAAGAGTTAACAATGTCCTAATTTCAATATACTTATACAAACATTGTAACAGATTAATTTATAATATATAAAATGTTTAAACAACATTAAACACACATTATTTGTCCTAAAATTAGTTCAATCTGGATGGTGTTCTGGCATAACTAAAGTGGTTTTAGATTATATCTAGACATCTAATACCTTATCTTGCTCTTTTAAAAATTCTAAGTGGTCAAGTGGCTAGGGAAACAAGGGGAAGTCACCACTGTGCAGCAGGCTCAGTAACAAAACTATTATATGTTTTTTTGCCACGCATGTCATGCCTGTGGCTGGGTTTCCTCATCTGTAAAATGAGCTTAATATTCATGCCCCTCAGAGGGATGAGTTTAAGCTTTGCAAAGTGTTTTGGGATCCCTAAATGAAAGGGTCTAGAGAAATTCAAAATTTTGTTACATATCATGGTTTGTGGAGAGGGGCCAGTCCTCTCATCCTCTTCTTAGCTGCTGCAAATCAAGTTGTTCAGTAAAAGGGAACCAACTCAGAAACTGTGAAATGCTCCCACCCGAGAACAGCAGCTAGATAAAAGGTGTGGTTATGTGAGCATTGTTTTGCTTTAAACCCATCGGGAATTAAGCATCATTACCGTCCTAGGCAAACTCACTCGCTTTGGGGGATGGGGACTGTTACTTCTTACTGACAGCTGGGGGAGGGGGGAATCAATCAAACCACTTGCCTCCGCGCTAAGGCCAATGGTGAACAGCTTAGTGCCGCCTTCTAGTTAGGAACCGGGGACGCAGCCAGCCCATCCTTCCTGACCTACCTGCAGCCTCCCCCTTTGCAAACGGCTATTGCCGGAGTTAATAAAAATACACACAAGGCAGGAGCTATGACACCCCCTGACAATGAGCTTGCAAACAGCTCGCCCCCAGCGCTAGCGCCCAGCCAGGCACTGCCCCTTGCCAGCCCCTAGCTCCCTGGCTGTCCAGTGGCTTGTGCTGCGTCTCCGCTCCCCGACCGGCCACCTACCTAGTTTGGAGAGCAGGCTGGACATGCACCACACAAAGAAGAGGATGGCGCAGATGAAGCCCAGCTGCTGCAGCAGCATCTCTCGCCTCTTGCGAACTTTCCGCAGCTTGAAGAGCATGGTGTGGGGGGCGGCGATCGGCCGCCCTTCCAGCCCCATGGGGACTCGCCTCGGCGCCAGCGGAGGGGGGCACGTGGGCGGGCAGAGGGCGAGGGAGCCCCAGGAGGCGAGTGGGGCTCACTCCGCGGCACCCGCTGCGCAGGGCTTCATCCCAAGCGGGCTGGACGTTGCACAGGGAAGGCAGCCCCGGGCGCTGGCAGCCGTGCCAGGCTGGGGGAGAGGCGCAGGTGGGAGGCGAGCCAGGCGGGGGCAGCCCGCAGGCGGGGTCTCTGGCGCTGTCAAGGCGAGGGCAGGGCGCGGAGCCCCACGCGCACCATGGCTGGGCAGCAGCGCCCGGACTCCTGGCCCCGCAGCGCGCCCGGCGCGGGTCTCCCCCTCGCTCCGGCAGGTGCGAAGGACGTGGCCCCCCCTCTGGCGGGCTCAGTGCAGCCGCCCGGCTCCTGCGGGCAGCCCGCGCAGCATCCTCCGGCCCGGCGTAAAGTTCATCCTCCGGCCGCGGCTGCGGGAGGCGGGCGGGCGGGCTCCTAGCCGGCGTGCGGCGGGCGCGGAGCTCAGGCTCTGCAGCCCCGCTCCCAGCCAGCAGAGCCTCCCCCTCGGGGTGACAGCCGCGCCCGTCCCTTCCCTGCCGCTCTCCCAGGCAACTTTCTGGCCGTGCCTCGAGTCCCCCGGGCAAAGCGCATGTGCCGGAGCCCCGGCTCCCTCGGCCCCTCCCGCCTCGCTCAGCCCTCCCCCCTGCGCCGGGGGATTAGCTGGCCAAATTAATCCGCTCCCCTAAATGGCGCAGGAATTATCCACCCGTCGGTTAGCACTTGGCATCGCCGGGCGCGCGGGGACGGGAGGCCCCGGGGAGCAGGCAGGAGCACGTGCCGCTGCGGAGCCAGCCTCTCTCGCGCCCCCCTGGCTCGGCCTTGCCCTTGCCAGGCGAGTACTGCAGCCGGGGCCAGGGGTCCGGGGGAAAGCCAAGCCGGCCTCAGCGCTGGGAGCAAGTCACAAGCGGAGGCTTCGTCCAGGGACCAAACGCTCCCAGGCTGCGGAGGGGATAGACGGGGGACAGCGGACGGGGCATCTGGCTCACCTCTGGCACTGAAGGACATCGCTTAGCCAGGGACACTATTTCCCGTTCCAAGAACAGGTCACACTGTCTCTCTGCCAGTGCTGCCTCTGCTCTGAGACGGGCAGTTCTAATTCCCTACCTTGATTTCGCCATCATTAAGACAGCTGTCACACAGGCTTCATCCTAAATATATGACATGTGCTTTGCGATCCTCCAGTGAATGATACTATGCAAGGGAAAGGACCAAATTATTCTACACAGTGAAAACCAGATGAGGGATATGATTTGCATTATAGCTGTATGCACAGGGAAATTTGGTGGGAGCGGGATGCCTGTCTTCCTGAGGACCCTTTGAAAACCACAGTGTAAAGACTGAGCTGCATTTCTTTTTGTATCGGGCATTTTACATTTTCTTTATTACTATAAGTGATTTGCCATCCACAGAGCATAACATCATATTTGGAACAGCAAACTGAACTGAATACACCAAAATTGAATTCTTCTCCTTTTTAAATATTTTATCATCCAATTTCAGCTAACAGGAAACATCTTCTAAAATGATTAAGTAGTTTTTATGCATAATAATTATTTCCAACTGTATACAAATACAATAACTGAAATATGTCTCCCCAATCCCAAGGAGGTACAATGAAAGAAAAGGGCAAACAGCCATCAAAGACCAAGACAAGAGCATCAGGATTTAAGCTGCTCCTATTATCAACTCCAGAAGGAAGGATGTGTTCCGCAGATGCAGGACAGGCAGGACTGAAATCCCATTTTGAAAAAATTGCAGCCTGCATTACCTCAACTTTCAGGAAGTCCTGGAAGTCCAAACCAGACTTTTGAAGAGTGTTGTGTTGCTACTTGGATCCTGCTAATGCTGAAAGGCACTAGGGATGTAAGAGTTTAACCAGTTAACTGATAAGCTAATGTGCCAGCAACCAGCAAGGCCAAAGGGGCCAGGAGCCCACAGTGCCCGTAGCGTATAATTGTGTCACCAATTAAATTGTTATCAGTTACATGGTTACAATTTTTAACCATTTTTACATCCCTAAAAGGCACTGGGTGTTGATAGCAACAAGGAGTCCTGTAGCACCTTATAGACTAACAGATGTATTGGAGCATAAGCTTTCGTGGACAAAGACCCACTTTGTCAGTTGCATGTAGATAGTTCTTGTTAAAAAATCACCCATTATGAAAATAATCTCTGTCATCAAGAGCTACAAAGCAATCAAGTTACTATAAAAGAGGAACCTTCCTCCACTCTGGAGATCCATAACAAACTCAAGGTACAGCATTTATCAGACAACCTCGAGCACAGACTTTAACTGCATGCAACCAAATCGCTTCATGTTTATGTTCAGTTCCAATACTATCACAGAACCATAGAAATGTAGGACTGGACAGGACTTCAGGAGGTCAATTACTACAGTCCCCTGCACCAAGGAAGAATTAAGTATTATCCAGATCATCCTTGACAGTAGCAACTGCTGGGGAGGGACACAAGGGGGGCACCTGCCACATGAACTGCCCCCCCATGACTCCTCCTTGCATCACTCATAGCCCAGGGGAGAGCTATCCCTAGGAGGATGCAGGGGCCTGAGACAACCCTCCATGCCCCACCTTTTCCCACCCTTACCCCACTCTTGCGTGTAAGCCTCTGCCCTTGTTCTGCTCCCTCCTTGCCACTTCCCTCCCCTGCTCTGTCCTGTCTCCACTCCACCCCTTCCTTCAAGCCTCCTCCCCTGAACAATGTTGCCTGGGGGACTTGTGGGATGCCTAGCACTGGCAGCAGGGCTCACCCCCCTCCCCATACACACACATCACTGTAGCCAGCAAGAAGTGAAGCAACCCAGCCCCACCCCACTCTGCTACACCAGCTCCCAGCCAGTTGCTCCACTTCCCTACCATCTGCACAAGCAATTCTTCCACTGCCACCAGGCTCCCCATGTCTCCCTTGGTCCCGCAGGGCCTCCTAAAGCACAAGGTCTGGCTGGGGGTCAGGAGGTGGCACATGACCCTTTGTTTCCCCACACACATACATGTTGTCTGACGAGCATGGTCTGTCCTCAGCTGCCATGCTCCTAGAGCAGACCCCACGACCCAGCCATGGCAGCCCCACAACAGCTGCAACAGCCTGGCCAACAAGACCCCAATCAGGGCCCAGTCTGCATCCGGCTGCAGTTTCCTGTCCTTGGCCCTGATCCTGGGGCAGGCCCTGCAGTCTGGCCCCCATCTGGCAGCAGGGAGAGTTGGCAGTGGCCCCTCTCCTCCTGCAGCACGGGCAGGGTAGGAGGCCATGATCTGGCTGCAGCGATCCTGGCCCAGCCCCTCGCCCAGCGACTGCTGCCCAGGTGCAGTAGCCCAGCCTTGGCCAGGTAATGTAATCCGGCCCCACGGCTCACCCACATACTCTACTTCCCACCCCCAGCACCTTGCCCTACCTCTTGCATGCTCCCACACTCCCCAACCCTCTGCCCTGAGCCCCTCATAAACCTCAACCCTGACTCCTGCACCCCAACATCCACAAACTGCATCCCCCAGCAACTGCAGAGACCCACTAAATAAAGTCTGTGAGTACCATGCTTCATTTATGCTATTATTAATCATTACGTCAATTGTCAATTATTATTATTAAGTGGAGATATTTAAGAGTAAGTTAGATAAATGTCTATCAGGGATGGTCTAGACAGTATTTGGTCCTGCCATGAGGGCAGGTGACTGGACTTGATGACCTCTCGAGGTCCCTTCCAGTCCTAGTATTCTATGATTCTATATGATTATGATATGATTCTATGAAATCATAGAGTTCATGATTCTAAGGAATGGGAGAAGGGAGAACAGTAAAATAGAGATGATGGATTTCAGGAAGGCAGATTTTAGTAAACTCAAAGAGCTGATAGGTAAGGTCCTATGGGAAGCAAGATTAAGAGGAAAAACTACTGAAGAGAGTTGGCAGTTTTCAAAGGGACATTAAGGGCCCAAAAGCAAACTATTCTACTGCATAGGAAAGATAGAAAGTATGACAGGAGATCACGTTGGATCAACCAGGAGCTCTTACATGATCTAAAAATCAAAAAGGAGTCACATAAAAAGTGGAAACTAGGTCACATTACAAAGGATGAATATAAGCAAACAACACAGGTATGTAGGGCCAAGATTAGAAAGGCAAAGGCACAAAACAAGCTAAATCTAGCTAGAGACACAAAGGGTATGCACGAGGAATAACAGTTATTCCAAGAGAAGGGTTTTCTCTAGGAGTAATGCATCTACACGGGTCAACTTATTTTGCAATACTCTGAATCTAAAATGGCTGCCGTACGTGAATATGCTAATTAAGCACGGGATATTTAAATCCCGTGCTTCATTAGCAATTTCGGTATGCTCCATTTGCATCCCAAGTTGGAACTAGGGAGCAAGTGTAGACATACCCAATAATAGCTTCACCTGGATTTCAAAACAATCTATGTGCCATGAAAGCAACTGACTAATTCTCCTCAGAATTTGTTCCATAGTTAAATCCCACCAGAAGCACCAGAAAACTCAGACAGCAGTCTAATTGTAGCTCAGCTTTCAATGCATCTTCCAATTCCTGACAAGCTTGACATCCACCAACAGTACAATGCCCAGAGTTATTCTGAGGATCCTATTAAAAACATGAAATACACCCAGACTCTCAATGATCACATACATCTCAGATGATGTGGAGATTGCCCTGGGTGTTATATGTGTTATATTACATGACATTGTGGAATTATGAGTTTCAGATAGTTGCACAAGAACCATGGCTTTCTAAAAAGGCTTTTGATAAAAGCAGAAGTATGCAAGAAGGGAGATGTTTAATAATGTAAATGGCTGAAAGACATTTTATGACCATGTCACTCCTTGGCCAAGAAAGCAGTGGATAGCCTAAAGAACAAGAATCAGGGGCATCCTCATAGAGCCATCATATGCCTAGCTATAGCCATAAACAGCTTTTTAACAGTCTCATTATGAAACAAGATAGCTGCCTCTGCTCATGGATGAACAAGTTCCTGGACTGATGGAGAACACATTATGAAAGCGTCCTGAACCACAGACCCGCTGATCATTATCTAGAACTATATGACCTGACAAACCATACAGCTGCAGATCCAGGGACAAACACTGATCCTCCGTCACATGAAGAAATATGAAAGGCCATTGAAAAATTACAGAGCAGATGTGCTGCTGGACCTGATGGTATTCCACCCAAGTTGCTTGGAACCAGTGAGCATTCACCTACATCAACCATTCTTAAAAGTGTGGGCATCAAGCAAAGTATCAGAAGAATGAAAAGACAGTATCACAGTGACCCAGAACAAGGGCAAAGGATCTTGTGTCTATCATTGTTCTTGGTCCCTGGAAAGGTCTTTGCTCATGCTCTGGTTGGTAGGATAGAGTGCTCCCTAATAGACATACTCATTCACAGCAGTCATGTTTCATGGTCAATCATGGCTGCTGTTCTTACTTTCTAGCTGACCTGCACTGAGAATTTAATTCCCTCCTTCGCATGGCTGCTCCCTGCTTCATACTGACATCAAAGGGACTTTTGATTTGGTTGATAGATCAGCTGTTTGGCTCACACTGTAAAGGATTAAGTGTTGAAGATGTTTTTCCAAAACTCATTCACAGTCTTCACACCAGTACCAGCATGAGACTGCACTTTGGTTTACTGCTTTTCTCACATTTCTACACAACTTCCAATGTGCAGTATGGATGCATTCTTGTCTGAGCACTGTTCTGTCATACTTTTGCCTGGATATTAGGCCTTGCTGCTCCACACATTGGAATCAAGTTTGGTCAAGAAGGATTTAACAACCCAGACTATACCAGTACTGCTGCCTTGCTTGTGAAGTCAGAATTTCAGCTCCACCCTCCAAGTTGTTAACCTGAATTATGGACTTGAACCTCTCATAGTGGTAGATTAAGGTCCAGAACCTCAAATTGATCCATCAGAACCTCAAGTGAAAGTTAGATCAAGTACAGGGGAGAGTGTAGACAAGATCACTACCTGAGGCTGCAAGAAGAATTCAAAGAGTTGCAGCAAGGTGTACATTCTTCAATGAATAGGTCTTGCCACTTCCTGCATGGAGTCCACATCTCACTTCTGGATGCAATTGATCCTTATGGATGCAAAGGAGCCTCACTGATCCTGCAAGTCTTACTCACCCAAGCAATCCTTTCTCACATAAGGCCCATTGGTTTCAATCTGGGAGGGTCACTGGATCAGGGCCATTGTTCATATGAAACCCATTTTTACCATTCTTAAGGTCTGTGTTGGATATCTTAGGTATTCAGCTTGTTCATAGTCTGATCATCACCTTATGCATATCTGTGCAGGTGCTGTTTCACCACTGAAACCAGGCTATTTTCATTACGGTCAGAAACTAATTATTCCTAAAGATTTTTGTGGTCTCTTTTCTGGTGCTGAAGTGTATAAGGCTTCCTCTTCAAGTCAGTGTGACAGTGTGCTCACCAGATTTGAGAAGGTGCACTGAAATCCCCATCCCTCTGCTTGTGGGGGGTTTTTGGGGGAGGGGGGTACTGTGGTTTAACATCAACTGA
Source organism: Pelodiscus sinensis (assembly GCF_052426305.1). Taxonomy (NCBI): domain Eukaryota; kingdom Metazoa; phylum Chordata; order Testudines; family Trionychidae; genus Pelodiscus; species Pelodiscus sinensis. The sequence continues at coordinate 30,626,905 of NC_143056.1, forward strand.
ACTATAAACAAGAGAAGAGATGGCTAGAAGTGGCATGAATTGTGATCTGTGCAAGGATTTTAGACAGAGGTACAGAAGAGCTGTGATCAAAGATGAGATGTTTTGTGTTCATTATCATCTTCACTTACAAGATTGGTCAGAGCTATGCATTTCTGATGGATGGTCTCCTCCTGGTTAGGTTTTTTTTGGTTCAGGTTATCTGCAGGTTCAGCACTTGCTCCACTTGGTTTCTTTGAGCAAAGCAGGGGATGGGGGGACAGTAGGTAATGATACTATTGTTGATAGGTATTTATGACAAAAGGATGCTGATCATCCTTAATCACACCCAGAAACATATTTTGGTCTGGGAGTACCATCCCTAGTCAGAAATTCTTTCCCTGAGGCCTTAGTGCAGTGGTCTCCAACCTTTTTACACCCAAGATCACTTTTTAAGTCTCAGAACAGGCAAAGATCTACTGCCCCGCCCCTTCCTTGAAGCCCCGCCTACATTACATGAGGAAATCTAATGTAAATGTACTGCGCAGTTGCGCAGTTCAGAGAGGGCTCAAGAGCTGCTCTTAGAGCCCCTGAGATCTACCGGTAGATCGCGAGCTACTGGTTGGTGACCACGGCCTTAGTGCATGACAAAGGCCCAAAACAGAAGCCACTAAAATAGTGTGTTAGCCCAAGAACTTGAAAATCAGGTGCAATTAATTTTTTAATACAAATAACAGTTTCTGCCACTCCAGATCAATGTCATAGCATTCATGTTGCAAACAGTTCACAATATTAAGGCAGATAACAGCAGGTTTATGTTGGACTGAAGTAATTCTGGGTCCAAATATGAGGTTAGGATATGCTGCCATTAAGTGCATTCTACACATGCTTCAGTTTAAAAAAAAAGTAAAGAATTGAAGTATTGTTGAGAGCCACTTGGTTTCACTCAACATGTGAGGGATTTGCATGAATGCTGACAGATCTTATGAAAATCACAAGGATCAAGTCAAAACACATGGTTAGTTACCAGCATGCAAATATGATGTCTCCTTTTTGACTCAGATTGCTTTATTTTTAGCCATCCATTAAAGAATTCTGTGTTAGAGGTAAACTCTAGTAACTATAGAAACCCAAGAGGTGGCCCCTTGGGAGGATCAAAAGGAGAAAGAAATGAGAAGAGATCTTTTGTGAGTCACTTCCACAAAAGAAACTCACTAATGGTCAAAACAATCCTCAGAGTGATCAAGGCGGGAAAGAGGGTGGGCCTGGAACAGTTCAAAGCTAGGGCTATATTAATCTCCTAGACTTCCAATAAACACTAGACATACACACTTCCAATTAGCATTTTTATCAAAGTCCAAGATCAAAGGACAATCATAAAATTGTTCTTGAATATTTAAATTTCAGATCAGAATCCTGATTTACACATTCTTTAATTCTGTATGAAAAGCACCAGAGAAGCTCTGCAAAGTGCAGATCTAGATTTCTAAACCCCAGCACGTTTGGGGTTGTTTGTATTTGGCTTTTGCTTAGTATGTTATAATAATTGAGATCCAGATCTTGATTGAAATCCTGAAACTCTGCCCTCACCAAAGATTCAGAGTGTTCACATTCCAGAATCTAGTATGGGCCTCTATTACATCTTTTAGCCTGTTTCCTCTGTTGTGATTTGGTACACTACTTTGCACAGTTATAAATCATTATACAAGGTATAAGGCAGTGAAGAATTACGCGCTGTACAAGACAGTGCACCAGAACAGTCGACATTAAAGTTTGTCATCTTAATTTAAAGAAACAATGATTACTGCTTTGTTGCGCTAGTGTTTTTTAAAATGTAGCAGGCCTTGACAGTACAGACATCTCAAAAAGCAGGAGCTTTTCCCCATAATTTTCTGAACTGCATCTGTACAGCAAATGTGTTTTATATTACAAAATGTCAAACATATCCAATATAATCAAATATTGTTTCCAGCAGAGATCCAGGAATTCCCACATATCCAAAAAAATGAGTCAGGGTATGTCTACACTACAGCATTAATTCGAGTTAACTTAATTTGAAATACAGCCGCTCCCCAAGTTGCGAACAGTCGAGTTACGACCGTTCGCACTTATGACCAAAGCTCCCATGGAGCGGTCGTAAAGGCAGTGCCTGAGTTACGAACGCGACCCGCGTTTACGAACAGCGCGGTCGCGTGTAACTCAATGGGGTCCGAGTTACGAACAGTTTGAGTTACGGACCAAGTGTTGGTCCGTAACTTGTTCGTAACTCGGAGAGTGGCTGTAGTTAATTCGAATTAAACTAATTCGAATTAACACATCTACACACAAAACCTATTTCAAAATAGTGTTTTGCTATTTCAAAATAGCGCATCCACACTGAGTGGACCCTAAACCGAAGTTAAGGCTGGCCAGAACCAATGCCGGCAGGACATCAGGTTAGGACTTAGTGTGTGGGGCTGCTGCCTGAGGCTAACTGAGTTCCGTGCTTAAAGGGACCCTATCCCCACCCCGGACAGACAGTTCTCAGGGTTCCCCACTTACCTCAAAGAGAGACAGCAATACAATCCTGTCTTGGAGTGCCCTGAGCGCTCGCACTCGGAACACCACGGCACTCAGCCACATGGAGCCAGAGCTGCCCCTGGTCATGCCGGAGCATCTCATGGGGTCATTGCCAGCTGCACTTGCTGCAGGCTGCCATCCGGAGGGGGGGGGGGTCCATCGAGGGGCTGTCAGGATCCAGGAGGCCCTGCGGGAGAGTGTCCACCCCGAGAAGCCCTCAGAGCCACTCCAGTCCTCCTCACCGGGGATTCATGCCCCATTCCTCCCTCACGTCTTTCCTCTTACCCTTCCCTAGCTCCCCTTCCTGATGTCAAACAAAAGATACGTATGTTCAAAAATAGAAACTGGGTTTATTGAACAAAACTGGGGGGGGGAGATGAACCTCTGGGGAGACTGGGAAAAGGATGGAAGAGGGGAGGGGAAAACCTGGGAGGAGGGAGCTGGAAGGGGGAAGCAAGGGGAAGAAGTGGGAGGGGAAGCTCAGGCCTCAGGGCTGGGGGGTCTCGCCGGATCAACTTGATTTTCATGCAAACCTGCTTCTGGATTCACATGTGGGCTTTGGTGGCCAGGCTGGAAGCTATCCTGCCATAGATGGCTGCGTTCCTCCGTCTAGTGCGGAGATCATGGACATTGGGGGCATCTCCCCCCCAAACTTGAATAAGGTTCATGATCTCCACCCTGGACCAGGAAGGCGCCCACCTTCTCCAGCCCCTGGCAGGCTCCTGGGAGCTGGCAGACTGCTCCTGGGGAGCGGTGGAGGGCTGGCTGCCAGTGGTTTGCTGGCTTATGTTTTGGGGCCACTGGGTCAGGGGTCCCGGTGGCCACTGCTGGCTCTGGGCTGGCAGGCTTGAAGCAGGCACAGGCACTGTGGCCAGGGTCTACCCTTTTAATGGCTCCGGGGCTGGAGGAGAGGAGAGTAAGTTTTCCTGGTTGTGCCCAGAGTGGTCACCAGCGCTCCCTGGGAAGGGCTGGAGGCTCCCTATTTCGAATTAAGTGTCTATAGAGCATTTAATTTGAAATAGCTATTTTGAATTTGGCGTTACTCCTCATAGAATGAGGTTTACCAAATTCAAATTAAGCACTCCGCTATTTCGAATTAATTTCAAAATAGCGGTTTGCATGTATAGACACTATTAAAGTTCAGTATATCTCACATATCTAAAGCCAGAGGCACTAGAAAATGAAAATAATATATGCAGGATATTTTAAAGAAGGACTTGTCACCTTGAACTAAATAGCAATATTAAATTCAACTCTTTTTGCCTATCAACATGGGATTTGAACTCTCTTGCACCTAAGTCGCACGCTAAAATAGCTCATATAGAATACAGCTAATGCCAGCTTCCAGCTCTCACCTCCAAGTTTCACCGTTAGTATTTTATCTCTAGTACAACTGGTATTTCATATTGAACAGCCAGGCGCCTTTGAATTAAGGAGCTGCATTGGAGTACATCCATGAAAGCAGCACTTCTGAGGAGGAAATACACTGATGATAGTCAAAGGGAAGCACTGCTATCAGATTAATTCCCTGAGGAATACCAGATAAAAGCCCCGAGGAGCAGCAAGAGTAGCAGCACTAGCACAGGAGGATTTCTGGAAGACTGAGGAGCTATTATTAGCTATGAAGACTGTGCTAGCATAGCAGAGCTAGTGGAGCTGAAGTTGCATCAGATGATAACCCCTGAAGGATGGGAAGCAACCACTTAAGGTGAGCCTCCAACTAACTCAACAGCTTGGGGAAAGTCAGCATTTCCAGTTGATATACCTGGTAACCAGTGCCAATGCCCCTAAATTTACAAGCTAGTTAGTGCTAGAGAAAAGTCAACATTGGCAATGCCAGAATCAGACCAGAGGAACCTACAGTAAACCCTTAACATCCCAAAAGAGGAGATAAGGAGCTAGTACGAGACAGAAGAGCCTTCTACCTCATTGCTGAAAGTGGCTGTAAGGTGGCCAGCCTCCTGATGCTTGTTGTGCAAGAAACTGATTTCAGTCCCAGCAATAATTATGGTTGCCCAGAGGGTAACAAAGTGAAGTGTCCTTGGGATTCTATAGCTGTAAAAGAAACAAGTGCTGATATGACATGATGAAAAGAAGCCTACTAAAAAAAGCCATTCAAGTAATAATGATCTTCAACCTAGATAATCACTTCTCTGCCAACTGCACCCAGTCCTTTAGCACTAGTGAAATGTGCTGAAAAGTGTTGGGCTAGCCATGTTCGAAAATGAAGACAGCTGGCTACACAATAACCTCCTATCAAGTGCTTCAAAGGCAGAAGTCTTTGATGAAAATTTCTTTTTTCTTCCTCTTTTGCTTACTTTGCTTAACTCAGATCTTTGTTTTACTCTCAAGGCGTGAAATAACTCAGCCTTGAACAAAATCATATAAACTGGGAAGAAAAAGTGACTCTAACACTATCTACTGAACATGAACAGGTTAAATTTACCTGGACAGTCATCATGCTCTACATCTCAAGCAGTCCCAACTATTGTAACTCCCTCTTTTCCAGTCTGGGCTGGAGGGAAGCCAATTCATACTTTTGGACATAGAATGATAAAACTAGAAGAGATCTCAAGAGGTCATCTAGTCTAGTCCTCTGCAGTCATGGCAAGACTAAATATTATCTAGCCCAGTCATGGGCAACCTACAGCCTGATGGCTACATGCGTCCCATGTGGCCCACAAGACATTTTGTTTACTGTTGCCCACATGCAAGGTTGCCAGATTTTGCTGGTTTCTGTCTGAGTAGTTTTTTTCCTGCTGGTAGTACTAAGGTATCATGCATATAAAGTCAGAGCATGTGAAGTGAGTTGCATATTAATTGCACACAACAGTGACTGAGACCTGTGTGCTCCCTCAGCATCCAGTCAAGGTGTTGCTACAGTTCTGTCAGCTTACCCCACAAATTCTACAAACACAAGCACAGTTAGCAAAACTACCCAATCTCAGGAGTCCATCTTGGTAAAGACAATCTTGTGGCCCACTGTGATGAAGGAGAGCTACTCATGCAGCCCACTCATGAGCCCCCATTGCTGATCTATACCATGTCTGACAGATGCTAGTGTAACCTGCTCTTAAAAATCCCCAATGACAGAGATCCACAATCTCTGCAGGCATTTTATTCCAATGGTTAAGCAGCCTGAAAGTTAGGAAGCTTTCTATAATGTTCAACCAAACTTCCCTTATTGCATCTTGTCCTACCCTCAGAGGTTAAGAACATTTTTTCTCCCCTCCACCTTGTAATAATCTTTTAGACATTTGAAAATTGCTATCATGTCCCCGCTCAGACTTCTCTTTTCCAGACTAAGCAAACCCAGTTTCTTCAATTATCCATCATAGGTCTAGACTGTTAGTTATTTTTGTTGCTCTTCTCTGCACTTACTCTGATTTCACCACATCTTTCCTGAAATGTAGTGCCTAGAACTGGACACTACTCCAGCTGAGTAACGCAGACTAGAGTGAAAGAATTACTTCTTGTATTTTACTTATACACTCCTGCTAATACATCCCAGAATGTTTGCCTTTTTTGGCAACAGTTTTACACTATTGATTTATGTTTAGCTTGTGGTTCACTATGACCCCCCAGATCTCTTTCTGCAGTACTTCTTCCTAAGCAGTCATTTCCCATTTTACATGTGTGCAGTTGATTTTACCTTCCTATGTGGAGTACTTTACATTTGTCCTTATTGAATTTCAGCCTATTTACATGACTATTTCTCCAGTTTGTCCAGATCATTTTGAATTTTAATCTTATCCTCCAAATCACTTGCAAACCCTCCCCTCACCAGCCCCCACACCACACACAGGGTACGTCTAGACTACATGCCTCCGTCGACGGAGGCATGTAGATTAGCCAGATCGGCAGAGGGAAATGAAGCCGCGATTAAAATAATCGCGGCTTCATTTAAATTTAAATGGCTGCCCCGCTCTGCTGATCAGCTGTTTGTCAGCAGATCGGGGCAGTCTGGACGCGCCGCGCCGACAAAGAAGCCTTTCTTGATCGGCACAGGTATGCCTCGTGAAACCAGGTTTACCTGTGCCGATCAAGAAAGGCTTCTTTGTCGGCGCGGCGCGTCCAGACTGCCCCTATCTGCCGACAAACATCTGATCGGCAGAGCGGGGCAGCCATTTAAATTTAAATGAAGCTGCGATTATTTTAATCGCGGCTTCATTTCCCTCTGCCGATCTGGCTAATCTACATGCCTCCGTCGACGGAGGCATGTAGTCTAGACACACCCACAGAGTTTGGTATCATCCACAAACTTTATAAGAGTACTCTCTATGCCATTATCCAAACCATTAATGAAAGATGTTGAATAGAACCAGATCTAGAACTCACCCCTGCAAGATCCCACTTTTTATGCCCTTCCAGCATGGCAGTGAACCATTGATAACTACTCTCTGGGAATGGTTATCCAGCCAGTTATGCACCCACCTTATAGTAGCTTCATATAGGTTGTATTTTGAGAAGGTCATGCAAGACACTATCAAAAGTCTTACTAAAGTCAAGATATACCACACACTGACAACTTCCCCTCTATCCACAAGACCTGTTACTTTGTCAGAGAAAGCTATCAGGTTGATTTGATGTGATTTGTTTTTGACAAATCTATGCTGACTGTTACTTATCACCTTATCTTCTAGATGTTTGCAAACTGATTGTTTAATTATATATTCCATTATCCTTCTGAGTATGGAAGTAAAGTTGATTGGACTATAATTCTCCAGGTTGTCCTTATTTCCCTTTTTATAGATGGGCACAATATTTGCCATTTTCCAGTCTTCCGGAATCTCTCCTGTCTTCCATGACTTTTCAAAAATGATAGCTAATAGCTCAGATAACTCCCCAGTCAGCTCCTTCAATATACTAGGATGCATTTTATCAAGTGCTGGTGATTTGAAGACATCCAACTTGTCTATGTAATTTTTAACTTGTGCTTTCCCTGTTAGCATCTGATCCCACCTTAGGGTATGTCTACACTACCACCCTAGTTCGAACTAGGGTGGTAATGTAGGCAACCGGAGTTACAAATGAAGCCCGGGATTTGAATTTCCCGGGCTTCATTTGCATAAAGCCGGGCGCCGCCATTTTTAAATGTCCACTAGTGCGGACTCCGTGCCGCGCGGCTACACGCGGCACGGAGTAGGTAGTTCGGACTAGGCTTCCTAGTCCGAACTACTGTTACTCCTCGTTTCATGCACTAGCGTGAATGTACTAGTGGACATTTAAAAATGGCGGCGCCCGGCTTTATGCAAATGAAGCCCGGGAAATTCAAATCCTGGGCTTCATTTGCAACTCCGGTTGCCTACATTACCACCCTAGTTCGAACTAGGGTGGTAGTGTAGACATACCCTTATTTTCATTGGCATTCATTATGTTAAATATCCAATCACCAACAACCTTGGTGAAAACCGAAACAAAGAAGTTATTAAGTACCTCTTCCATTTCCACATTTTCTTTTATTGTTTTCCTCCCCTCATTGAGTAACCAGCCTACCCTGTCCTTGGTCTTCCTCTTGTTTCTAATGTATGTTTTCTTGTTACCCCTTATGTCTCTAGCTGGTTTGAACTGGTTTTGTGCGTTGGCCTTTGTAATTTTGCCCCTACATACTTGTGTTATTTGTTTATATTCATCCTTTTGTAATTTGACCTAGTTTCCACTTTTTGTAGGACTCTTTTTATGTTTAGATCATTGAAGATCTCCTGGTTGAGCCAGGGTGGCCTCTTGTCATCTTTCCTATACATTGGGATAATTTGCTTTTGTTCCCTTAATAATAATAAAATCATAGAATTCTAGGGCTGGAAGAGACCTCAGGAGGTCAAGTCCAGCCCCTTGCCCAAAGCAGGACCAGTCCCAGCTAAATCATCCCAGCCACGGTTTTGTAAATCCAAGACTTAAAAACCTCTAGGGATAGAGATTCCATCACCTCCCTAGGTAACCCATTCCAGTACGTCACCACCCTCCTAGGGAAATCGTTTTTCCTAACATCCAACCTAGACCTCTCCCCTGTAACTTGAGACCATTGCTCCTTATTCTGCCATCAGTCACTAATGAGAACAGCTTCTCTCCATCTTCTTTGGAACCTCCCTTCAGGAAGTTGAAGGCTGCTATCATGACATCACTCTTTTTTTTTAACCTCTTTTATCCTCATTCAGAGACTTTGAACAAGTCTGTCTCTTATTGCCATTTCAACCTCAAGCCAACTGTATACATTTTTAATATACAAGGCAATACCTTCTCCTTTTTTCCCCTACCTGTCCTTCTTGCTAAAGCTGAACTCTTCTGTACCAATCTTTCAGTCATGTGTATTTATCCTACCAAGTTTCTGTGATAACAACTGTCGTAATTGTGTTTTATTTACTAGCATTTTGAGTTTTTCCTACTTATTCTCCATACTGGTATGCAGATACCAAAGCCACTGATTTGATTCCTCTCCCTCAGTTTTGTCTTCTCTCTCACTTATTCCTGTTATAACAGCCCATGTTCCCCACCACCACCACCCAAATTGTGACCCTTTCCCCAGGTCTCCATGTTTTTGATGACCTGGCCCCTTTCAAACCAAATTTAAAGCCTCTCTCACTAGGTTAGGCAGTCTATATCCAAATATACACTCCCCTCTCCTCAGAAGGTGAACCCTCATCTCTGCTTAGCAGTTCTTACTGGAATACCATCCTGTGGTCAAGGACGCCAAAGCTCTCTGGGTGAAACCATCCTCACAATTAGGCATTCTCTGCCTGGGCCCTTATCCTTGACCAGAACGATTGAAGAAACACCACCTGCACTCCCAGAGCCTTACTCATTTCTGCTATGCTGAGGGTCATACGTCACAGTATCATTAGTGCCCACATGGATGAGTAGCATGGGGTAGTAGTCAGAGGGCAGGATGATCCTCAACAATCCCTCTGTAATGTCTCAGATACAGACCCCTCCTAGGCAGCATACCTCCTGGGATGCCTCAGAATAGAGTCACCACTATCCTGCATTTCCTCCTCACAGTGGTGGCTATGATCATTCCAACCTGGAAGGTACATGGCTTCTCCTCCTTCACCTTTGGGGTGATTCCTCATTGCTTGGTGCCAGAGCAGCATAATGGTGCTTCATTGCCATGGCAGGTGGGTTGGGAGTAGAGGTGGAGCACTGCCTGCTGCCAAAAGAAATCCACACCCAGTGTCTTCTCTATGGGTGCGTCTAGACTACATGGCTCCGTCGACAGAGCCATGTAAAGTAGTTTACTTGACAAAGTCAATGAAGCGGGGATTTAAATAATTCCCGCTTTGTTAAAATAAAAATGGCCACCACATTGTACTGACAATTAGCTGATCCGGCACAGCGCAGAAGTCTAGACGCGGCGTGGTCGACAAGGGAAGCCTTTGTTGACCACTCTGGTAAACCTCGTTTCACGAAGCATACTGGAGCAGTTGACAAAGGCTTCCCTTGTTGACCATACCACATCTAGACTTCTGCGCTGTGCCGGATCAGCTGATTGTCGGCACAGCGTGGTGGCCATTTTAATTTTAACGAAGCGGAGATTATTTAAATCCCCGCTTCATTGACTATGTCGAGTAAACTACTTTACATGGCTCCGTCGACACACCCTATGACAGAGCTTTATCTTCCTCCCCTAGTGATGTGACAGCAATCCTCTGTAGCTGGATAGCTTCAGCCTTGAATGTCTTTGTATGAATACTCTCAAGGAACTCCTTGTGGGTTCAGATATTCCTTAGCCTAGCTACCTCCTTCTGTTGGTCTCCCACCTGCTTCCGGAGAGATTCTGCCAGCAGGCACCTTTCACACTGGATGGTTCCACCAGACTGTGTTTTTCATATGGGGAGAGGCTTCCATGGTTAGGTAGTCCGTCTGGATAGAGGCACAGGAAAAGGAGACAGGAGCAGCGTTAGCACAGCCCTTCTTCACCATACAGTTCCCTTCTACAAACGCCCGCTCAAACTCCCGTTTGTGGGAGCTTCATCACTCCTAATGGCCATCCCAGATCCTAAGCTTAGCTAGCTGCTATAAAGTTTGTGCAGAGCCTACACCTGGGGCTCCACTGAACAGCAATGGATCCTCTCTCACTGCACAGAGGGGTTGGAAGCAGGGGATACTCAGACCTTTCAACGTGATAGCCCCACCCAAAACTACCTACCCCTCTCCTGCCAGCTCCAGACCAGGGGAAGCTGTTTATGGCTGCTACCTGCCTTTCCTGCCTCCTCTGCCTAGCACTGCATGAGGCAGCAATTCACAGAGGCCACTAGAGCAAAGGAGGTGGGAATTTGCATCAGTATAGCAAGGCTATCATCTGTCAGCCACCAACTATCATTCAAGAAGGCAGAGCTGAGTGTTTCCCAGCAGAAGTGAATAAGGAAGAATTCAGGGTAGGAGCTGATCCTAGTGCTTTCTCCCTTCTTCCCACAAGACTTCAGTCACTACATATTTGTGCAGGGACGTTGTGCTTAAGCCTCCTTTTTGAACCTGTATTATATAGACTTCCTAAATCCCTATACTGAGTGGCCCAATCAATTAAACAAATGGGTGGACTTACACACCTGCATAAGGCTAAGTATGAGCTTCAGTGTTTTACTGAAGTGCAGCCTAAATTTCTGGGGATTCAGAAACATGGCATAGCCAGAATGCTTTCACTGAATGCAGGAAATCCTCAGTAACAACAATTCTATCCCTCTGTTACCTTCACTAGCTTCCTATCCCAGTGTTATTGAGAACAGAGTTTTTACAATGCTCTGTGGACTTGCTTCTCCATTCTTCTCTGACTTTATATCCACTTTCCCTTTCTGCTTGCTTCTCTGCTTCCCTAATCTTAATTTCCAGTGTGTACTTCTGTCAAGGGGGATGATGGGACTCCTACAGAAGTTACCCCCTCTGTTGCAGTCGCAACATCTAGCACAGTGGTTCTCACCTTCCTGTTTGTGGCCCAATCAACATAGAGCAGCAACCCATTCTTAGGGTCATACAGGTAATATAAGATGCAGCCATAGGTGAAAGTAAACGTGGGTATGTCTAAACTACATGGCTCTGTCGACAGAGCCATGTAGATTTGTTGTTTTGGCAAAGGGAAATGAAGCCGCGATTTAAATGATCGCGGCTTCATTTACATTTACATGGCTGCCGCGCTGAGCTGACAAACAGCTGATCGGCTGTTTGTCCGCTCAGCGCGCTAGTCTGGATGCTCCCCTGCCGACATCAAAGCCCTTTGTCGGCAGCCCCGGTAAACCTCGTCCCACGAGGAATAACGGGGCTGCCGACAAAGGGCTTTGATGTCGGCAGGGGAGCGTCCAGACTAGCGCGCTGAGCGGACAAACAGCCGATCAGCTGTTTGTCGGCTCAGCGCGGCAGCCATGTAAATGTAAATGAAGCTGCTATCATTTAAATCGCGGCTTCATTTCCCTTTGCCTATGTGTCTAATCTACATGCCTCTGACGACAGAGGCATGTAGTCTAGACACAGCCCATGTATGTTCTGCGATATATCTACACTGCACCTCTCTTGTGCAAAAGCCTATGCAAATGAAGCATGGATTAGCATATTGCCATGCTTCATTTGCATAATTAATTAGGGCCGTTTTTGTGCAAGAGGCTTTTGCGCAAAAAGGAGCTGTATAGACGGCTCTTTTTTGTGCAAAAACTCCCTCTTGCACAAGAGCCGTTTTTCCTCATTTTTTTAGGAAGAGGCGCAGTATAGACATAGCCCTGGTGTGCAGCTCCAGCAAGAGCTAGCTGAGCTGTGGCAAAAGCCAGCAGGGAGCATATTTGAAGAGCTGGCAGGGACACGGGTTGCAAGAGGACAGTTCCTTTAAGTAAGTTTAAATTATTTTCACTGCTGGGTGCAGCCCACATAACAAGTGTCCTACCAAATTCACAGCCATGAAAAATGCATCATGGACCATGAAATCTTGTCTTTCCTTGTGAAATCTTTTGTGTGCTTTTACCTCATGCTATACATATTTCATGGAAGAGACCAGCATTTCTCAAGCTGAAGGTCCTGACCCAAAAGGGAGTTGGAGGGGCATTGCAAGATTGTTTTAGGGAGGCTGCAGTATTGCTACCCTTATTTCTGCATTCTCTTCAGAGCTGGGTGGCTGGAGAGTGGGGGCTGTTGGCTGGGTGCCCACCTTAGAAGGCAGTGCAGAAGTAAGGGTGGCTGTTGGCCAGGCACCAAGCTCTGAAGGAATGCAGAAGTGAGGGTGGGTGTTGGCCAGGAGCCGAGCTTTGAAGGTGGCACCCTGCCAACACCAGTGCAGAAGTAAGGGTGGTAATACCATTCCCTGCCACCCTTACTTTTGCACTACTGCCTTCAGTGCTGGGCAGCCAGAGAGTCATGGCTCCTGACTAAGGGCCCAGCTCTGCAGGCAGCAGCACAAAAGTAAGGGTAGCGATACTATACTGTGCCATCCTTACTGCGATGCTGCTGCTAGCAGCTGCTCTGCCTTCAAAGCTGGGCTTCTGACCGGGAGCCACTGCTCTCCAGCTGCCCGATTCCAAAGGCAGTGCAGAAGAAAGGGTAGTTGTACCACAACACCCCCTACAATAATCTTGCAACTCCCCCCTTCCGTCACACACACAACTACTTTTTGGATTAGGATCCCTACAACTATGACAATTATGAAATTTCAGGTTTAAATAGTTGAAATCATGAAAATTATTATTTAAAAAAATTCTATAAATGTGAAATTAATCAAAATGGACTGTGAATTTGATAGGGTCCTGTACGTAACACAATGGTAACTAGGTTGAAAACTACTGCTCTAGCAGCAAGTGGCCACAGAACTGCTTTCCCTTCAGGCCATTTAGGCCTAATGGCAAGTTTCCACAGAGCCTAGGGTTGACACCTGTACCCACACAGTTCAGTTTTTGGCTTCTGTGTCTGGCTGCTATTTAGGGCTGCCAGGCACCCAGTTTTCAAGGACATGAAAACCCTAAATGGCACCTGAACCAAAAGTCTGGTTACTGTGGGGCAGGTGGAGACACTGAGTCCTTGACCTCATAAGCCCCTGTTCAGCTGCAGCCCCCTTCCTACCTGCAAGCAGGATCCTCGAGATAATACAGTGAGCAACAGTGTGAGGGGGGTGAAGAGCAAGTCATGAGTGCCAGGCCTCAGGGGGGAGAGGCAGAGCAGGGGCAGGGCTTTGAGAGGCAAGGTAAAGTGGGGTGGGGCCTTGAGGGACATGGCAGAGCAAGGACAGGGCCTCAAGGGTCCAGTTACCAGCAATTAGAAAGTTGACAACACTAACAGAGCTGCCCATCCCTTCAGTTCAGCTATGCCTAGAGGCAAGTGCCCTCAACTGTAGTACCTAGATGAAGGTGCAGGAAGGATTGGGAAACTATTCCACCAAGTTCTAAGCCAGGGCCCTATGAAACCACTCACCCACCAAGAGGAGGATTTAGGTCCCTATGTTTCCCAGCACATCCTCTGAGTCACTTCCTACCCTTAAGACCTGCCTTGGGCAGTTCATCAGCTGGTAGTGACACGGTGTCCCTTTTATTCCCTGCAGTCAACTGGTTCTCTGTGGCACAGTCAGGGTCCTCAGGTTTGGTGGTCTGGAATATCAGCAGTTTTTCCAAAGGATCCAGTAGGACATGCCCAGTCTCTTCCTCTGCCAGCCATGACTGAGATGAGCTGTTTTCTTTTATACACTCCCTACACCAGGTGTATGCCCATCAATGGAAGGTGGGCATGACTTCTTGGGATCAAAGTAGTTGGTTAACTCCACACTAGTCGGGCACCCTGTCATAGCTTCCAATAGTTAAGTTCTTTTCCAATGGTACTGTAGAACCAGTGTAAATCTTTCATCTGCAGCACCCTCTGTAACTAGAATGCCCTCCCTCTGAAGCGATTTCTCTTCATCTCTCTCTATTAGCCCTAAACATTTGCATAATCCTATTACTGACTAAGCCCCATTCCAAAAGGCTGATTGCATTTCATGTGATTTCATGAGCAATTCAGTTAGTTGAGATTACATTGACCATGACTGGTTAAACTTACTATGGGTTTTTAACTGTAGTTTAATCAACCATGAGATAATCCCTTTCAACCCTACAGTTCTATGATTCTATGACTAGTTGGCACAATGATCTCTCTGGAGATATTTAAGAACAGGTTAGATAGACATCTGTCAGGGATGGTGTAGACGGAGCTTGATCCTGCCTTGAGGGCGGGGGGCTGGACTCGATGACCTCTCGAGGTCCCTTCCAGTCCTATTATTCTATGATTCTATGAATGATGAACTCAGTCAACTCTTATATACACTGACCCATGAACAATGGTCTTTATAATACCAGCTAACTGATCTTGATAGTCAAGAGTAAGCAAAATATTTCCTAGGGAAGATGGTCTCCATATCTCTGTGTGGCGTACATGCATCATTAGCATTTAAAATTCAGCTCCTCACTTCTTGCTATGCTTCATCATGTGTGATCTCCCCAGCCCATCTCCATGAAGAAATGGAAATGTTGTGCTTAACTCTGCAAGGTACTTTCTAGTCTGTCTGGAAAACTTTTTACAGGCTTGTAAAATGCACTGAACTACAAAATGTCTGAAACATGGGCATTTTGGGTCCCAGTTTGTAAAGTTTTTAAAATAAAAGGTCCCATTTATAAATCCAATCTAATTCTAGACACCATTGGAACTATAATGGTCTGTTCTTATGTTAAAGAGATTTAGCGGAACAACCACAGTTTGCAATTTTGGGAAGTTTAGTGGCCCAATCACCATTACAGGAACAAAGAAAATATAACTGAGGAAAATTTTCACAAATAGTATTGAACAACTTCTCACACCTCAGCAGCTAGTGAATCTTCAAAAAAGGTTCAGTTGGGCTGGTTCAGGTCATTCTACCAAGCAACATTTTTCCTGATGGCTATATCCGTGCTTCAGAATCTAAATGTTAATATAAAAAAAAGTAAATATTGAACCTAGGTGTTATTTATTATTTTAGCACTTACAAGTCTTCATCATGGATCAGGAATGGTTGTGTTATGGGCTGTACAGATACATGTGAAGAAACAAGATGTAAGCAGATTCAGATTGTCCTAGTTGGCTGACAGTCTGAAACAACTTGGAAGTGTGTGAACTTTCTTTATTTATGGCAAGAGGCTCTGAAATCTAACGGTAACATTGATATTTAAATGATTATTTTAAATACTGTGATCGGCTGTTAAATGACACAGAGAATCATTTTAAGAACATAAGAATGGCCATACTGGGTCAGACCAAAGGTCCATCTAGCCCAGTATCCTGTCTGCCAACAGTGGCCAATTCCAGATGGCCCAGAGGGAGGGAACACAACAGATGGAGGTATGATCATTACTATTAATCACTTGCATTACTGGAATGCCTAGCAACTCTAGTCATGAACCAGGACTCCACTGTATTAGGTGCTGTACAATACAGAACAAAAGGACAGTCCTGCCCCCAAAGAATTTACAATCCAAGTGTTGCAGGCAGGACCCAGGATTATAGGAATGAGAAGGCTTGGTACATTGGGAGAAGACTGTAACTGCAGCATTTGGGGAAGATTTAAAGGCTTCTTTTAAGTTTTCCAAAGTATCAAATACATGAGATGGCATCATCCAAACTCTAATTGTGATTTATCTCAGTAAATGCAGAGCAATCACAATATTCACCTGGTTTTCAGCATCCAGGATATCCTAAATTCCCATTAGAGTAATCTAAGCTGCCCATTTTCTTCAGGTAGCAGTAGGGATATGTGCTACTAGTGAGTTACCCATTATCCTGCTGTAGCAGTTGCATTAAGAATGTGTGTGGGTGTCGCTTACCTGCCCTGTTTGACTCACCTCTCCTTCTTTCTGCTGGTTTCATTTAAATATTTAAATGTTCAAAAATTCAAGCCACAGACTGTTTACATTTCACTTCACCAGAAGGAAGCGAAGTTTGAAAAGTGTTACCATGGAAACAGTGGAGTGAGGCGGCAGCTAAATATGAAAGGAAGTCACCCAATATTAAACATACTGAGATGTTTCGGGGTAACTTGAAATGAAAAACAAACCTTATTAGTCCTGCCACTCCATTTATCCTTATTACCTCATTACAAGGTAATGTGAGGCTTCCTCTTCAGTCCTGTGTGACAGAGGCATCCTCTTCAGTGCGGCTTCCTCTTCAGTCCTATGTGACAGAGTACAAAAATTTCCCCTATGAACAGTCATCATTAATAAAGCTGTACCCTACATAAGAGAGGAGAAGATTTACCCGGTCTTGCTCAGGTCCTTAACTCAAATAAGTTTTGTTTTTCTCCATTTAAATCCTTGTTCTGGGATTTAAGGATTTAAATCCCAGATAAGGGGTTCAGTATGCAGGCTGCTCCAGCCCTTTCTCACCGCAGCAGTTTGGGGCTAGGCGAGAAGTGCCTGTCCATGGTCTCTGCAACTGCAGTGGGCACAGCCAGGGGAGAGGTACATGTCCCCCAGCTGGGGGACACACAGATATATAGACAAACAGACACACAAACAGATGAACTCTCTGAAATATATTGTAGATAGCTGTCTCTTTTTCCACCCCTACCCCCTACTGTCCCAAGGGAATTATAGATGGCATGGTCCCCATCTTTGTAACCTTGCTGGCCCCCTCCCCCCCCCCCGGTGTCATTCTGCAGTATAACCCCCTCCTACCAGACCCCTCTCTTTCTATGTTATGAGAAACAATCAAATTCCACACACATCCCATTATCCTGGCACAGCCAAACCCTGACCTTGCTTTACATTATATCAAGAAGAAACTGCATACCACATTTGGTGATCCTAGCTCTTACACTTTAGGAGGATTTCTTGAACAAATGGACTCACAGATGGATGGATGGACAGAGGCACATTTCTAAAATATATAGTAAGATTATCTTATTTGTGGAGGATGAAAGGCAGGTGTGGCCAAGGCCACATTCAACTGATCAGCCTATAGTAGTGCTGGCTATTGGGACAATCAATATTTTTCGGACTGACTCTTTAGTTAAAGTTGATAAAAGGGGAACATGCTTATAAAAATGTATGTACACATCTATCACTGTTACTTCTTTGATACTATACTAAGGAGAGGGGGGGTCTGGGATTTAAGAAGCCCTGAGTTCTAATTCTTCTACTGACCTGCTGTGTGGCTTTGGGTAAGCCTCTGCATTAGTTTCTCCAAACCTTACCCTTTTTCCCCCACCATCACTGTGTAAAATGGGGATGTGAGGTGTGAGGTCTATAAGGCCTTTGAACTCTTAAGATCCAGTCCTGATTTAATTTACAGAAGTATAAATCAGAAGTAACCCAGCTGACATTGATGGAGTCACACTACAGCAAACAAATTCAGAAGCAGGCATGTAACATATTTCAAGGACCAGATCCAGTACTTCTCAAGCAAACCAAGCTCCCACTGATATTGCTTTGCATACCTGAGCACTGATTCATTGCTCCTCATGACGTTTTTCAAAGTTTCAGCAGGTTGAGGCAAAAAGAAGATTTGCATGTAGAAGTAAAAATGCACCTGGACACACATTGCCTCTTCCAATTATACAAATGAACGTACAGAGCCATGCTGCTGTGAACTGGATTTGAAATCATCCTGGTGGGTAAATATAAAAGCCTATCTTTCTCAATCTGTCACCACATATTCTGAAATTCCATAATCACTTCTTTCAAGTATGGGAAGGAATACTACCCTGCTGCTACAGCCAGTGCTCACATCACAGTCCAATTTCCAACATCTTTAGAGAAAATACACAAGTTGTAGCTTTGCTGAATTTTATTTTTCCTATTGTAAAGGCTAGGGAATATAATCCAATTTGCTAACAACATAGATTATTAAAAGTAGAGTATAATTAGACAGGTTAAAATAAAATTTGAAGAGCAATAGTAAAAGACACAAAAACTAACAGCATTTTTTAATATTACATTAGAAGTAGGAAACCTGCCAATCAGTGGGGCCATTGGATGATCAGACTGTAAAGAAGCTCTCAAAGAAGACAAGGCTGTTGAGGAAAAGTAAAGTGAATTCTGTACTGCAGAGGATGCGAGGGAGATACTCACATGTGAGCCATTCTTTTTACGTGACAGATCTGAGGCATTGTCCCTAACTGACATATTAATAGAGGATGTTTTGGAACAAATTGATAAATGAAGCTAGTATATGTCACCAGGACCAGATGGTGCTCACTCAAGAGTTCTGATGGAACACAGATATGAAATTGCAGAACTACTAACTGTGGTATGTAACCTATCACTTAAATCCGCATCTGTACCTGATGTCTGGTAGAAAACTAATCAACATCAATTTTTATAAAAAGGCTCCAGAGTGTGTTCCCCCTAATTTTGTATATCTGTGTGTTAAATGGTAATGTGACACATTACCTTCATATTGGTGCACATAACAAAATTCATTCAGCACATGAATGATCTGTAGCAGAAGTGGGACCAAGGGGTTTGGAGTGTGGGAGGGAGCTCAGGGTTGAGGGTGGGGAGATGAGGGCTCTGGCTGGGGTTGCAGGCTCTGGGGTGGGGCTGGAGAGGAGGTGTTTAGGGTGGAAGAAGGGACTCCAGGCTGGGGACAAGGGGTTTGGAGTATGGGATCAGGCTCAGGCAGGAAGTTGGGGTGGGGGTTCAGGGCCTAGGTAGGCATTAGGATATAGGCGGGGGTTCAGGGTTGGGGTGTGGGATTTAGGATGGAACTGGGATGCTGGAGGAGGCTCAGGGCTGGGGCAGGGTATTGGGGTGAAAGGCACATACCTGGAGAAGCTGTCATTTGGAGAGGGGGGGCAAATGTGACCAGAGGAGAGAGGTGTTCCTCTGGCTCCAGCAGGGAGCTGGCGTGTCTGGGGGAGAGGCATGCTCATCTGACCCCAGCAGGAAGCTACAGCGGCTGCATGAGAGGAGTCTCTCCCCAGGCTGCATCAGCTCCACGTGCAGCAGTCCTGAGCTCCTGCACAAAGATTATTAGGCAACCTTACAGCTTAGCAGAAACCTTGCTCCAGAGGTGATCCTGGCAATTATAGGCTAGTAACCCTAATTTCAGGACTAGGCAAATTGATTAAAACTATACCAAAGAGCAGAAGTATCAGACACATAGAAAAACATATGTTGGAAAAGAATCAAGACAGCTTTTGTAAAGGCATGCCTCACCAACCTATTAGAATTTTTTGAGTGGAGTCAACAGGTATGTGGACAAGGGTGATCTAGTTGATACAGAGTACTTGGATTTTCAGAAAGCCTTTGATAAGACCCCACACTAGAGGTAAAATAAGCAGTCATGGGATAAGAAGGAAGGTCCTCATCACTATCTAGCTAAAAGATAGCAAACAAAGGGTAGGAATAAATGGTCAATTTTCACAGTGGAGAAAGGTAAATAATGAGGTCCTTCAAGTATCTGTACTGGGACCTGTGTTGTTCAACATATTCATAAACAATCTGGAAAAGGTGATGAACAGTGAGGTGGCAAATTTTACAGATCATATAGAATTACTCAAGATAATTAAGTCCAAAGGTGATGAGAAGAATTACAAATGGAGCTCACAAAACTGGTGATTAGGCAAGATGCAATTCAATGTCTGTAAGTACAAAGTAATGCACATTGTAAAACAATTTCAACTTTACATAAAAAATGATGGAACCTAAATTAGCTATTACAACTCAAGAAAGAGATCTTAGAATCATTGTGAATAGTCTTCTGAAAACATCCATGCGATGTCCAGCAGCACTCAAAAAAAGGCTAATAATGTCAGGAACCATTAGAAAAGGTACAGATAATAAGACAGAAAATATCATAATGCCACTATATAAAACCATCGTACGCCCACACCTTGAATACTGCATGCAGTTCTGGCCATCCATCTCAGAAAAAATATATTAGAGATGGAAAAGTACAGAGAAAGGCAACAAAAATGATTAGGGATATGGAACAGACTCCATATGAGAGAAATGAAAAAGGAATGGGACTGTTCACCTTAGACAAGAGGCAACTAAGGGGAATATGATAGAGGTCTATACAATCCTGACTGGTGTGGAAAAAGTAAATAGGGAAGTGTTATTTTTCCCTTTACATAGCACAAGAATCAGAGACCATCCAACAGTGGCGGATATAGGGCAGGGCGAGCGGGGTGGCTGCTCCGGGCCCTGCTCTTCAATAGGCCTCGTGCCAGCCCCGCTCGCCCTGCCCTATATCTGCCGCTGCTGCCCTCACCTGCTGGAACCACATCCGCCGCTGCCTTTCACTGCGAGTCCACAAATGGCTCCGTTAGCCAGTAGTGCGTGCGGCGGCGGCTCGTTGCCACGGAAGCAAAGGGCGATGCCTGGCCAGATGCTTGGGTATCCCTCCGCTTCACCCTCCTGCCCGGCCAGAGAAAGGCTGGGGGGTGGTGCGGTTTCTCCCCCGGGGGGAGCCTTTTCCCACCGTGCCAGGGGTAGAGCTACCCGCCTGCCAGGGAGACCCCATCTCTTCCCGCCAGTCCCCACCTTCTCCCACTCGTGAGCACAGAGCAATCCAGCTCCACAGACAGCACCCACCCACCCACCCACCCACACACACACACACACACACATGTCCCTGGAAGCAGGGGGAGTTGCCAGCTGCCCCTGCCCAGCCAGGAGCTGTTTGATGAGTCAGACACCCCTGTTCGCTGGTCCTCCCTATGGCACATCTGTGCACCATCCTCCACATAGCCACACCCTGCCTGCCCCCCAACCCGAGTAACCACACGCTGCCTGCCCCCCAAATCCCAGCACCCACACACTGCCTGTCCCCCCCAAATCCCAACACCTAATGCTGCCTGGCCCCCCGAGTCCCAATAGCCACCTGCTGCTTCCCCCCAACACCCAATGCTGCCTGCCCCCCCAAGCCTCAACACCCACATGCCCTCTGCTCCCCCCCCCCCAGTCTCAACACCCACCTGGCCCCCGCAAGTCCCAATTCTGCCTGGCTGTGGAACACCCAACATTGCCTGGCAAATACCAACCATGGGCAGCCAAAGAGAATCTACTGTGAGCCAGGAGCGTTTTGTAGGTCTTCCGATTATATCGATTGAAAATGACCTGTGTAAAGAAATGGACTTTCCCACTTACCGATATCCAGGCTGGGGAGACCATCCAATGCGAAAGATGCCTGCTGGTGGAATCCCTCAGGCAGCAGGTGGGAGAGCTACAGGAGGAGGTGGCTAGGTTGAGGAGCATCCTAATTCACTAGCAATTCCTGGACCGTGTTCATGAGGAGACAGCTGAGGTAGGTGTCCCGATCACAGGACTGTGGGCACATCATTGGAGGAGGAGGAGAAGGCTCAGGGTGGACACTGGCAGCTGGTTACTTCTGGCAGCAGGCACTGCTCCACCCCTGCTCCGAACCCTTCTGCTGTGGTACTAGGAAACCGTTATGCTCTTCTTGATACAGGAGATAAGGAATCACCAGAGGAGAAGAAGCCTCATACCCCCAAAGCTGGGAGGTTTGCTGCCACCACTGAGAATAGGAAACTCAGGGTAGTGGTGATCGGAGACTCTCTTCTGAGGGGGACGGAAGTACCCATCTGTCGCCCTGACATTTCATCTTGAAGGTATGCTGTCTGCCGGGGGCCCATATCCGAGATGTTATGAAGCTGTGGCCTGAGACTGAACATTATGGTGAAATGTCCTTTTCCCTAGAGACCCTTAGTACTGGGGTTTTGAAATTTGCTTCTGGTTCTAGAAACTTCATTGTTCATCTGGTCACCACCATGCCTGGGCAGTAAAGACTGTTCCACTTTACATACCAAAACACATTCAAATGCCTCTTGCCATAGTCTCTAATGGCCTGATTCTGCAAGACTCCAAGAATCAAGACTTACATCTTTTGTCTAATGATGGACCCAATCCAACATCCCCAAACTCTGGTTATGTTCATGGCTGGACCAAAGTCGGGTACTTTTAATGCTTACCACTCTTAAATTTTTAGAGGGAAAGCTATTGAGTATATTTTTCACAAGTAGTACATGTTAGTATCTCAGGACATGGTTATATACTGGGGGGAAGGTGCTACTTTTGATCTCACTTACACTAGTGTAAATCAGTACTACTACACTGAATTCAATATAAATATGCTGATGTGAAAATAGTACGAGTTCTACAGCTTCAAGAAATGTCATGTCAAGCAACCCCCTCTCATTTTCAAACTTCCTATAGGCCCATTGATAATAGAGTAAGGGCACTAGAAATTATCCTTAAATTAGTCATAAAAAAGGTGAAGACTGCTCATTAGTGTGGCAGGTAAGAGGGAAGCCTTCTTGCTTATGGAAAGAAAGGCAATCACTCTCATTTACAAGCTCTTCCTAGAATGCAATTCTCCTTTGCTGGGTTGTTTTAGTGAAGTGTAACATGAGAACAGCCTTGAGGCAGATGAGTTAGTCTCTGCATCTGTAGCAGTTGCTCTGCTTCTGTAAAAATGGTTTCACAGCAGAAATCTCAGTGGGAATTAAAATACTTGCCTACAAGAGATGCATAGAGGAGAATAAGAGCTGTGTTGAAGATGGCACAGAATACAGAAGAGACTGAGATTGACCAACAAGGTGGAAATTTTCCATTGGCATTTTGTCACACATAAATACAAAACCATAAACTCTGGTATTGTGAAACTGAATGGCTTCCCAAATGCTTCCAAGGATGCTTTCAATCATTACTAATCAACTGATTTCTTGTAGGCAGGCATTACAAAAGGATGTCTTGAGTTGCAATTGAAAAGATGAGCAAGCAGAGGCCTTATGAATCTGTTTAGGAAGGACACTCAACATGAAAAGGTGGCATGGAAGAAAGCCTGAAAACAATAATGGAAGAAAGCATGAGTGAAGGCATCCTTTATGTGTTTATCCCTGTTTTCTAGGCTTACAGTCCATGAACTCAAGAGTTTATAAAGCCAGAAGGGAACATTGTGATAAATAAGACTGATCCTCTATATCAGTGTTTCTCAACCCTTTTTTTATAAAGTATCCCCTTTAAAAAAAAATAAGTACCCCCATGTGATGGGGAAGCCCATCCCATCCCCCAGGCGAGACAGAGCTGGCAGCTCTGGCGCTAGGGGGCGAGCCGCGCAGTGCTCTCTGGCACTGTTGAACATGATCCTGCGGCTCATGGGCAATTTAAAAGCCAGGCTGGTGCAGCTGAGGAGGGGGGCGGAGCACGTCAACGCCGTGGCAGCGAGGCAAGCAAGGGAAGGTGCAGAATTTAGGCCTAGTAGGAAGTAGCCCAGGACAGGGAGCTGCGGAGAAACCCCAAGAGGGGTGGTGAGTTGCCGACCTACACCTCACCACTCGGGTAGTGCTAAGGTGTCATACCCTTCAGGGTCCTCGGCTGGAGCTCAGTTGAGTGGGAGGGCCCGAGTTCTCCTACCCCACCAGAAACTGAACTGTACTATTTTGGATGTAGCACGACTCAAGAGAGAAACTAGGCGGGCCATGGCCCAGAGGTCCCAAGGGGTATGTCTACACTACCCTCCTAGTTCGAACTAGCGGGGTAATGTAGGCATACCGCACTTGCAAATGAAGCCCAGGATTTGAATTTCCCGGGCTTCATTTGCATAAGCGGGGAGCCACCATTTTTAAATCCCGGCTAGTTTGAACTAGGCTTCCTAGTTTGAACTACCGTTACTCCTCGTGAAATGAGGAGTAACGGTAGTTCGAACTAGGAAGCCTAGTTCGAACTACCTAGTTCGTGCCCCGTGTAGCCACGCTGCACGGGGTTCGAACCAGCGGGGTTTTAAAAATGGCGGCTCCCCGCTTATGCAAATGAAGCCCGGGAAATTCAAATCCCGGGCTTCATTTGCAAGTGCAGTATGCCTACATTACCCTCCTAGTTCGAACTAGGAGGGTAATGTAGACATACCCAAGGTGGGGTCACAGAGACTGCGGGACTTCACCCCAAGGGGCTGCATAGAAGTGACCCTTGATTCATCGGTAGGCAAAAGGTAGGAGTGGCCCTCAGGTGGTAATGGGCCACAGTGCCAAGGGACTGGCCTGATTACGCAGGTAGGCCCACACCCAAGCCAATGGGGGCCTAGATTAAACCCAGGATGGGATGCCCTGGTCTCTCATACAAGGGATATCCCATCCTACATACCCACAGGGGAGGGCAGAAGGGTTGACACCCCAGTACCTACAGTTTTCAGACACACATCATTTTTTTCCACCATTGCAACACATTTGTTTAAACAACTTAATAGTAGCCAGGCAGGTGATGAAATTTTTGGGTGTAAAAAGTACAAAAATAATAAAGCGCTGTAAAACTTAAAATAAAAATTCAGTTTTCTCCAAATTTCAGTTGTGTTGATGTACCCCCCCAGACTGCTCTCATGTACTCCTAAGGGTATATGTACCATTGGTTGAGAAATACTGCTCTATATAATACAGGCCATAGGATTTGTCTGAAATAATTCCTATATAAACTAGAGCAATTTTTTTAGAAAAATATCCAATCTTGATTTAGGAAGTTCAGATGAGGTGGAATCCACTATAACCTTGGATAAGTTGTTTCAAGGATACTGCCCTCTCTGTTAACAATTCACATCTCATTACCCGCTGCCTGTGAAAAGGCATGTACTCAATACGGTATATAGTATAAAGGACAGCAACATCTCATTAATTCATCTCTGTGCTTTGCTCAAGCATTTTTAGGCCTTACAGTTATGTTTAAAAAAGACATTACTACCAAGATAAACTTCACAGAAAAGCATTTGATATTCACAACTAATAGGCCAGGATTCTGCTCTCATCCAGTACAGGCAATTGTGTAACTAAAGATAATCAGGCACTATATTTGTCTTACCCTGATAACTTTCACCCCTTTCCCAAAAGAGTAATACTCATATGAAGCATGATTTTCATTTCCCCAGAATTAAATAGTTGGTTTTTAAATGTAGCTTTCCCCACCTCCTCCACAAAATTTGCTTAATTTATTTTCTAAGCAAAAGCAAAAGTTGAATAAAAGTAAAGTTTCAGAGATTCAAAAACCTGAAAAAGATAAGTCACAAAAGACACTTGGATACAGAATTCTTTATTTCTATCATAAGAACAACCATGGTGATTCAGACTGTACATGGTCCACTGTCAGCTAGATGCCATGCTGACTCCCTAGAGTGCCCACAAGATTGTGCAGCACACCTTGGCCTAGCCGTTGGCCAAGCAACAGTTTAAGGCCCAGCCCTGGGTCAGGGCGGGCAGACAGACAAGGTGTTATTACAAATAGTTCAATAGTTCACAATTTAAGGAGCAGCTCTGGGTCAGGGAGATGAGTGTCTATCACAAGTTATTCAGCAGTTAAAGCTCCAGCCGAGTCCCAGCGGGCAGGGGTCAGGTCTCTGCACTCCGGGAGAGCCAACAAGCACAGGGGTTTTTGCCCCACAGGGGGAACCTGCCACCCAAGGATATGGGTAGTAGGGGGGATGCAGGTCCACCCATTCCACTGCATCCCAGCTCAGGGTCCTGATAGTGGCAGCGTTGTAGCCACTGGGTTGGGCAGGGATCCGGGCCGTTACATGTCAAATAGGTCAAGGGTCAGCAGGGATCCAGGCCACAACGTGCTGCCCACCCAACCACCGTCTCTTCAGCTGCCACAGGATCGGCTGTCCCTGGGTCGCTTCCCAGTTCCCTCTGAACAAGTCTCAACAGAGGGGTTGGCAGGGTATCCATGGGTTCTGGCTCAGACAGGGGCCCAGGAGGGCCAGATCAGTCATCTGGGCCTGGTGACTGTCCCAGAGAACTTGGCATGTCTTCAGCTGGCAGCCAGGGTCTCAGCAGTCCGGGCCAGGGATCGGGGTTGGCAGGGGTCCTGGCAGCCCAACCCAGTCCTCCGGTCAGGGGGAGCATGGCAGAGCCCTTCGCTGCAGGAGCTGGAGCCAAGCATCTGTCCTGGTTGGCTGCTGGTCTCTGATTGAACTCGAAGCTCTTATAGTCCTTGTCCATCCCTCTGGCTTCCTGTGGGTGAGGCTAGGTGAGGCTGGAGCTGCCCATCAAGGAGTCTTAGAGGGCGCTTCCTCTTCCAGGTCAGCGGGCGGCCATGTTGCTGTCCCAGATTTATTACACAGACCAATGGCCCATCTAGCCTGGTACCCTGTCTTCCAACAGTGGCTAGTGCAGATACCTCCACAGGCAGTGAACAGAATAGAGCAATTTATCAAGCAACCTAATCCATCATCCAGTCTCAGCTTCTAGCAGTCAGAAGTTTAGGGACACACAGAGCATGGTTGTGTCCCTGACCATCTTGGCTAATAGCCATTGATGGACCTATCCTCCATGAACTTATCTAATTCTTTTTTGAGACCACTTATAATTTTGGGTTCTAACTCTAATATATTTAAATGAGAAAATTGTGCATAATATGTAAATGCAGTATTACTCCAATAATCTTTTAGATTAGCTTCTGAAATGGACTCAATTTTTAAACAAGGAAGAGAAACAAAGATTAAACAGGGACACTTACGACATGAGTCTGTGCGTTAGCAGCAGCCTTGAGGGAATGCATCAATTCCCTTGAAAATCAGCCCTCATTTATATGGTGTGCTGCTAATTAACACAGCAACTGCAATGCATAAGGGGAACTTCAATCTCTTCCACTGAAGCTGTTTACACAACCAGAGAGGAGAGTTTCTCTCTACACGCTTTGTTCCAGTTCCTATACCGCTTAATGTCTTTGTGATAGACAACAGAAAGACATTGCAATAAAGATACATAAAAAGGCTAAGAGATCAAGCATCTCATAGTAAATAACATTAATCAGTGTAGAAAATAACTGACAAATCCTTAAGTTCCAGGACATAAACATTAAAGAAGCACTCTACTCATATGGTACCCACATTAGGAATATTGGAATATGGATTGCACAGATACAAAATGGAAACAGGATAACATTTGTGTACTCAGTAAACCACTATCCAAACTGCAAGCACATCACTTTTTAAAATATCCATTACCAAGGAAACTGAAGCCATTACATTGTGATTATGTATTGTGTTTACAAACTTTTTACTTTTGGGTGAATATACATGATTACTAACTGGAAACATTTTGGAGGGGTCATACTACTATTTGACTTGTTGCAATGTTCAATGGTATTCATACCTTACCCAATGTCACCTGAAATTGGCATATTTCTCCTCAGACAAGCAGTGTCATGCTTTGTCTACATTACACAGATTTTAGCAACATGGTCATGTCCACACAGATGTATCACTAAAAGTCTGGCATTTGTTGGCATTTTTGCTGACAAAATACTTCCACCCTCTATGAGCAGGGTTCACATTGTTGAGAGGAGAGTACTTATGCAGACAACAAGTCATTCACACTGACACTTGCCACAGCAAAACTTTTGTCTTGAGGAGTTCTGTCGCACCTGAAAGACAGAGGCTACGTCTACACTGGCATGATTTTCCGGAAATGCTTTTAATGGAAAAGTTTTCCGTTAAAAGCATTTGCGGAAAAGAGCATCTAGATTGGCACGGACTCTTTTCCACACTTTTTGCGGAAACACATCTGTGCCAATCTAGAGGCGCTTTTGCGCAAAAAAGCCCCAATCGTCATTTCAGCCATTGGGGCTTTTTTGCGCAAAACAGTACTGTGCTGTCTACACTGGCCCTCTTGCGCAAATGATTTGCACAAGAGGGCTTTTGCCCGAACGGGAGCAGCATAGTATTTCCACAAGAACACTGACGATCTTACATGAGATCGTTAGTGTTCTTGCGGAAATTCGAGCGGCCAGTATAGACAGCTGGCAAGTTTTTCCGCAAAAGCAGATGATTTTGCGGGAAAACTTGCCAGTCTAGACACAGCCTAACAGTTTTATTGCTGACACATGATGGCATGTCACATTAGTAGATGTGCAGGTGAATGAGCCCTTGATTGGTTGATGTGGTTAGGACCTACGATGGTGTAAGTAGGGTAGATATGTGAGTAGAGTTGGCAACTGTGTTTGTTGCAGGGATTGGTTCCTAGGTTAGAGTTTTTGTTGTGTGGTATGTAGTTGGTGGTGGGTATTTGTTTCAGATTGGGGGGCTATCTGTGAGCAAGGACTGGCCTGTTCGCCTAAACAGATGATACCAGCAGGAGTTCTAGTGGCTAGATGCTGGCCTGAGACTTAGAACATTTAGCGTTCAAATACAGAAAGGGAGAGCACAACAGCAGTTTAATATTCTGGGTTTACTCTTTTCTCCACATACACCTTCTCCTCCAGTACTTCCTGAGAATAGAGTTCATAGTTTTACCATAGAATCATGATGGGGGATCTTCTTGTAGCTATCTCAAATATGACAAAAGGGAAGCTAACAAAAATAAATATAAATGCCATACCTGCTTATATACTTAACAGTCCCATAAAGCCTATATCACATTTGTATGTACAAGCATAAACACTACATAGTTGCTTTTTATTTTTGAAGAGTTGGTGTTAACACAACTTGCTTGGCAAGCAAGTTATTTTCCTCTGGGGTTGGGAAAGTTCTTTTTTCATGTCTTAGCATTATACAAAGTCTTGTGTATACTTTGCAGGTGGTTTGATGTCAGAGAAAGTGCAAGACCTTCTTGTGGTGAGAGAAGAATGCTTTGTACTTGGTACTTCTGATGGAGTAGTGTTTTAAGAGTCTATTTCAATATCCATCAATCCTTCATCAGCTTGTGTTCCTTCCAGAACCTGCTGAACAAGTCTCAGCAGAGTGTGTATTTCACAGTCCTCAACCTCCATGTTTTTCTTGTGTTTGTAGTGAGTATATGTGAGTTTGGTGTAATAAATGCCCATCCATCCTGTGTAATATGAACTAGGATTTATCTGTTTAACACATGTAGCTTGCACTTGGAATCATGATTTGTCTTAAAGAAATAGTTTGAGCCTGACAGAATCAGTCTGTTGTAATTCCAGGATGTCTTTATCTTGTTGGTCATAATAGGCTTTGTCATTTGCATGTCTCTCTTCCTCTTTGTCCCATTACTCCTTCCATCACTGTGGTGGCTATAGGCACCAAGGGACACGTGCATCTTGTCATCAGCACTGTACTGAGTTACTATTAAGGCCTTCTGTGCAAGTGTCTCTACATTCTAGAATGGCTTGCCATACATTTTCTTTGCTTTCTACAGCTTTCTGAGGTCCATTTTTAGCAATTTTCTCTGTCAATTCAGTTTTGCCATTTTACGGGCTGTGGTATCATGATGATATGGTATGACTGAATTCCCATTCCTAAGTAAATTGCTCAGCCTCCCTGTAAGTAAACTGGGGCCCTTGTCTGAAATTACATAGCATGCCTCCCAAAATGCTTTATGGGTTTATCAGTGTGGTCTCGTCATTTCATCTAGTTTCCAGAAGACTAAATAGTAGCCTACATTAATGAGATGGTTTCAGTGAAAAGATCCATTCCTACTTTTTTCCATGGGTCATTGGGAGTGCTGTGTATTTTCATTGGGTCTTTTTGCTGTTTAGTCTACATTTTCCCACATGTATCACAACGACTCGCCAGATCACAGATTTCCTAGCCATATTTGGCCAGTTTACAGTAGCTCTGGCTTTTCAGAGCCATGCTGCTGTTCCAGAATGGCTACAGCATATTGAGAGAATTTCTGTTCTCGGGGATATGGGTATTAGGATTCAATTGCCTTTATATATGATGCTATTGTGTCCTCTCAGCTAGTCTCGATAATTCCTGTATTCTTGGGAGGCAGGTGGGGCTTCTCCCCTGGTGTCTGGCCATCCTTATAGAATGTGGGCATGAGCACCTGTAAATCTTTGTCTTGTGTAGTTTGTTCTCTGATTCTCTCTAGTATCTGCCTTGAGACTGGAGCATTAGTCAATGTTGTCTGTGTATTTCTCCATTTTCTGTATTTCTACCAGGCTGAGGACCTCATAATTTTATTCAGATGCCATATTTTTATGCTGTAGGATTACTCTGGCTAAGATGTCAGCCATGTATATCTCAATCTCCTTTTCTCACTAAGAGTGTATCCCTAGAGCTATAGCACTGGAGTTTCAGTAATATATTCTGAGGTTGTTTTGGTACATTTAAGAAATGCTCTTTAGTGACTTTGGGTCACATTCTATTTAAGTAGTTTCCCATCCTTGTACATACTGTTAAATGTATCACAAGCCAATATTATTGTAAGATATTCTTCTTTAATTCAGGAGTATTTTGTTGTATTAGTGTCGGTGATCTGGATAAGAAACACCCAATGTACCAAGCCTGTCCCACAATTTACAGTGGCCTCTTCATGTACATCATATTTTAATTTTGCTTTGCTTGGTTGGTTGCCATTTTGTTTTCTTCCCTTGCACAATGCCAAGGAAGTCTTCTCAGTCTAGAATATTCACTGATACCTCACTGGCCATTTGGCATTCAATTTCCTGTTGATGAATTGCTGCATTGACTTTTACATCTGATGCTAATCTGAGCTACTTTGCTGGGTTTTGCATTGCTTCAGTGGTATACATGCAAAAATCTTATCCTCTGAGGGCTTATTTCCTCAACATGATGTATTTTTTTCTTTGCTTTTCTTGCCCTAGAGCTTTGGCATAATGATTTCTTGTGACACAATTATTGCATGTGGCTTCATATACAAGCATTTTTCCATTATCATGATTGTCTCCAGAGGTCTTTCTTTGGATTTTGTTTGATCTCCTCTTCTTTGAATTTGTGTCTTTGTTTTTGCACAATTGTTTTTTATGTGTTTTCCCTTGTACTTTCATGCTTTCTTTGTGTCTCTTGGTGGATTAGATCTGTGTCTGTTCCACTTAAACTCTACATTGGGTGTGAACTCGTTCACTAACTTTACACCTGTCTGTGGATGTTTCTTGATATAGTTTGTGCAGGTTCACTTAGCATTCTCATTTGAGCATCTGCATCTTATGTCCGCATTACTAATTATAAATCAGCTCATCTTTTAAGATTTGATAATCACAGAAGCCACACATTTTTCACACTTTGGCAATATACTGATCCATTGTGTCTGTAGATTCTTGATTACAATTGTTAAACATAAGATAGATGTATTTACATGGGTTGTAAATAAGGATGTTAAGTAGCAAGTAAATGACTAAATGTGTACTTGATATGTTGATAAGGGGTCACTACAGCTCTACATTTTAAATGTAGCAGAACCTGGGCGTGCAGGCAACCTGTCTCCTACTACATTTAAACTGTGCTGGATCCAGACTGAAAAGACAGAGGCACAGCAATATAGTAAGAGCCGGGTGGCTCTTACTACATAGAAAAGGCAGAGTCGGCCAGCTCTTGATACATTTATAAGGCAGAGCCACAGTGGTCCAGACCCAGCTTGTGCCAGGTCCTGTGCTGCTCCTCTGCCTTTTCAATGTAGTAAGAGCTGGGTGGCTCTTACTACATTTAAAAGACAGCCGCAGTGCCTATGCCTTCCCGGCTCTGTCCCCTTTTAAGACGGCTCCCCCCAGCACCAGCTCCTGCTTCCCCCCACCTTGCTGCCTCTGATACAGAGGCAGCAAGGCAGGAGGAGGAGAAACGCAAGTAGTCAACTCGACTACCCGATAAACCTAGGCTTATCAGGTAGTCGACGAATCAACTACTCTTTTACATCCCTAGTTGTAAATGTTTTTGATTTGCCTCTAAAGATTTATATGGTTCCACCTAGTCTGTTGCTGGTATTCAGGTACTGTTGGAGCATGTGGAAGTCTTTCCCATTATAGCTAATAGTGTGGCTGCTCTTATTTTGTTTTCCTTTATATACAGCCCTGTTGCAATTTTATTGTTTTCCCAATGTGATCTAAAGACTGCCCAGTGGTTAAATACATCCCTTATATGTCCATCTGAGGGGGACCAGGAATCTGATTTGCCATCATGATATCTGTGTTTTGATTGGTTCCTTTTAAAAAAAAAACAACAGGAATTTTTGCAATACCCTTAGTTTCTGGTGTTTCTGTACTTGCAGAAGCTGACCCATGTCTGATACCATGTTTGCGGTTCAAGCATGAAGAGGGAGAGTGACAAGCCAGTGCCATGTTCTGGCTTCACTCCTTCCTCCATACCTTCCTGAGTGGCTAGCCCAAGCCATAGTCTGTGCTGCTGTGGCTTCACTGTCAGTGATACCCCAGTAGTCGATCCAAGTTATCGAGCTAGTTGGAACTGGAACACTGAGAGAAATAGATCCTGCTTGCTCCCTGCCTCTGACCCTACCGCTGAGTCCACTCTGCCTTCTGGAGAGCTTGCTTCTGCCATGGACCCACCAGGACTCCCGTGGGCCACCTACCCAGAAGAGCCAGAGGATGCCCCACTGACCCAGGTACACCTCAAAGGTAGGGGAAGCAGTGGCCCAGGGATTGCCAACTGTAATCTGGAGAAAGCTCTACCTGAGGCATGGTCAGCATGTTGCAGTTGGGATCCCTGCTGACCAGAGGAGGATCACTCCACCACTGTTAAGGTCCTAGGTCGAGGTCTGCTGGAATAAAGTGGGCCTGGACTGAACCTGCCACCTTGTTCTGGATGGCAGACTCCTCTCACCAGGTCCAGTGGCCTGTGTTCATCTGTCCTCTGCTGGAGCTAAGATGCCTAACATTTGGGGTTTATTCTGCCTTGGCAGCCAGAGACCAGAGCTCATTGACTGCTGAGTTTACACAGCCTTGGCAGCCAGAGACCAGAGCTCATTCACTGCTGAGTTTACACTGCCTCTGCATCAGGAGATTAGAGCTAATTGACTCCTGGCCTTTACCCTGTATTTTCAACTAGAGACCAGGGTTAATTGACTACTGGTGTTTTCTCTGGCCCTGATAAAAGAGCCCAGAGCTAATTTACTGCTGGGTATGCCCTCTCTCTGTATCAAGGGACTAGGGATAATTGTCCACAGTGTTTGCAGAATCCCTGCTTAAAGAGCTCTAGGACTATTAACTCCACTATTCAGCCCCACCTTGAGCCAAGGGCATATAAACTTGGGGGAGATCCTGTTTCTGCCTACAGGCCAAATCTAATTGTCTACCTAAGAATTCAACCCCCTCAATGCTAATTCCTCCCAAATACTGGGTGGGGATCCTGATAGCAAAATGAAGCAGTATGGCCTTCTGGGAAGACTACCACTAGATTACATACCTACAACTTCTTCCCTAAAATATCTTAACTGGGATACTCCTGTTCATGAGCTAAGATATCTATCATGTACATGTATTAGTACATCATGAGCTAAGATATCTATCTGGTGTTCACACCAGAATAACCACAAAAAGTGAAGGTTGGTTTTCTCCCTAGAAGGAAAAATACAGTTATTCACACCGAAAAACCAAGTATAGCTGTGCAACATTTCATCTTTCACAGACTACCTGTGATTAACAAAGAACAGGAACTCCTGAGAGGCCTAGTCCACTGGTTGTCTATTTGGGGTCCTTGGGCCTTTAGACTATGTCTAAAGAATCTGTGAAAGGTTGTTGTTACCATAGAATAGTGGTTTTTGACCTGTGCTTGGCGGATCCTTTGGGGATCCACAGATTATGTCTAAAGTTTCCAAAGAGGTCAGCACCTCCATTGAGGGGTCCATAAATGGAAAAAAGGTTGAAAACCACTGGCCTAGTCAATAGATAATCTTCCATCTCCAGGTGGTTTTGCATATTTAAAGCTAATTCAGCTCTAAAGTTAAACCTCAGAGTTAAGGCAGAGACAGTGGGAGTTGTGACAATCTCTGATAACTATAGGCCTCCTAGAAGACCACATCTAACCAGCTAAGTAGTTTTGACATTTAATAGTGTATTATTTTTCATTTACTAAGTCAGCCAAGTATAACTCAGTACAAGTTACTGAGAGACAACAGTTATTTTTAGAAAAACAACAGCCTCCATTTTATTTAATGATTTCACAGGAGAGGACAAAACAAAACTGGACATGGACTATAGCAAAGTAATATCATGTCTTGTGACATGTGGCTTGTATCACAGTGATGTGACAGGCTGGCCATTGCTTTTCATCCACTGAGGCACGTTGCATGGCCAGCTTGAGATGGCCAATTCCAATAATTTAGGAATAGGCCATAGAACAATAGCTGTGAACATAAGGACCCAATAACTCCATTATCACTAAGCTGTGGGAATTTGTAGAGTGGATCAAATCCTCTGTTGCAGCAAAAACCCATTCAGCACCGATGACAGAGTGGCTGAAAGCTACCAGAGCATTCACAGGCCTGTGGCTCTCTAAATGCTAGGCAGATCAGTGGCAACCTGAAGCCTACTCTAATTGGCACTAGCTTCTAACATACCTATGGCTCTGTTCCAGCCATCCAGAATCAGCCAGGCATAGAGACAGTCCTGGCCAGACCGCCTATGTGCTCGCCAGAAGGAAGGTGACGTGGGGCTGCTATAATGACTTCTAAGGATCTCCCAGTGCCTGGGGCATCCTCGTAGAGCAGGCTAAGCTGACTTTAGAACTGTTTTTCTCTGCTCCAGTGAAGTGGAACTGACGAGCCTAAGCCAATAATCGAGACTGCTATGTTATGCAGTACAATTGGGAACGTTGCCATTTTGGTTCAGGAAAATAGCATACTCTCAGCCTCCTGGCAATATCCCTTAAGAGATGCTCAGAAATACTCGCGCTAAAATCTCCCGAGTGAGATCCTACTGCATTTCTGTTCAACTTTTCTCTGATTCGCTGTATGTATTTTCTTGCCCTGGGAATGTAATGAGGGAAGAAAAGGCAACACTGTTGCCTTTTGATTTTTTTTAAAGGAACATTTGTACCTTGTGTCCTAAGCAACTTGTATACTACAGGGATGAGTGCAGCATAAGTACTAAGACAGGTAGAGACCGTACTGAGAACTTGTTAAAAGCATGCATAATCACATAGCTTTTACCTAAGAAGTGGACATTACACCTACAAAATGTTTTAGTCAAAGGTAGAATTAGTCATGACTCAGTAAAATAGAGCTAATCCTATGAAGAAAAAAGCTAAATGTGTAGTGCTCTCACCAAACAGCATTTACATCACAGATATTTATATATTCATAGCCAAATAGTCTAATAAAATCGAATCTAATAAAAAACAGCAAAAAAGTTATCCAAAGTCATATATCATACAGTTCTCTATAATGGCAGTTTCCTACTGACAATGGTTTCTTTATAAGTTCCACACAGTTGTTTCATTGAGTTCCTTGACTGTAAAGAACCTTTGTCCTTCGTTAACTTTGATGTAGACATTAATAAGTCCATAGAACTTGGTAATAATAGGCCGAGGAAACTAAAGTTTTCATGTCCCACTTACTTCCGCAATCAGCTGTGCAGCCATCAGTAAATCTACCAAGAGTAGGAGATTATCTGACAAGTCAACTGTATATTTTATAGGGATTCTAGCTCTTAAAAGTTTCATATGGCTTTTTTCAGAGGGCAGAGAAAAGGGCTTCTATCTATTTCAACTCTTTTCTCTATCTGGCTTTTAACCATAATGCAACAATAGGTGGATATGGGAAGCACAAGGAAATAAACAGTATTTGTCAATGGCTTCAACACACTATCTGCCTAAACCACTATAATCAACATCTACTTGCTGAACTGAGGGTCCCAGTCTTGTAAAAGGGCAAAGAACACTTAGGCTCCCATAGTGAGAGTGAGATTTTTAAATAGTACGCTTGTTTAAATTCACTTTGAAATCAGTGCAGAAGAATTTACGCATTTAGAGGGGAAACTATTTATTTACCAAATCCACTGCTACCACACTGCAAAGGCATTGCATGAAGTGGGAGAGTGGGGAGAGGGTTCAGGCGCACTGATATCTCACTGTGTTACTGCCCTGCCAATCCACTGAGAAACAAACCTGGCTTCCTCTCAGCTGTTTCCAAGGCCTAGTCCTTTCCTTCCAGTACAAGGTACCATAAGCCAGTGTTTCTGAAAGTGCTCTGTGAAATCACTTTCAGAAACACATTAACTGGCCACCCCGGTTTGTTTATGTACCGGCACTGCGGCCACAGAGCCTCGCGGCTCCCATTGGCTCCGTTTCGTTTTTGCAGCCAAGGGGAGCTGCGGGAAGTATTGGCCCGGCCCACACCACTTCCTACGGCTCCCCTTGGCTGCAAAGGACAAAACGGAGCCAATGGGAATTGCGAGGCTCTATGGCCGGTAAATAAACAAACCAGGGCAGCCAGTTAATGTATTTCTGAAAGTGATTTTGCGGAACACTTTAAAAAGCACTGCTGTAAGCAACCCTACTGCTAGAGAGAAGAATGAGAAGAGAATTCTGGGATGTGAATTTGGCAGAGTTTTCAGCCAGCCATCCCTCCTTTCCCACAGGCTTTACCACAAGAGGGTATAATAATTTGTATTAGGGTAGCTCTTAGACACTCCCATTAGGAATGAAAGCCCTATTGTCCCAGGCACTGTACCAACATATTCTCACATATCCACAGGATCAGTGGTGTGCCCACTATTCGGAATAGTCTCTTGAGGAACTCCTTAGATGTGCCAGACTCCCAAGGGGTCTCTCCCTTCACAACAGGCCAGACTGCCTCATGGCCTCTCCTGACTGAACCTCTGGACCTCAGCACTGCTGCTGCCTGGCATGAGCTCTGTTCAGAGAGTCCAGCCAAGATAGAATCCTGATGGAGACGGATTCACTCTTCAGGGATTAATGCATCTCACCAAGTATTTACAGTGACACTTGAGCAGATCTTTCAAAACATCAGATTTTGTTAGTCTACTGGAATACAGTTTTGGGAGAACAGAGAAAGGCAAATTAAAGCATAACCCATTCTGGTCGTTCCAAGCCACCAGCCAAGCTGTAGTGAACTCCGGTTGCTAACGTGCACTCACTCCCACATTCTCTCTGACTTCCTTCTTTCGTCAGTTCTAAGATGAGAGACCGTCCAGCTTCTTCCAGAAGCCAGTCCTTATCCTCTCACAGACACCTCCCACCTCCCAGACCTGGGGTCTCTATTCTTCTTCCTTGTTGAAAGGCAGGGAAATCTTCTCCCTCTGGCTTCTTGGTTGCTAGGTGTCAATGCCCTGGTGTTTGTGTTTTCCACTAATATGGGTCAGCCTAGGTCAGTCCTCCTTAATGACCCAGTCAATTCACTCACACACAGCTATGAAACACACATATTTCTGTGTTGCTTACCTGCCCTGAGACCAACACAGTTCTCCACCCCACCCCCCATCCCCGCCCGCCCTTCCAGCCCACAGGTAGCCATGCAACTTCCAGAATTTGGGGGGGGAGAGGAGAATAATCTAAAAGCAGCTTTTACTGCAAATTTGAGAACCTCTATTTAATGATTGAAGGTTGGAAGCTGTCCTGCTAATGACAATTTTTGCTTTAGGAGATAGGACAGGTCTTCTCATATTGGTGTAATATCATGAGGCAGAATTGAACCGGGGAACTTTAGAGCTTATTGCATGAGCCTGTATAACTTGAGCTATAAAGTCAGCTACTTTGTAGCTAAGGCTGTGGAACAAACTCATTCTTTTTATTTGTAAGTGGTCTAATTGCCACTACATGGGACAGTACACCAAACCCAATGGCTACGTCTACATTGCGCTCTCTTGCGCAAGAACATATGCAAATGAGGTGCAGCGATGAATATCACCGTGCCTCATTTGCATACTTAATGAGCTGCCATTTTTGCGCAAGGGGCTTTTGCGCGAGAAGGAGCAGTCTACACTGCTCCTTTTTACACAAAAAACCCCTCTTGCACAAGAGCCGTTGTGCCTGAAAATAAGCAGCAGAACAGCTCTTGCGCAAGAGGGGGGTTTTGTGCAAGAAGGAGCAGTGTAGACTGCTCCTTGTGCAAAAGCCCTTTGCGCAAAAATGGTGGCTCCTTAAGTATGCAAATGAGGCATGGTGATATTCAATGTAGACGTAGCCAATAGGTGTGTGGGTTACGCTGGCATCATGCTATTCTACTGTTTAACAGTTCTTGAGTGACACACCAGAAACAAAATCGCTGAAGTCACAGAGCTTATGTCTAGAATGCAGGCTTCTTTCGGAAGAAGCTTTTCCGAAGAGATCTTCTGGAAAAACTTCTTCCAAAAGAGAGTGTCTACACAGCAAAAGCACATTGAAAAAGTGATCTGCTTTTTCAAAACATAGCATCCACTCCGGATGCAAGACACGAGAAGTCATTCTTCTGCTCTACTCTGTGCTAGTTAGGCCTCAGTTGGAGTATTGTGTCCAGTCCTGGGCACCGCATTTCAAGAAAGATGTGGAGAAATTGGAAGGTCCAGAGAAGAGCAACAAGAATGATTAAAGGTCTAGAGAACATGACCTATGAAGGAAGGCTGAAAAAATTCGGTTTGTTTAGTTTAGAAAAGAGAAGACTGAGGGGGGACATGATAGCTGTTTTCAGGTATCTAAAAGGGTGTCATAAGGAGGAGGGAGAAAACTTGTTCATCTTGGCCTCTGAGGATAGAACAAGAAGCAATGGGCTTAAACTGCAGCAAGGAAGGTTTAGGTTGGACATTAGGAAAAAGTTCCTAACTGTCAGGGTCGTCAAACACTGGAATAAATTCCTCAGGGAGGTTGTGTAATCTCCATCTGTGGAGATATTTAAGAGTAGGTTAGATAAATGTCTATCAGGAATGGTCTAGACAGTATTTGGTCCTGCCATGAGGGCAAGTGGCTGGACTCGATGACCTCTCGAGGTCCCTTCCAGTCCTAGTATTCTGTGATTCTATGATGTACGCTGCTATCTCGCATTTGAGGTGTGATTACTATGGACGCTGTGCTTTTTCCTCTTTCCTCTTCTTTCGAAAGAACTCCCTCTTCCCCATCCACACATGCCTTTTTCCGAAAGAGCTCTTTCGGAAAAAGGCTTATTCCTCATAAAAAGTGGTTTACCAATGTTAGAAAACCCCCTCTGTTCTTTCAATTATTTTTTCGAAAGAATGCGATTGCAGTGTAGATATAACTGGAGTTTTTTCAGAAAAATGGCTGTTTTTCCAAAAAAACTCGGCAGTGTAGATATACCCACAGTTAGCAGAACTGAGAATAAAATTCAGGAGACATACCTGCCTGTTCTCCTCGCTAATCATTAGAGTTCACTCCCATCTTTCTGATGTGCACCATTTCAGTAACTCTGGCTGCATGCCAGCTTCTGGCAGCATTTTTCAGTCTTCTTCAAGTTCTCTTCTTGCTCCAGATGTAACAAGACAAGATGCTGCTTTAAAGAAAAACTGTTGTAAGTTCTTGAGTTACTAGGAACTGTTACCTGAACTGAGCAGCTGCAGCAGGACGGAAATAATATTGTCACTCTGTTGGGGAAGTTTATTTTTAATTTTCTAGTTAGACAAAATAAATGCCTCTGTAGTTATATGGTTATAAGATGCACAACATATCCTGCCTGTGACTGTTTCCTGTTAGAGAATGCTAATACCCTCCTCCCTTCCCCTAAAAATAACACCAGGGAAAAACAGCAACAAGTTGTGGACACGTTTCCCTTACATTAGGGTATCTATTAGCAGCATTGCTAAGCTGATTTAAGCCTTGGATACTGCCCTCCCAGTCTAGTTTACAGATAGATACCTCAGGACTTTATATAAATGTAGATTTGGTCTATTTTCATCTTCCCCTCCTCCTTGTGGTGGCTGTTCTTAGTTATTTCATTCCAAATAGGATGGCACCAAAATAGATCACATTTGAGATCATGATGTATTTAAATCAGAACAATAAAGAGAAGCAAATAGCAGATTCTCATGGAGAGGGAAATAAAGGAGAGAAGTTACACTTTCAATGCAATGAGTATATTAGCATACAGTGAGAATATAAATACCAAAATAAGAAATAATGTACTTGATCCATACTGTTTAATAAAAGAAGGCTACAAAAATGCTTTAGTTGCATTGGGGGTGGGGTGAGATGAGGACAAAATAAAGGTCCATGATTTTGTAGAGGATACAAAGGCAATGGAGAAAGAAGTGTAGATACCTTAACTTGAAAGCTGTGCTGTAGGTGTTACATGAGACCTTCTAGCCTAAGCAGGATTTATGTGCAATGTAAAGTCTTTTCTTTGATGTTTCTTCAGAACGCTTAGTCAAGGGCAGTGACCGCTGTAAACCTCTTAAATTTCATGTGCTATTTTTATGGCCTCCTCATGATTGGAGAAGCCTCACTTAAAAGATTACAGGGGTTACTTCATGTCTTTGTAGCCAGATGCAGTCTGGTAAAGGTCAGATTGATCCAAAGTCAACCATTATCGTTAGCTTACATCAGTGATTGTTGCTAAAACCTCTACTCTAGGACTGTCAGTGGGACATGTAAACCTAGGGTAACCCACATTTTGGCTTGTCAGCAAGACTAGCAATAGCAACTGCAAGAATCATATCACTGACATTTCTTGGAGGATAGGAATCCTGAAAGCAGAATCCAATTATCAGCACCCAGATGATCATCTTCTTAAGGATGATTTGCTGATATGACTTTGGTGTTTGCAACTTTTTAATCTGATTTATTTAAATAGAAGGAAAAAGGAATCTTTGCTCATACCTTTTTAAATACAGTTGCCTCATTCTCCAGCCAAAAGAAATAAGTCTTGGTATGAACTGTTTGGACAAGAGCAAAACCAAGTAATGTGTTAAAATACTTACCTAGTTAGTCAATAATTATAGTTGAAATCCTACGGGGATGCCTTTTCATTAACACCACAGAGCCACCATGAGTAATGGTAGTATATGTCGGAAAATAAGTAAGGATCAATCACTCTGTTATTGTCTAATTCTGAATTGGAACATGTACTCCTAGAACGCGTTTTGAAAAGGACTGCTCAAGGCATACCGGTGGCATAGTTTAATTCCTATGTTGTAATAGCCACTCTAATGTTCGTGAACATTCCTGCTCTCTATTAGATCAAATCACAATAGTTCATTGTGTACCTTGTACACCAGTACCTATACTTCTACCAGCTAACTGAGTTTCAAGTAGCTTTTGGACAAGAATGATCTAAGTTCTACTTCTACAGTGTTGTTCTGAAGTTTCAGTAGTCATGGAGTGTAATAATGACTCAATCATGAAGTCCTAAGTGGCAAGAGACATGTGTTTATGTAGCATGTATTACTCATTTGTTCACATGTGACTATTACACCAATTTCTAAGCATTCCTTTTTAATGTAGGTGGCTACTTCAGCTTCTACAGATGATCCTAAAATGACCCAGCTCCTATATTCCAATTCAAAGGAAAATCATTTTAATTAGGAAGAGAATTGCACCAGGAGACTTTTGACATATTAGACTGACTGGATCAAGGGCATTCAAAACGAAAGTTGAAGCTGATGCAACATCCTTAATTCATAGTAAAACAGTGGCAGGAGCTATGTATATCAGTATCAACCCATCTGTGGCACTGAACTCACACCTAAACTAGCACAGCTAAAATCCTGCTCAGCACTTGAAAGTTAGCCATTTGGACACAATCCAGTTTATTCTGGAAAAACACCCATCAACCCCTTTGATTAGAGTGGAGCTGAACTGAGTTATTAAAGATCTTTCTCCACATTTAGTTTTCTTGTTTTAAATCTTCCATTCCAAATGCTGAAGTAAATAGCTAATTAGGATGTTTTTAAACTGTGTGTTAGTGACTTAGAGACTATATTTTGGGTCAATACATAATTAGGTATGTGATTTGCCCCAGAGAGGAAGTGGTTCCGTCCTCATGTGTAATGAGGCAGGTTTTAAAGAGTGTGTATTATATTTCAGGTACTGAGGGTGGAAATTCTTAAATACAAACTGTAATGTGATCCACTGCACTCCAACCAGAAGCCTGTAATAGCATTCTCGCTTGTTACTTCAGTATGTATTTTTTAAAAGTACACTAGGGAGTAGATCAGAATCATACCTTCTGAGACATTCCTATTTCTTGGGTAAGTATAGGTTTCATCTTGATGAAAGCAATATACATGTGTACATCACAGAGCATGCTTTCCTAAACTTCTTAACAGAGAACAGGCTGAGTTACCATCATATTTCCAACACTGCCCACTGACTCTGAGGCTACATCTACACTGCAGCGCTATTTTGGGATACCGGATGTATCCCAAAATTGTTATCCCGTGTCTTAACAGCAAGCCCGTTATTTCAAAACATAACAGGCTTGCTATTTTGACATCCCTGTAAACCTTATTCCACAAGGAGTAAGGGGCGTTTTAGAATAGCATGTCATTTTGAAATTTGGCACTCTGTAGTCAGCGCCAAATTATGAAATAAGCTATTTCAAAATTGACTCAAAATAAGCTACAGGTGCAGTGTAAGTATCCTCTTCCTGGAGAGTAACTCATGAACAGCTAAACATCAGTAGTGTTAACCCCAAGCATTCAAAAATCATAAAATGGATTAATGATGATTTTTTTTTTTACAAATGAGTGTGTTTTGTGTGGCTTCTGGTTAGAGGTTTGTAGTATATTCAGCTCACATTTCTGAAGCTTTTTCTCTGCAACCATGATAACTAGACATTTTTAAATGGAAACTGAGATTCTCATGAATCGAAGACAGGAGCTGGGGAGGGGGTTGAAGAAGTATTGTTATATTTATGGCAAAACCACAGAAGTTAGATAAAAGCATAAAATCCTCTTGTTGAAAGGGGTGCAATGTAACACAACCTCATTTCTTGGAGTCCACAACAATTACACACAAGAACACAAAGCCAGAAAGAGACAAAGCAGGCTGCTCCCAAAGGCAGTAAAACATAATTCACTCACCTGTCTCTAAGATGATTCATTTCAGACTACTGCTAGGTCTTGATCACATATGTCAAGACAAAGCCTTCTAACCTACAAGCAGGATCAGGAAACCCTGGCCCCCAGACTCTTAAAGTGATGGCTTACAATTCCAACA
Organism: Pelodiscus sinensis; assembly: GCF_052426305.1. NCBI lineage: Eukaryota > Metazoa > Chordata > Testudines > Trionychidae > Pelodiscus > Pelodiscus sinensis. The sequence continues at coordinate 30,670,165 of NC_143056.1, forward strand.
TAGTCATCAGTAGACGATAAGTATCATGAGACTTGAGATAAAATTGTGGAAGTTGGTATAACACTACAACATAAAATTATTAAACTTTCTACTTCAGCTTGGCTGCCCTTACGATGTCTCCTCTGAGCTGTCTTTCTCTTAGCTCAGTAGTTATATGCAAGGCCTATGTGATAGGCTGACCGTGGGCTCTACACAGTGCTGCCATTTTGAAATGCCATGAGGAGCCTGACACTGGGCTTCCTGTGGTGTTTCAAAGTGGCAGCACTACACAGAGCCTGGAGTCAGAAGAGGATTCCCCAGCTGATCCCGGGCTCCATGCGGCACTGCCACTTTGAAATGCCGCATGCAGCTTGGGGATACCCCAGCTGGTCCAGGCTGTATATGGTGTTTCAAAGTAGCAGCACCACATAGAGCCTGGCATCTGGCCCCAGCCTCCACCCTGCACTGCAGCTTTGAAGTACCCCTTGCTCTTCCCTCCCTTTCTGTCTCTTTCTAATAGAAGCAGCAAAGGGGAGGGGGGAGGAAGTAACGAATCATTTAGCATATTGACTATCTGGTAAGCATTTGCTTATCAAATAGTCGACTAGTTGTTCACATCCCTAGTAGGGGCTTTAGGTGCATTAGCTGAGATCACAATGGGAAAAAACCACGCACAAGTCCTCCATTTCCACAGACAGGTTAAAAAAAAGATTGTTTCTACACTGCAGGCAAAAATCTCAGGCTATGTCTACACTGGGAAGGTTTGTAGACAAAAGTGCTGTCAACATGCAGAAGTCACCAAAAGTGAAAACCTGTCAGATTGGTTTTTCTGCCTCCCATTGTTGACATTTCATGGCCACATTGCTAGCACTCTGTCGACAAACAGAGCAAAGCAATGTGGGTAAGAAACCCACAGTGCAGTGTTGTGGGAAGGCAGAGCTGATCTCTGCCTTTCTTGGGATTTCCTTGTAGCTCTGTGCAGTCTCGGTGCTGAAGAATATTAAAGCAACATATCTGTCTCTCCAGCCTGTCTCCTGCAGCAGCAGTCTGCCTGCCACTGAGTTCCTAGTAGAGCAGAACAGAAACATTCCAATGATTTGTTCTTTGTTTGTTCTCCAAACAGAGCGGCTCACCTAGCTGTCAAATACTTACAGGAGTTCTGAAGGGGTGGGAGGCATGCCTGCAGGTAGCAGAGATCACAGAACACTGATCAGAGCCATCAGGACAGGCATTGTGAGATACTGGTAGAAGCCAGTTCTATCAACAAAACAAACAGCAGAGTCCACAATAAGGGGAGAGGAAAAGACAAAAGTCTCTTGCAGAGGTGAAAGTTTTTTGTCACCAAAACTGGATGTTTTGTTGGGGAAAAGTCATATTGCAGCGTAAATACTCTTAGGCTGTGTCTACACTGCACCCCTTTTCCGGAAAAAGGATGCAGATTAGACACATCGGAATAGCAAAATCCGCGGGGGATTTAAATATCCCCCGCGACATTTGCATTTACGTGGCTGCCACTTTTTTCCAGCTTGAAAGTAGGAATAAGAGATCCTCCGGAAAAGGGCTTATTTTCCGGAGAATCACATCTAGACTGGCGCTTTTCTCCGGCTTATCCCCAAGCCGGAAAAAAGCGGCAGCCATGTAAATGCAAATGCCACGGGGGATATTTAAATCCCCCGCGGATTTTGCTATTCCAAAGTCTACATTAGCATCCCTTTTCCGGAAAGGGGTGCCAATGTAGACACAGCCTTACTGTTTTGTCACTAAAAGGCCTTTTTTTGGTGACAAAATGTACCAGTGTAGATAAATTCTAGGATCATCTTTTCCTTTAGCCAAAGCACTTTCTTTGTAGTTCATTAAACTGATTACAATGGGTGATCAAGCTTGTTGGTTTGGTTTTAAGATTCGTTAAAAAACCCACAGAGCTGAACAAAAACGTAAACCAGGGTTTTTGGGTGCCACTGACCCACAGGAAAAAACAGTCAGGGGTTGCACGCAAGTGAGAAGCAAAAATAAATAAATAAAAATAAAACATGGACATGGCCCCCAACTGATAAGCAGAAAAAGACACGCTTACCTCACCCATGCAACTCGGGGGGGCTAGGGTTCCCCTCACACTCCATCACCCTCAGGTGCCACGGCTGAGGGTTTTGCCTATATGCAGAGCTAGATTAACTATTCTGAGGGTCTAGGGCTAATAGATTTTGGGGGGGTGGCTCTAGGCTCTGGTCAAAATGAGGAGCTCAGTGTATGGGAGGTGATTGCTGGGGAGTGGGGTGGGGTGGGGTTGCAGGGTCTGGGAGGTGGGTAGGGTGCAAGAGGGGTCTGGAGGTGCAGGGGCTGAGCAGGAGGGAGGGTGCAGGAGTGGGGTAGGGGGGAGAGGGTGGGAGTAGAGTGCAACAGTGGAGTGAGGGTGTGCACTTCCCTGTGTTGCTATTCCCAGTGCACAGCTATTCCTCCCTGACCCCCCTCCCACCCAACCGGGCAAAGCCCACTGGCTGGATCCATGGGAATGGGTGTGGTCTAAGAAGCTGAATAAAGCAGAACAAGAAGCACTATGCTCCAGAGTGCTGCAGATTTATAAGAATCCTTCTCACTGTGTATGTATCGTCCTGGACTGTGGAGCACTCATTTTGCTTTTGACATTTAATTACTATAATGGCCCAAGGATCAACAAGTCAAATCTCATACAAAGACTTGCTAGATTTTTTTCGTGTGTGTGTGTGTGTGTGTGTGTGTGTGTGTGTGTGTGTGCATGTGCAGTAATAACAGAAGTCTTCAGCCAAGCAACAGAGACCTAAAATAAGAAGATACATAGCTAGCATGGGTCTCCTGGGAGAAGCTACAGAATCTGTGATATGACTGAACAGAATTCCCTGTAACCAAACATGCACTTCAGTGTCTTGTTACTGTCTGTTCTTAGTTCCCCCAATTTAGGCAGTGATCTTAGCTGTCCAAGTAAAGATGCATTGGAACTGAATTATCAGCAGGCGCGTGTGGCTCAGGGCACTCCTAGGCTCAGGACAAACCAGTATGGAGCCCTTGATCAATCATAAGAGAGCAAAACCAGGTTTTATTTGGTTCTCATTCAGGCAGGGGACCATCTGACACAGACTTACTCAGCAGCACAAGCAGGGTACAGATTGCAAACAATAGTCTCCCATGCAGCCTACCTTTCTTTGGGGACACCCTGGCAGCAGGTAACAGTCTCTCAAGGATGTAACAAGTAGGAAATTGACTGTAGTCTTATGCCAGGCCCATCTTCCCTCTGGGAGGCTCTGCAGCAGGCCCTCAAGCAGTTCTCGTTGCCAGCCTGGCTGTGCACAGAGTGAATCCTGAAGGTCTTTTCTCCTTCCCACTTAAACCCCAGCTGAGCCACACTCTCCCCTTTTAAAACCTGCCTTCAAACCTGACGACACCTGCAGGTATAGGGGGCAGGACGGATTGACTAACCCTATCCTAGACAGTAGGGGTGCATCTGCACTGTACTGTAGCTCAAAATAAGATACGCAATTTGAACTACTCAAATCGTGTATCTTATTTTGATCTTATTTTGAAATACTGTATTTCGTCGTTCAAAATAACCCGCTATTCCAAAACGTCCCTTACTCCTCATGTAACGGGCTTGCTGTTAAGATGTGGGATAGCTATTTTGGGATTCTCTGGTATCCCAAAATAGTGTTGCAGTGTAGATGTAGCCTAGGGCTTTTGTATACCTCATCACAGATGGGCAGAGCCCTGCAAAAATCTTGTGACCAAAGCTAGACACTCTGGTACAGGTTAGGTAGGAATTGGAGGAGTTGGCTCAGGCCCATCTCTCATTCTGAGGTTCAATGTATTAACTGTTTCAGAGCAGCCTCCAAAATACAGTGGAGCAAATCAGTAAGGGCACTCCCTGAGTTTGGCCAGTGATTCAGCCACTGTATGTTTTCCTCAGCAAATAGGAGAGGCATCTACACACTGCACTTCACAGAACAATCAGAGACTGCTGCAACACATAGGTGTAAGGTCTGAGACCTTTCTCTTTAGAAAGCAGCTGCAGTTACCTTAGGACAGCAGTGGCCAATGACCTAAGAAGCAGAAAGTCATATTTTCACAGTCCATCTACATTGGATCAAAACAATGTAAAATCAGGCTGCTCAAAAGGTGTCCCAACTTCTCCTAATAGTATCAACCATCACCAGATAAAGAAATAGATCTTAAAACATTTAAAGAAAATGTTGTATAATACCATTCTGTCTCACAAAGAATCAATTATCAACAGATGTGATCGTGAAATCTATATTTCTTTATGGTTTTGCCTTTTTGGTCCCTACTTTATTATTTATCTGTATGGTTTCTGTCTGATTATGATTGTTTCTGTCTGTTGCATAAATAATTTTGCAAGATTAAAATCAACTAAGGTGGGGTGGATATTAGTGGTTAAAGAATTGTTTCAGAAGGGGCCAGGATTGGTGAAAAAGACTGCTATGTACTACTTCAATTTAAAATGATCAATTAGGTATAGCTAAGTTTAACTATATAAATTTAAGTCCAAAAGGAAGCCCAAGAGAGCTGTCAGAGCTCAACACTGCCAGTTACACCATGCCGAAGCAGGAGTAGGTCTGGGTAACCCGATCCTGACTGGCCAGCAGGAAAAGTTTGTTTGCCTGCTTGGGAGTGCTGGACACTGTACTCTTAGACTGTGTATTCTGTTTTGGTAACTGTTAATAAACAGAGGCTAAGGATACTACTGTGTAAGGCTCTTTCAGTGGTAAGAGGCACTGCAAACATGCAGAAGATTATGCCCTGAGTCCTAAGGACTGATGCGAAGAAGATTATGCCTAGAGCCCTAGGAACTGGAAAAAGGTGGGGGTGCCTAAATTAACCAGCTTGCATCTGGAGACCAAGGAATGGCAAAAATGGAGTGCCCTAGAGTGAGTAACAGTAGGCATGATGACAACAATACCGCATTTATTTATACAATGTTTTATAGCACGAAAGCACTTTCAAACATCAATGAACAGAGCTTCCCCATGGCTGTGGGAGGCAGGAGAAATGTGACCCCTTTTCACAGAGAGGGAATCTGAGGTACAGAGAGGCTCAGTGGCTGGGATAACTAGCATGTGTTAGGGATAGTGTTAAGAAAAAAACACTATTTATGCTCTCTGGTGAGTACTGAATCGTCCTGGTGAACAGAGCTCCATTTGCCACAATCAAACTGCACAGAAACAGAAAATAAAGTTTCCAGTAAGATTCTGGTGCAAAGATGTCAGAGAGCCTGAACTCATCATTTACTGCTCTTCTGATTAGGCTTAATCGTCAAGGGCTGAATAGTTATTTTCTTGTGATTAGTTGTGCTTTGCACAAGTATTTTATGATTAGACCATGTATTTGAAGCCATTGCTGCAGAAAGGAGACAAAACTTTGAATGCTTCAAGGGATATTTGTGCAGATTACAAGGGTTTTTCTGGCCTCTGGAGAGCCCAAGAATAGATGGCTTCACAAAGGCTCCCTACCTCGCTCCTGGGAAACAGCAACCCTAGCTCCTAGCTCCACATGCTGCCTTTGCTCCGCCCCAAGATCAAGTTCTGCAGTCCCCATTGGCTAGGAACTGCAGCCAGTGGGGGCAGTGCCTGCAGGTAGAGGCAGCATGTAGAGCTAAGAACCATCCTGCACCCCAATCCTCAGTCTTGTTCTCCACATCCTGACTCCTGCTACTTTGGAGTGGGGGTGGGGCTGAGAGTGCCCAGCAATAGCTGATATACCAGGCCTGAGTTTCTCCGGTGCTCTTGAGTCAGGTATAGGAATGTTGAAGACTAGTCAACAAGTCAATCTCCCGCCCCCCCCCCCCCACCCTTACTGCCTCTATCAGACAGAGGCAGCAAAGGTGGGGAAAGAAGGGGTACTTCAAAGCAGCAGTGCTGCATAGCTGAGTCCGGGATCAACTGTGCGGGGCTGCCCCTTTGAAGGCCACCTCCGCATTTCAAAGGGGCAGCGCCACACAGCTGATCCCAGGACTCCCCAACTGATCCAGTTTCTGCAGTAATGCCGTGCTGGAGCCTGGGATCAGCTGGGGAGTCTGGCTCTGCATGACATTTCAAATAATTTACTAGTCGAATAGACGATGGAATTTCTATCAACTATTCAGCTAGTCGATAGGCACTTCCGCATCCCTCCTCTGAAATGTATAAGAGTCCCCAAGTGCGGGCTCTTGTGCATTTCAAAGTGCTAGTGCCCACATGGAGCCTGGGGTCAGTGGGGGATTCAGAGTCCCTCACTGACCCCAGGCTCCATGTTGTGCTGCAGATTTGAAATGCCACACAGAGCCCAGGGTCAGCTGGGGACTCCCTGGCTGACCGCAGGTTCCGCACAGCATTTCCCCAGAACCTGGAGTCAACTGGGTGATTCAAAGAGGCAGCTGATCCTGGATTTAGCTGTGCGGCTCTGCCACTTTGAAGTACTCTCTCTTCCCTCCCCCCCCGCTTTGCTGTCTATTTGCTTATCGGATAGTTGACTAGTCCTTCACACCCATAGTTTGAATCCCTTACTGCCTGATGTGGAGTAGGACCTTGAACTCATGTCTCCTACCTCCCAAGGTAGCTGTCTAACCAGTGAGTGGGCTGTCACCTCTTGTGCTCTCTGGCCCAATGAATATTGACTTAGTCACACAAAAGTGAACAGCTTCGACAGAGGAGAGTGAGCGAGACTTACCCCAGAATCCAGTTGGTAGACCACAAGCCTAGAGGTGGGAGACCTGGGTTCACGTTCCTGCTCCATGTCAAAGCAGAGAAAAGAGGTCTCCTACATTCCAAGAGCATGCTATTGGCCTTCTGGCGACAGTGAAGTGTCTTCTGTGGGTTTTCATGAGAAATGGTTGCCCTGCTGTAGATGCCTAACTCCAGGAGAGAGTTCATGGCTGCAAATCCCAAGCAGAGGGAGGTAGCTCTTTCCAGTCCTGTGTTAGGTGCCAAACTACTGACCCCCACCATGGAATTTCCTGATGGCTAATTGAGGTGGTTCCCCACTCAGCTTGCTGGTTGCTATGAACCCTGTCCTTAGGCACCTACCTCTCCCCATAAAATGCTTGGATATGCTGGGTGGTATATTTCACTGACCAGCAGTGTGCAGAGTTAGATTCTTAAATGGCCAAGTCCCCCTTGGGGCTCTAGCCTATAGGGCAGGGGTTGCCAACCAGTTAGAGACGAAGAGCCAAAATAGCTGTGGATAGTAGTGCAAAAAGCCACATGTTATATATTTATTTTATATATTTATAAGGCACATGTTATATATTTATTTGTATATATCTATAATCACCCTAAGGCACCCCCAGCCTAACTCAATGCCCTCCCCTTCTCCCAAGCCAGGCACCTCAGATTCTTTTAACCTTTTATTAACAGCCTGGGTCTTCTCGGAGCCGCTGCCACACACTTTTCCCTCGTGGCTGTGAACTCTCCAGGTACACGGCTCTGAAAGACGGTCGAGGTGCTGCCCCCTCCCCTCCCCCCTGAATCCCAGACATTTTTTGTGTTTTAAAAAAGCTGTCAATGACAATTTAACATGGGAAAATGAGGACGTATCCAGGGAAAACCAGATGTATGGTAACCCTATAAGAGCTGCATTTCTATGAGCAAAGAACCGCATGTGGCTTGAGAGCTGCGGGTTGGCCACCCCTGCTTTAGGGTATGTCCCAGCCCCATCCCCGACCCTTCTCCTGGGGGAGGAATCATCTCTGGGATTCCACCAGATGGCCAGAGCACAGGGGAGGGAGTCTGGCAGTGCGCCACCTGTGCTTTCCCCCAGCCAGTCAAAGCATGGGGGAAGGGTGCTGGCAGCAAGCCGCCTCTGCCTTTCTCAGATCGGCCAGAATTGGCCCCATGGTGGACTATGAGGGACCATATGGGACTGCATTTGTACCCTTCACACCCTGCCCTGCATATGGGTCTGAGTAGCGTCTATTCCTAAGCATTACAATAGTAGGGTACGTCTACACTAGCCCCCTAGTTCGAACTAGGGAGGCTAAGGAGTGTGACCGAAGTTGCTAATGAAGCACGGGATTTAAATATCCCATGCTTGATTAGCATAATCCCAGCCAGTTGCCATTGTGGAAACTGACTAGCCTGAAGTAACTGCCCGCGTCTATACGAGGCAGAGAAGCGGGATTCTGAGATAAACCCCTTAGTTCGAATTAACTGTTAAACCTCCCCTTGGTAAGAACTAAATCACACACGTGCGCACACACAATAGTCCTTATATTTTATTAAATTAAATCTTAAACATTACATAAATGTTTTAGTGATCAGATTTGCACCATTGTTTGAAGAAATATGAGTGGGAAAACTGATTTAAATCAATGATTTTCTTGGTGATTTAAATAATGCATTAAATCAATCCCTCCTGCTCAGCAGTACTATCACTGTCAGTCTCATTATATTGTCTCATTAGTAAAAGAATAATAGCCCCTGGCTCTTTTATAGCACTTTTTAATCCGTAGCACCCAAAGCACTTCTCAGAGGAATCAGCATCGTGTCATTCCCCTACGAGGAATTTGATACTGACCTTTAGAATGGCAGACTGCTAACCATAAAGTCTGAGGGAGCCATGGATTTGCCACATTGATGAGAGAAGCAAATTGTTAAATGCCTGGCACCGGATAATGAGTTCTGTCCACCTAGGAAAGTATATCATGAATGGGAATGGAATTAGAACTGCCCAGCCGTGGGTTTGCCTGCACTGGAGCTGAAGGTAGACCTACCTGTGCTGGCTTTGATCATGCTAGTGCATTAAAAATAGCCATGGAGTCAAAGCAGAACACAAGTACATACTGAGGATCTTGGACAGGTTCATATCTGGGGTGGCTACTAGCCTGTCTTGCCACTCATGCAGCCAAGGCTACGCTGCTATTTTTCGGTAGTAGCTCTGATCTAGCTAGCACAGTATGTTTACCCAAACTGGAAATTACAGCTCCATTTCCAGTATCATCATAGCCTATGTGTCACAGGCTCTGTACCATTGACAGCTGAAAGGTGTTTTTCCTTAAATGATAGAGACCTATGCTTTTAGAGTTGCAGGATCTGGTAGCGTGTTTAAGCAGCATGGTGTGCACTAGAGACAACCGTCAGCCCTATGTAACTGATGGTTTGTTACAATCCTTTCTGACTTCCCTGATATGAGGTCTGATTTGCTAATGTTTGTAGAATGTCTTGAATTCTTTAGATGGAAGGTGCTATAGAAATGCAAAGGATATCTAAGAATGAAATTTAATCCTCAGTGAGCCAATGAAAACTGATTTAACTATATAATCATGTATTTCTGAAGAGGGGAAGTTTTCTTTTTTAGAGTTGTGCAAAGTGCTTGCAAAAATATTCAAAACCCACAAACCTTGGCTGAATTCATGTCTCATTGCAATCACAAGACTCAGCTCTGGTTCATCAGATGTTTGGTGAAATAGCTGAGGGAACTTAGCTGTGTTAAAGCTTTTCATCCAAACCACGCAAATGTCAGTTTCCACCAACCTCTGAGCGCAATCAAGTGGCACTGTAAGGTTTTGGCTTGGATGTTTTGTGTTTACATGACCTTCAAAATGCAAAGTGAAACAGATGAGGGGGAACTCTTGCATAACGAAAGAAATAAGAAAGTTTGTGTAACAGACTGCCAAAGTGTGATCCACTAGCTGTGTCTGTTACTGCTTCTAGCTATTGGAGTTAACTGCTGAGGTCCAAGTGATAAAGGCCTGTGGCGCAGTATTGCAAACTGCAAGTTCATGCCTTGTTGATGAAGAGAGAAGTTACGGCTGCGTGATCTCATGTGACTTGAAGTCACTGGATTACACAGTGTGGTAGATTGTACGCACACTGTATTTTTATTTATGAGCTTTGTCATCTGAGGTTTGCTCCTCACAATCCACGTGTTAAACACAGAGAACCCACCTTCCTGATAAGGATTCTGGATAATTTCAGAAACATTTCCTGAACTAAGTACTTAATTAAAACTATCTTAGAGTGCATGCAAAACATAATGTTCTGTCCTGCTACATTAGACACACTGTTTTATTTGCATTTTATTTCTAAAATAAAAAGCAAAAACATTAACAACACTTGCTGATAATATAGAATACAAGGCTTAAGAAAGGCACATTCAGGTCAAATTTGTTCTTAAATGTATGGTTTTGCAAAAATTAAATTTACAAAATTTAAAATTGATTAAAAGATTCGGGATTTTTTTTTTATGCTGATCGAAACAATTAAACAGTCCCTACAATATTTACAGCCCAAACATTGCAAGTTTGTTTTAATTGCTACTGCTTCACTTGGAGCTGGTAGAAATTTCAAGATGTAGGAATTTCCTGCAGGATGGAAATTGTGTTTTCTGACTAGCTTTAATGCTGAGTACTTTGAAAAACCAGGTCCAAAGCTTCTCAGATTGAGTGCCTACAATTAGTGGATACTTTTGACCTTGTCTCTGTTACCCATTTGTAAAATGGAAATAATACTACTCCCCTCAGAGTATTGTGAAAATAAAGTAATTGATATTTGTGAAAAAATTGGCTACTCGAGTGATGAGTATAAGAGAAAAGCCTATGAGAAAGTTAATAATTCTGTCCTCAGAGCAGAGGTTGATTGGTGTGCAATCCAGAAGGTATGGAGTCATACACTGAACAATGAGTATAAAACAAAATATTCAACAGCTGCTCGTGCAATGAGCACTGTTGATGCTGTGCATTGAATGAGGAGTCATGTGGAAAAAATAGTGTGTGATAATGTAATTAAAGACTGGCCCATAATGCATAAGCAAAGGGGACCAAATTAAAATTGGGTGGGCAATCCTAATTCTGGCATTTCCTAACTTTGGAGTGCTTGACTTTGCAACCTCAATAATATTCTTTTAGTGCACTTTTTATGTATTGATTCAGTTGTTATATTGTGTAAACAAAGGAATACAAAAGATAACTAGTAAAAAATAAATTAGTCTAACTTCTTGTTGTTTCAGTAATCTGTTGATATTGCCAATAACACATCAAAGAAGATTTTAAAAATACTTGACACTGTCCTCTCGATAAACACAGTAAATGAAGTTAGCAAAACATTTTTTTGAGTAAACACTTTCCACTTCAGTTTATGCCCACATGAAAACAAAGCTAGTCAGGTTGCCCTCTTACATTGTGTCTCCAATTTCTTTCTTTTCCTCAGAACGGACGGGACGATATTGGTAGGAACAATGAATAATCTAGGTGAGGATTCCCTGCAGGTTTTTTTTGATGGTGTCATACAAAGAGGCTTCTTGAAAAAATTGTAACTCTTTTCAGAGGTGACCCCATCTAACTAGAAGATCAGGTGGTTCATGGTATGGATAATCATTACTGATGCATTGCAGGATTTGAGGGAGTGATTTTTGGTGCGCTCCTTTTTAATTCTCACAACAAATTAAAGAGATTTTTTTCCTTTTCAATGAAACCATAAAGCAGTTACTTTATTTATCTTATGTAACTTATTTGTTAAGAGAAAGACCAAGCTATTATTTTCCAGAATACAAGCAGTGATATGAAAATAAAATGAGATTTCTGGGCATCCAGATCAGGAGCTGCTCATCTCTTCCCGGTCTGGCTGTAGAAAAGGTTCTTCTTTTAGATTAGCATTGCCAGAGCTCTGCTACTGACTCTCAAAATAGTCAGAAAAGAAGCTGTTCTGTTTCTCAGACATAAAGTGCCACATATGCCCTTTCAGACTAGATGACATACTTGGAGGAAAACAGCAAGTTAACAACGAACATATATAAAGTGTCTACAGGACAGAATGCAGCATGTGAACTCTCATTTCCTCAGCACCTATAAGCCAGATCCTGAGCCCAGTATGGTGCCCTAAGAGAGCAGCCATGAATCTTTCACTCCATGAGGGAATCTCCAGCAACTGTTGAAAAGGCAAATCCAACTCTACGGCATCTCTCCACAGCAGGTGTAAAATGCCCACTGAGGCGGCTTGGGAAGGAGACAGAGCACCTGGGGATTCCTACCAGGTGTGTGAAAGTCCTTTATGTGCTGTTACGAGATGGTGCAAATTAGATTAGCACTGAGGCTGCTCTAACTTATGCAAGCAGTTCTCATCATTCCTGCGTAATCACAAAAGTGTTGCTTTGCCTCCCTACATCTTAAATTCCTCCACCCAGGCCAGCTCAGCCAGATGCAAGGATTGGTCCTTATACTTTGCATCCTCTCAGAGACCTGTGCCCAAACATCCAGGCCAGGTTTGCCACACTCAGTGGTACTAGCCCAGTAAACAGAATGGTAGCTACATATGACACAGGAAGAGATGGCTGAGTTACATACTGATCTGAACACTGCCAGCACAGAAACATTTCCTGAAAAGCCACAGTTCTCTGGAAGAGTTGGTGAGGATGGTCGTTTCCTTATTGAGCGTTCCAGTTAAGAAGGCAGTATTATTAATTATCTGAATATTGGCCAATTGTAAAGAATGTATTTCCTTTCCCTGAGACACATGTAACTTCATCTCAGAAGTTGTAGAGATCCCTGAAATGGGATGCCAAGATTTCAGGCCATTTTGTTAAATCTTAATTGCGGTTGTATTTTGAAGCTGGAAAGGCAGTGTGGTCTCATGTTAAGAGCAGGCGACTGAGTCTCGGAATGCAGAGGTGTGTGGGCAATGAAACAGAGGCTGAAGCTTGCAAGACTGAGATTTGTAGCAGCCCAAGCTCTAGTGCAAATTACAGCACATATTCTTGAAAATTTGTATTTAATTGAAAATTGGGTTTTCAACTAAATAGACATTTTTCATAGTAGGTATGCACTTTCCTCAATTCTTTTTAGAATATAATAAAAAGGCCAAAACCTGATTTTTTCCCCAGTTTTCAGGTACAAGTTCTCAGTTACAAAAAATATGCATTTTTGAACACCATGCGCACAACACAGATGCAGGAAAAAAACCTCACTTTCCACCCAGCTCTATTTGCAACTCACTGCCCCTGAAGACTGCACGTACTGGTTCACTTCCCTCCATCCCCTCTTCCTCTGCTGCTAAGATGGACATAAGCACTTTTACATTATTTCTGATGGGCTCTCTCTGTTTGCTATCTGCTTCACTGGAGAAGAGAAACATCTGCAATAAAAAAAATAAAATGATAATAGTGGGAGATGGAGGCTGAAGGAAAAATACTCAGACCTTAAATGCTATCTGCTGTCAATAGCCATCCTTGTTAAATGTGCCTAGGTGATTTGGTTATTGGCAGCTACTAAAATCCTGGCTCTCAAAGATGTTTGGCTCATGTGTGTAACTACCATTTCTGAGAACAGGCCTATTGGCAGCAGATACATCTTTAGTGCAATAAGCTTCAATGTCTTTTCCAATAATATTTCTGCAAATGAAGCTCAACATGCAATAAGGAGGACTTCAAATCCATAATTGTTTGAAATATGAATTAAATGTGTAGGCACCAACAGAGGACAAAGTCTGGGGTTCCGGTGACAATATATATTACTTCATTGCTCTGGAGAGCAGTACTGAATTTAGAAAAGAACACAGAAATAAACTTCCCCTGCCAGTGGGGGAAAGAAATCCTGACAGCCAGCCACACAGGAAACACAGTACAGATCCCATGATGTTTATTTGTGGCCCCCTTCCTGCCTTGCCACATTAGCTGTTACCATCACTTACTGTTTGAAGTCTAACTTAGGATGTTAAGTTGCCTGAGGGCAGGCCTTTGCATTTTTATGCTTCTATGATGCATCTTACGCATCTCACAGGACTGTAAAAAGACATAGCATATTCCTCAGTGTAGAAGGCCATTGATGCCCCTGACCAGATTCTTTAAAAAAAACAAACAAACAAACAAAAAAAAACCACACACACACACACACACACAAACACAACAACCACCCTAAACAGTTTTTACAAATCCACCCTGAATTTTATATGAGTATCAGTGTATGCTGGACAGGACACACAGGGCCAAATTCTGCTCTTGGTCACAGGTATGTAAGCCCACTGATGGGGATGCAACTTAAGAGTTTGTCCCATGGAAATAAAGACCCTGACTCTGCATGGATCTATCCAGATGGACTCCTCCATCTGAGCAGAGCATCACTGATTTTAATAGCACTCCACCCAGAAGTCCCCATACACTTCTCAGTGAGGGGGCCAAATTTAGTTTTCACATAGCTGCCCTGCCAGGTGAATATACCTATTGGCTCCTTATGTAAAACATGGAGTAAAGAGATCTAATTCTCAGTTGCCCTGCACCTCCCACGGTCTGTTATACCAATTGGTAGAGTCTGCACTCACTTTGCATGTGTGCAAATTATTCTACACAATGCAGGGCAAAGGAAGATCTGGCCTAGAATGTTTGAACAACAAGTTCCCAACAACCTTATTCTCAGTATGGTTCTTAAGATCCCCTCAGTGCCTAGGTTTTCAGAGCTCCACATTTTGTTCTGTCATGACTTTCCAAAATGGTTCCCTCTTCTTGCCTAGAGGCCAGCTATGTCCATAAAGACTTTTCTGTTCAATTGTGATGGTGTACGTCTTATGAAGCCTAATTGTTTTAAAATACCATATTAGTGTATGAGTGAAGAGTAGTACAGCCAGTTAGTGACAGAGAAGGGGGTGAAACTTAAGAGTCTTAGCCTCCCAGCAGCAGAACTTCAAAGGAACACGACCAGTAATGGGCAGAGGTATTTTGGGTTCTGGGTTCCCCTATAAGGACACCTGGTGCCACCATGCAATGAAACCCTTCCTAGTGCAGTGAGCATAGATAGTTTGTACCTTGAGAAAATACTTAACACAATCTCATTCAGAGGAGCATCAGTTTGAGCACACAAAAATACAATAGCTATTGCAATTCCAGCATTTAAAACACACACACCCCAGAAACGGGCTTTATTAAGTATGGGGCACTCGGCATAAGAAAGAGTGGAAAGGGGACTAGGATAAGAAGAGATAAAAACAATTCTACCCCTCCCAATATTTACAGCCAGTACACACCATCCTGCTCCCTCCCAGCACCAGCCTAACAAGTATAAGCTCAGTCTTTGATAGGTACTGCAGAGCTGAATGTCAGAGGCGGGCTTACAACAAAAGAGCAAAACAAACAAGGGTATTCTGACAAAGCACGCACACCACGGATGGAGAGATCATCCTTGCTGCTCTGGTCCAGAATCACATATGGAATTAAGACGGCACCTGACGGTAACTCTCCTAAGTCTCCTGAGGTTTTGATCTCTGCTGAGATGACATTGTTAAGTGTCCCAGAAATCCACAAAGGACTCAGCCTGTCCTTGAATAGGAATGTAGAAGGAGGTCCTCCGTGGCTGTGATCTCTCTCTTCCCGCTACACTCCATACACAGTCAAAACTGAAAGTAAAACCAACCCTTTTGTCTCCGAATTCTGGGTATATATGAGGATCAGCTCTGCAAGGCCAATGCCCCTTCCTTTGTCATTGTCCCTCTCTGCCAGGACTCATCTGCTCCCACTTCCTGGCATGACCCTCCTCACACCAGATCATTGTAGTTTTCCTCTTCCAGGCGGTATGTATCAACAGGGGCGGATGAGAGTTTTGCGGGGCCTAGGGCAGCACAATTTCGTGGGGCCCCCCTTTGAAGAAAAAATAGAAAAAAGGCATCAAATGTGCAAATTGAAGGCTATTTGCATATTAAATGTGAATTGGGTAAATTTGATAGAAACTTAATTTAGTTGGATAATTTTATTTTAATTATATTGTAATTCATTCTTAAACAAAATTCTGCATTAATAATGAAAAATTTTCATTTGTATTTAAGTCTATTATAGCTGTCTAGCTCTTTTGGCAGCACATTCTTCAATTATGGCATTAAAGTCCATTTCTTTACACAGATAATTTTCAATCAATATAATCGAAAGACCTACAAAACACTCCTGGCTCATAGTAGATCTTATGTAATTCTTTATTAGTTTCAATTTAAAGTGCCCACTCCTCCAGTAGCCCCCCACTGATTATGTGAGCTACTCCTCCTCATCCCCTCTCCTAACACCTCCCTCTATACACCTGCCCTGCCTCTCTCCTCTGGTGCTGGTCCCTCCCCTGCAGGTGTCTTCCCTTCTGCTTCACCCCAGAATCCCTTGGCACCTGCACCTTCCCTTAGCCCTGCACCCTCCTGGTGTCTCCCCCTTCCCTCACTGCCCCTACCCCCTTTGCCCTCTTTTTCCCTGATGCCCACCCCCTTACCACCGCCTGCCCCCATTCCCCTCATGCCCCTGTGCCCTCACACGACTTGCTCCATCCCCACCTTCCTCATGCCCACCCCTTCTTTCAAGCCTTATCCCAGCACCTCCCCCTCCAGTCCCCAATACCCTTCCCTTCTCCTCTCCCAGCATCACCCTGTCCCCCCTCCCACTGACACCTCCCATCCTGCCCTTTTCCTCATTGTCTGCACTTGGCCCCCAGGCATTTGTCTCTCCTCCACATGGTCCCTTGGTTCCCCAAGGCCACGCCCAAGGCCAAGCCCACCTTCTGCCTTCCAGTTTGGGGACCCATGTGCCGGACCAGGCGGTGCAACACTGGGCTGCACAGTTTTAAAGTCCCGGGCCGTGACGTCATGCCACGTCCGGGTGTCTCCCCTCCCAGCTGTTGTGCGGCATTTCAGCATGCCGCACACGCGCTCCCTTGGCCCCACATGGCCTGTACTGGCTGGTGCCGGGGAATTTAAAGTGCGGGGCTACGGCGCTCCATCACAAATCCCCCTCCTCCTCCAGCAGCTACCAGCTGGCCCTTCGGCCAGCCCTTCGGCAGACAGCCCACCAGGAAATTCCCGGTATCCTGCTGGGCCAGTCCGCCCCTGTAAAAAACACTGGCACTGGCACAGGGCCTATTGAAGCGCGGGGCCCGGGGCAGCCACCCCGCTCGCCCTGCCCTATATCCGCCGCTGTGTATTAAAGTCTATGAGGGTCCACTGTCCCAGGCACTCTTCATACTTGTTGTCCCTTAATGCTGCCACTTCCCCAGGGGCTAATAGGGGAACCCAGATCCACCCTCTACACTGGTTCCAGCCATGGACTCTACAACAAGCAAGCATGGTCTGCACTGCTATATCCCTAGACTGCTCCTTATCTTGCCTTCCCTCACCTGGAAAGTGATTGCAGCCTCTCTTTCTGCAGCTCCTTCTGTTCTCAGCTACTGAGCTTTATACAGGTCCACCCTGTTCCTATCCAGCTAAGCATCATCTTTAATTTGTCCTCGCTCCCTGGCTCCTCCACACTGTGCAGCCTAGGAAGTTAATTGGCCCGCCCAGGCACCTGAACCTTTCAGAGTGAACACCCCATCAGATACCCTCTCCAATGGGGTTATAAGCTCCCAGCCATGCACTGGCAAATTTGGTGCATCCATGACATCATCTAATGCAGGCAGGGGTGGGCAAGATACAGTTGGCAGGCTGGATCTGGCCTGCCACACCATTTGATCTGGCTCATGACTCACCTTGCCGCACCCCCACCCTCAGGCCAATTGAGGCTTGAGGTCAGGAGAGCACACAAAGTCTCTTCCTCTTGCCAGGGATGCAAGGCACCTAGAGGGAACCGCTAGCTGTTTAAAATGGCTAGCAGTTCCCTCTGGGCACTGGGCACCCTGGCACGGTGGGGGCAGAGGGCCAAGAAATATTGTGTGCTACCCAACCCTGCGTAGGAGCACACAAAGTCTCCTCCACCCCTGCCACCCCCACACACAGTGCCAGAGGGAACCATCCCTTCTGCCTAACATATTCCACCTGATGCTCCACCCCTTCCGGTAGCCAAGCTGGCCCAGGAACCACTACCAAAATTGTTGCCCACCCCGATCTAATGAGACCTGAAGAAGAGCTCTATATAGCTCAAAAGCTTGTCTCTCCCACCAACAGATTGGTCCTATTAAAGATATTACCTCGCCCACATCTCAGTATTGTCAATTCTAATTGGTCTAACCAGCCAAGCAGAACATAACTTTGAAAAAGTGTCCACTGAAAAATGTCCACTGCCACATTATAATAGTTCTAGCTCGGAGGCACAGAAATCAGTTCCCCACATTTTATCATGTGAAACTCAAGAGGGTACTCTGTGACTCATATATATATATGCAGCAATGTAGAAGGCAAACATAGGAAAGACTAGTGATAGAAATGTAGCCATGTTAGTCTGGGGTAGTTGAAGCAAAATGCAGGACAATGTAGCACTTTAAAGACTAACAAGATGGTTTATTAGATGACGAGCTTTTGTGGGCCAGACCCACTTCCTCAGATCAAATAGTGGAAGAAAGTAGTCACAACCATATATACCAAAGGATACAATTAAAAAAATGAACAAATATGAAAAGGACAAATCACATTGCAGAACAGGAGGGCGATGGGGGGGGGGAAGGAAGGAAGGTAAGTGTCTGTGAATTGATGATATTAGAGGTAGTGAGAGTGGGATGTTTGTGAGTTAATGGTATTAGAGGTGATAATTGGGGAAACTGTCTTGGTAATGGGTGAGATAGTTCAAATGTTTGTTAAGTCCTTGTTGGCAAGTGTCGAATTTTAACATGAATGACAGTTCAGAGGATTCCCTTTCAAGTGCAGATGTAAAAGGTCTTTGTAGCAGAATGCAGGTGGTCAAGTCATTGAGAGAGTGTCCTTTCTGGTTAAAATGGCAAGAAACTGTTTTCTCTTTGTGATCTTGTCTGATATCTGTTTTGTGGGCATTAATCCTTTGGCGAAGTGTCTGAGATGTTTGTCCAATGTACATAGCAGACGGACACTTTTGGCACATGATAGCATAGATTATATTTCTGGATGCGCAGGAATATGTGTTCTTGATCTTATAACTCACTTGGTTAGGTCCAATAATGCTATCAGCAGAATGAATATGTGGACAAAGATGGCAACGGGGTTTGTTGCAAGGGAAGGTACCAGGGTTGGTATTAGTGTGGTATGTCCTGTGGTGGTTGGTAAGAATCATCTTGAGGTTAGGTGGTTGTCTATAGGAGACTATGGGTCTGTCTCCCAGAGCCTCTTTGAGTATGGTATCCTGTTCCAATATAGGCTGTAGTTTATTGATAATGTGTTGGACAGGTTTAAGTTGGGGGTTGTAGGTGATGACAAGTGGTGTTCTATTGTTGGTTTTCTTGGGTCTGCCTTGAAGTAGATGGTTTCTAGGTATTCGTCTAGCTCTTTCAATTTGCTTTTTTATTTCTCTGGGTGGGTAGTTGAGATTTATAAATGCTTGGTAGAGATCCTGAAGCTTCTGGTCTCTGTCAGTGGGATTAGAGCAGATGCGGTTGTATCGAAGGGCTTGGCTATAGACGATGGATCGCGTGGTGTGTTCTGGATGGGAGCTGGATGCATGTAGGTAACTGTATGAGTCGGTGGGTTTTCTGTAGAGAGTGGTGTCTAATTTTCCATTGTTGATTTGTATGGTGGTGTCCAGGAAGTGGATCTCTCGTGTAGAATGGTTCAGGCTGAGGTTGATGGTGGGGTGTAGGTTGTTGAAATCTCTGTGGAATATCTCCAGTGTTTCTTGGCCATGCGTCCAGATCATAAAGATGTCATCGATGTACCGTAGGTAGAGGAGGGGTGAAAGGGGACGGGAGTTGAGGAAACGTTGTTCTAGGTCAGCCAAAGTAGATTGTTCTATCTACTTCCCAAGATCCATAAACCTGGGCACCCCGGAGATTTCAACAACCTACACCCCACCATCAACCTCAGGGGCAAATCTGTAAGACCCATGCTTCTTTCCAGTTATTAGTAAACCTTCAGACCCTTAGTTCACATGGTGTTTTGCAAAGAAATGGTGATAAGACTCTTTATCAGACGAGTTGCCATTGTGGTGTCATGAAAAATACAAACAAGTAAGGAGATGAGATTGGGAAAAGCAAGTGTTAGACAAACATTTATGGGTCAAATTCAGCACCCAATTATAGTGGAGCAATTGCTGAGGAAGTCTAGCGTTGGATTTATACCAGAGTCCTAGAACAGAATTTAACCCATGTGTTTTGAACTATAAATTTCATGTGGATGTTGTCAGCTTGAAATCACTCGCTTGCTCTCTTCTCTCTTTCTATATGGTGGGAGAATACAGTCAGCATGAGGGCTGCAGTAAATGGCCTAGGAGTGGAGGATGGGGGTGGGAGCAAACCAAAAAAGTGGAGTTTGAAGAAAGTGATTGAAAGCAGAGGGGGAAGACATTAGGTGCAGAGGAGTTAGGGAAGCTGTTACAGATGTAAAAGGAGGCGTTAAAGCATGTGTGCCTGTGTGTTTCTGTGTGCGTGCCTGTTGTATCAAAATTTTAAAAAGAAACAGGGAGGCTGGAATCCCCTACACAATCTTCAGAATATCTCACACACCCATGCACTAAAATAGGTTTGGGGCTTCGTCGCCTAATCTTTGCAACCTACAGTGAGAAAAAAGATGCCAGCAGCTATTAGGTCATCAGTAAGGACAACTTTAGCTGACTATTGATGTCAGAATCCCACAATATAGTGCCATGAACCCAGTTTAGTGGGCAAGGAACTGATTAGGGATGCTCTGTTCCCAAATGCTTTTTAATAATGAAAATATGCCCTAACTATGGGACTCCCATATTAAAATCCACATTGGGGTCTGGCCTCCCATGTGTAACTGGAGGTGGCTTTTGCTAGAAACCAAGAGGCCAACAACAACAACAAAATCCCTCCGGGGTGGGTGCAACAGAGCCCAGTCACAAATCCAAAATACCAACCCGAATCAATGGAGCTTCTTCTCTCCAAGTCTCTCAATGCCTGTTGCACACCTGTAATCAATTTATGCAGCTGGAGAGACTGAGGCACCAAAATCTTAGGGGACTTGTCTGAAGTAACACAGAAAGCCTGTGGCAGAGGCAGGAATAGAATCCAGATGCCTGCTTTGACATCCAGAGCTTCATAATACCTACATTGTATATAGCACATTTCACCTGTGGATTACAAGGACACTTTGCTAAAAGGGTACATGTGATTATCCCCATATTGCAGGCAGAGAAGCTGTCTCAGGAAGATAAAGTGAGTTGTCCAGGTCACACAGCAAGCCAATGGCAGAAGACCCAGGCTCTTTGAATACCACTCCTTGGGCCATAGCCTCTGGGCCACAAAAAAAACAACAACATAAGAACGGCCATACTGGATCAGATCAAAGGTCTATCTAGCCCAGTATGCTGTCTCCCATCAATGGCCAATACCAGATGCCCCTGAGGGAGGGAACAATAGGTAATCCTCACATGCTCCCTCTCCTGTCATCCTTTTCCAGACACCATTCCTACCCACCCTGGCTGATAGCCATTAATGAATCTATCTAGCTCTTTTCTGAACCCTGGTAAAGTCCTAGTAATCACCACATCCTCTGGCAGGGAGTTCCACAGACTGACTGTATACTGAGTGAAGAAAAACTTCCTTTTGTTTGTTTTAAACCTGCTGCCTGTTAATATAATTTGGCAACTGCTAGTACTTATATTGTGGGAATAAGTAAATAATTTTTCCTTATTCACTTTTTCCACACTGGTCATGATTTTATATATCTCTTTCATATCCCCCGTTAGTCTTCCTTCTTCTAAGTTGAAAAGTTAAAGTCATTTTAATCTCTTTTCATATGGGATCCATTCCAAAACCCTAATCATTTTGTTGCCCTTTTCTGAACCTTTTCCAATGCCTATATATCTTTTTTGAGATGAGGCGACCACATCTGTATGCAGTATTCAAGATGTGGGTGTACCATGGCTTTGTATAGAGGCAATAAGATATTCTGTCTTATATTCTTCCCCCTTTTTAATGATTCCTAACATTCTATTTGCTTTTTTGACTGCCGCTGCACACTGAGTTGATGTTTTCAGAGAAATACCCACATTGACTCCAAGATCTACTCTCTTGAGTAGTTGTAGCCAAATTAGTCCCTGTTATATTGTATGTATAGCTGGGATTATTTTTTCCAGCATGCATTACTTTACACTTATCAACGTTAAATTTCATTTGCCATTTTGTTGTCCAATCACTTAGTTTGATGAGATCTTTTTGAAGCTCTTCACAGCTCAGTTTTGGTCTTAACTATCTTGAGCAGTTTGCTATCATCTGCAGATTTTGCCACTTCACTGTTTACCCCTTTCTCTAGGTCATTTATACATAAGTTGAATAGGATTGGTCCCAGGACAGACGTTTGGGGGACTGCACTAGTTACCTCTCTCCACTTGGAAAACTTACCATTTATTCCTATCCTTTGTTTCCTGTCTTTTAACCAGTTATCAATCCATGAAAGGACCTTCCCTCTTACCCCATGACAACTTATTTTACCTAAGAACCTTAGTGAGGGACCATGGCTTTCTGGAAATCAAAGTATACTATATCCACTGGATCCCCCTTGTCCACATGTGTGTTGACCCCCTCAAAGAACTCTAGCAGATTAGTAAGGCATGATTTCCCTTGACAGAAACCATGTAGACTTTCCCTCAACAAATTATGTTCATCCAAGTGTCTGATAATTTTATTGTTTACTATAGTTTCAACTAATTTGCCCGATACTGGCATTAGACTAACAGGTCTCTAATAGCCAGGATCACCTCTAGAGCCCTTTTAAAATATTGGTGTCATATTAGCTATCTTCCAGTCATTGGGTACAGAAGCTGATTTAAAGGATAGGTTACAATCCACAATTAATAGTTCTGCAATTTCACATTTGAGTTTTCAGAACTCTTGGGTGAATGCCATCGGGTCCCAGAGACTTGTTACAGTTAACTTTTATCAATTTGTTCCAAAACCTCCTCTAATTACATATATTTTGTACCCTGGTATGATTGTGTCCCGTTGATTGTCCTCATTCCACCAAGTTTCCATGATGCCTATTATATCAATAGCCTCCTTTAATATGAGACACATTAGTTCACTTATCTTATTGTTTAGACTTCTAGTGTTTGCGTATAGGTACTTTACAAATTTGTCACTGTTTATCTGTGTGCCATTTCCTGATGTGTTAGACTCTTTCATTTGATTGTGTCTCATCTGATCTGACCCATATTTCCATCCTTTCCTCCTAGCACAGAGGTGAACTTCACCCATTGTCACTGCTTTGCAGCTGTTCATGTTACTAAGCAATGTTGTCTAGCAGTCTCAGAGAGGCCTCTACCAAACCCCAGCATCAAATGCCCCCAAACACTGGGACTGTGCAGGTATAAATTCCATCACCCTCTGTCTCCAATGGGCTAGGCAACAACTGTGGCTCAAGAACCTGGAAATTTGGGATCTGGTTCCAGTTTTGGGCTCAAGCTGCTCTGTAGTTCCAAATCCCAGTGTTTGGGGAAATTTAATCAGTGAGGTGCAGGAAGGAAAATTCAGAGAGTGAAAAGCACAAAATCCAACTGCAGGGAGAATTCAGGGAATCATTAACAGATCAGGGGTTTGGCCGGGACAACGTGGTTAACATCCCTAGTCCTGCAAAAGTTGCTATAGGCTATTTAATAAACACAAGTGAGCAGGACCTCAATTGGACATCTTAACCAAAGAGACATGTGCTGTCAGCTCCACAGTGTCCCAACTGGGCCAAGGGTTCTCTCCTTCAGTTCTGGTCTATGCTACATAGAAAGGTCAAAATAAGATACGCAACTTCAGCTATGTAAATTATGTAGCTGTAGTCAACGTATCTTATATCGTATTTCCACACCATACACACTGCAGGAGATCAATGAGAGCAAATGCTCCCATGTCTTCCTTTACTCCTTGGCTACGCCTAGACTGGCATGATTTTCCGCAAAAGTTTTCCATTAAAAGCATTTGCGGAAAAGAGCGTCTAAATTGGCAGGGATGCTTTTCCGCAAAAGCACTTTTTGCAGAAAAGCGTCCGTGCCAATCTAGACGCGCTTTTGCGCAAAACAAATCTGAGCTCTCTACACTGGCCCTTTTGTGCAAAAGCTTTGCACAAAAGGGACTTTTGCCCAAATAGAAGCAGCATAGTATTTCTGCAAGAAGCACTGATTTCAGACAGTAGGAAGTCAGTGTTCTTCCGGAAATTCAAGCAGCCAGTATAGACAGCTGGCAAGTTTTTCCGCAAAAGCAGCTGCTTTTGTGGAAAAACTTGCCAGTCTAGACATAGCCCTTGTGAGTAGCAGGAGTACTGGTGCCAATGGGGGCACCCTTTGAGTTTGATCTAGTGGGTTTATACTACACCCACTAAATTGAACCCCAGAAGATCAACTGCAGCAGAGCTGATCTTCCATGTAGTGTAGACATACCCCCAGGGAAAAGAGAACCATTTAGGACCCAACACTGCACCACTGAAGTCAAAGGGAGCATTAATGTTGAGCTCAATGGCAAACAGGCTTTGGCCGTAAATCACTAGGCTCATTCCTGCAGTATCTAGGCAGTATTGGAGCCTCCCATATGAATACAGATACCATCCCAGCCCTGCTTAGCTTGTGAGATCAAGCCAAACAAGCCAAGGCTCTTGCCAAGTGGGAAGGATAAGAATATGGGTGCACATGTTCCTTCCGTGAACTGGGCCAGGCCTGTGGGTGGCGGAACTGGTGGGAAATTAGCTGAAGGGACTCCGTGTGTGTTTCCAGCCCCTAATCCTCTGTAAAACTTGTTGACAATGATACTGAAGCCAGGCAGCTTGGGGGGGACAAACAGCTTGACTGGTTAAAATTCTGTTCTCTGGCCACCCACACCATGGAAGCCAGCAAGCAGTTGGTTTCTGATGGAAAAAAAGCAGTTCCTGAGGCATGAAACTTCTCTGCTATTTGACTATAACAGGCGTGAATGGAGCTTTGCTAACACCCCATGCCTGCAGCAGGACTTATAAGTCACTGACACTATAACATCTGTCTGTGATGCTTTGTACTATACAGTCTCTATAAATTAATAGAAGATATCAGTTTTGAGAGCAACTGTTTTACTTGTTATTTTGCTGTATGTTATAGTCCCGGAACCTTAAAATGCCACCTGCTGTGCAGTGAGGAAGAGCCCTTATAAAGGAATTCAGTGTTATTCAGCAGAATTGATCCCTTTTCTCCCCTAGTGGGGAAAAACCCCTTATAGAAGAACTGGAATTTTAAAGAACCAGGATTGAACAAGACAAGATTATCATACATAGCATGATCAAGAAAAGGTCAATTAGGTGAGTAGTTCTTCCATCTAAATATTTGCCTAGTTTTACAACAGGCTACATAAAAATCAGTGAAGTCAGTGCAAACTAAAATGTCATAGCAGAATTAAACAAGTTATTGTGTCTGTACTGCACACTAATGTAGATACAATATTTATATTCTGATTTATTTTATTATATGGTTAAAAATGAAAAAGCAAGCAATATTTCAGTAATAACGTGCGGTGTCATTTGTATTTTTAGGTCTGATTTTGAAAGCAAGTAGTTTAACTGAGGTGAAACTTGGGCTACACAAGACAAATCAGCCTCCTGAACAGGAGTCTGGAAAGATGAGAGCCTCACTGATTTAGGTCATCAAGTCTATTATACATTTTCTTCTAAAGGATCCAAAAGTGCTTTCTGAGTTGTCCATGAACGGCCCTTGGTTATATACACCATCCCATCTTAATCACTGAGGTAGCAAGAATGTAACTCGGGGCAGAATTTGGCCTTGTACTTAGAGAGCATTCATTTACCACTGAAGTGCAGACATTCCTGGATTGGAATATGGCAGGTATCCAACATGAGAGTAACCCACACACCAGCTCAGCGTGGTGTACTAAAGCAGCAGCAAACCAGTTAAATTCAGAGAGGACTTGAAGAACTAACACTAAGCAGTATTCTGGAAACCTGTTGTATCATAGCTAACCTAACACATACCCACAAAGAAGGAATGGGTAGAATTTCAGGGGATTACATGGCATACTTCAGAGTCAAAGGACTAGACTGCTGCTTATTTTCCAGATTAGCACAGACTGAATATGGAGAAGTGGCCACATCAAGAAATGCAAATCCTGTACAAAGCATGATGATGGGAGAGAATCAGTTGTGTTCACGTTTTAACGGGAAGTTTCTCTGTTTCATCTTCGTGTTCATGTATCCCCATACTAGCAGACTTATCCGCTGTTGGGGCATCCAGGGACATGGGAGCAGGAGCTAGCCCATGGAGGGAGCCAAAGATTTGGGGGATCTTGCAGGCCTCCCCCACTGGCAGTCCCCAGGCCTGGCCTGGGGAGGTGCGGGTGAGGAAGGAGGTGGCCTCACAGGCCTCCCCCGCTGGTGCTCCCGAGGGCTGAAGAGGGCCATGCAGGCCTGCCCTGCTGGCACTCACCAGGCATGCGGGGCCATGCTAGCCTCCCCCACTGCCATTCCCCAAGGCCTGAGGTGGGAGAAAATGAGGGACATGCAGGCCTCCCCCTACCGGTGCTCCCTGGTCTGGGGGAGTGGGCCTGAAGGGAGGCCTGTGCAGGCTGTCCTGAAGAGACCACACTGGGGCTGTGTCTACACTGGCGCGATCTTGCGCCAAAGCGGCCACTCTTGTGCAAAACTTGCTTCCTGTCTACACTGGCCATGTGTTCTCGCGCAAGTAAACTGATGTTCTACTGTATAAAATCAGGGCTTCTTGCGTGAGAACTATGATGCTCCCACTCAGGAATAAGCCCTCTTGCGCAACTGTTCTTGCACAAGAGGCCAGTGTAGACAGGCAACATGAACTTCTTGCGCAAGAAAGCCCTATGGTTAAAATGGCCATCAGAGCTTTCTTGTGCAAGAGAGCGTTTACACTGGCATGGATGCTCTTGCGCAAAGGCGCATGCCAGTGTAGACGCTCTCTTCTGGAAGAGTTCTTGCACAAGAAGCTGCCAGTGTAGACGTAGCCTTGGTGTTCCAGTGTGGGGCGGCCGGGGCTGAGCAGGCCAGCCCTGGTGGTGTTCCCGGGAGGATGGGGAGGAGTAGGAACATGGTGATGAGGGAGGGGGAGGAGGAGGCCACATACCACTGGCAAACAAGCTGGCAGAACCCCATCCCCAGCTGGCCACACCATCAGCGGTGCCTGCAGTGGTTACTCTACAGGGTAGTTCTCCCCTGCACTTGCTGCCCCCAGTGGTGAATGAGTATGAAGATTACATCCCCCCCCCTCTTTCCCCCTCCCCTTCCGTGTAATAGAAAACTATCAAATTCCATATGCATCCCATTGCCCTGGCACTCGCAAAGCCTGACCTTGCTGTAAGTTACAATAAGAGGAAGATGTGTACCTAATGTAGCAGTCCTAGCTCTTTCCATTTAGGAAGCATTCTTGAGCAACCAGACTCACACATGGATGGACGGACAGAGACAGCTGCCCAAACTCTAAAATATATAGTAGATATGGAGGCCACCCTCATCTTCACCGTTCTGGACACCACAGAGAGAACACTGGTTTCTATACCCTCCAAAGTATCCCTCCCCCTCTGAAGATCTTATCAGAAGCTTAGTCACTGGTAATAAAGCTTCTGATGCTATGAATTTTACAGCCATCTTTGTGCTGCTGATACTCATGATTTTATTCAAAAACATCTCACAATATATGATTTTAAACTCCTGGAATCATGCCGTTGCATGAGTCTCATCATTTTATGGTTTCTAACTTTAGAACAGCTTGTAAACATGACCCATCTGCCTCCAAGAAATTCCAAAGCTGAAAAGTGGGGGGGAGGGGGGGGAAGACACATCATGGAACATTTTATTTTAATCTCATAATTTTGGGGGACCTAAATTATGATGTTTGAATGTTTGCTATTGGCAAAACCATTTGTCAGGAGAGCTTTCCAATATATGTAACAGACGCACACACTCCGATTCTCCACCCTGCTTACTTTCTAGGGAGTTACACTTGGGTAACAGTGGAAAATCTGCCCCACTGGATGTAATTTACAGTTCAGATAATAATGCTTTAAATAGCATCAGTCAGGCAAGGATCTCTGGCTAAGTATTTCCAGAGTGCACCAATATCTAGGCACTAGTGGTTACTGGAAACATCAACCATCACATATCCTGGATATATAAATGCTAGAACTAATTTGAAAAAAAAAATCACCACAGAAAATTGTAGACCCTGTCAAGAACCTCAAGTTTTGGATGGAAAAAAAGTCACTTTTTAATGTATGTAGACCCTGAAAATTGTCATTTAGCTGAAAATCCAGTTTTCTGTCACAGACCAGTTTCAAGTGGGAAAACCTTCCCCTGAAACACATTTTATAATTGATTATATGTTAGAGTGCTCTGAACAGGGCAGTCCCCAGAAGAATGAGTCTAGCCTACTCTCATTTGCACTGGAGTTAACTATCGACATCAGTGTAGCTACATCAGATCAGTGTAATACTGGGGCAAGTGAGAGAAGAATCACACCCAATGTCTGACCCTAAGGTTTATGGTCTAAAAGCCTGTTCGTATGCATTGCAGGTGTTCAGCACACCTCAGGATCAGGCTGTAAATTTAAGGGAGCACAGAGGACCACAGTGATTTATTTAAGATCACACCATGTCCATGTCACAATGAGCATTAGAGTACAGGGGACTGAATCTGTCCTCACCTATGCTCATGTAAATCTGGAGTAACTAATGAAGTTATTCTGAATTTCACTTGTTTTGACCCAGTATATGGCCCTTATATCTCCTGGATTCCCCACTCATCATAATGTCTCGCCCATAGTTCATCACAAATAATAGTCTCCCTAAAAAATGTCTCAATTTTTGAATCTGTAAAATGGTGAGGGTACTTAGTGCCCTTAAAGGCTATAGGCTAGATTCTCACTTGGTGTAAATTATGTTTCCACTGATGTCAATAGAACTCCATCCATGTACAGCATCTGAGGATCAGGGCCTAATATGTTATATTCACATGCTCATCACTGGAGCAAATATTTTCATCCCAATGTTATAGTTGAAAAAACTGCAATAGTTTTGGACTGGCATGGAGAAATCTTACCCACTTTCCCAGAAAATAAAGGTGATATGTCAGCACCACCCTACTCACCAAGAACCTGAAGCTTATGTCAGGTCTACAGTAGGGGACAGCCTAAGATATGCACCTCCAGCTAAAAGAATAGGGTAGCTGCAGTCAACGTACCTTAGTTCATATTTCTGCAGCATTCTCACTGTGGGAGGTCGATGGGAGAAACGGTCAACATCCCTTACTCCTCATGACTTGGTGGAGTATTGGAGTTGACAGAAGCTCAATCGGCGGTTGATTTAGTGGGTTCCTACTAGACCCGCTAAATCATATCTTTGGAGATCGATCTCTGCAGGGTTGATCTCCTAGTAAGTGGAGACAATTCCTCAATGTCTGCTCCCATGCTTCAAGGGAAAGAAAGAAAAAGCACTGCAGATTAACTATAACCAACCTGCAAGCTCCAGAATAAAAAAGGAACAAATGGCACTGTGGGAATCTGAGTTTTATTTTACCTTGTTTCTGAAGCCAATAGAGAGATTTGTCTGAAACTCAAGAAAATAGAGCTCTCTCGCGCGTACTATGAATCACTCAATTTCACCTGCTGAGAGGTTCATTCAGGTTCTTTTTATTACAAAATAAAAGAAAATGGCAAAGAGGCATCCTGGCTTCACCATGGGGAGCTACGAATAAAGAGCTCTACAGACCCCACAGGGGTCTCCCTCTCCTGTGCTCAGAGCCTTGTCCCACCTGGAAATTAAACATGTCTCTGCCAGTGCAAGACTGACCTCTACTCAGCACCACTCAGCCCTGCTCTGGGGGTGGTAAAGAGATACACAACCCCAGCAGGAGCTCTGGAACACGATCGGTTTGTAAGATGTTGGGCACAGCTTTGGCAGAGCATCTGACTCAAAGTATGGGAGGCAGAGCACTAGTTCTATCCTCCTCCCTTTAAGAGGCTAATATCACTGCAGTTAGAATTGGAATTGTCATGTTTCTGGTTATAACAGTGCAGTGTTGCTTGGTCTTTGCACAGGACCCAAGGGAAGGTTCCTTGAATGCACTCTCTCACATCCCACACTATGGTCATCCACACCAAGGTTAGCCTGGTAACAGATAGTGCTGCGTCCAGTCTATTTTGAAACTTCCTTAAGTTTAGGAACTAAGGGTATGTCTACACTACCCCGCTAGTTCGAACTAGCGGGGTAATGTAGGCATACCGCACTTGCAAATGAAGCCCGGGATTTGAATTTCCCGGGCTTCATGTGCATAAACTGGGTGCCGCCATTTTTAAATCCCTGCTCGTTCGAACCCCGTGCTGCGCAGCTACACGCGGCACGAACTAGGTAGTTCGGACTAGGCTTCCTAGTCTGAACTACCGTTACTCCTCATTCCACGGGGTTCGAACGAGCAGGGATTTAAAAATGGTGGCACCCAGTTTATGCACATGAAGCCCGGGAAATTCAAATCCCGGGTTTCATTTGCAAGTGCGGTATGCCTACATTACCCTCCTAGTTCGAACTAAAAGGGTAGCGTAGACATACCCTACGTCAGCAGATACATAGAGAGCAAGAGAGTTATTTCAAACCTGGCCAAGTATGTGAGTGGAGGGGAATCCCAGTGGTAGGGGAAATGCTTTTATTTCTTAACACTCCCTTCAAAACAGCAGACATGATCTGTGCTGGAATCACCCTCACGGTGAAAATCCTTCCCATGGCTGCCTGCCAAAGCCAGTGAAAATCCCTTGTTAGCTATTTCAGATGTAGCCTGTTCATGGGAATGTAAATCTGCTGTCCTCGCTGAGATTATGGAGGCTGGATTTAATGTGCCTTTGCACATCTTTCTTAACTTAGATCACAGGATTGCCTGCTTCTTGTCTCCATGGCACACTGCAGGCCACTTAACATAAGTTTCATCCACCACCCTCCACATACAAAGAGAAATCGGTTCATAGCTTCCTATTCTTTGATCGTTCAAATGTGAAAGGATCTTGGGTCACACAGTATGAAGGAAGTGTACAATTTGCAATGATTCCTCTATACTGAGACTGCCCCATACCCACTGAAGAATTTAATAGGGATTAAACCTTCCGAAAGTTATCAGCATTTCTAGAAAGTTGTGTGAAAGATTTTAGGATTTAGTGAAAAGTATTTATTAACTATCTTATAGAAATCAATACAATGATAAAGCATCTGTTAGGGTACATCTACACTGCAGGCCTTAATTCAAAATAAGCTACATCAATTGCGTATCTAATTTTGAAATAAGAGCACTCTTCCTCCAACTTCCCTAACTCCTCATACTCTGACTCCTGTAACCCACATTGTAAGAAGTCCTCCAGCTTCACAGTATTTCAACATTATTTGAAATAACTTTATCTACACAGCAGGCAGTTATTCTGGAATAGCGCTTGTTATTTTAGAAGAGTGTTACAGTGTAGAAATACCCTTTGGCTACGTCTACACTGGCCCCTTTTTCGGAAGGGGCATGTTAATTTTGAAAGTGGGAATAGGGAAATCCGCGGGGGATTTAAATATCCCCCACGGATTTAAATAAACATGGCCGCCGCTTTTTTTCCGGCTTGGGGAAAAGCCAGAAAAAAAGCGTCTAGACTGGCGCGATCCTCCGGAATAAAGCCCTATTTCGGAGGATCTCTTATTCCTACTTCAAAGTAGGAGTACTTCAAAGTAGGAATAAGAGATCCTCTGGAATAGGGCTTTATTCCGGAGGATCACGCCAGTCTAGACGCTTTTTTTCCGGCTTTTCCCCAAGCCGGAAAAAAGCGGCGGCCATGTTTATTTAAATCCGTGGGGGATATTTAAATCCCCCGCGGATTTCCCTATTCCCACTTTCAAAATTAGCATGCCCCTTCCGAAAAAGGGGCCAGTGTAGATG
Organism: Pelodiscus sinensis; assembly: GCF_052426305.1. Lineage (NCBI taxonomy): Eukaryota > Metazoa > Chordata > Testudines > Trionychidae > Pelodiscus > Pelodiscus sinensis. The sequence continues at coordinate 30,701,844 of NC_143056.1, forward strand.
TAGCCTTTGAGTTTATAGAAAAGTACTGAAGTCTATGAGGCTTTCCCCATAGCACAAAGAAAGGGGAAAAAAAAGTACTGCTAAGTAGTTGAAGAGCACTCACTAGATAGGGTGCTCAGATGCTGTTCCTATAATGGAAAATGTATAACTTTGACTCTTAAATGCTTCAGGTAGGAGAGATATGCCTTGTTAATGCTGAAACACTCATTTTCTAGTGGCCTCCTCATGGCCCTAGACTAGAGGGCACTGGTGGTGACTGGATTATAATATATCAACTTGTGTAGTAAATTAAGCATGCCAGGAACACAAAGAGATCCTTTTTTCCCCCATAATTCCAGTTTTAACAACATCTGGAATAAAGGGCACATTTTGGTCAATTTATCACACTTGCTTATTCTGCAGTTTAAAACCAAAGGCTCCCCAAGTTTCTTGGGATGCCTACGTTCCCAAAATGTAATAGACCCTGAAACCTGAAATGAGCCTTGAGTAAGATTTGTCTGGCTGTCAAGACATTTCCCTCTTTGAAGATTATGATCACACTCATTACCAAAAATACAAATGCTGTATACCTAGCTTGACATAATTGGATTTTTATTCTTTAATAATTTCAGTGGATAATATTCAGGTTCATTTTTAAGCATTTTTGTCTAATTTCTATTCATTTAGAATTTCACAGTTGTAAATGGGGATCAACAGCACATGTCAAAAATACAAATAAATAGCCTTAAATGAAATGAGATCTTAAACAGCATTTTCTTAACTTTCCAATCTATACATTTTACTGTTAATGAAAATAGACCGATAAATAGGTGTGGATGGCAACATTGATATTTACAGACATTTACAGATAAAAATCTAATCCTTCCAAGCCTGTTTCTCTCTCAAGTAGGTCTGACTGGCAATACCCTGTAACATGTCATCATTGACATTAATTCCACAGCTGCAACAATGCTTGCACTTCATCCTTACTGCCATTTTAGATGGTTTAATTACACATTGCTCATGAAATAAGTGTTTAAAAAAAGTGACAAAAGTCTCAAAGACCTTTATATTGAATTGATGAGCCATAAAAGCCACCACCAAATTGTTACATACTGACCTGCAGAGAGAGAAAACCTTGCCTCCCAGTGTAAGATAGTCCATTTAGAGATACATTGATTTACTAGCAAACTGAATGCTTTGGTATCTCTTTCTATCAAATAAAGCAAGGGAACATTTACAACATTCCGTGAAGGAAAACACATACCCTGAAAAGCCTCATAGGACTAAAGCATTACAGTCACTGACGTGGAAAGCAGAGTATGATTTAGTTCAGAATCTCTGCCATAGACTAGAAACAAAGGCCAGAACCTTAGCACCTCCTAAGAATCTTTTGTCTAAGTGCACAGCAATGCAAACTACTCAGCCAGTGTAGGGCTAGTAGAGCTACTCATCTCCTCTGACGTTTTAGGGCATGTCTCCATGTGATGAGCTCCAGTGGGTGGCTCACTGGAGCTCTTATCTGCTGGGAGAAGTTGCAGCTGCTCTCAGGGCACCCTGCTTTCACTTACAAGGGGTCTGTGGAAAGGTGCCACAAAGCCACTTATCCCTCTGTTCTCCCTAAATGAGATGACCACTGCTCACACACATCAGGGGATTTAACCCAGAATGTTGTCAAAATACTGTGTAATATCCTGAAGGTTTGTTCAATGTACAGCCATGAATAGTTCACTCAAAAGAAGAAAAGCACAAAGGCTAACAGATCAGATACTCATTCTCTCTTGCTGTTTGTGACATTCCCATTCCCAATGCTGTTGTTCTGGGGTCTAGATACACCACAGTCTCCAAATCTCTCCCCTAACATAAACCTAATGTTCAGGCTATTCCACTTAATTTATAAGAAAACAGGATTCAAGCTAAATTCAAAGTTGAACAATATTTTCACTTAATGTTTTAGCTCAGCCAGTTTTTTCATTATTAATTCTTTCCTTCAATGTAAAAATTAAAAAGTGCCTTTTCTATGCTCTAGAATTTGAGAGATTTGAAAACTTGAATCACTATTATTAACATAATATTGGTAAATGTAGTTAGCTTGCCTGGGATGCAAGTTGGACTAAATCACAATGAATAATAATTTGGATTCTGTATCCTTTCATCCAATGATCTTACAACCCATTAGAAACATAAATTACTTAATCCTTGAAACACCCAGATGAGGGAGTTAAATATCCATAGCTTCATTGATTTTAAGTTCAGAAGGGACCATTCAGAACATCCCAAAACACAGGCTATGGAATTTCTCAGGGATTCCAGTATCAAGCCAATAAATTCTGCTTGAACTTGAACCTAAGTCACATGTTTTAGAAAGCAAACAATCTTAGTTTTAAAACTCCATGTGATGGAAAAATTGCCACATGCCTAGCTAATCTGTATGAATGGTTAATTACCTTAACTGTTAAAAATTGCATCTTACTTCCACTGCTGACTGGATCTTGTCTTGACAGTCTACTAGATTCAGCAGCCCTCCAGTATTAAACATCCTCTTCCAGCAAAAGTGATTGTAGATTGATCAACCTACCTCTTAGCCTTCTCTTTGATAAGCTAGTCACATTTTATAATTAGAGCCCATTTTAGTGATAGCAAAACTGAGGTGCAAAAAGCTAACAGGAAATACCCCAGGTCAAAGTGAATCAGTGACAAAGTAAAAAAATAGAATCCCAGAATTCTGATGTCCAATCTTCTGTTTTAGAAAGCACTGCCTCCAATCCACAAAAAACCCAGTCTGCTTCACTATCAAGATTATTGCATAACAGCATAATATAAATGGCTATCTGCAGCTGCTGCATGTGCTGAAAAAAATGTTTGTGTTATAAAATCAATGTACTGTATATAAACAATGAAGAAAGAATGGCAAGAAATGGCAAAATAATTTGTATTATAGACTCAGGAATATCTACAGCTAATTGCTGGGCATGTGGAACTTAAACTAATTTATAGAAAGATTTTTAACTACAGGTAGTCCCCGAGTTACGCGGATCCGACTTATGTCAGATCCGCAGTTACAAATGGGGATTTTCTCGCCCCAGAGGACTCGAGCGGCAGGACGCCTGGTCCCACCGCCCGCCTCCTCCGGGGCGAGAAAAACTGCTCCGTCTCCCTGGTCTGCTGCGGGACCCAGCAGACCAGGGAGACGGGGAGCAAAGCGGCGCAGGACCCGGGGCCGGACCCGCGGCCGCTTCCAGATCAGCTGGAAGCGCCGCAGGTCGGGCTGGGTCCTGCACGGCTTTGCTCAGCACCTCCCTGGTCTGCAGACCAGGGAGACACTGAGCAAAGCCACGGAGGACCCGGGCCGGACCGCGGCACTGATCTGGAAGCGCCGCGGTCCGGCCCGGGTCCTCCGCGCTTTGCTCCGCGTCTCCCTGGTCTGCTGGGGGGGGGACGCAGCTAGTGCCCCTCCCGCCCCCAGCAGATCAGGGAGATGTGGAGCAAAGCCCGGGGCCTGTGGTAGAGCACGTGAGGCGCTGCCGGTTGGTCCCGCAGCACCGCTCCTTGGCGCTACTGGACCAACCCGGCAGCACCCCAGCTGCTCAGCCCCAGGAGTCCTGATTCAGCCGCTGCTGATCAGTTTCAGCAGTGGCTGAATCAGGACGCCTGGGGCAGAGCAGCTAGGGTGCTGCTGGGTTGGTCCAGTAGCGCCGAGGAGCGGCCGCGCTACTGGACCAACCCAGCAGCACCCGAGCTGCTCTACCCCAGGCGTCCCCAAGTTAGCGGCTGCTGAAACTGACCAGCGGCTGACTACAGGAAGCCCGAGGCAGAGTTGCTCTGCCCCAGGCTTCCTGGAATCAGCTGCTGATCAGTTTCAGCAGCAGCTGACTTGGGGACGCCTGGGGTTCTTAAGTTGAATCTGTATGTAAGTCAGAACTGGTGTCCAGATTCAGCGGCTGAATCTGGATGCCAGTTCCGACTTACATACAGATTCAACTTAAGAACAAACCTACAGTCCCTATCTTGTACATAACCCGGGGACTGCCTGTATTCAGATATATCAGAATTTTTAAAACTATAAGCCACACAACTCAAAAAAGACAAAGAAACCAAGAGCTGCAATTTAAAAACCAAACCTATACACTTCCTGAGATAACTGCTTGATAGCTGCCAGTAAATGTTAATAAAGCAAAGGGTACATAATTCACTATCCAGCAAGGACTTAGCAGGATAAAACCAGATGCTAATGATTATTTGTTTAGGATTAACAGTGGGAGAAGAGCTGGATTAGTGTAGTCTATAAGTATCTAGGCTTCTCATTGTTCCCTGAAGGCTCCAATTATAAAGGGCTAGTGCCACCTTTGGATGGAATTTAGTATTAGAGCACAGTGTCAGTTTGAACTCCTGCCCCTCTATGCAGTCTTTGCTTTTTTTGACAATGCTACAAATATCTCACTTGGTAATTTCAGGCATAATCACAAAATGAACCCTTTCCCCTTGCTTCCTCCTTTTGTCTCAAATCCATCCCTTCACTTTAAACAAAGTGTAAAAGGTGAATAGGAGACAGATGGGAAAAAACTCATTTGAAATCATGAAACTGACCAGATTGAAAATCCTCTGGCCATGAAATTGATGACAATGGACTGTGAATTTGGTAAGGCCTAAGTATTGGCAATCTAATAAAAATCTATGGAAACTCTAGTCCAAATCCAGTTCCTCATTATCTTTAGTTTTAGTTTATCTTTCTTCTTGAGTCCCATAAGTGTGTGTGTCATTCAATTCTGAGAGAGACTGTGATCATTTCTACCATAAGAACTCCCCAATTTTCATTGGATGATTCCTCCAAAGATTCAGCACCAGAAAGAAATGTGACCAACACATACTTCAGTTCAGATACCTTATTACAGTCTTAAGAAGTTTACACCAACACATCCTCTAATGCACCACACACAAGTGGGACTGACAACTGGAGAGAGGCAGACCCTGGAGTGAGTCAAAACCAGGGGTGGATAATAATTTTTGAGGGAGGGGACTCCAAGGTTTTGGTAAGTAGCCCAGAGCTGCACTTTTCTATGCGGGGTCTGAGATGGAGGTTTTGTGTACCAGGGAGCTCAGGGTAGGGGACTGGGGTGCAGGAGAGGGTGTAGGGTTTGAGAAGGAGTTTGGGTGAAGGAGTGGGTTGCAATCTGGGACAGAGGCTTGGGGTGCAGGGTCAGGGAGGAGGTCTGAGTGCAATAAAAGATTCTGGCCTGGGGGAAGAGTAAGAGGGGGTTCAGGGTCTGGGAGGGAGTTGTGACATGGGGGAGGGGAGGTGCAGAGGGTTTGGGTGGTGACCTGGGGCAGGGAGTTGGAGTGTGGGAGGGGGTGGGGGCTGGAAGGTACTTACCTAGGTAGCTCCTGGCCTGCAGGCCCCTAAGGCAGGCCCCAGGTAACTCAAAATGACTGCCTGGTCCATGGGGCTCTCTGCTCTGGTGAGGGGGATGGGAGACTTTGCACTTAAAGCGACGTGAGCTGCTTTGTGCCTCAGGGTCCTGGTATGGCAGCCCATGGGCCAGGGTCCTGGTCAAAATAAAAGGAGGCTCTTCTCTTCATGGTAAGTCCCAATGGAATAAATTAAGTCTGCTCTCTGGGCACTGCATGGACTTTAATTTTTCAGATGTTCTATTTTTTTTTATTTTTTTTCCTTCAATTCCCAAATGATGGAGAAGATGACCCTGCTTTCCACCCAAAAATGTGCTATGAAACCCATGAATGAGTCAGCCATCCATCGGTTCTGAGGATCAAAAAGATGTAATTGAGCAGAATTTGGCCTGTGAGTTTGTACAATTTCCATGAGGATGCCATAGTCCACTATTTAGGTGAAGTTTTGAGCATTCCCACCTGAAAGAAAAGCATGTTGACTTGCATCCACTCAGAACAGGAGTGAGTTCACGAATGCATTTCAATCACCAAACTACGACCAGGGGCAAAAGGTCTGTAACCCCTTATCTATTATCCTGTCTCATTTCCAACCAATTCTTGCGAGCCCTTCTCCATATTTGGTTCTAGTCATGAAAGCTGTTGAGAAAGCACCTGATTCAGACTCCATCATATACTTGTGTAAACACAATCATCAAGACCTAAATTTAGCTTCCTTTTATACTGAGGAGACCAACGGATAACGCCATTCTGAATCACAAGATCATTTATAACAGTGGTGGGCAACCTTTGGCCTCAGGGCCCCCTAATATCCACTGGGGTTCTTTGTGTGGCTTAGGGATGTTAAGAAATGAGTAATCAGCTAATTGTGTAGTCGATATAGACATTTATTGACTAATCGTGTAGTCAATAGGAGTTGGATGGCTCTGGGAGCTACCCCCGCTGTGGCCCTGTAGTTTAAATGTAGTAAGAGCTGGGTGTGCAGGCACCCCAGCTCCTACTACATTTAAACTGCAGAGCCACAGCAGGAGTAGCTCCTGGACCCAGCATGAGTCAGTCCTGAGCCAAACTGGCTCAGTCCCAGCTCACGCCAAGTCCAGCAGCCCCTGTCTTCAGCCAACCCCAAGAGCAGTGGAACATGCTGGGCAAGCCCAGCAAGGGGTAGCCTGCAAGTGGGTTTAATTTGGGACATGGCTTCCCAGCACATCTCATTTAGCCCCACCTCCCTTCCCATCCGGGCCCTGGCGGCTGGGGAGGGAGTGTGGAACACAGCAATCGGGGAGCCAAAAGGCTACAGCAGTCCCTAATGGGCTGGCTGGGCTCCAGAAAGGCAGCACTGGGTAAGTGAGGGGTGCTTGACCCTCCTATTCACGCCTCTAGCTCTGCAGACTGAACTGCCAAAGCCATCTCAGGAAGGCATTTTCCCCTGGCTGTCTGACTCGCCAGGCAGGGGCTGGGCAGGGCCCGGGCAGGGCCCAGACAGCAGTTGCAGGGTCAGGACAAACGGACAGTGGAGGCTGGGCCATAACCCGAGCACTGACCGCACCAGCAGGAGCCCCACCTGGCTGCTCATCCTGCTCTGCCTTTTCGGGCTGTGGCATGCCTGGGCTGAGCCACACAGTGCCCACCCTGGGCAAAGCCCCAGAAACAGGTGAGCTCCAATCACTGCCCCTGAGCCCAGCAAGCTTCTACCACCGGTGCTCAGGGCCCAACCTGAGCTCACTCCAGCCAAGCAAGGAGCTAAGTCAAACCAACTCGGCTGCAGAAGCCTCCTCGCAAGCATCAGCAGTGTGCAACCAAGCTCCCGAGCACACAGCCCAGCCCAAGGTACTGCCCTCACCTGCCCAGCCCAGGACTCTGCCGGCAACATCAGCACAGCTTTTTTTTTTTTTTTTTTTTGGGGGGGGGGGGGCACAAACATTATTCAAGTTTCTGAACAGCCTTGTAAGATTTTTATACTCATTTACCGGATAAGTAAATGGAAGTTGCAGATAGGCACCTGATAGCATTTTCAAAAGCAACTAAACAGGTCAGATGCCTAAGTCCTGTGTGACTCATGAGAAATCAATTATTTTAATGGGAGTTAGGCACCTAACCAGCTGAGGCACTATGGGAAATCCTACTTTGTGCTTATCTATCTACAGCTTGAGGTGCCTAAATATCTTTTAGAAACTGGCCCTGTGTTCCTAGTTCTAACCACTTAATCCAGCAGACTTTCTTGGCACACCTCATTTCTGCTTCCTGTGGCACAAGTACTGCAATATTGAACTTTACAAAGGCAAACACCAAATACAATTGAAAACACAGGACAGTTTGTTTCTTGTTTGGCTGTAGCTCATGTACCATTCACACTGTGTTGCTGGATGGCAAGCAGAAACAAAATCACTAGCCAGAAGGGAGTTAATTATCTGCCTCTCGAACTTGGCGGTCTCATGCCTGCCTGATCATGCATTAAGTTACATGATTAACCTAGATATGGTTTGGTTTCAAGAAATTTCATACTCTATATTAATTACCAGTCTAGAGAAAACCAGTTACTGTAGTTCCCGCTTAAACAAGAGTTACATTAACACTGCCTTTGACAAGGGTAAGAATTTTGCTGATTAGTTACAAGTTGCTGCCACAGTTTGTTATACATTTATCTAGGCTGTGGCAAGGCAACTCTTTTCTCTTGCTAGAATTAGTGCTTCCCCCTTTCTAGTGACAGCAAGCCTGGGGAAATCAACCCCACTAAGGGAGGGTTTGCCTTTCGCCTTCTGTGCTCCCTTGATCATATTTTCAAGATTAGCCTGAGAATGAGTTAAAGGTGTGATTCTCCACCAAACAAAAAGGAAATCCAGGGGCTACCTTTTGCTGCCCCCTTGCTGGAGCAAAAGGTCATCCTATTGGTTACCCTAAGGTGTCAGTTCTTCCCTCTGCCTGCCTCTCTGGTGCACAGCCTCTCACCCTGAAGTAATAGTCCCTCTCGCTGCTGGAGGAGGGGTTTTTAAAGACCTCAGGCAGTCCATAATTGGATTCATCTATCCTAATTGACCTGACATAACCCCTTCTCAGCTTGTAGGAAAAAGGTCCTTTAACACTATAAGGTTAATATATTGGCCTTCCAGGGCCCTCTTGCAGCCATGTGGCCTGACTTTGTTACAAGGTGGATGCCCAGGAAGTGGGAAGGAGATTCAAGGGCATTAGGAAGGATCATCCCAAAGTGTCACCAATGGGATATCATACATGAGCTCAACCTTATGCTAGTCATTCTGTGCCTGTCTGCAAAATTATGGTCATTTTGTACTACAGACTCTAAAATTGTCAAATCCAGCCACTAGGGAATAATCTGACTTCAAAGGAAATCCCTATTTGGTAGTGCTGGAATAATGGTGGGGTTACTTGCTTCATTACAGATCATCCTTTTAGTATGCCCAAATTATTGCCTGTCATTTTGTAAAGAAAGGATGGATACGGCTTTGATGGTACTCGGGAGACATGAGTTCAGTTCTTAGCTCTGCCTCAGACTCATTGTATGTCCTTGGCAAAGTCACTTACTCTTTTTGCCTCAGTAAAAATTGAGATAATTGCTTTCTTCTATTGGCTCCTGTTTGTCCACCTTTTTAGTTTACACTGTAAACCCTTCAAGATAAGGACTGTGTCTTAGCATGGGTCTGTACAGCACCTAGCGCAATAGGCTCCCAGTGGTGATTGGAGCAGTCTGCTGTCAAAGGGCAGGGTTCACTCTAGTAATTTGTAGCTTTCAGGTATCTTCCAAATCTGAGAAATTCATCAGGGAAAGGAGTGTCAGGGTCTGCTCTTGCACACACTACGGCTACGTCTAGACTGGCATGATTTTCCGTTAAAAGCATTTGCGGAAAAGAGCGTCTAGATTGGCATGGACACTTTTCCGCAAAAGCACTTTTTCAGGAAAAGCGTCCGTGCCAATCTAGACGCGATTTTGCGCAAGAAAGCCCCGATCGCCATTTTCGTGATCGGGGCTTTTTTGCGCAAAACAATACCGCATTGTCTACACTGGCCCTCTTGCGCAAAAGCATTTGCGCAAGAGGGCTTTTGCCCGAACGGGAGCAGCATAGCATTTCTGCAAGAACACTGACAATCTTACATGAGATCGTCAGTGTTCTTGCGGAAATTCAAGCTGCCAGTGTAGACAGCTGGCAAGTTTTTCCGCAAAAGCAACTGCTTTTGCGGAAAAACTTGCCAGTCTAGACACAGCCTACCAGAATATAGAAACTAACAACTTTGGAAATGTTACATATTTGGACAATCATGTAAAGTGCTCTTGGCAAATGGATCACACATAACTTTGGTCCAGATTTGTATACATATTCTGAACATCACTCTCCTTATATTTTTCCATAGATTCCCTTTGTTCTGTCATATATGCTGGGCTCAGAACTGAATCGTAGGTAGTTATTATCTACCCAATTACAAATTGTTTCACTTAGATCACTTTTTGAAACTGCTTTTGTTTCTAAGCTAGAGATAATTTGGTATGGCACTTCTGTTCAAAGCAAAAATATAAAAAATGAATTAACATTTCTTGCAGTATTGCAGGAAGTTTCAAGCAGCTGTGGGAAGAGAAGTTTGAAATAATAAGAAAAAAATAATTACCCTGTTAAGTTCTAGCATAAGAAGTTTTAAGTTACTGCAATTTAAGATTGTTAATGAGCATAGATTGTTCAGAAACAAATGCCTTTTCAAATACTACAATACTATTGGAACATGTTGTACAAGAGAAAAATTGTATTCCGGTTACAATAGTGCGACATATAGCCCTTCAATGAAACCTCTGTATGACTTTAGGAAAATATCCTGGCCATAATTCACCCACTAAAGTTGTGCCAGAGATAATATGGCCTGCTAAACTTTGTCCTCATAAGATGCTTCCAGAACCTCAAAGTACAAGGACCTCCTAGGGTTTGTGGATCATAACTCAGCATGTACTAGCTCATCACAATACACAGTTGAAAAAATCATGAATCTGAAGCACAAGGAGAAACTGATTCAGAAGCATGCAGCAATCAAAGCAACAATGGGTAAAGATCAAAATACATCTGATTCAAACCAGAGTAGGCATTCCCCCTCTTTAACTGTGGGGTTTTATTTTTGGCTAACTGTGTCTAAGTGCTTAAGTCTTAAGAGCTAGTTTAAACCTGCAACACTAGAATGACACAGCTGTGCTGCCGTAGCACTTCAGCATACACACCACCTATGCCAATAAGAGGAACTCTCCTCATCAGGGGTGGCAGGTTTGCAGAAATGGTGGTGGTGGTGCCCAGAAGTCCACTTCTCCCCCACCTGCCTAAGGTTCTGGGAGGGAGTCTGTGGGGAGGGCTGCAAGCTCTGGGCTGGGGCAGGGGATTGTGGTGCAGGAGTGGGTGAGGGGTCAGGCTCTGGGGTGGAATTTGGATGCAGGCTCAGGCCTGGGCAAGGGGTGAAAGTGCAAGAGGGAGTGAGGAGTGCAGGCTCCCGGAAGTTGATTGGGAATTGGAGGGGATGTAGGAGTTTGGGGGAAGAAGGGATTGCGGGGAAGGGTATAGGCTCTGGGAGGGAATGGGGTATGCAAGGGAGTATGGGGGCAGGTGGTAGAGATGCTGCATTTACCTAGAGCACCCTCCCCCAGGGCAGCAGCTCTGGGAGGACAGGACTCCCTACATGCTCCCTTCCCCATGCATGCCCCAGCCCTGCCTGCCATCCCAGGCAATTTAAAATGCCCCAGGTGCCCCCAACACCACCACAAGCAGCACAGAGGGGCTAGAGGGGTTTGCTCCATATCCTGCTGCCATCTTCCTGCTGCTCTGGGTTCCGTGCATTGGTCCCAAGTTCTGGGAGCAGTACATGGAAACCTCCTCTCCACAGGGCCATACATGCTGGACTGCAGAGCAAGCAGCTGGAAGCTGCTTTAGCCCCGCTATGCTATCAGTAGTGGCTGCGGCCATTTTAAATCGCATGGGAGTGTCCAGGGGAGAGTCTCAGTGCCAAACTTTGGTGAAGCAGGGCCCCCAGACCAGGAATATTCATAGACTCCGGGCACAACACGCCCATATTATTCACCATCTAGGCTTCTGTTGGCCTACCTAATCCACTTCCTCAAGAGGTGGTAACCAGACTGCTATACAGCTATGCATGCTGAATGAAATCCTGGCCACACTGAAGTCAATGAGAGTTTTGGCTTTCTCTTCAAGGGGACAGGATTTTCCCAACTGATTACTATTTTACTCTATGAATTGTTTCATTGTCTTAAGATGGGACTGTTCCTGTGTAAATTATCACTCATCATGACTAAAAGAATTACCGTACAATCTGGAGCTACACACATATTTTAGCACATATTTGTCCATGGTTTGTAAGTAAACTCTATTCACTTCATCTCATATCTAGTTTTGAGAAAACAGCTAGATAATAGGAAGGCTTCAAAGACCATGAGAATATGCTAATATTAATTCACTCATATTAATCCACTTTCTACAATTAGTCTTCTAAAAACAACACCACTACACTAATAATTTGTTCTTTAAGTACCTTTAAATTGTCTCAACTGTCTTAGAAGTTTGCCTCCCCCTTCACAAAAATATAATAAATATCCAGCAAACCATCTCTCACATGCACAGACGTGCAATACAGGAAATATTCAAATGAGGAGGTGTTTAAGTAAGCAGAAGACACCTCAAAAATATATTAGGAATAAGACAGCTGCCAACATTTTACATGACTTAAAAAAGACATGCAGGGTCATAAATGCTGAGCTGTTTCCTTACCATAAGAAAGAAAAAAAGGAACATTGGAGTCCCTTTGCTGCAGTTAAATCTGAATGCAGCATAAAGAGCTCATATGCTTGCCCCAGAACTTCAATACAGCATACAAAAAGCAGGTTTTAGGCATTAAGAAAGCAGAGAAAGGGGTAACTATCTAATCAGCAACTGGAATTCTAAAATACATCATTACTCTATTTCAATGGCTGCTGAGTGCAGCAAAATTTGCACCAAGAATTCATAGAAAATGTCCTTGATATTTTTTCCTCAGGGCCAGCTCAGGATATTTCCATGTTATTAATCTCTCATTGGGAATGCAACATTTTGAAAGGGTTCATTTCTGAGTTGGTGTAATAGCACAGAATTAAGCCAGCCTGAGGGCAGGTTAGAATGATGACTCATCTCTCGGTATGAATACAGTGCACCTCTGCGACCAGGTAGACATGTGCTAGCTCTACTTGAGTTAGCATGCTAAAAAAAAGCATTGTTGATGGTGTGGCATGAGTGGTGGCAGTTAAGGATTGCCCAAACTCCTGGGGATGCATTTGGGTGGCTAGCCTGTGCCCCTGCCACCACCATACTGCTATTTTAGTGTATTAGCTCAACCAGAGCTAGTGGGGTGGGGAGACATGTTCCCAGCTGCAGAGCAAACATGCCATAAGAATCTAACCTCCCTCTGTGCAGTTGAGAAAGAGAAAAAAAGAGAGTACAGCAAACATGTCCTTTTTCAGAAGTGCTGAATATAACAAACAAACTTGCCAGGACAATTCTGACATCAGAGAAATTTCAAACAGATCATCACGTACATAAGAACAGCCACACTGGGTCAGACCAAAGGTCCATCTAGCCCAAAATCCTGTTTGCCGACAGTGGCCAATGCCAGATGCCCCAGCGGGAGGGAACACAACAAGTAATCATCAAGTGATACCTCTCCTGTCATCCATTTCCAGATAAACAGAGGCTAAGGACACCATTCCTACCCATCCAGGCTAATAGCCATTGATGGACCTAACTTCATGAATTTATCTAGCTCTTTTTTTAACACTGTTAAAGTCCTAGTCTTCACAGCATCCTCTGGCAAGAAGTTCCACATGTTGACAGCGTGCTGCATGAAGAAAAACATCCTTTTGTTTGTTTTAAATCTGCTACCCATTAATTTCATTTGGTGACCCCTAGTTCTTATAGTATGGGAAAAAGTAAATAACTTTACAGAGGCAGCAGTGTGGGGTGCCAGGCAGAAGCTGGTCCACGAGAGGAGCCAGTTTTTCATAGAATGATAGAATACTAGGACTGGAGGGGACCTCGAGAGGTCATCAAGTCCAGTCCCCTGCCCTCATGGAAGGACCAAATACTGTCTAGACCATCCCTGATAGACATTTATCTATCCTATCCTTAAATATCTCCAGAGATGGAGATTCCACAACCTCCCTGGGCAATTTATTCCAGTGTTTGACTACCCTGACAGGAACTTTTTCCTAATGTCCAACCCAAACCTCCCTTGCTGCAGTTTAAGCCCATTGCTTCTTGTTCTATCTGCAGAGGCCAAGATGAACAAGTTTCTCCCTCTTCCTTATGTGTAGGTTACATTGAGACAGTCCATGGTATCTTGCTGAGAACTGACAAACTCAAATCTGAAAATATCAGGCCAAGCATGGGAAGTATACAGTTCAACAGTTACTGTGACCCTGGTTCCCCTGGCAACTACATTCCAAGGGGCCTCTCTTACTCTGATAAGGCCTGGCTGGTATCAGCCAGGCTGCGCGGGTTTCTCACTGTCTCTTGTGATTTCAGATTAATGAGCCTGAGTCCCAAGGACTCTGCCAGCACGAGATGGAGTCATCCCACCATAGACATCACAAGTTCGGCTAACAAGCTTACAGCAATATATCCATTCTGGGAGCTGCCATCCTGTTTATGTTGGCTTCTTCAGTTTGTTAGGAATAACTATCTGTATTAGTGATAACATGTTTAATTGGCAATGGGCGGAGATGCTGTGTAACTGTCGTAGACCATTGGCTTATGTGCATATCTCACTTCTGCTGCTAGACCTATCAAATCACTTCTCCTCTGTCCGTCTGCTACCTATATAATCTAATGTATGTTTTGGTTAAGTCAGTGTGCTCTGGGCTAACACCTGGTCTGCACTCCACCAGCGCTGTGTGTTCAGTAAATCCTCTGCTTGTTTTCACCTACACCCAGTGTGTCCGGATATTTTCCCCTACATTATGATAACTTTTTAGATACCTGAAAACGGCTATCATGTCCCCCCTGAGCCTTCTCTTTTCTAAACTAAACAAACCCAATTCTTTCAGCCTTCCTTCATAGGTCATGTTCTCTAACCCTTAAATCATTCTTGTTTCTCTTCTCTGGACCCTCTCCAATTTCTCCACATCTTCCTTGAAATGCGGTGCCCAGAACTGGATACAATACTCCAACTGAGGCCTAACCAGCGCAGAGTAGAGGGGAAGAATGACTTCTCATGTCTTGCTCACAACATTCCTGTTACTGCATCCCAGAATCATGTTTGCTTTTTTTGCAACAGCATCGCACTGTGTTACCCACCAGCTCTGTGATTCTTGGGGAACCAGAACATGGTCACCTATCAGTCTTGTGCTCTTGGGGAGCCAGGCAGTGACATTCATGGAAAACCATCCCCCTCCCTCAGGCCTCTGCTAGAATCAAAGACAAAGCATTGAAAAGGCCGGGGAAGACGCACCTAAACTGCTTCAGACAAGGGTGATACAATTAAGGAAACACCCCGGCCTCATTTGCATTAAAGATGGAACAGAGGGACATCTCATTAGCATACAGAATGGAGAGCAGCTCTTCCAAGGCAGGAACCACAGTGAACTATGGGACACCGAAAGCAGAGAAGCACTGCCTGATGGGAAATCCCTGCTCCAGATGCTAATGCCTAGGCCTGCTCACACCCAAATTAGTCATTATCAGACCAATTCTAGTAACGATCCTATTGACATCTAAAATACTGAAACCGCCTAGTTGCATTGTGAGCTCGTTCAAGGAACATCACCCATAACCAGGGGTGATCAGTCTCTATTGTCTCTCCTCTTTCTCTTTGAACTATCTCTATAAAACTCCTATCCTTGCCCCAAGAAAACTGTTCTGATACCTGGACTTAAACTGCATCAGTTCCATTGAGACTTCTTCATCTCCTGTCTGATCGTGCGGGAGCTCTGTTCTGCTTATCTCCTGCCCTTTGGACCCCCCGGCTACCATCATCATCTGGGAACCCCAATCAGTGCAAGCTCCGTGGAGTGGTGAGGTTGGTCTCTCTCTCTCTCTCTCTCTCTCTCTCTCTCTCTCTTTCTCATCAACTATCTCTCGAAGCATAGCCTCCTGACCCTGCCCTATGTAAACTGTTATATGGTTACCTAACATTTGTAATCCGTTTCAATTTAGATTTAATATTGTAATTGTTAGATTTAATATTGTAACTTTTTGATATCTATTCAGTACTCAGAAATAAATCACTTTCATTGTTAAGCTGGTTGCTTCTTTCTCTTTTGCTCACTCTTCCTCAAGGAGTGTTGTTTTGGCTTCCCCATTTGCTCTGCAACAACGCTTCTTGTACCCAAGCAAAAGATCCCTGTAGTGCCCAAAATCCTGTGGGGTTTGCTCATCGTGTGGTTTACCAGTGAATGACTGTGGTGTGAAAGTGGGGACAGGGGGTGCTGAACCTGGGGGCTTATGAGGATGGCAGCTTAAAGTGCTGTTTAATCCAGCTCACGGAGTCCAAAGGCACATGAGGGTGCAGTGTGGCATTGCTGTGAAACCCAGCCAGCTGAGTCCAGGGACATATGAGGGGGTCAGCTTGTGAGTGCTGAGTACCCAGTCCTCTCAGACGTGCTCTGATTAGTGGGTGTGAGTGTCTGTGTGTGTTGCCAAGGTGGTAAGAACCCCATCCTGAGGAACCTAGTTCCTGCAGGAGAGCTCCAGTGGGAGGGGGAATTGGCAGCAGGGAGAATTCAGCTCCATATGAGAGCACAAGTAAGCACCAACAGCACACTGATAGAATTGTTAAGCTTCCCCCAGTCCCATAAGGTTAACCCTGATAAATGAGCATACCCCAGAGTATTGGGCAAATCTGGTAACAACTGCTGACTCATATTCAGCTTGTGGTCCACTATAACCCTTAGATCCCTTTCTGTCGTACTCCTTCCTAGACAGTCGCTTCCCATTCTGTATGTGTGAAACTAATTGTTCCTTCCTATGTGGAGCACTTTACATTTGTCTTTATTAAACTTCATCCTGTTTACCTCAGACCATTTCTCCAATTTGTCCAGATCGTTTTGAATTATGACCCTATCCTCCATAGCAGTCACAACCCCTCCCAGCTTGGTATCATCTGCAAACTTAATAAGCGTACTTTCTATGCCAATATCTAAATCGTTGATGAAGATATTGAACAGAGCCGGTCCCAAAACAGTCCCCTGAGGAACCCCACTAGTTATACTTTTCCAGCAGGATTGTGAACCATTAATAACTACTTTCTGAGTAGTACAGTTATCCAGCCAGTTATGCACCCACCTTATAGTAGCCCCATCTAAGTTGTATTTGCCTAGTTAATTGATAAGAATATCATATGAGACCATATCAAATGCCTTACTAAAGTCTAGGCTTCTCCCTTATCCACAAGACTCGTTATCCTATCAAAGAAAGCTATCAGATTGGTTTGACATGATTTATTCTTTACAAATCCATGCTGGCTATTCCCTATCACCTTGCCACCTTCCAAGTGTTTACTGACGATTTCCTTAATTACTTGCTCCATTATCTTCCCTGGCACAGAAGTTAAACTAAAATTGGTCTGTAGTTTCCTGGGTTGTTCTTATTACCCTTTTTATAAAAGGGCACTATATTTGCCCTTTTCCAGTCTTCTGGAATCTCTCCTGTCTCCCATGATTTTCCAAAGATGATAGCTAGAGGCAGGGGCAGATGACGATTTTGCAGGGCCCAGGGCAGCACAATTTCACGGAGTCCCCCTTTGACACAGCGCATGCGCTGTGGTGCCACGGCGCATGCGCGGGGCTTCTTGAAGCGCGGGGCCCGGGGCGGCCACCCCGCTCATCCTGCCCTATATCTGCCCCTGGCTAGAGGCTCAGATACCTCCTCTATCAGCTCCTTGAGTTGCTGCTGCTACAGATACAAAGGAAGTAGCACGGTGTGGCAGCAGCCCCTATCTGGGGTGGGGTCTGAGCTCCTGGACCTGGGGCAAGTTGGAACTGAGCCAGGCTGCCTGCCCACGTAGCTCATAATATACTTTAAATGTAGAGCTGCAGTGGGGGTAGGTCCCGGATCTGGTGTAAGCCGGGACTGAGCCAGGCTGCTGGCCAGCCTGCTAAAAAAATTACTGGAAAGGGGCAGGGAGTAGAGAGGGAAATGCATGTAATCTGTAGCATTAACCTACAAGCTTTTGCTTATTGGTTAATCCACTACACTATTACATCCCTAATTCACATCAGTGGCCTCCTTGGACTCAGTGGGCTGCAATTCCCTTGCAGAGGGAAATAGCAAGGAAATATTCCATTAGTCCTGTTTCATGCCAAAGTTACCCACCAAGTCAACAGTGGTGGGTTTGCATCAGTCACAGCCCAGGCATCAGCTGTCCTCCTCCTTGAAGAACTGCCAGAGTCCTCCCTTCTGGGTATGTCTTCCCAAGAGTGAGAACTTGTTTTGGCTGATCCAGGACTTTTATAATGCTGTTATGCATGGTTCATCCTACCCATCTATTCTGGATGACTTTAAAGCATACCAGAATCTGCCCCATAGGTGCATCCCTGGGTATCAAGGTGAAGTTTCTCCAGGAGTATATACATAAACTGGTGGACATTTTACTGTTCCTAGGAGAGTGGCCCTCCTGATCAATGAGCAGCTCATAAGAAAGGCCATACTGAGTCAGACGAAAGGTCCAGCTAGCCCAGTATCCTGTCTGTTGACTATGGCCAATACCAGATGCCCCCGTCACCAACCTCCAGAGAAACTGAGGGTAGGGACACTATTCCTATCCATCCTGGCTAATAGCCATTGACATGAATCTAGCTCTTTTTTAACCCTGTTAAAGTTCTAGCCTTCACCTCATTCTCTGGCAAGAAGTTCCACAGGTTAACTGTGCACTGAATGAAGAAAAAATTCCTTTTGTTTGTTTTAAACCTGCTGCCTATTACTTTCATTTGGCGGCCCCTCGTTCTTATATTGTGGGAATAAGTAAATTCCTTTTCCTTATTCACTTTTTCCATACCAGTCATTATTTTATAGACCTCTTTCATATCCACCCTTAGTCTCCTCTTTTCTAAGATGAAAAGTGCAAGTCTTTTTAATCCCTCTTCATATGGGACCCGTTCGAAACCCCTAATCATTTTTGTTGCCCTTTTCGGAACTTCTGATGATGATGGTCAAAATTTAGGAAAAACCTTCATTTTCTATCTGAATTAGTTATTTCTTATGAGAATTCTCCAGAATCCAATTGATTCAGATCCATCAATGGCTATTAGCCAGGATGGGTAGGAATGGTGTCCCAAGCCTCTGTTTCTCTGGAAGTGGGACATAGGGGAAGGATCACATTAGGATTATCTGTTGTGATCCCTCCCTCTGGGGCATCTGGTATTGGCCACTGTCAGCAGACAGGATACTGGGCTAAATGGACCATTGGTCTGACCCAGTATGGCTATTCTTATGATGAATAGATCAAGAAGGACTTTAGACCACTTAGACCAACCTGAATGTTTGAAAATGCAGTTCTAGCACATGCAAAAATAGGGAAGTGTTGAATTGAAGGTAATGTATGTCTCCTTCGAGAAAATTAATAGAATTTGAATATAAACATTTAGTAATCATAGAATCATAGAATACTAGGACTGGAAAGGACCTCGAGAGGTCATCTAGTCCAGTCCCCTGCCCCCATGGCAGGACCAAATACTGTCTAGACCATTCCTGATAGACATTTATCTAACCTACTCTTAAATATCTCCAGAGATGGGGATTCCACAAGCTCCCTGGGCAATTTATTCCAGCGTTTGACTACCCTGACAGTTAGGAACTTTTTCCTAATGTCCAACCTAAACCTTCCTTGCTGCAGTTTAAGCCCATTGCTTCTTGTTCTATCCTCAGAGAACAAGATGAACAAGTTTTCTCCCCCCTCCTTATGACACCCTTTTAGATACGTGAAAACGGCTATCATGTCCCCCCTCAGTCTTCTCTTTTCTAAACTAAACAAACCCAATTCTTTCAGCCTTCCTTCATAGGTCATGTTCTCTAGACCTTTAATCACTCTTGTTGCTCTTCTCTGGACCCTCTCCAATTTCTCCACATCTTGTATTATATTTGTAATATATTTGAATGGGGCAGTCACCAACAATCTGAAAACTTAATGGCAGGATATTTGATCTGATGGGATTAAGAGAATTAGATCAACCATGCATGATGTAGGATCAAAAAAGAGCTAGATGATGAACAGATGCTATGGCTCTATAGCTTCATGTATGCTGGGAATACAACAGGGTTTGCAGCCTCTTTGGTATATACATTCTAAAAATATATACTTGTTAAAAAGCTGTAGGGGGAAGGGAGAATTATATTTACTGCAGTCCCAATTTCTTCCTCAGGCTCTATGACTTTATATATTAAAGTCTACATATTTAGCCTTGATGTATTAAAAATCAATCTAATCTGAAAAAGGCAAAATTGGAAGCACTGCATTTATCTTGATTTAAGCTATTTTGACCTATTAAGGAAAACAGAAACAAAAACCCACCTTATCAAACCATGAGAAATTTCCTGGATGTATATAATTAAAACAGCAAGAAAACTTAGTTCCATCGTTTTCAAGTCTGGGAAAAATGTTCAGGATTATGGATTTGGGTGGCTAGAATGCCAACATTATCAAAGGAAATGTAGCATTTTTCTTTTCTGAAGTTAAATTTTAATGTTTTTTAAACAACCCAATTTACAGCAAAATTGTGAAATGTATTGCCTCAGTTTTACACTTCTACAATGTTCAGCCTCTTTCTCCATTTTTGCAAACAGTTTTGAACTCTGTACAGTTATACAATCCAGGCATCGGACCAATAGCAACACAAAATATCTCTGAAGGGATGTATTCCAAGAAAATTTTACAATGATTTTACAAAAACATCATCATCCCCTGGAAAGCTTAGCATAGTGTTTTTATTGGATCAGTGAACAGGAAGCTTTGGTTTATTTAATTTGGTACAGCTCCTGTTTAAAGACCACAGCTGACTGGTTTGAGTTTCAGCACTCAGATGACCATCCACATTACAGGCTTTCTTCACACTAATTTCACATAATGAATCAAGCCACCAGTTGGCAGACATAGTAAACCTACACTTGTCTTCAGTAACCTCATCCAGTTAAGCTATATTGATATATTGCATTGGCTGAAAAAAGCTTTTGGGGAATCAAGTATTTCCCTATAACATTAAAAAGGAGCTATGTGCCTCCCTTCCTACACCACTGACAAAAATTAAAACAAAAAACAAAAAACCCCAACAACCAGATCTGAAGTCTCGTTAGTAATGCTTGATTTTTCCCACAGAGCTAGTTGAACTATAAATAATCATCTGGACTGAATTATCATGAGTTATAAACACTCTGTAAGTAGCAATCATGGTGATGTGGCTGAGTCTGCTGGAACATTAGAAAAAAATACCAATCATCTTAGAAGCACAATGTCCAATCAGTCCTCAATTTCCAGATGAAGATGGGTCCAGGTCACAAAGCTTAGATCTACAGCTGAGCTTCCTCAGATTTTTGGAGTAGTTTCAATTCAGCATTCCAATAAAACATACTTCAGGGATAGGTCTGAATATTGAATGGTTTTGGCTGGTGTCTGCTTTTAATATTTCTTAGTACTCTTCATAGGTTCTGGAACTAGAGGTCTTGAGGGTGCTGCAGCATCCTCTGGCTTGAAATGGTTTCCATTATATACAGAATTTACAGTTTGGGTCAAGGACTCTCAGCACCCCCACTATACCCAATTGTTCTAGCACCTCTGATACTCCTATCTGCCAAATCATCTTTCTCCCCACCACAGCTACAGGACAGGGCCCTGGAAAATCACTCCTGCCTTGGTCATGCTTCTCAGCTTTTACCCCCAGGAGTGGGTAAGCCTTTCTTCCTAGACCACCTGTATTTGGTTTTCATATCAGCAGAATTCTAAGGCTGACATCTCAACTCCATCCTACAGGATCTAGCTTATTCCTGTTTACTGCTCATCTCTGATGTTAAACAAAAAGGTGTTTAAGTAACATTCAGAAGCTTCTGTGGGAGAGGGGGTTCTGATGTTTTATGCTGCTGGCATTACTTGTTTATTCATTCTTAGTCCTGGCTCTGATGATCACAGTCACAATAAAACACTTCTTAGACATGAATTCAGTACTTTCTAAAAGGGACTGATTTAGCTGCCTTCTTGTGGGTGATGTGCTGAAGGAACTTGAGCTTGCAGAAGCATGCCAACAATGTTTCCTTACTATGGTAGCAAATATCATTGTGGAGAAGATCATTGTGGATTGAGTGGATTGAGAGGACTCGAACTCACAAAGTGGGTGCTACAGACTTGAGACTGATGAAGTTTGATTATCTTCATCACAGCCTTCATCACAGCTTTCAGTTCCCCACTCAGCTTGGCACACAACATGCTTTGGGTGTGTTGCAATGCAGGGCTTTCATTTGTGACACTTCTACTGCCAGGTATGACATGTGGCCCTTCTGCTTGCCTAGCATTCAAGATTCTATTACCAGAAAGCAAATGTTGATTAGTGAAAGTCCCTGTTCTCAAACACGGCACTAGCTTTCTCAGATATGACGTCTCTAGTGGTGTATGTTTCCAGAGACATCAAACTCAAGAGTTCCTGTTGGAAGATTTGGCTATCATACAAATACAGCTTTCTCATGTCCTTATTACCTGTTGTTCATCAATGGCCAGACAAACAAGCTCAGCACATCTCTCATCTTTCAATGATAAATGGAACACTTCATCCTATAAAGGAGTGAGTCAGTGACCAGGGAGCTTGTGAACAGGGGCTGTTAACAGGGAGTTTGGAGAGGGAATTCTCCTGATAAAAGAGGAAGCTAATACAAGACCCTTGAGGGAAGTGGTCTGTCTGTAGTGTGTTTTTGTGTTTGGGGTTTTCTTGCTGTATGCTGAGCTTGTGTTTGGCTGTTTGTTTTTTTCCCCCTTTCTCCCTGCTCCCACCCCTCAAGGAGTGTGCGCTGTGGCTGGCAAGTGGAAGCTGTGAGCTTCTAATCAGAGTTTGAAATCTAGAAGCCTCTGCTTATTGGTTGAGCCTTAATCAGGGGGAGGAGCTATCAGGCAGTCTAGGGCTTTATAAAGGAGAGAGTCAACGACCAGGGAGCTTGTGAACAGGGGCTAGAGATACCACTTCAGCACCCTCCCTGAGTTACTTCCTACCACTATTGGTGGGGTGACATTCCATGTGGCTTCCAGGTCCTCCAGTTTCCCTGCAGCTGCTTCTCCTTGGAGTCAGGTTGTCTGGCCATGGAGGAGGGGGTAGGAACCGGCTGGGGGTAGAGTATCTGGCCAGGGGGGAGGGAGAAGAGGGCAGAAGTGAACTGGGAGCAGGGGGTGTAGCCGGGGGGACAGTGCAAGAGCAGGGGAGGATCCAGGAGCGGGCTGGGGGCAGGGTGTCTGGCTGGGGAGAGGGGGCAGGAGTAAGGAAGGAGACAGGATGTTCCCCATCACAGGAAGCTGGCACTGGTGCTTTAATCTTGCAGGGAGGGGGTACCACAAGGCTGTAGTGCTAGGAAGGCAGTGACCCAAGCGTCTGGCCCGAAGCAGGCAGTGCTAGTGGTTCTCTGCTGGGTTGCGGCATATAGATGTAGAAGTGGGGCTGGACATAGTAGGGCCAGATGTATAAGCGACTGCCGCCGCTGCCCCCAGTCCTCCTGCAGGGGAGCCAGGGGTCAGCGGGAAGTCCCCTGAGGAAGGGACAGAGGGAACCCCACGCCATAGCTGCCACTTCCCCTTCTGACTCCGTTGAGGGGGGCAGAGCACTGCAGAGTGATGTGATGATGTCACTGTTGTCCCACAGGAAAAATGTTTTATATATAGAGAAGACTTGATTCTTGAGTCCTGGAAGGTAAAAGGAGTTCTGTATATGCATACCTAAGACTGAGAGGTCAGCGATCAGAGTTTTTTTTCTTTTTTCTTTTTTTCAATCTCTTATGGTAAAAAAAGCTTGGGGTACCCCTCTGGAAGTTCCCAAGTGCTTTCTTCCTTGGTTCAAGAAGAAAGGTGTTTTTTTTTTTTCTCCTAATTTCGGTGGTGGCAGCTACATCTGAAGGCCAGGGATTCTGTGACCTTGGAGAGCTTTAAAGCAGAAGCCTATAGCAACAAGGTATTTTTAAGGTGTCTTGTGACATATTTTGCCACCTGAAGACCCTGAAGCTACATCTACACTGGCATGATTTTCTGGAAATGCTTTTAACAGAAAATTTTTCCGTTAAAAGCATTTTCGGAAAAGCGCGTCTAGATTGGCAGGACGCTTTTCTGGAAAAGCACTTTTTCCAGAAAAGCGTCCGTGGCCAATCTAGATGCGCTTTTCCTCAAAAAAGCCCCGATCGCCATTTTCGCGATCGGGGCTTTTTTGTGGAAAACAGAACTATGCTGTCTACACTGGCCCTTTCAGGCAAAAGTCTTTCGGAAAAAGACTTTTGCCCGAACGGGAGCAGCATAGTTTTTCCGGAAAAGCACTGATGATTTTACATTAGATCATCAGTGCTTTTCCGGAAATTCAAGCGGCCAGTGTAGACAGCTGGCAAGTTTTTCTGGAAAATCAGATGATTTTCCGGAAAAACTTGCCAGCATAGACACAGCCCGAATGTACATGCAAGGCCAGAAGATAACAAAGCTGACAAAGAAATGTCACTGTGAAATTTAACTGAAAATATCACTTCCTTTTAGCTAGACTCTCTATTATGCAAAGGTAGTGGGTGTCTCCCAAGTCAATCAGAAAAACAGATTTCACCTGCATTTCATTTAGAAACATTTTTAATGTAAAAAACCTGGAGCTCTGCTGTAATGATGCATTTTAACTTACACGGGTGCACTTTGAATCAGTCATCTTATTCAGAGATTTAAGCAACATAAAGCAATAGTTAAATGGTGTGCTTTCACTAGAAAACAAGCACCTGAAAACAAACACCTTTAGTTTAGAGAGTGGCCTTTGACCTACCAACATTTGGACATTTCCAGAGGGCTGAATAAGGTAAACATAATTGAATACCATTGTTCTAGGTTCCTACAAATTGATAGTTTAAAAGTTTGTTCCAGTATCTTTCCATATGTCAGTTAGGCTGACTAGTCCATAGGCACTTAATCCATAGGTGATCCATGCCTGCAGCACCCATGGAAAAAATTAGCAGGTAATTAGCATCCAAACAAACAAACTAGCTGCCCCTCTTCCTACCACCCAGGAAGCTCTGGGAAGAAGGGGGAGGAGCATGAATGGGGCATACTTAAGGGAGGTGGTGGGAAGCCAGTACTTGTCCATAATTCCCTGTGTCTTTTTTCCCCCCTTTTTAAAGACACTGTTTGTCCTGCAAGCATATGAACCTCACTTTTCCTCTGTGAGCTCTTGAAGGCAATTGCTAACAGTTCTGAGATCGCTTCAACTAGTTCCTTCAATATCCCACAATGAATATTATCAGGCTCTGGTGACTTGAATACAACTAACTTATCTAAAAACTTGCTAACCTGTTATTTCGCCGTTTTGGCTTGCATTCCCTTCTCCCTTGTTAATGTGATGAATACCTAGTCTCCATTAAGGTGTCTAATGAAGATTGACGAAAAACAGGCATTAAACACCTTTCCTGAAATTAATTTATTAGGTCTCCTTCCCTACTATGTAGAGGAAGTTTGTTTCCCTTCCTTTTCTTTTTGCTCCTTATCATATAGCTAAAGCATCTCTTTTTATTGCCTTTTATGTCCACTCATTAGGAAAAGGCAGCTGTTAGTACTGAGGGTTTTGATCATTAGAAACATTGATAGCTGAGTTTGTGATGACCAGGAGAACCATATGGTGACTTGTCTGCCTGGTGCGAAGGTTGCAAATCTCTTGAGACATCTAAATAGACGTATGTGTAGTGCTGGGGAGAAGCCAGTGGTCATGGTACATGGAGGTACCAATGACATAGGGAAGATTCTGGAGGCCAAATTTAGGCTGCTAGGAAAGAGATTGAAATCCAGGACCACTATGGTAGCGTTCTCTGAAATGCTTCCAGTTCCATATGCAGGGCCAGATAGGCAGGCAGAGCTTCAGTCTCAATGCATGGATGAGATGATGATATAGAAAGGAGGTGTTTAGATTTATTAGGAACTGGGGAAACTTTTGGGATAGGGGGAGCAGATCCAGGAAGGATGGACCCAGACTGCTGGCACTTACCATTAAAAAGGTTGTAGAGCAGTTTTTAAACTAAAGGCTGGGGGAAAGCCAACGGATGCAGAGGAGCAGATGGAACGGAGAGACATATCTCTTAGGAGAGGGTCTATTAACAGAGATTCTCTCTGTTGTAGTCAGGAGGACAGAATGGGAAGTATGGGTCAGATCAGATGAGACAATCAAATGAAAGAGTCTAACATCAGGAAACGGCACACAGATAAACAGCGACAAATGCTAGAAGTCTAAATAGTAAGATGGGTGAACTAGAATGCCTCGTTTTAAAGGCGGACAGTGATACAATAGGCATCACAGAAACTTGGTGGAATGAAGGCAATCAGTGGGACGCAGTCATACCAGGGTACAAAATATATTGGAAGGACAGAACAAGCCATCCTGATGGGGGAGTGGCACTATACATGAAAGAAAATGTAGAATCAAATGAAGTAAAAATCTTAAATGAGCCAAAATGTTCCATAGAATCTCTATGGATAGTAGTTCCATACTCTAATAAAAAAAAACAATATAGCAGTAGGGATATATTATCCACCACCTGATCAGGACAGTGATAGTGACTATGAAATGCTAAGGGAGATTAGAGAGGCTATCAAAATAAATAACAATAATAGTGGGGGATTTCAACTATCCCTATATTGACTGGGTATATGTCACTTCAGGACATGATGCATATATAAAAATTCTTGAATTACTTCTTCTTGGAGCAGTTGCTTCTGGAACCCACAAGGGAAGAGGGAATTCTTGATTTAGTCCTAAGTGGAGTGCAGGATCTGGTCTAAGAGGTAAATACTGTATAACTGGACTGCTTGGAAATAGTGACCTTAATATAATATAATGTAACATCCCTGTGGTTGGATAAACACCACAGCAGCCCAACACTGTGGCATTTAATTTTAGAAAAAGAGAACTACACAAAAATGAGATGAGTTAAACAGAAATTAAAAGGGACAGTGACAAAAGTAAATTCTCTGCAAGCTGAATGGAAACTTTTCAAAGACACCATAATTGAGGCCCAACTTAAATGTATAACCCAAATTAAAAAACACAGTAAGGCTCCATCTACACTGTCTCTTTTTTGCGGAAGAGGCAATGCAAATGAAGTGCTCATTAGCAACTTCTTGCACTTCATTTGCATATTCTCTGCCCGAGGTTTTTTGTGCAAGGTTTCTGCACAAAAAACAAATCCATTTTGTGCACAAAAACCCTTCTGTGCAAGATCTGTATATCTCCTTTTTTGAGGCATAAGAAGCTTGTGCAAAAGGGTTTTTGTGTGTAAAACAGCTACACAGCTTGTTTTTGCACAAAAAGGATCAAAAGAGGATATGCAAATAAAGTGTGAGAAGTTGCTAATGAGCGCTTCATTTGCATTACCTCTTTCACAAAAAAGAACCAGTGTAGACGTAGCCTAAGAGAACCAAGCAAGTGCCACCATGGCTTAACAACCAAGTAAAAGAAACAGTGAGACACAAAAAAAGACATCTTTTAAAAAGTGGAAGTCAAATCCTAGTGAGGAAAATAGAAAGAAGCATAAACGTCAAATTAACTGTAAAAAATATAAGAAAAGCCAAAAAGGAGTTTGAAGAACAGCTAGCCAAAAATTCAAAAAGTAACAGCAAGAAGCAGGGAGCCTGTACATCAGAAGCAGGGAGCCTGCTGAACAACCAGTGGGGGCCCCTGGAGGCTCGAGATGCTGAAGGAGCACTCAAAGATGATAAAGTCATTGCAGAGAAGCTAAATGAATTCTTTGCTTCACAGTCTTCATGGCTGAGGATATTGGGGGAAATCCCCAAACCTGAGCCACTCTTCTTACGTGACAAATTTGAGGAATTGTCCCAGATTGAAGTGTCATTAGAGGAGGTTTTGGAACAAATTGATAAACTTAACAGTAACGAGTCACAGGGACCAGATGACATTCATCCAGGAGTTCTGAAAGAACTCAAATGTGAAATTGCGGAACTATTAACTGTGGTTTGTAACCTATCCTTTAAATCAGCTTCTGTACCCGATGACTGGAAGATGGCTAACATGACACCAATATTTAAAAAGGGCTCTAGAGGTGATCCTGGCTATTAGAGACCTGTAAGTCTAATGCCAGTATCGGGCAAATTAGTTGAAACTATAGTAAACAATAAAATTATCAGACACTTGGCGGAACATAATTTGTTGCGGGAAAGTCAACATGATATCAAGGGAAATCGTGCCTTACTAATCTATTAGAATTCTTTGAGGGGGGTCAACACTCATGTGGATAAGGGGGATCCAGTGGATATAGTATACTTAGATTCCCAGAAAATCTTTGACAAGGTCCCTCACCAAAGGCTCTTAAGTAAACTAAGTTGTCACGGGGTAAGAGGGAAGGTCCTTTCATGGATTAATAACTGGTTATAAGACAGGAAACAAAGGGTAGGAATAAATGGTAAGTTTTCTGAGTGGAGAGAGGTAACTAGTGGGATCCCCCCAAAAGTCTGTCCTGGGACCAATCCTATTCAACTTATTTATCAGTTACCTGGAGAAAGGGATAAACAGTGTGGTGGAAAAATTTGAGGAGGTGATACCAAACTACTCAAGATAGTTATGATCAAAACAGACTATGAACAGCTTCAAAAAGATCTCACCAAACTAAGTGATTGGACAACAAAATGGCAAATGAAATTTAATGCTGATAAATGTAAAGCAATGCACATAGGAAAAATAATCCCAACTAGACATACAATATGATGGAGACTAATTTAGCTACAACTACTCAAGAGAGATCTTGGAGTCATTGTGGATAGTCCTCTGAAAATATCCACTCGATGTGCAGCAGCAGTCAAAAAAACAAATAAAATGTTAGGAATTATTTAAAAAGAGAGAGAATAAGACAGAGAATATCTTATTGCTTCTATATAAAGCCATGGTATTCTCACATCTTGAATACTGCATACAGATGTGGTTTTCTCATCTCAAAAAAGATATATCAGTATTGGAAAAGGTTCAGAAAAGGGCAACAAAATTATTAGGGGTTTGGAACAGGACCCATATGAAAAGAGATTAAAAAGACTTGGACTTTTCAAATTAGAAAAGAGGAGACTAAGGGGGGGATATGAAAGAGGTCTATAAAATCATGACTGGTGTGGAAAAGGTGAATAAGGAAAAATTATTTACTTATTCCCACAATATAAGTACTAGGGGTCACCACATGAAATTAATAGGCAGCAGGTTTAAAACAAACAAAAGGAGTTTTTCTTCATTCAGCATACAGTTAACCTGTGGAACTCCTTGCCAGAGGATGTGGTGAAGACTAAGACTTTAACAGGGTTCAAAAAATAGTTAGATAGATTCTTGAGGTTAGGTCCATCAATAGCTATTGATAGTCAGAATGGTGTCCCTAGCCTCTGTTTGTCTGGAAATGGATGACAGGAGAGGGATCATCTGATGATTACCTGTTGTGTTCCCTCCCTCTGGGGCATATGATATTCATCACTGTTGTCAGACAGGATACTGGGCTAGATGGACCTTTTGTCTGACCTAGTATGGCTGTTCTTATGTCCCTAGGTAGGTATAACTCATTTTGTGCCTTAGCCTTTCTAATTTTGTCCCTATAGCTTGTGCTATTCTTTTTTTATGCCCTCTTAGCAATGTATCCATTTTTTCCACTTTTGTAAAATTTCTTTTTGTTATTCAGATAATTAAAGAGCTCCTTATGCAGCTTTCCAGTTAGAAGCAGAAACCTTTATAAAGCCATTACTTAGCTTACAAGAAAGATGGTTCAAACTATCCAAATTATCAGTCTCTGAATTCAGATATGGGCCAATCAGAATGGAGTCAGTCATTTTGCCATCAACTCTAAAAGGAACAGTATAAGGACCAGAGTTTGCAATAGCAGAGTGTTCTTTTGGCTGTAATAAAGATTAAATTGAGATCTAGTTACATAAAAACAACAACCTTAACACTTTTAATCAGCTTATGAGGTTTAGAGGATATCCAAATGATTTCGAGTCCATTGGCTAGTTTTGCAGTGCATTTGCAATATTGTGCATTAGTAAAATCATGGGGATTATGAAAAAATTGAAGCATAATAAAATTATATAAGAACTGACAAGCTATAAAGGATAGGTCAAAATCTGCTCCCACTCAAGTGCAGGAATTTTGCCAGAGTCCAGGGAAACCAGGATTTGGCACTATATGCATTGATGAGAGTAGGGGAGGGGCTAAAGGACTCTAAACTGTCCTATACTGTCTGATTATCTGATGTGTTAGGAAAACAGATTGCAGTGAGGTTTTTTTGTTATTATTTAAATGAAATGTTAACTTATTTGACCCAATGAAATTCATGGGGGAAGCAAAGCTGGTTTTTCTCATGTCTCTGTACACCACTGAATGCAACAGCACATTTCCATGGGTTGTGCACTAGCACAGAGCAACCTGACAAGATTCCAGTTCCACAGCTGGAAAGATGACTGGCAGGCACTCAACTAGCTGTGAAATTGCTTCCAGGTCAGCAGAATAGGAAAATGTGTCTAAATTTTTAAAAGCAGAGATATCCAGACTATGGTTTGTGGAGCTCTTGCTGACTGTCTACAGGGAGCTGGATTGTCACATGGTACCGGCTCTTCTCCTTGTTTGCAGCTGCTAACTAAATACATTAAAGACAGCTGAATATTCACTCTTTCCTAATGTTATTTTTTCATGCAATTAACTGGTGTAGTTTCCACAGGCATATTATAGAATTGCAAATGGGAGGGAAGATAGCCATAATAATCTTCTAGTATTACTACTGCATTTTGGACCGTTGGGGTTAGAGAAGAACATGCAGGCCACCTCATCTCAAAATTAGTTATTGAGAATGATGGTTACCATCCACACCTGAAAAAAGTACACTACAAACCTATCCTAACAGATTTTCCATTATTTTACAGAAAAAAGTACAATATTCTACAGTAATGGTCCACAACAATAGTGTTACAATAATTATTTTTTGTATAAGGAAAAAGAGAGGGAGATGTGGCTTCCCCAAGATTGGATTTCTGTAATTGGCTTTACATGGGACTACCCCCTGAAGTATGCCCATTGGATTTATCTTAAGAAGATATGAAATCTGGCAACTGTAAGACAGGTGAGTTATCATAGCTTGACAGATTCAACACCTATTAGCAGAGACAAAGACCAATGCATAGTATTTATTTTTATTTATATATTTACCATTTGTGGCCAAATTCTATGTATTACATAAATAACTTTTCCTCTTTTTCTATCTTCTCATATATGGCTAAAAGGACAGAAAGCTATTGTCAAAATTTCTGCCCCAAACATAAAAAGGGATGGGTTGCCTAGTCCAATACAGTCACAATTGTTTTGCTGTCAATTCAAGAAAACAAATTCTAAATTTCTTCAGAGCTATCCATTTCAAGATCAGGCATTACAGAGTTTGCCTCAACCTGGAAAATCTGCATGGCATGGAGAATGTAAGAATAGCTATACGAGCCCAGTATCCTGTCTCTGATAGTGGCCAGTGCTAGATGCTGTAGAGAGAACTAGCTGGAGTTACCCAGCGTTGCTTAGTTCTGCTCCCCACCGGCTGATTCACTTCCCTGTCCCCTGCCAGCCCTGCTTCCTGCTCTCCGGTTCTCCACCTCCCGATCTCCCCCAGCCAGCCCCGCTCCTGTCGGCCGCCACCTCACCACGATCTCTCCCCACCAGCTCTGCTTCCCGCTGGCCACTCCTCCCCCGATCTTCCCCGGCCAGCCCCGCTCCCCTCCTAGCCAGTTCCTCCTCCCCCACCCCCGATCAAGTGTATCCAGTTTTTTTTTTTGAGACTACCTGGTAACCGTAGCCATGGGGGGTAGGGTGGATGCCCGAGCCGTTGTGTGCGTGGGGGTGGGGCGAGTTTCGGATGGTGCTGGGGGCCGCAGGCGGCAGGCACGTGACCTAGGGTGGGCGGGGCTGCCCCTGCAGCGTGGTGGGTTATTTTTTATTTTTACAGGTTGAGATCGGACTCAATAGGGTCCAAAAGTATCTTAAAACCTTCTCCTGGATGAAAGGTTATTCCATGAAAAGTTTGGTTGCGGTAGCTCTTGTAGCGTACAAGTTGTTAGAGCACAAACATACAAACATTCTCTTTTATATATTAGTTTAACAGAACAGGGCAATTTCAAGAGATCCTTCTCCTGTCACCCAGTGCTAGTATCTGGCAGTTGGAGGATTAGAAAGACCGGGAGTATGGGGGCAGCATCCCTGATCGTTTTGGCCAAAAGCCATTAAGGGACCTATCCTCCACATGAGGATAAATAGTGCTTAATTATGTACAATTTATGTCATTGAAATCAAGAGCCCTTTCTTTACTGTAATTCCCATTTACCAGACTTGCAATACAAACTAGCCTTTGATAGGCAATTTTAGCAATTACTTAGCTCATTATCATTCAGCTGTTGAGCTACAGATCCCTACTACATCACCACTGAAGAGGATTATGCAACAACAGGTGATTACTGCTTAAACCTCTCATAGTACACTTGTCTCCCATAACATTTTAGGCTTCTATGGATACCTCTTTTCAAGGAAAATTTCAGAAGATATCCCACTTAGAAAAACAAATATAGTTTATTTTACTTGACCATACAGTGGGAAATTATCATTGTCCATGAGTTTAGAGTTTGACTGTGAATAGTATACAGTGAGCCCTCGCTACTTCGCGGTTCGACCATCGCGGATTCACGACTTCGCGGACTTTTTTCTGTACATTAAAGGGTGGTTTGTTAACAGTACTACCGTATATTCCGGCTTTCAAAGCCTCGGGGGAAGCCGGCGGGGGGGGGCATCCCAGGCGCGCCTGGGCTGCTCCCCCGCCGGAGCCCCTCCGCGGCTTTCAAAGCCTACTTCGCGGATTTTCAGCTATCGCGGTCGGGTTTGGAACCTATCTACCGCGATAAACGAGGGTTCACTGTAATTAAAATCTAGTCCACCAAAACTCCATTCATGGATTTTGAAAAATACATGTTTAAGATTATCCTCTTCTTTATTTTTGCTAGGTAGCAAATCTAAACATACATTATATACATATTTATAATTGAAATATAAAATTCCTAATGAATAAATATAGCAGTTAAGCATGCTTCTGGGAAAATAACAAGCAGAGCAAAGGAGATGCCAGGAACCATCCACCAGGATACGAATATTTTCCTTAAGGTCTTCTATGTCATGAGTGTTTGTAACATAAAATAATCTATTTAAAAATGTGAGTGAATTATTTAGGGAGAACAAATTCTCATTGTCTGTTGACTAATTTCTAAATTCTTTCCAAAACTAGAACATCAAGAACATCTTGATGAACATTAAGAACATCTTCAAGAACATCTAGACACTTTGCTTTGGAGATAGATCTAGACATTTTTGTCACCTCTTCCTCACTAGATGTCAAAACTAGATGTTACTTAAGAAAATACACACATCTAGTTCTGTTAGCCTTGGATTTCTGGGGAGCACCAACTGAATTTGTGTTAACTCAGATAACTATAGACTAGCAACTAAACCCTGGCTCCCTTAATGGAAAAATTCCCCAGAAATATCCAAATATATGCATATGTATTGCATATACTTTTTCTCTACATATTCCCCCCACTGTTTACTAATATTAAGGTGTTCCACACAAAGACATAGATAACCTAAAGCCATCAACGAAATGCAACCATCTTTGCAGTACAATGTCATAACAAGGCAATGCTACACACATTAATTTTAAAGGCAGGGAAGTGAAAAGTACCTTATAAAAGTAGGGGAATGTAGGTAGAAAAGCAATGATTTCTTCCATAATTTAGCCATGATGGCTCACACAACAGCAAGGTTACGTAAGAGGCTGCCAGAGGACGGGATCTGGCCCCCAGCTGGGACCCTGAAGCACAGAGCAGTGGCAGCTGCTTTAAATGCGGCTGCTCTGTTCTGGAAGCAAGGATGGATGCTTTGTGTTCTGCCCCACCCCGCAGCAAAATCTGTCAGCTCCAACTGGCCAGTTTCCAACTAATAACAGCTGAGATACTAGCTCAATGAAGCCACCTCTCTCCTCCCCTCCCCCCCCCCCCCCCCCCAGCTGGGAACAGAGCCTCGTGGAGCAGCTTGAGACTGAGGCCTTCAAGTTCCTGCAGGGCTGCTGACTGGAAGCTGCCTAGGTAAGAACTTCCCAGCCAGAACCTGCCTCTGGCACCCCTACTCTCTCTCGTCCCCTAACTATCTGCCCCAGGCCACCACCCAAACTCTCTGTACCTCTTTCCCCCAGGTCACAACCCCCTCCCAGATCCTGCACTCCCTCCTACACCCTTCGCCAGGCCAGAATCCTTTCCTGCACCCATACTCCCTCCTGGACTCTGCACCCCAAGCCTCTACCCTAGATCACAACCTCCTCCTTCACTCAAACTCCCTCTGACTCCACACCCCCTCTTGAATCCCAGTCTCCTATCCCAAGCTCCCTCTGTCCCAGACCCCAAGCACGCTCGGTGGAAATGTGGCCCTTGAACACTTGCCAAAATCTTGGAGTGGCCCCCCATTAAAAATTATTGCCCACCCCTGTGATAAACATTTGCTTATCAGGTAGTTGACTAGGCGCTTACATCCCTTGTCATTCCAGTTTAATACTGGACATATTCTACTTTTTGTTAAAACTTATGTACTTATTTTCAATGGTTGCCCTGGATTTTTTGCCTTACACCATTCTTGTTATTCCTGGGGAGGGATGCAGATTCAACTGTGATGATGTGTACTAGAGCTGAAGTAAAATGAATAAAAATGAGCCTTTCACCCACATGAAGGTAATTTAGCTTCAAGGTAAACCTCAATTTAGATGATGAGGACTGAGGATTATACAATTTTTCAATACATGTATATAGGTTGGACCTCTCTAGTCCAGCACCCCTCAAGAC
This sequence comes from Pelodiscus sinensis, assembly GCF_052426305.1. Lineage (NCBI taxonomy): Eukaryota > Metazoa > Chordata > Testudines > Trionychidae > Pelodiscus > Pelodiscus sinensis. The sequence goes on from NC_143056.1 coordinate 30,736,320, forward strand.
CTGACCAGTCCCAAAAGAGGGAATTTGCCAGACCAGGGGAGGTCCTCTGCTACCAGCCCCCAAACCCACTTCCCCTCTGCACTGCCAGCTGTAGCTGCCAGCCCCCGTCAGGCTACCATGCTGCTGCAGCCCCTCAGCCCAAACTGCCACGTCCCTGGCCCTGCTTCTGTTACTGGGGCTGCTGCATCTCTGACCCTGCTAATGAAGCTTCCACAGCTGCCATGACTCCAGTCCCGCTACTGGGGCTGCCATGGCCCCAGCTGTATTACTGGGACAGCCAGGTCTCTTGCCACTGGGACTACCAGCCAGGACTCCATGACCCAGGAACATCCATGGTCCAATGTTGCTGAACGAGGAAGTCCCGTTTTTTGGAAGTCCAACCTGTATTTCAAAGGCATGGTTTCACATTTCTTCCTCATAAAAATAAATCCACTTACTTTAAATTCCTTCGTGGTATTACCTCCAAATTCCATGAAATGGTGGTGAGTGAGGAGAATGAGGAAACTGATATGCAGCCTCCATATACTGCAAATATAAGAGCTGCTAGCAGGGCTATGACTCCAGACCTTCTGTACTAGTTTCAGATGTGGAGCCAATGATGTACTTCCAAAAAATCCTTAGACTGCAGATGATCACAAGCAGAGCCTAATTCTGCTCTGTTATTTCCAATGATGAGAGCAGGCTTAATATCAAAAGTAATAGAGTGAAGGTTTGTCTGAGAACATGCATGATCCAGAAAAGGATACAGCTTGATACTCACAGCTTACATAGAAGTGGTAGTGCTGGCATTAAAAATATTTTTTTTATTTGTGAAGCGAGCTAATTTGGTTAGGAATGCATTGCGGTTAAAAAAAGGCACAGTTACACTTCTTTAAAGCTAGAACTACATTTCAAAATAGAGTATGATTTCATCTCCAGCCTGGTGTCATCCGCAAATTGTAATAACATATTCTCCATTCTATTATCCAAGTCACTAATGAAAATATTGACTAATAATGGATCCAGGGCACACTATTGTGGAATACCACTAAATAAGTCTCCTGCTTGACAGCAAACTAAGCCTTGGAGTTCAGTCTTTCTCTAATTACACACTCACCTTATAGTAATTTAATCTAGACCACATTTCCCTAGTTTTCTGATGGGAATTTTGTGAGAGACTATATCAAAAGCCTTACTAAACATCAAGATTGGGTACATATACTGGTTATCTCCTAACTGTTAGTCCACTGAGTCATGGAAGACAGGAGAGATTCCAGAAGACTGGAAAAGGGCAAATATAGTGCCCATCTATATAAGGAAAATAAGGAGAACCCAGAAAAATACAGACCAATCAACTTAACTTCTGTGCCAGGAAAATTAATAGGGAAAACAAGGGGACGGTGCCACCTGCTCACTACACTCACCAACCCCCCACCACCCTGGGAGTAGGCAACCCTGGCTCTCCTCTGGTCCACCGGGCCTGCAGCCCTGGCTCTCCTTTTTCTGGCCACTGGTGGAGGGGGCAGACGTAGGCTGGTCCGGCTCCCTTCCTACAGCCACCAGGAGTTTGGACCGGACAGAGGCAGCCACTGGGGGGTTGGGCCAAGCCAAAGTCACAGCTGGCCCGGCTCTCTCCCTCTGGCAGAGAGGGGAAAGGGAACATGGAATGCGCTGCCTGTCCTTCTCCCTCCAGCCATGAGGGGGAGAACGCAGCTCCCGTGCGCTGCCCTCCCTCTGTACTACAGGGGACACCATGGGTGGCCTGTGCGCCTCCCTCCCCAGCCCCGATGAGGCTCTGCAGCTTCAGCATGCCCCCCGCTTCCCTCACCTGAGCCCATCCTGGACAGCGGAGAAGACATGCGGCTCAATTTAAACTCTGGTAGCTTCCCACCCACGTGGCGGCTGCTGGAGGGACATCCAGCTCTGGGCCATGGTCTGGCAATGCGGGGGGGACAGGTGATGAGGCCTGGGGGGGGCAGGGCCAGACTGGGGGTCATCCTGTGGGAGGCACCCCAGCTTGAGGAAGGACTGGATGTCCCTCTAGCATCTGCCATGTGGGCGCCCTGGCTCAGTGGCCGTGGTGCCTCCCAGCCCTGACTCGGGGTGGGGTGACCCCCAGGCTAGCCCTTCCCCCTGCATCGGGCCTCTGCAGCAGGGCACCCTGACTCCCTCCCTGGTCCTTGCTGCTGGCCCATCCCCCCCCCCCCCCCCACCGCTGCACCGCAGGGAGAAATTTAAACTCCCAGCAGCTTGCCATGTGGCAGCTTCCAGAGGCACATCCAGCCCCAGCCCCAGCGCTGGGTATCTCCCAGCCCAGTTCAGGGGCCAGAGGATCCCCCCGTCCTGTGGGCCTCTTCAGTGGCACTCCCACCACGGGCCTTGCTGCCCCTCCCCCGCCAGAACTTTTTTAGTTCCCCCTTACAACAGGCCCCCCACAGAAGTCCACCAGCAGCAGCTTGACTTCAGTGCTGCCACTGCTTGAGAGCCATGGGTTGCCAATCCCTGCTGCATTAACAGTGGAGAGGAAGGGAAGAGGCAGGGTGGCTGAAGGGGGAGGTGCTGTGGGATGTAGAGTGACATGATGGGGTCACTATGTCGTCCTACAGGAAAAACTTTTTAAAATAATATAGATCGATAATTAAGGAATCTATTTGAAAACATCTGGAAGATAAGGAACAAATCATGTCCATTTGTAAGGAACAAATCATGTCGAATGGGAAATTTTCTTTGATAGGATAACAAGCTTCATGGAAAAGGGGGAAGAAGTATATCTAGATTTTAGTGAAGCATTTGATAGTCTCTCGCATGAGTTTCTTATTAATAAACTAGGGAAATACAATCTACATGTGGCTACTATAAGGTGATTGCATAACTGGTTGGATAACCATTCCCAGAGAGTAGTTATCAATGGTTCACAGTCATGCTGGAAGTGGGGTTCCACAGGGATCCCTTCTTGGTCTGGTTCAATTCAATATCTTCATCAACTATTTAGATGATAGCATAGAGAGTACGCTTATAAAGTTTGCAGATACCCAGCTGGGATGGGTTGCAAGTGCTTTTGAAGACTGGGTCATAATTCAAAATGATCGGACAAACTGGAGAAATAGCATGAAGTAAATGGGATGATGTTCAATAAAGACAAATGCAAAGTATGCCACTTAGGAAGGAATAATCAGTTGCACACATACAAAATGGGAAATGACTGAATTGGAAGGTGTACTGTGAAAAATGATCTAGGCGTCGTAATGGGCCACAAACTACTCAACTGTATAACACTGTTGCAAAAAACAAAAAAGCAAAACCAAAACCAAACATCCTTCTGGGAATTTATTAATAGGAGTGTGTTAATCAAGACATGAGAAGTAATTCTTCTGTTCTACTCTATGCTGATTAGGTTTCAGCTGGATTACTGTGTCCCGTTTCGGGTGCCACTTATGAGGAAAGATGTGGAGAAATTGGAGACGGTTCAGAGAAGATCAACAAAAATGATTAAAGATCTAGAAAACATGACCTACGAGGATTGAAGATTGAAAGAATTGGGTTTGTTTAATCTGGAAAAGAGGAGACTGAGAGGGGACATGGTAACAGCTTTCAAGTACCTAAAAAGTGTTACAATGAGGAGGGAGAAAAATTACTCTCCTTAACCTCTGATGATATGACAAAAAGCAATGGGTTTAAATTGCAGCAAGGGAGGCTTAGGTTGGACATTAGAAAAAATTTCCTGTCAGTATGATTAAAAACTGGAATAAATTACCTATAGATACTGTGGAATCTCCATCTTTGGAGATTTTTAAGAGCAAGTTAGACAAACACCTGTCAGGGATGGTCTAGAGCCATGGTGTCCAAACAGTTCTGAAGCAGCAGTCATTATAGTGGCCACTGCTATAGCAAACTAGCCTCACTCAACCAGCAAAATAGCCACATTGTTCAAGCCAAGTAGGCACAGTCAACAGGCCAAACAGCCACATGTGGTTAGTTGTTAACATGCCGAACACCACGGGTCTAGATGGTGCTTGGACTTGCCATGAGCACAAGGGGACTGGACTCGATGACCTTTGGAGGCTCATTCCAATTCTAGTATTTTATGACTCTATAATTCTAACTCTTTCAAAGGATATAATAGAGTAAAAGCTAATTTTAAAATTCACAGTAAATTCCAAATTTATATTGTCAACTTAATAAATTGTTATTACATTGATGTTGTTTTTCTTTAAGACATTTTTATGAACCAAAAAAGGTATTAAAAAGTAACTTGCACAATAAATTCTAGCAGTACATGGATGTAATCTCTCGTCCAGGATAAATGATCCAGAATTAGTTTACCTATGTAAAAGTTTAGGTCATTATACAAATGGACAATGGTTAAGGGTGATGTTTGCTGACAACCATCCAAAGTGATTTAGATTTACATGCATTGGCATAGCATTGGAGTAAAGAGGCAAAGTATTAACATAAAACCCTGGTTACCAGCATGGCAAACATGTAAATAATGTTTTCTAAAGCGTTGGCTAAACTTAAAAACAAACAAACCAAACGCGAAAAAAATCTTATAATTTTTCTGTGATTTTCTCTAGTCCAGAATTGTGTCTATCAAAATACATGTATTTCTGCACAATCATATTTTAAAGGAAATGTTTACATCTACAGGTTGAATACCTCTAGTCTGGCCCTGATTGGTGCCAAACCAAATAATCTGCACGACCACAGGAAGTCAGTATTGTCTAGCATCATTACCAACACTTCCTGGGATCTTAGAAGACATTTAGAAATAAATTAGAGCTAAATAATAGCATGAAACACAGAGAGCCAGCACAAACTTTATGGGACTGCGGGAAACTTGGCCACACCCATGATAAGTGGACATCCAGCTAACTAAAATCATGCCGGAACAAGACGTTGCTGGACCAGAGAATGCCAGAATCGAGAGGTTCAATCTGTAATACGATAAGTTTCTGAATGCTTATACCAGTTCTTTTAAGTTCCTATTCCAACTTTTAAACAGTATAAATGGGCAACTTGCAAATTAGCCATGTTAAGACTAATAGTGAAGAATGAACAGCAATCTAATTTTTACTTCAGCCGCTGCCCTCAGAGTTCATTTTCCCCATATTTCAATTTTGTTTGTTTTTTAAAAATATACAAATGAAAGCAGAACTCAAATTTATGCCACAGTTGTTGTAATAAACAAAGAGTAGGTTCAAACACTGATTAAAAACAAAGGTCAAGAATAAAAAAATTAATTTCTCATCCATAGACCAGTGCTCTGCATGTGTTCCATCACGGTTTTCAATTCAGAAGTGTAACAAGTTAAATGACCCAAGACTGTTTATAGCCAACTAAAAAAAAAAAATCTAACAAATTTTGATACCGGTGGCTGTAATCCCACTGCCAGCAACAGGAAAAACAAATAGTATAAAACCTGGTACCAACAAGATAAATCTACAATTTATACAATAAATCCTTAAGAATTCAGACTTAAGGATAAAATATTTTCCTGAACTCAGCTCACTGTGCACTGCTTACTATAACTAATAGAATGCAGTTTTTTCTTCAAAGTATTAAAATCAAAATTCACAAAAGATAGTTATAACTGGCATACACAAATACATGTACAGTAGCTAGAAAATATAAAAAGATGTGGCTAGAAGATCTGTCAAACAACTTTTGTTTTTCCAATCATTCTGTAATAAAGTACCTTGTAATATTTTAAAGATGGCTTTTTGACCCAGGAGACTGAGATTTTATTTCACAATGTCTTATGATGTACTGTATCAATCAGTACTGCATGAAGTAGTCCCAGTATTAACAAAGGTGCATATTACCCATTGGAAGAAAGTCAATTAAGCAGTTGGCCAATTTTCAATGGCCTAGAAAATTTTCACTGAAGCATCTACTGTTCAGCAAAAGAATCACCCTCCATTCCTCCCCCCAAAAACAAAGACAACCCAACAAGAGTGCTTCTCTTTACTTACATTTTTAAAATAGGAAAACTGCTTGTTTTTTATATATTTGCATTCTTAGGTAGAAACTTGGTATGCCATGCCACATCAAAGAGCATATTTATGACAAGTTAAATCCTTTTTGAAAGAAAGTTCATGAACGAAACTGCCTGTCTCAATTACAGCATACCAATAGTATTTTCTACAATATTTTTAGCAGTCTGAAAGCCAACAATGTGGAGTGTACCAAGAGATGTCTTACAAAGAACTATGATAGCAGATATTTAATTTTTTAGGTTAGTTTACTGGGTTTTCATGTTTAACTTTTTTGAAGAATCAGAACAATTCTGCAGAAATTAGAAAACTACAAAAAGATATCCACAAAAATAAAGTAGAAATCCCCATTCTCTTTAAAGTTCAAGTAATGACATCATCTTCACAGCACTTCCTTTAGACAATGGCATATTGCTCATATAAAAGATCTCTTATTCTATAGAAGTCCTGGCAAAGACATCCTTCCAATCCAATGCGCCCTGTTTCAGTCTGAAACAAAAACATATTTGAATCTATTATCTTTACGTGAGATGGTGAGGGACATACTTTGCATATTGTTATCACATAACGTGTTGCATATATTCCAGAGAATTTTTTAAACATACTTACCCTACGAACAGCCACTAGGTTGTTGCACACAAGCACCCCTCCTACAAATTCAGCTTGAATTCCTTCTCGCAGAAGAACTTGTTTAAAATCAGACAGTCTTGGCTCATTCATGAAAACAGACTGATGTCCAATAACCTTTCAATGAATAAAGTATAATGAAGCTTCTAAAGAGTTAAGACAGTCATTTTTATGAAGCCTTTATAATAAAGTAACTTAGTATCTGATTGGAAAAATATTTTTTATTCCATTTCCCCTTTGTTAGCTGAAACGATTTCAAGAAGTCTTCCCTCTAGCAACTCCTGATCTGTGCTAGGAGCATGAATGTGTGTGGCAGGGCAAGGGAAATTCCAGTTTCCATTCCAAGTTCAGTAATCTGGGAAAATACATAGGAGGAGATTGCCATCCATGCTCCAGACCTTTTATGTCAGATGAAAGGGCCCTGTCAACCCTGAATCTAGCCAAGGGAAGGTTTCCCTCTGCATAGGCATTGTGTAAGACAGCCTTAAGGCTGCCCTGGTAGGACCTGCTCACAAGCCTTGGAGCAAGTGGTGTCCTGGGGAGCAGTGACCTGGTAATCAATACTGTGGTTCACAGCACAGCTCAGGGAGGCTGCCACTCCTTGGACAGCTCTAAGTGATTCCCTAAGTTATGCTCCAAGGGATACAGAGGCCCCCAACAATACTAGTTTGGGAGAGTACAAAGGTGGCTACCTATCTCCACCTGGGCTAAGAGTTAATATCTGTATGTCTCAGTTCTCTCTATTTCTTAAAAGGAATTAATGATATCTATCCAACTACATAAAAGTATATGAGGACTAAGTGCAATTCTTATAGCACTCTTTGTTCTATCTGATCCGCTGCTAGACAGTTAGATATTTTTTAAATTATATTTGTGTATGTATGTATCTTTACCCTACATAGCATAAGGAAAAGGATTTACCACAGTGTCAGATGAAATTTAAGAGTAAATCTAAGGAGTGATACCAACTAGGGCTTTCTTAATCGCAGCTAATACCTGTGATTAACTGAAAACAAAATGAATGCGTTATTTTTTTAATATGTTAATCGCATACCTCTAGGAGGCCAGCGGTTTGCATCAGCAGTGAGGGGGCTGAAGCCCCATCCCACAGCCTATATTTGAAAATATAGAAAACATATAAAACTGTTTAAATAAATGTTATTGTTTAAGAGTGTGATTAAAACTATGATTAATCACAATTAATTATTTAATATCACAATTAATCATAATTTTTAAAATTGTTTGACAGTACAAATACCAAATGATTTCCAAAGCCATGTATGGTAAGCACACAGGCTGCATAACAAATAAAAATTTGCATTGCATCAGTATCTAGAACCCCATCTGAGATGAGGGTCACTTTGTGCTAGGTACTGTATGTCTACTATATATTTGAGAGAGTTTGTGAACGAGCAAGTCTGTCTGTCTGTTCAAGAACTGCTCCTAAATGGTAAGAGCAAAGACCACCAAATTTGGCATGCAGCTTCCTCCTATAACTTAAAGCAAGTTAAGGGTTTGCAAGGGGGGACAGGGCTGAAGCTCTCCTGCCATGCATATGAGGATGTATAAAACCATACAGAAAAGAGACAGAATCACCAAGCACATGAAAAGGGTGGGCGGGCTGCGGATACCCACCCCATCTCCCTCTCCTCCCCACATTCCCCCATCTGGGACTGCCCCAGCCCTGAGTCTCTCACCTCCCTAGGCACACTTTAGGCAGGGTGCCCTCCCAATTCATATGAAAACATTGCTGGCTGTTCCCCTTCATCAGGGAGATTGAGGAATGTGCAAAGTTTGCTCCATTCCTCAAGCTGGGTGGGAATGAAGGGGGAAGACAAACCTGGACCTGCCCCAGCTGAGGAACATATACCCCTCTCACAGCTGTGTCCTCTGCAGCTGCAGCGGCCATGGAGAGGTGCTCTCACCTGGCCCCACCCTGCTGGAGTAAGAGAGGGCTGGGATAGTCCGATCTCCTAGGGGAAGCCTGCATACTGAACCCCTCATCCCCAGGCCCATGATTTAAATGAAGAAAAACAAAAATTAATTGAGTTAAGGACCTGAGCAATATTGGGCAAATCTAGTTATATATAATAAAGAGATATTCTCTGCCTTGAAGAGCTCACATTCGGAACAAAGAAAGCAGTAACTGTGTAAACAATTGTAAAAAAATCACATTAAGATGCCAATTTACACCACAGTCTAACATTAGAAACCTTACTCAAGCAAAGTTCCTCACTTTAATGAGACTTTTACCTGAATAAGTCCCACTAAAAAGTCAGGCACAAAATGTTGAAAAAACAATACCAGTAAATAATCCCCACAAATATAAAACTGAAATCCCCACCAATATGAGAGCACATAGCCAAGATAAGACAAAAGCTTTTCTACCTCATGTGGTGGCAGTGGTTCTAGAGTAGGAATGATCTCGCTCTCTTCACATACTTCCTTATCATCATCATCAAATAGACTTTTCATGGCCTTTTGCTGTGCAACAGCACTAGAGTCAGAAGAAGGCATATCCACTTGCATTTCCAAGTCTTCTCCATCTTCCCTCAGCTCTCCTTCTTCCAGAATGACTCCTGTGTCCACTTTTGAAACCCGCATGTCCAGGACACCATCTATCCAAGCTAGTTCTGCATCTTTCGCTTTACAGAACTGAAGAGAGCTGACCAGAGAATCTTTTAACCTGACCTAAGTGGCACACAAACAAAAAGAACAATTACTTATCTTGTAACTGTTTTTCTTCAAGATGTGTTGCTCATGTCCATTTCATGTAGGTGTGTGCGCGCAGCATGCACACATCATCGGAAATTTTTCCCTTAGCAGTACCCGCTGGACCACCAGGCAAGCCCCCTGGAGAGGTGCTGCTATACTAGCCAATATATACCCCTCTTGCCCTCCACCTCCTCAATTCCTTCTTACCAGACCATTCTGATGAAGGTGAGATGGGCGAGATGTGGAATGGACATGAGCAACATCTCTCAAAGAACAACAGTTACGAGGAAAGTAACCGCTCTTTCTTCTTCGAATGATTGCTCATGTAAATTCCATGTAGGTGATTCCAAAGCAGAAACCTTAGAAGGCGGGGTCAGAGTTTTACCCTTCCACTGAACGGAGGGCAGCCCTACCCAGTGCTGCATCCTCCTTAGCCTGTTGGGTCAGTGCATAGCGACTGGAAAAGGTGTGGAGAGAGGACCACGTGGCAGCCCTACAGATGTCCAGGATCGGGACATGAGCCACAAAAGCTCCAGAGGAGATCTGAGCCCTAGTAGAGTGGGCCAAGAGGGGAAGGGCTAGAACCTCAGCCAGCCCATAGCACTCCCTAACACAGGCAGTGATCCAGGAGGAGATCCTTTGCACAGAGACTGGCTGACCCTTCAGCTGCTCACAATGGCTACAAAGAGCTAAGGCGACCTATGGAAGGGCTTTGTCCTCTCTAAATAAAAGGCTAAAGCCCTCCTGACATCCAAAGTCTGCAACTCCTGTTCCTAACCCAGTGCGTAGGGTAAAAGACTAGCAGGAAAATGTCCTGTGATACATGGAGGCTAGACACCACCTTCGGAAGGAAGGCAGGGTGGGGGCACAATCTGATTTTATCCTTGAAAAAAACTGTGTATGGGGGATCCAAAGTAAGAGCCCTCAGTTCGGACACATGCCTAGCCAATGTAATGGCCACTGGAAGGGACACCATATATAGGATAGGTGCAGGAGCAAGCACGTCGCCAGGGTTCAAAGGGAGGTCCCATAAGTTTAGACAGGATCAGACTGAGGTCCCACTGGGGGACAGGCTGCTGAATGTGTGGATAAAGCCTGTCCAGGCCCTTCAAAAATCCGTTCATCATCAGGTCCACAAAAAGAGTCTTACCCCGGGCACCCAGGTGAAAGGTGGAAATAGCCGCTAGATGAACTTTAACTGAGGAGGAGAACCACTGTAACCTAAGATCTAGAAGGTGGGACCAGGGTATCCATGGGCAATACTCCCCTCTGGATAGTCCAGGCATGGAAGCGTTTCTTCTTGGCCAGATATGTAGCCCTAGCAGAAGGCTTCCTACTGCCTTGCAGTACCTCTTGCACGCATGCTGAGCACTGTTGTTCCGCTGCTGTCAGCCCTGCAGCTTCCAAGCCATAAGGTGCAAGGACCGCAGGTCCAGGTGGCAAAGCCTGACGAAGTTCTGCATCATCAGGTCCAGGACCAGCGGGAGAGTGACCTGTCTATTGCAGGACAGACTCAGGAGGGTCACGAACTAGTGCTGCCTGGGCCATGCTGGAGTGATGAGAATCAGGGATTCCCTGAATTCCCAATCCCTCAGGAGAACTCTGTGGACTAGCGTGAATGGCAGAAATGCATACAGGAGTCCCTTGGGCCAGGGGATGAGTAGCGCTTCTCCCAGAGAGCACCGCCCCAACCCCATGAGAGAACAGAATCTTAGGCACTTCCTGTTCTGACCAGTGGCAAACAGGTCCAGAAGGGGAAATCCACACCTGTGGAAAATCCAGTGAGCTGCATCCCCTCAGAGGGACCACTCGTGGCTGGAGAAGGACGTGTTGTTGGATAGAATGAGAACTGACCTGTTCCTGAGCTGAGGGAGGAAGGCTGCACAGGCAAGACAGACTGCCTGCAGCTCCCTGACATTGATATGCAGAGAGAGGTTGTCCCGGGACCACATACCTTGTGTCCGCATGTCTCTGAGATGGGCCCCTCAACCAGTGTCTGACGCTTCTGTCACAAGACAGAGTGTCGGCATAATGGAACTCCAGCACAGACCACCTCCTCCCGAGTCCACCAATCCAGGGAGCGCAGGACATCAGAGGGAACTGTCACCACTCTGTCCCATGGGTGAAGGGACGGGTTGTGAGTCCGTGCAAGCCACAGCTGCAGCGAATGCATGCAGAGCTTGGCGCACTGGATGACGTAGAAGCACGTGGCCATTAGCCCCAGGAGGCACATGCAGGCCCTGGCTGCGGTCATCGGGAATGCCCGCACGTTCTGGAAAGCTGCCTTGATTACCAGAAAATGGGACGTGGGAAGGGAAGCCCTGGCCGATGTGCTCACAGACTATCACTTAGGTGGGTACCAGGGTCAATTTTGACACATTCAGGAGCAGTCCCAACTCCCAAAAGAGGTCTTGAACTAAGGCGATGTGAGCCCACACCTTGTTCGCGGAGCACCCTTCTAGAAGCCAGTCAACCAGGTAGGGGAACACCTGGATGCCCTGTTTTCCCAGGGTGGCAGCGACAACAGCCATGCACTTCCTGAAGAACTGGGGGGCTGTGGAAAGGCCAAAACAGAGGACTGTAAACTGATAATGGTCCCTGCCCACTGTAAAGCGGAGGAACTGCCAGTGGTGGTGTACAGTGGAAATATGAAAGTAAGCATCTTTTAGATTGAGGGCAGCGTACCAGTCTCTGGGAGTTAAGGAGGTAATAATGGATGCCAGAGTCACCATACTGAATTTGGTTTTATGATGAAGGCATTGGGGTCCCTGAGGTCCAGGATGGGATGAAACCCACCCTTGGAGACCAGGAAGTATAGGAGTAGAAGCCCTAGCCCAAGAACTCTAGGGGAACTGCCTCTGCAGCCCCCAAGATGAGGAGCTGAAGAACCTCCTCCCGAAGGGGAAGCCTGTGAGAGGGGTCCCTGAAGAGGAACAGGGAAGGGGGATAGGAGGGAGGGGCAGAAAGGAAGGGATGGTGTACCCCCTTCCCACCATTTCTAGGATCCAATGGTCCAAGATAATGGATTCCCAGGCCCAGCAGAAAGGGAATAGGCAGTCCCGGAGAGGGGGTATGAGGCTGGCAATCTGTCCTCGGGCATACCCTGAAAACCCTTAATGGAGCCCTGAAGACTTGCTGGGCGGGCCCTAACGCTGGTCATGGGCCTGCTGGGAATGGCGTCTGCCAATCCTTCCATTGCTGTTTCTACTATGGAGATGGGAGAAGTGCCCTGCTGGGAGGATCTAGGGGCATTTCTGCCTGACAGAGCGTGTAGTTGGGTAGCAGGCATGTGAACAGCCAAGGACCTTAGGCCTTTCCTTGAGGTCATGCAGACATTGGTCGGTCTGCTCAGAGAAGAGGTATAAGGCCCTCAAAGGGAAGGTCCTGGAAGTCCTGGTGTTCAGGACGTACACTCCAGATCCCTGCAACCAGGAGACCAGTCCTGTGGCCATACACTGGGCGGCTGCATCGAGGGTGGCCTGGAAGGTGGCCCGAGAGACCATCCTGCCTGCCTGCCTCCATGAGGGCTCTAAACTTGGGCTGAGAGTCCCTGGGAAGCAGTTTGGTAAACTTGTCCATGGATGCCAAGGTGATACAGCCATAGCAAGACAACAGATTCTGCTGGTTCGCTATACGGAGTTAAAGACCCCTAGATGCACAGGCCTTCCTGCCCAAAGGTCCATTTTCTTGGCGTCCCTCTTCTTAGGCGTGGCACCCGGTTGGCCCTTTGGTTGTCCAGGCAGTGAACCAAAGTCCCCGGAGGCGGGTGGGAGAAAAGGTGTTCATTCCCCTCCTAAGAAAAGTACCACCGCTCAGCCTTCTTGTCTGTTGGTGAGATAGAGGCCAGGGTTTGCCAGAGGGACTTCGTGATTTTGGCCACAGTCTCGTTGATGGGAAGTGCCACTCAGGTAAGGATGTTGGGCTGTAGGATATTGACCATAGGGTCAGAGTCCTCAGACACCCTCTCAGCCTGGACTCCCAAGCTCTGGGTTAGGTAACGAATGAGGTCCTGGTGGGACCTCAAGTCCGTGAAAGGCATGGAGGGGATAGAGTCACTCAGGGCCTCATCCAGAGAGGAGGACAAAGACCCCTTCATGCCAGCCTCCACAGGGTCACGGGTTTGTGAGGGGGCCTGAGAGGCCACACATGAGGGCACTGTGGTGGGAGAGCAACAGGGGCCTCACTCTCCAAGGGTCTCAGTGACGTCTGGCCTGGAGGAAGGGACTGGCCTGCCGTGGGGGACTGAGCCAGTGGGGTTGCTGAAGGAGGTGCCCAAGACCCAGAAAAGAGGGTCCACACCCTGGCTCTGGTGGTAGGCCCAGGGGATCCAAAACAGCCACTAAGTCAGGCCTTGCGTTTGTGGAGGCCGGGACTGCAGCAGCACTGGTAATGGGACTGGCTGGGCCCATTGATGATGATGCAGACGTTGGTGAGTGGAGGCACAGCGGTGCCGCAATCGGTGGCAAGAATAGAACTGGTGCCAGGACCTGGATTTGGATCCCCAAGATAACCGTGCAGACTGCACCTCTGAGTTGGTCAAGTACTCCGAGGTGGACCAGGGTGGAGCGGAGGCAGTTGCAGCAAGTGATCTCCCTGTTTGGAACATGCTGGGCCATTGACTCCAGCTTGCCCCATTGCCAGGGAGGAGGGGGAGGCATGGTCAGAGCCGGTAGCTGCAGAGCTTGGTGCCATACTCGGTACCGCCCAAGGACCTTGTACGGGTGCCAGATCCAGTGCCAGGGCGCGGGCTGGTGTTGAGGCTGTCACCGGTCCCCAAGACTGTGGATGGTACTGCACTCAGTACTGGGGAGGCAGGTGTAGGTGCCGGGTTGAAGTGGTGATGTCCCCTCACTTCTAGGCCCGACCTGGCTCATGATACTTGGTTGGGGCCAGTGCCAAGGTAGGGGAAGAAGACAGCTCGATCAAATCCCTGGCCATCTCGAAGGTCTCCGGAGTGGAGGGCTCCAGGAAGTCCCGCACTGGGCTGGAATCTTGGCACAGACTAGAACAGTTTTTGCCCGACTGCAATGGTCTGGGCACAGTGCTCGATGGTGCTGCATGCCCTACCTGAGGGCGCACAGAGGGCACGCACCGTGGGGGTGACCTGCCCCTACTAGGGCTCCTCTTCTTCTGGGGCACCGGGGACTGAGGCCAGTGCCGAGGTCTACGTGGTACCAGGGAGGTACATAAATGGCCTAATGCCTCCTGCACCAAAGTTGGTGCGCTCTGAGTCACGGGGGCCAAGTAGGATGCCAGTGCCGGGTGGAAAGCTGCCTCCATAAGAATAATCTTCAAGCGCGATTCTCTCACTTCGTGCGTGGCTTGAAGGCCTTACAGATTTTACAGGCCTCAGATAAATGGGCCTCACCAAGGCATTTAGGGCAGGCAGAATGAGAGTCACCGCAGGGCATAGGCCTCTGGCACGTCTCACAGGGCTTGAAGCCTTGAGGCCAAGGCATGTCCTGCTGTACACTCTGGGAGCACGGTGCGAGTCCTGCGGTTGAGTCCTTAGCACAAGAAACAACACCTAACAACTGCTTAGAAAGCTAAGAAGAACTGTGAAACTTAAACTGCTAAAGGGCGCTTGCTGAGCAAGAGCAGAAGCATGAGCGGTAAGAAGGAATTGAGAAGGTGGAAAGAAATTGAGGGGGTGGAGAACCAGCAGGGGTATATATTGGCTGGTATAGCAGAGCCACTCCAGAGGGTTCCGCTGCTAGCCCAACAAGTACAGCTAAGGGAAAAATTTCTAATGATGCACGCTGCACGTGCGTACCTATATGAAATGGACATGAGCAATCACTCAAAGAAGAAACAGTACTGACATTTACGTAGGCAAACTTGACAGCACATTTCACAGGCTCCTAACACCAAACTTTTTAAACATTAATCATTTCCCCATTCATTATGACTCGATGTTTTTTGGATCCACCATACTCTTTGGTAAAATAAACAGAAGTAAGGCACAATATTAAATGACAGAAGAGTACACATGGATTTCATCTTACAATTGGTTTGGAAAGTGGCAGAGAAAAACCAATGCTAGTGTTCTTTTTTGATAAAGATACTGAGACTAGATTGTGGCATTTGAGACAGCAAGATCTTGTAGAGTTAAGGTGAGGCTTTCATTGCAACACCCTTTTTCACATATTTTCCTGGTGTGTTGAAACTATCCTTGACTGGTCTTAGGATATTCAAGAATGGTTCCTTCTGCATATTTGAATTATTGGCGAGATTAATAAATAAAAAGCCACTTAACATATCAACTTTGCATTCAAAAGGGCACTTATGCAGTTCTTTACTAGTTATGATGGAAAAAGACTAAAAATCTAAACCTTCAATAAATGAAATATCACTTTTAACCATATTCATCTAGAATCTAAAATCTTAAGAAATTCCAGTAAAAACCTGCCTTCTGTGAGACATCACTATTCAGTGGCATTGTATTCCCAAATCTAGATGCTGCTGTTGGGATCAAATATATAAAGGAGACTTGCAATATTTTATTATAAAACACCCACCACAATCCTCCCAAAAAACTAATTAATTTCTTCTTCATTTTCTGATGTCCCCATCTGCTTCTTTTTCAAATGTTACGTACTTTGCTAAACCAACAACAGAAATAGCAAAGACATGATTTGCACACCAGAGAGCAGAAAAGGTTTCAGGACTGATTCTGAAATCTGACTTTTTTCTGTATTGCAATGTTTCTAAAATTATCCACAAAATTCTCTCTTTAGGAGAGGCAGCAGCACTGGGTGACAGGCAGCTGGTCTATGAAGGGAACTGTTTTTTAAATTGGCTCCCCCTCCTGGACAAGCTCCCACCTGGGATCCGGCTGCCTCTGATATAGTAGCTACCAGCACCTCCCCTGGGGACTATAGAATAGTTGACTAACAGATAAAGAATTCATGAGGCTACTCAACTATTCAATTAACCGATATTTAACATCCTTAGTATAGAGTTTCACTGGCCTTTCTCCAATCAGCTTTTGAATCACGCATTCATATCCCACTCCTTTCAAACTGAGTTAGGTACTTGTGTCCTTAGTTCCCTTGCCCCTTCATTAAATTTCTGCTTCAAAGCTTAGTTGGAACCATTTATAATGCTGACATGCTCATGCAATTTCTCTAGTTTCTTTCCTGTTACACAGAGAGAGAGACAAACACACCCAAGCACACTAATGGTTTAGTTGAGGTTTTCACTTATATTAACTTGCACTTGACAATTGTATTTTCAGCTAATACTTGGGCTATTTCTTTTCCATCCAAAACTCTTCTAAGTAGTTTCAATAAGAATTTTGGATATACAGTGAATGCAGGACTTGGACTCAAATTATACCTAAACACATACAATGTTTTCAGCAGGGCAAGTTGAATGAGATACCTTCCTTTTGCACTTCGTAACTGCAGGCTTAAATATGTAATCATACATTTCTATTTATGTAGTGATTACATTTATAATGTGTAGGTATGGTATATCCACAAAATTGTAAAGGAAATGTTTCCATCTTTCCCCAGAAACAAAAGTTATTTGTCTTGCCTTGGTATGACTATATTGAGGTAGGCAAATACCGGCCTGTGGGCCAGATCCAATCCACCAGGGTTAGACCCTGGTGGGCCACTACCATTATATTTACTTGTGCTTCACAGGTACAGGCAATTCCAGCTGATGTTGGCCACGGATTGCCGTTCCTTGCTAATAGGAGCTGTGGGAAGTGGTGTCCTAGTCTGTGAAGTCTCCTGCAGCTCCTAGCGGCCAAGATCTGCAATCACAGATACTTGCAGAAGCACAGGTAAATGTAGCAGGAGCTTGCCAGGAAATAATCCTGGATAATCACCACCATTTTATTGCCCAGCCCTAGACTAGCTGCAAGAATTCCTTCCAAAGGAACAGCTAAAAGAACATAGCCAAAAGATCAATGTAGCTCTCACATTCCTCAGTACTTATACAACTGACAAATTCTACTATCTTACCTGATAGATGTGAGTCTCGCTGGTCGCATCTACAGTTTCATGCAGTTTAGGCATATAAACTTTAATATCTTTTCCACCAAAAGCTCTGCAAGATTCTGAAAGGTCCTGACTGGCCTCTGGTGGACCATGGACAATGATTAACTGTCGTGGCTTCATCTGGTTAATGATTTTTTTAATGGAGTCACCATCTGAGCGTCCTTCATAGTCTATGTATGTAACTCTAGCTCTAATTTGATTTAAGACAAAAAAAAATCTTAATGCTTTATGTCCTAAATTTAGAAAGAATAATTATGATGTCTTATTGCTGTAACACATGCTCTTCGTCTCCCATTCCCCCTCCTATTCTATCCCCCATCATGCATAAAAGTAGACTATAAGCTCTTTAGAGTCGAAACTATTAATCAAATTCTGTGCCATCTTTAGGAGAGGCAGCTCAAAAAAGTGCAGCTCACAGGAAGCTCTAAGTATAGTTGTGCTTTCCTGACTCCAAAACCGGCTGCAGCACAGCTTAGGCAGCCCAGGAAGGTGGGACTACTGTAAGTTATGGAAGTCTTCCATGTTGTTTGCAGTATAACCCAGAATAGCAGTAGTTATGCACACTATCCCCCAAAATATCAGAGACTACACTAGGAAAAGCATGCAGGGAAGGCCACAGTTGGGTCATATATGCTGGTCCAATGCAACGCCCGCACAAGTAGAATTCTCCCTCAGCCTGTTTAAGCCATCCAAATACCATACAGAGGTGAGGGAGAGAAAGGGGCAAAATCTTCTTTTATATCTTTTCATCTGTGCTACCAAGCACCCAGCATCTTTCTGGATGCTGTAAAATAATAATGTAATACTACATTGGGGAAGGTTTCGTTTTCTTTACAAAAAAAGGATTTGATATATGATTCTTTAAATATATGCTGTTATTTCAATGATTTTTTGCCCTTTACACAATTTAAAAAACAACAACAACAACAAAAAATTATCTTCCAGTTCTCCAGAAAAGTCTCCCTTTGGACTTGGAAAAAAAATAACCATTATGAAGTTTCACCCTTGCAAATTTTTTTCCCGGGGGGGGGGGAAGGAGACCCAAATGTAAGCAACTGAAAGCTTGTTTGCAATGTATCAATCATTTCACTTGCAAATTTCTAACAAACAGTGCCCTCCAGCTGTGAGCTTATCTAAAAATCACTTACTTTATTTCCTTTGATTCTGTTGTTGAAATACATTTTGTAGGAACATCTGATAAATCTTGGTCCATAGGCTCATCTCCATTTGTCAGACCAGATTCTAATTTACTCTTTTCTTCTTCAGTTGCTTGAAGCTCTGGAACTAGAAAATCTTCAGGCCTAATGTTGGAATTTATAATTATATGTATTAAAGTAATGCCATGGTTTTAGGCACTATATAACATTTACTATTACATTATATTAAACTTATGTTTCTTTGCAATTAAAAGTAAAATAAATTCAGCAAAAATGCTTTAAAAGATTCCAATATCTAAATATGCTCAAGGATATTCCACTTAGATGAGCTATATTTCTTCTAGATTAATATATGTTAGATATTCCGATTTCTGAATTTACTATCAGCAAACATTTTGCAAGATTCTCTTGCTTTTTAAAAAGTTCCGTAAAAGGCAGATAGGAACTGCTTGCTTCCAAGAAAGAAGATGTTTTCCCTTCTTTTCATTTTAAAGTTTACAAATCAGATTGTGTAATTTAAACAAAATCAGGTTCACATTAAACAGAAAAGAACGTAATCACTACTTTCTTCTAGGATAAGGAAAGTACCTAGACAGGCAGCATGATTTAAATGGACTGATCTTGAGGAAAAACTTAATTTCAGTCCTGGTCTATCACTAATTTTCTAAAGAAGTTACAACAACTTATCTTAATTTTTGTCTGTTATCCTTTGTCTAAAACAACAATAATACCTACTTCACAGAAGTGTCACATGTGCATCAAAAACAAAATACTATACAAATAATATTACTTTTGTTTCCCACACATACTTGATAATCTCCCCATATTCATCCCATTTAATTCTTTCTTCTGGGGCCGGAAACATTGGATAAGATTTCTTGGCCTGTTTGAAGAAGCTTCCTTTTCGCCCACCTTCGCCTTTCATCATCAAGTCATGTTTAGTTTTATGCACAGTTGGCTGATCAATATCCTCTTCAACATCACTCTCATCACTGGAATCTATATCTGCCCTGAAATGTCACCCCCAAATGGATTTTAAGTTATTTCTTTAAGTTTCATATTACACACACAGTCTGAAATTTTACACAACATTGCTTGCATTATCTGACTGTCACATGACTAATTTTGCAATTAATAAGCATATAGAAATATTTAAAATCAGTTACTGCTGGAGAACTAAGATGATTTACAAACTTCAGAAAGCCCACGACTGTAAAAGAGATCAGCTGAAAGGGTCCAATAAATCAGAACATCCAACTGATTATGATCTGATATATTTGCATCTATGAAAGCTACAATTTTCAGGTATTTCCAAAAGATAGTAAGGAATCACACTGGTTACTTGGATGCTGTGCCTTTTGCATTAATAGCCCACTATATTAATAGGAAATATACTTACTCTTTGGACTGTTCTAACTTTTTAGCTGCTTCTTTCTTTAGTTTCTCCTTTTCTAGGTACTCCTCAAGCTCCTTCCCTTCAAGTTTGACACGGCTCCTCAACTAAAAAAAAAAAAAAAAAAAACGAGTGAGAGAGAGAGAGAGAGAGTGTAAAAAAACAAAAGGAGGGGAAAAATTGTATTAGAAATTAGAATATATAACATACAAAAACACTAACTTTAATACTTGCTTCTTCTACACTAGTTAAAACTTTTAGCCTGTCATAATACCAAAGTGATTAAAGGAACATTCTGCCATCCACATTCAGTTGAGCAGTAACTTACTCTAAAATGGAAATAAAATCCCTAATATCATAAAACTGAGCAAATACGGTATTACACACTTAATAATACAATAGGTATACCAAAACTGTATTAAAAATCAACTGATTCACTATACAAAACTCCTACATTGAAACTGAATTTCATGTAGTTACTTAAAGTGGAGACATTTTTCCCTTTCTTTTAGTAAATGAATAGGGCAAAATTCACCAATAATATTTGGTGTTGATATTCTGCTTTCCCTATCTTTGCCACTGACAGACAAAAGCAAAGTTGAATACTGTTATAGAGAACAGTAGCATATTTCACTGTGGATTTAAAGGCGGCCTACCACTACAGAAGTTTTTTTTAAATAAGACTGTATCCCAAGGACAATTATGCATGAAGTGTCATCCTGTGCATTTAGGAAATGATAAAAGAAAGCTGGAGAATCGATATGAGATATGCTAAAGAACTTCTTTAAAGCATTGTGTGTACACACTACCATACGAACCACAAAATCAGGGGCAGCTGTAGTATGAAAAATTATTGAAATTAGCTGTATAAGTCAACTGTTCCTTTTTATTTTCCACCCTTCGTTTTACCTTCTTAAATCTATTGCACTAATGTAACACACTCAGCTTGACTGTCTTTTTCCAAGTGGTTTTGTCCAAATAGGATACTGTACCTTGCTATGGAAACCGTACAATCACATTCTGTTTACTGTAACATGGGTGTGCTTCTGTGATGTGAAAGGTTTTGAGTTTTTTTTTTTTTTAGCAATTTCTATACTTTATAGATTTCATAAGCTTACTCTTCAGCTAATATTTTATAATTCTCTACCATAAAATCTACTTTTGATCTTATTCTTGTTTAATGATGCCATGATTATCTATAATTACAGTTTAACACAACAGGAAACAAGTGGCTGTTAAAGTCTCTCAGCACCTAGACAAAATTGTCAATAGCACAATCAAAGAAGAAATGTAATCTAAGTCTTGCACACACTGCCACAATTGGTAAACATCAGAAAATGTGAATTGTAACATATTTCCTTACCTCTATATCAATAACCTTTTCAGAAGGGTTGTCTATAAGGAATCGTGCTAGTGTCCCAGGTGTAGTCCTATAAGTTAAAATTACAGAGTTTTTGGAATCCTGACACCACTGTATAAAGAGATCTCTTGAAAACCCACATTCCAAGTCAGGCTGGCTGGCAAGCACAACTTTAGGACTAGGCACTCGAGCCAGGTCAGAAAGACCATGACATAATGAGAGATGGCGGAACTGAAATGGATTGTTCCTCTTGTCTTCAAAACACCTCATGAGTTTGTCACTCATCCACTCAACCTAAAAGAGGAGTTGGAAAAAAGTGTTAAGCTGTCTGTAGGATTTACATGGTACTTTTCAGTAACTAAAACCAATGTACGAACTCTATACTTGTACATGAAAGCATTAAAAAATGCTTTTCTAGAGATTCTCAAGTTGACAGGTATACCATGTACACACAACAAATCAGTCTCTTTACTAGGGATATTAAATATCAGTTAATTGAATAGTCAATTAAACTAATGAATTCTTATCAGTTACTTGACTATTCTATAGGCCCCGGGGGGTGGGGCTGGCAGCCAGTGCGCTCCAGCCCCACTCCCAAGGAGCCCCCCCACCACTCTGTGCTGCTGCATCTCTATCAGAGGCAGCAGGGTGGTCCATAAAGGAAGCAGCCCCAGTCTAGGGGGGCGGTCTGAGCTCCCGGACCCAGCACAAGCCAGAACTGAGTCAGGCTGCCTGCCCAGCTGGCTCCTAATACACTTCAAATCTGGGGTGGGGAACCTCAGACCAGTTTTCCTCAATCCAACCCCAAGGCTCATGCCTCCCCCAACAGTGAGGAGCTTATGTTGGTGATCCAGCCCACTCCCACACACTATCCCATGTTGGGGCTGGAGCACACAAAATCTACTAGGCTGGGTCCCCCAAGGGTCTGGTGTTTGAGGAGAATGCGGGAAGCGTCTTTCTCCTTCTCAGTCAGGGGCCACATCAGTAAGGATTTGTTTTTAGTTTTTTGCTTCTCACTTGTGTGCAGCCCCCAACTGTTTTTCCTGTGGGTCAGCAGACCCAACCCAAAAAAAGATTCCCCACCCCTACTTTAAATGCAGAGCTGCAGCAAGGGGAAGTCCTGGACCCAGCACAAGCTGGGACTGAGCCAGTCTGCTGGCCAGCCTGCTAAAAAATTTACTGGAGGGGGAGAGGGTGGAATGTATGTAGTCTATAGCGTTCACCAATAAGCTTTTGCTTATCAGTTAATCGGTTAATCTACTACACTATTACATCCCTACTCTTTACTAGGGATGTTAAATTTAGACTAATTTACTAATCAAATAGGTTATGGGATTTCCATCGAAAAATGGAACTGCCCGGCTCTCACTGCAGTTTAAAAGTAGAAGCCTAGTAGGGAGCACGGGGCCAGTGGGGAACTGGCCTGTACTCCATGCGGCGCCTCAGGCTTTTACATGTACAAGAGCCCCAACGGGGCTCTTGAATATTTCAAAAGGAAGCCGCACAGACAGCACAGGGCCAGTGTGGGACTTTTAAGCCAGCTTCCCCCAGCACTTGCTCCCCCACCTTCCTGCCTCTCTGATAGAGGCAGCAAGGTGGGGGGAAGCAACTACTAGGATCACTAGTCGACTATCTGATAAGCTTATGCTTATTGGAAGTCAACTAGTTGCTTACATCCCTACTCTTCACTAATACCTTTTTGTGAGCAATAACATAGCCTGTATATAAATTAAAATATATTTAAAATTTTCCTTAATCACATCTGCAACCTAGGCTAACAGGTCATGTGGTACAAAGAAAATGAATTTATCTATCTATTAAGTCAGGCTACTGGAAGAATTCTGGCTGTATGTTACTTGATGGGAAGAATTTAGGTTATGAGTACCCACTCTGTAATAGATCAATAACACAGAAATCTTTCTTCCTGCTAACAGAATTACATGTCCTTGGATAAGCCTATTGCTATCAAGCAGTATTAAGAATGAAAACAATTAGCCCCTTCATAGTTTACTTTAATGTCAGAACACACCTGTGATTTAGAAAACTCCACTACATTGTAGCTGACATTATTTAAAAGTGCTAAAGAGTAAACTCCTAATCCTGCATCTTTTGTTCTCCAAATCTGATCAAGAAGTTGGGCAAGTTCCAGAACTCTGCCTGCTGTATCCACGGCTATTAACACATTTCCATCACCTCGCAACGTCTCCAAGACATTGGCTGGAATGAGATGGGAGAGGAGAAATAAAAATTAATTAATTAATTAATTAATTAAAATCTAGTAGCTGCACATAGCACCATACTTAGAAGAGGAAAAATATTTTTATTTTCTCTATCAAACATCATAACCAAGAAAACTGATCTCAAAGATTAACTGAGGGTACGTCTACCCAGCAACATTATTTCAAAATAACTAGCGTTATTTCAAAATAATGTTGAAATACCATCGAGCTGGAGGACTTATTACTCCGACTCTTGTAACCCTTATTGTAGAACGAGTTAAGGGAAGTCAGAGGAAGAGTGCTCTATTTCGGAATAAGTGCTGAGTAGATGCTCTCAATTTCCAAATAAGCTATTTCAAAATAAGCTACACAATTGACACAGCTCAATTTGCATAGCTTATTTTGACTTAACCCTTGCTGTGCAGACTCATACTGACATTAAGCAGCACTGAAAATCTTAGCTTCAAAAGATATTGCTACACAATACTGATTGAAATTAATGGGAGCTATGCCTCTCTTGTACAGGTTTGAAAGGCTTGAACTTAATATTTAATAGTAATTTCATTTTCTTTTGATCCTTTTTAATATTTTTTAAATGAGGCATAAATAACTATTGAAATTAATTCCTTATCACACAGTAAAGAGTTCAGTTCAGACTAGATTAAAATATGAAGTCTCTGAATCAATGTTAGGAAGCATAACAAGCACTTTTTATCTTAAAATATATTTATTCACAGGATCACTAGCCTTAGAAAAAAATAAAAATAAGTCAAGAACTTAACTGAAAATTTAGCATTCTCAATTTTCATATGTATAATATTTGTTATAGAAAGACAAGACTTTATAACTCAATTGAAAAACAGACACTTTCCATTATTATACTGCTTTAACTGATTTGTCAAAATACATACTTAACAGTTGTTCATCTCTTTGCTTTCGTCTGGGTTGTACGTAAGTAGCATTAAAGGAATCTGTGATGAGCAGTGAAGGCCTGCTCAACATTTCCAGAGAACATCCATTTAAATGGCTGCAGAAAAAGAAGTTATGCCACATAATTGCAGTTTTTGCTTTTCCATCCACAAGGTAAAAGAAAAAAAAAGTCTTAAGAACCAGTTTCCAATGTGCAGAAATGGCATTCCCCGTTATTTGGCAATTTTTCAATTAGACTCTCAGTCTTAACAAAAAAAGAAAAAAAACTTGAAAAAAATCTCTCTCGTTGTAAGAATAAGATGGTATTTCTTAAGAGAAAAAGTACTGGAACATGGAATTTATAATCTGACTTTATAACCATGCACTTAGGCCATATTCAGCAAGAATAGTTTTGTTTAGATCAAAAGCATGACAACTTTATTCTGTTTTAATTTTCTGTTTATCATGCCTTTCCTTGCCCAAATCTCTCATCACTCCTTAAACTTAGCTAAAGACAAATAAACCCCAAATAATTATGATGTTTTATGTCTTAAATTTCTTTGACTCTTATTCTCAGATTTTATTCCATTTGTCACTTTAACACATTTTAAATTAAAACAAAGTCTTCCTAAAGCTATACAGAATATACATTCTCTCTTTTGTGGAAGTGGGGAAAGAGAATGAATTTTGCCTGTGTCCCTCTTTTAAAGGACCTTAACACTTTGACAATACCTATTTGCTTCTTTTAAGCACTAAAGTTACATCTAGACTGCAAGGCTATTCTGGGATATAATAATTTTAGAAATAATGGATGCACTATTTCGACATCCCCGTAAACTTCATTCCATGAGGAATAAGAGATATCTTGAAATAGTGCTTTACAAGTAGTCCCCGGGTTAAGTACAAGATAGGGACTGTAGGTTTGTTCTTAAGTTGAATCTGTATGTAAGTCGGAACTGGCATCCAGATTCAGCCGCTGCTGAAACTGACCGCCAGTTCTGACTTACATACAGATTCAACTTAAGAACCCCAAGTCCCCAAGTCAGCTGCTGCTGAAACTGACCAGCGGCTGATTACAGGAAGCCCGGGGCAGAGCAACTCTGCCTCGGGCTTCCTGTAGTCAGCGCTGGTCAGTTTCAGCAGCGGCTGACTTGGGGACGCTGGGGCAGAGCAGCTGGGGTGCTGCTGGGTTGCTCCAGTAGCGCCGCTCCTCGGCGCTACTGGACCAACCCAGCAGCACCCCATCTGCTCTGCCCCAGGCGTCCTGATTCTGCCGCTGCTGAAACTGACCAGCAGCGGCTGAATCAGGACGCCTGGGACAGAGCAGCTGGGGTGCTGCCGGGTTGGTCCAGTAGTGCCCAGAGCAGCGCTGCGGGACTGACCGGCAGCGCCCCAGCTGCTCTGCCCCAGGGTCCACAACAAAAGCCTGGTCTGCTGAGGGAGGGGGGCACACTAGCTGCGCCCCCCCCCCCCAGCAGACCAGGGACACGGGGAGCAAAGCCGCAGCGGGGTGCCGCGCCTCTGAGGCTTTGCTCTGGCAAAGCCTCAGAGGCGCGGGAACCCGCCGCTGCTGCGGCTTTGCTCCCGGTGCCCCTGGTCTGCTGGAGATGGTCCCCAGCAGACCAGGGGCACCGGGAGCAGCTTTTCTCGCTCCGGAGGTCGAGGTGGCAGGACCGCTGCCTGCGAGCTCCGGGGCGAGAAAGCCCCGTTCGTAAGTGCGGATCTGACATAAGTCGGATCCGCGTAAGTCGGGGACTGCCTGTATTTTGAAATCTGGCGCTGTGTAGACAGACCAAATTTTGAAATAACCTATTTCGAAATAAAATTGAAATAAGATATGCAATTAGTGCAGCACAAATTTTGTATCTTATTTCAATTTTAGAGTGCAGTCTAGACATGCCCTAAGTGACCTATATTTTTTTTTCATTTACTATGAAATGTCTATCCTATTTGACTTATTCTTGAATTACTTCTTCATGAGACCAGCTGTGAATATTCTTACAAGCAAATATTACCCTATAATCAAACTTTGGTCATAGTAGAAAACGAACACTGCTATTTCCTACAAATATAAATCTAAGATTCAGACTCTCCTCCCCTGCTCCCAGGCCAAGTGAAGCCTTTGGCATCTGCATTTGTATCTAGATTACTATGCAACATTTATGTCTGTCCTCCCTCCCACCACATCTGCAGTCTTCACTAGAACTTGGACCACATATTGGTATTCAGGAGCTCATTAGCATGACTGTTTTTCCTGGATAAAAGGGACAGCTATTTATCATTGTCTCATTCTACTTCTAAGAAAATTGTTTTTTAAATTTTTATTAAAAAAGATAATGTTTATATTTTTATTTTTCCTTTTCAATTGGGAAGAGAGATTTCCCTCTACTGCCCCCAGCTGTAGCACTGGACATTGCTTGAAAACTGACAAACTAAAAATAGGATTTGAAAAGGAGGAAATAGAGACCGTGCTGTTATGTTTTACATAGCCACCATCAAATCTAGCTACTTGAGTTGAAATGAAGTTGGCAATCTTAGTATTTTATGTTAGTGCAAGAATGTTTCAGGCTGTTTAAATTATCTAGCAATACTAACTGAAATTTAGAGGAAAATGATTTGCTGTGTTGTACATACATCTCTCTCTTGTGGTTGAAGTCAACAGCATAAATAATTTCTTCTTCTCCATCTTTGACAATCTTCCAAATTGTGCCTCCTATCATGTGACCAGCTGGCAGTGGTGTAATAGAAAGACCATGCCCTTTCCCTGCAGGAACAATATTGTAACTTTTCAATATTTCAGATATAGCATGCATCTTACAACACATTATCCCAACCACAAGGCAGTTTGAAATAAACCACTAACCCTGAGATACTATTGAGGGAGGGAGAGTATATTAGGGAAACCAGATATCAGTATTCCCTCCAGCCTGACTACTAATAACTGTGGAAGGTTTCAGTATTCCCTGTGATTAGGAATTCTTCCCCATTTAGCCTTGGAAAAATGGAGAGTGGGGAAAGGTATACCAGTCTTAGGTTAAGTTTGTTCCAGCTGTGCTGCATTGCCCGTGAAACACATAACTAGTGGCACTTTTTGCCTATTCTATGAACATACAAATGAATTGATGAAATGTAGCCATCTCTGGAGTACACAGTGATTGCATTTAACCATACAGCAATATTACAGAGTAGCAGCAAGAGAACAGCATGTTTTAAATAATGACTGTTTCTATGAAAAGACACAAGATGTGTGTAGTTACACAGATTAGAAATCACCCAGACCATGAGGACTCTCACTTATTTTTTATGAAAAATATCAGGAAATGTATTTCTAGTGTGCCATAGAATAGGTAATACACCACTTATTTGCATGGAAATAGTCTTAGAATTTATGACAATACACAAATGTGGTGATGCAGCACTAGAGAGAAAGATGGAGCACAATTTGGTATGTAACCAGTGCAAACTTTCAATTCTTGGAAATGTCCAGTGTGTACTCTCTGAACTAATTTACATTACAAATATGACAAATCAAGGGACCAAGTTATAAGACAATTCAAACTTTACAAGTCTTCTTATTGGTTCAGTTAGTCTGGACAGGACTTAACTTTGTCTCCATAAATGGGTTAATGCTTAAAAGCAGTAGCTCTCAATTTTCCAGAATACAAGACCCCTTCAAGGAGTCTTATCTATCTTATGTATCTCTAAGTTTCACCTCACAAAAAAAAAATCACTTGCTTACAAAATCAGACATAAAATACATAAGTGTTACAGCACAACTACTGAAAAAGCTGCATTCTCGTTTTCACCATATAATTATAAAATAAATCACTCGGAATATAACTATTGTGCTTGCATCATATAGATGAGTATAAACAAATCATTGTATGAAATTTTAATTTATACTGACTAAGCTAGTGTTTTCTTTGTACCTGTTGTAAAGCTATGCAAATATCTAGATAAAATGATGTACCCCTGGAAGACCTTTGCATACCATCGGGCATGTGTGTTCCTCTGGTTGAGAACCACTGCATTAGACTGCTATAATTTGAGCATAAATCCCCAACTTTTCTGTCCATTTCCTGAAGGACTCGATTTTGTTTTTATTTGTGCTCCTTTTCACTTGGGGAAAATATGTAAGCAGCTGTCAATAATGTTACCTTCAATTAACTAGCAACAAGATGTATTTGAGAGATGTGGAAGGCATCAGAAAAAATAAAGACAAGAAATAAAATATAGGACAGGAGAGCCAAATTCAATCTGGAATAATCCTCATTAATTTCAATGGAAGCGGGGCCTTTTTCTGAAATATAATCATTGGAGCAAATCCTCAGCTAGCAATCAAACTATGACAGCTTACACCAGGGGTCTCAAACTCCCAGGCCACAAACCAGTCCCAGACACAGGCATTAAAAGACAAGTCAGCTACTGCATCTTTTGCTGTAGTTTTACCTTTCAAGTTCACAATCTGAGAGAACTTGAGCTGCTGTATTTTATCAAAAGCTGCATCTACATCATCCAATGTAAAAAGAGTGAAATCTTCTGTATTGTGGCGAGACTAGCATAAAAGGGAAAAAAAGGAAAACATATTACAAAGCCTGAAAATCATCTTCAAAGAAATTAAATAAATGTGAAAATATGAAGTAAAGCATACCTGATAGAGATCATACATAAACATTTGTCCCATTTTATATACAGGAATGGTTGCATAAATAGCACAGTTTAAACCCATTTTGCCAACTGCATATGGAAGAGCACCAAGATGTAGGGGATCAGGGTGAGAAAGTAGTACTGCATCAACCTGATGTACATATCTAAGAGGAAAAAGGAAATATACATGAAAAAAAGACTATTTCTGTGGTAACGTCAAGTGCAAAACTGAAATGCCAAGCAGAAGAGAAATCACTCTGTTTGTCCCTCAACAAAAAGGGGACTTTGAACTAAGGAAATGTTGTAATAATTGTTATTAAAAAAAGATTAAGAATAAAATGTTAAGAGATACTTAAGTGACTTAGGAGCCTACGTGTCCAAGTCATTTTTCAAAAATTACTTAGAATCCAAAGTCACTTAGAGAAAACTTTTCAAAAGTGCTTAATTTCCTAATTTGGCAAATTCCAAATACACAGGAATTGCATTACTACTATTTGAGATAAGTAATAGTAAGAAAAAAGATTAAAACAGGGGTGGGGAACCTTTTTGGGTTGAGGGCCGCTGACCCACAAAAAATACCCAAAACAGTCATAGGCCACACACACAAAAAAAGCAATCCCTCTTACCAAAAAAACCCCATAATAACCATTCATTGGCATGGAAAGACACTCTCCACTTTTGCACATCAGAGCCTAGGGGGGCCCAGGCTAGATTTTACGTGCTCCAGCCTAATCCTCAGGGGCTAGATCTAGGCAAGTTGGGGGCCACATCCAGCTTCTGGGCTTTAGGTTCCCCAACCGTGGATTAAAACAACATTTCCCAACTGGCATAGCTTAAATCCAATCTCCAAATAGACTTAGAATGTAATTTCCCTTAGCTTTTTACAAAACTAGTTTTCTCAATTTAATTATTTATGACTAGGTGGCTCTGGAACACGAATAGTTCTAACTGTACCATGACATATTTTCTCTTTCCCCCAGAATGATTATGCTTGTTTAGTGTTTATTTGTATTACAATTATATATATCATAAAAGATTAGATGATTTAACACCTTTGCTACATAACTGAATGGCTTACACTATCAAAAGATTTTAAGAAACGTTAATTTATTTTCACAACTAATAAATGTAAACTAGAATTCGGGGCCCAATTATACAGCCTTTGTTCATTTGAAAAGTTTCATTAAAGAAAAAACAAAGGTAAACACTGCAGAATCAAGACCCAAATCTGTAAGAGGCAAAGTTAAAAAATTATCTAAAGAAAGATGAAGGGGTCAAATTTAAGTATTTCAAACAACAGTGACTGCACCTTTTTTTAAAAAAGTAAGAACACTGATTATTTGACCTATAGGTTGAACTTCTTTTAACCGTGACTTTCTGGTTTGGCAACATCCCTAGTCCAGCAGAACCACGGACGTCCCAGGACCAGAGAGTCCTGGTGGAGGGCTGGTGGCTGGGAGCCCTCCAGAAGAGCTGCCCTATGGCAGCAAAACTGCAGCTCAACAGTAGGGCTGCTGCCCAGTGGAGACACTTCAGGTGGTGGTGGTAGTGGTGGTGGTGGACGGGAGGCAGTGGGGACAGAGCCCAACACTGAAACTGCCTGGCGAGACTGGGAGGCAGCGAGGCTGCATGGCAGCACAACCAGGAGCCTGACCGCCAAGCGGCGCAGCTGCCCAGTGGGACTAAAAGGCAGCACAGCTGCCTCGCGGGCTGGGAGCCTGATTGCAGGGCTACCTAGTGGCAGGACCAGGAACCCGGGAGCAGGGTTATTGCCCAGCAGCACAGCAAAGAGCCCGGCAGACCCGCTGCAACCTGTGGAGCTGCCCAGTAAGTCTGGAAGGCAGAGGGGCTGCTGACCAAGGCTGAAACCCAAGCGGAGATGTCGCATGGCAGTGCAGCTGGATCCCAACAGGGGGGCTGCCCCAGGGGGCTGGAGTCAGGGCTGTGCATGCCGGAGTCAGGGCTGTCACAATGGGGCCAGGAGTCGTGTGTGTAAAGGGGCCAGTGGTAGGGGGAAGCTGGCTGAGAGCTGGCAGCAAGGCCAGGGTTGGGGAGGAGGAAGGCAGTGCCAGGGGGACAGGAGAGGCAAAACAGATATTACCTTACCTAGTCCAGCAAAATCCCTCATCCAGGACCAGTCAGGTCCTGAGGGGGTGCCAGACTAAGGATGTCCAACCTGTACTAGCTCAGTATTTTATAAAAATAGAGACATATAGAACAGCAGGCAAGTGAAAAACATTTATTAGCTGAAACACATGTATATTGCACATATCAGAGAAGTATGTGTAGCAAGAAAATTCTTTTCCAGAAGACTGAACTGTATGATTCAAGAAACTTTTCAAAACATTAAAGACATATTGCAATTATTGTATCAATGTGATGTTGAACAAGATTTTAATGTGTGATGGTATAACTAGCGATTAAAATTAGCACTGTGAGAACTTTATGTTCTCTCAGGAACTTCAGTATTTAGGCCCAAATCTTAGACTCAGAGGGGAAATAGGATGACCTCTCTCTGCACATACACAGAGCCATCACTGAATTAAATTAAGGATGTTAAAGTGCGGTTAATTGACAAGTTGATGGAATTTGATTAGTCAATAGGCACTTCCGCATTCCTCCTTTGAAATGTACAAGAGCTTGTACATTTCAAAGGAGGAATGCGGAACTCCAAGTACAGCCCGGGGCCAGCGGGAAGTCCCTCTGACTTCAGGCTGCATGCGGCATGCCTGCTTTGAAATGCACAAGAGTCCCCAGCAGACCCTGGGCTCAATGCTACGTTGCACGGTGCTAGGAGCCTGGGGTCAGCTGAGGAGTCCCCAGTTGACCCCGGGCTCCACGGTTGCCCCTTTCAATCACAGAGACGGTGTTTTAAAGGGGCAGCCCACTGCACAGCTGATCCATGTATCAGCTGTGCAGCGGCCGCCTTGGGGTTTCAAAGTGGCAGCGCTGCTATGCAGCACTGCCACTTTGAAGTACTCCTTCCCTGCCTTTTGCTGCCTCTATCTCATAAAGGCAGCAAGGGGAGAGGGGGATATTGACTAGTCAAAAGACTATCCGATAAGCAAATGCTTATCAGGTAGTCGACTAGTCTTTAACATCCCTAAAGTAAATAAGGCTTAATGCAAGAGACCACCAGTATGCATTTGCTGCAGAACTGAGGTCTAACTTGCTCAGTTTAAAACACTGATTTTTTTTCAGACAACCCAAATATCAGATAGCAGCTGAGAGTCAAACCGTTTTCTTTCTAGCTTATGCAAGATCAGTAATCAGATTCCACTATTTGTATTTAGTTACTTCTGTTGATAATGCAAAGGTCAGAATGGACCCAAACACAGTATCTCATAGCTGTATTTATCGGATCTGTGGGGCTATTTGATGTATAAAGCATACTTTTGTAATGAATGCAAGCGGATATAACTCAGAATATACAAAGCAGATCTGTTTAGTAAAAATGATTTTAGAAAAGTGATTTTCTTCATCATCTATGCAATTTAAAACAGAAAATATAAATGCTGGATTTTGATTCAACATGAGCATGAAATACTATCCTATAATATATGCATTCTTTTAAGGACTTTTAAAAAAACAAAACAAACAAGCAATATGTAACTACTTACTTCCTTAGAGAATCAATGATATCCATTGAAAAATTCTCATCCCAGCCACAGTCCAATAAAAAACGAAACTCGTCTACCTGCAGCAGATAGCATAGAGCAGATTCCTCCTGCACTCCTGAGAGTGTAGTCAACTTGATAATGGATGTCATTTTTCTGTCCAAATATTTGCCTACCAAAACAATATTTTAAAAAGAAAAAAATGTAAACACCTAATACAAAGTAGTTTAGATATTTTGACCAACCATTATTTTATAATTTGTGTAAACATATGCACATCAGTAATAATTTTATTACTAGATAATACTTCAAGTTATCAATTACCAGAAATTCTACTGACACTATTATTTAAGCTGTTATATTTTAAATACAATCACAGATTGTATTTGTATTTAATATTGTTCTTAAATTGAAATTGTTTTCAGGTATTTCCCTATAATCTAACACATTTTTATTAATGTAAACCATCAAAAAAGTTGCAAGACAATGTATGGCAATTTTCTATTTAAAAGGGATTGTTCATTAAAATGGTTGGGGATAGGCAAACAAAGAAGTTACACCGAAGATGAAGAGAAAGGCAGACTAACAAGAAACAGGAAAACCTTGAGAAACTAGAACACAGAAGTGTAGGACCGGAAAGGACCTCAGTAGATCATCTAGTCCAGTCCCTTGCACTCAACGAGAATAAGCAATAACTAGATTATTCCTAACACATACAGTAAAACCTGTGTTATTCGGCACGCTCAGGGATTAGGGTGTTCCAGTTATCTAAAAATTCCGGTTATCTGAGGGTCCCATCAACCTAGGAAAAATCAATGGACAATAATAGTAAAACTCAAGTTTTTAATATTAGTAGTTTTGTAGTGTGAGGCAGTTGGTCTCACACTTCTATTTTGAGTTAAAGATGATTAGTACTTCTTCAATAAATTGTTAAGCCAATCCTGGTAAACCAAGTCAGGCCTGTGTGCCTGAAGATGTGACAGTATTGTGGCTGGGGGCAATGCCAGTTAACAAAGTTTTCAGGTTAAGAGTGCTGGATAACAAAGCTTTCACTGTATTTGTCTAATCCAGTGGTCCCCAACGCAGTGCCCGGGCATTTATGTGCACCCACCTGGTTACCCGGGCCAGCCCGAGCCATACTTGCGCTCCCGGCGTATGTGCGGCTCCCACCGTTGGCACGCGGCACACATGTGGTGCTGCTCCCAGGCGCGCGGCACATGCGCGGTGCTGCCCCCGGGCACGTGGCGCATGCATGGCCCCATCCCCAGGCGCCCGGCAGACCCAAAAGGTTGGGGACCACTGGTCTAATCCAATGGTTCTCAAACGTCATTGCACTACAATCCCTTCTGACAATAAAAATTACTACACAAAAGAGGAAGGGTAATTGAAGTCCAAGCCTAGTTCTGCCACCCCAGGGCTGAAGCCTGAGCCCAGCCACCCTGTGAAGGGAAACTGTAACCTGAGCTTTGCTGCCCAAGCCTGAGCACTGCTGCTGAGAGTTTCAGCTTTAGCCAGACCCAGCAAGTGGGAACCTCATTAACACAGATGTCATGACCTAGTTTGAGAACCATTGGACCTATTCTTAAAAGCCTTCAATGATGGGGATTCTGCAACCTTCCTACGTATTTCAATGTTAGCTAACCTGTTAGGAAGTTTTTCCTCATGTCCAACCTAAGCCTCCTTTGCCGCAATTTAAGCCCATTGTTTCTTGTCCTGGCCTCAAAAGTTAATGACAACTTTTCTCCCTTCGCTTGTTTCAAATTTTTATATCCCTTCCCTCCATTGTCTCTTCTCCAAACTAAAGAAACCAATTTTTTAACCTTTCCTCATATATGTTTTGTTGATCTCGTCTGGATTTTTTTTCTTCGGTTTCCTAAAATATGGCACTCAGAACTGGACCCAGAATTCCAGTTGAGACCGTATCTGCAGAGTGGAAGAATAACTTGTGTCTTGCTTACAAAAAAGCTTACAATTAAATATTTACTTAATATAACTTTGAAAACTTACTATGCAAAAGAAAAATGTTTTTAACCATCTTAATTTAAACGAAACAAGCACAGAAAGAGTACTTTGTCAAATCCTTTAAAACTTTCCCTTTATATTTTTAGTAGTTTATGTTTGTTACTGTACCATACTTTTGTTTTTTGGTCTCTACTGCTACCTAATTGCATATTTCTAGTTCCAAATGAGGTGTGGGGTTGACCAGTCAGTTCATAACTCTGGTGTTCATAAGCCTGAGGTTCTACTGTAATCCTATCCTTCAAGCAGCTCCTCCCAGCTTGGTATCAACTACAAACTGTGTTAAGTGCATGTTCTATGCAATTATCCTAGAATCCTTGGGCTGGAAGAGAGCTCAGGAGTCACTGAGTCCAGTCCCCTGCACAAAGTAGGACCAACCCTAACTAAATCATCCCAGCCAGGGCCTTGTCAAGCTGGGACTTAAAAACTTCTAGGAATGGAGATTCCACCACCTCCTTAGGTAACTCATTCCAGTACTTCACCACCCTCCTAGTGAAATAGTTTTTCCTAATAACCTACCTGGACCTCCTCCACTGTAACTTGAGACCATTGCTCCTTGTTTTGCCATATGTCACTACTGAGAACAGCCTCTCTCCATCCTCTTTAGAACCTCCCTTCAGGAAGCTGAAGGCTGCTATCAAATCCCCCCTCACTCTTCTCTTCTGCAGACTAAATAAGCCCAAATTCCTCATTCCAAATTTCTTTCCCATAGCTCATGTGATCATTTTGGTTGCCTTCTGCTGGACCCTCTCCAATGCATCCACATCCTTTCTATATTGGGGGTCCCAGAACTGGACGTAATACTCCAGATGTGGCCTCACCAATGTCAAATAAAGGGGAACAATTTCTCTAGATCTGCTGGAAATGCTCCTCCTAATGCACCCCAATATGCCATTAGCCTTCTTGGCTACAAGGGCACACTACTGACTCATATGCAGCTTTTCATCCACTGTAATCCCCAGGTCCTTTTCTGCTGAACTACTACTTAGCCAGTCGGTCCCCAGCCTGTAACAGTGCTTGAGATTCTTCTCTCCCAAGTGCAGGACTCTGCACTTGTCCTTGTTGAACCTCAACAGATTTCTTTTGGCCCAATCCTCCAATTTGTCTACGTCACTCTGGACCCTATCTCTACCCTCCAAAGTAGCTACCTCTCCTCCTAGCTTACCTAAAAGGTTTTAGTAGATATTGTCCAGAACTGGATCTAGCATTGATACCTGCAGGACACCACTCACTAAGGTCTTCCAACTTTACTGAGAACCACTGATAATTACTCTCTGGGAACAGTTTTCCAGTTAGGAACTCACCTAACGGTAGCTCCAGCTCGGATCTATTTCCCTAGTTTGTTTATGAGGTGTAAGACAGTACCAAAAGCCTTACTAAGTTCAATATGTAATACAGGCAGTCCCCGACTTACGCGGATCCGACTTATGTCGGATCCGCACTTACGAACGGGGTTTCTCGCCCCGGAGGTCGAGGTAGCGGATTGCTACCTGCGAGCTCCGGGGCGAGAAAGCCCCGTTCGTAAGCTGCTCCTGTGCCCCTGGTCTGCTGGAGACCGTCTCCAGCAGACCAGGGGCACCGGGCGGGTTCCCGCGCTTCTGAGGCTTTGCTAGAGCAAAGCCTCAGAAGCGCGGGAACCGCCGCTGCTGCCGCTTGGGTCCCGGTGCCTGTGGTCTGCTGGGGACGGTCCCCAGCAGACCACAGGCACCGGGACTGAAGCCGCAGCCGCGGGGGGGAGGGGTCCCGCGCCTCTGAGACTTTGCCAGAGCAAAGCCTCAGAGGTGCGGCACCCCGCTGCCACTGCTGCTCTGCTCCCCGTGTCCCTGGTCTGCTGGGGGGGGGGAGGGCGCGGATAGTGTGCCCCCTCCCCCCAGCAGACCAGGCTTTTGTTTTGGACCCTGGAGCAGAGCAGCTGGGGCGCTGCGGATTGGTCCTGCAGCACCCGCTCTGGGCACTACTGGACCAACCCAGCAGCATCCCAGCTGCTCTGCCCCAGGTCTTGATTCAGCCGCTGCTGGTCAGTTTCAGCAGTGGCTGAATCAGGACGCCTGGGGCAGAGCAGCTGGGGTGCTGCTGGGTTGCTCCAGTAGCACCGAATGGTGCTACTGGAGCAACCCAGCAGCACCCCAGTTGCTCTGCCCCAGGCGTCCCCAAGTCAGCCGCTGCTGAAACTGACCAGCGCTGACTACAGGAAGCCAGAGGCAGAGTTGCTCTGCCCCAGGCTTCCTGGAATCAGCGCTCATCAGTTTCAGCAGCAGCTGACTTGGGGAAGCTTGGGGTTCTTAAGTTGAATCTGTATGTAAGTCAGAACTGGCGGTCAGTTTCAGCAGCGGCTGAATCTGGACGCCAGTTCCGACTTACATACAGATTCAACTTAAGAACAAACCTACAGTCCCTATCTTGTACGTAACCCGGGGACTGCCTGTACATCTTACTCTTGGTGGAATCCTGCTCCAAAAATGTGCCTCTGCATCAGACAAACCAATACAGGAAGAAGAGCAGTATCTCTTATGCATACCCCAGCCCCAGTCCAGGAGTGGGGCACACAGGCTTAGCCAAGGAGGATCCAAGTATGAAGGGACTTAGTAGAGGAATCCAGAAGTGGGATGACAGTGTTCTATATAGGGCAATCTGGGTGAGGTAGCTCAGCAGGAAAGTCCCTGGCCTGTTTGCCAGAACCTTGGAATGACAAAGGATGCATCACCTAATGATTACCTGCTCTGTTCATTCCCTCTAAAATGGAGGTAGGCAAGAAAACACTGTCTGTTCACCTGGGTAAGCCCCTGGTGGGCCACTGCTGCTATATTTTTTTCAGCACTTCTGCAGATATGGGTGATAGCAGCCCCCATTGGCTGGGAACAGCGATCTGTACCCAACAGGAGCTGTGAACCCATGTACCTGTGGAAGTGCAAGTAATATAGCAGGGTGAGAGCCTGCCAGGGGCTAATTCTGGTAGACCAGATCTGCCCCATGGGCCAGTATTTGCCCACCCCTGCTCTAAAGCATCTGGCATAGGCCACAATTGGAAGACAGAAGACCGAGCTAGATAGACCTTTGGTCTGACCCAGTAGGGCCACGCCAAGTGCAGGGGCACCTTATTGAATTCCAGGAAGCAGACAGGCACCTAAAAGCCCCTCCCTCACTCTTGTGGGAGGAAGCCACTTGACCCAGGATACAAATAAGCAAAGGAAATAAATAAGGAACCGGGCCAGGTGCGGGGAGCATGGGTTGAAAATTATGGACACAGAGGGGGACAACAGAGAATCCCAGACAGTGCCCACTGCTCAAAGTTCTCTGGAAAACCAGCAGATTGCCCCCCACCCCCAAGGAACTCTACCCAGATGTGTGAGAGAAGGGAGGAGTGGAAATAGGCCCAGTCACAAAGCACCTCCACATCTACCAGCCTTCTCCTGGTATTATAAATAGCTACTTTGGCCAGTTCCAGGAGGACACTGATGAAGTCTTATGACTTTGTAGATCACAGACAGGATATGCATATAAGAAGAGGTGTAGGGTAAAATGCAGCCAGAATCTCAAGAGGCTCTGAAAGAGCCAGAAAAGGGGTTGCAACCTGGCATATTCCAGATGTGTGTGTGCCAGGCTTCCTCATGCTTCAGAATAGGCAGGCGTTAAGAGATTATGTAAACTCTGCCAAGTAAACACCAGTGCTCATGGCCCCATGAAGGAGCTATCAGCTTATATATCTGGCAGGCTCTGAGAACCCAGGGTAGAGTCCAGACTGGCTCAGCAGGTTCCCTCATCTTCCACAGGTAGTAGTAGGCCTCACCACTTGGTATCAGACTGTGACATGAGGATTACGAATTAAAACATGTGGCGCATGAGCATGTAAACTTGTTCCCTTGGTGCAGTTTGGAAGTGAGCTGCCTACAAGGCACACAGCCAGCTTGGGTTATGAAAAGGAGGAAGACATGGGAGAGCTTGCGGGGAAGAGGCCTGATCAAAAAGTCTGAAGATCCTGGGCTTAGGGAAGGATGAGGAGCATCATCTCACAGAAGATCTCAAGGAAAAACCAAGAGGTGTGTGATAAGAATACACCCCCTACCTCCTGGAGAACATGCAGGAGGGGAAGGGGTCTAAAGGGTGGAGAACACCATGCCTTCATGGATTCCCCCAGGCTTCTCTGGTCATACTCTAGAAAATCTCCAATTCTGGTGGTTTCTGTTGGGACCATCCTCCAGCATACCAAATTGGATTCAGACTAGGGATGTTAAATATTGCTTAATTGAATAGTAGATTAACCTCATGAATTTTTATTGGTTACTCAACTATTCTATCGTACCAGGGGGCAGGAGCAGCAGCCAGTGTGCTCTGGCCCCAATCCCGCGGAGCTTCCTGCCATTCCACAATGCTGCCTCAGTATAAATATCAGCCAGTTTAAAAAACAGCTCCTCTCGCAGACCAGCTGCCTGCCACCCCATACTGCTGCCTCTGATGGAGGCAGCAGTGCAGGATGGCAGCAGCCCGTGTCCAGGGAAGGTCTGAGCTTCCAGCCCAAGTTGGAACTGAGCAGGTCTGCCTGCAGAGCAGCAGCAGGGGTAGGTCCTGGACACATCACAAGCAAGGACTGACTCAGGTTGCTGGCTAGCCTGCTAAAAAAATGTACTGGTGGGGGAAGAAGGGGAAAGTGCATGTAGTCTATAGCATTAACCTATAAGCTTTAGCGTATCAGTTAACTGACTACACTATTACATCCCTAATTCAGGCACCTGCACTCAAAGGTAGAGATAGTGTAGCAGGGTCTCCACAAAGAGGTCTGTCCTCTTTGTGACCACCATGAACCTAGCTAATGATAGTAGCTTTCTGGTCTAGAGGAGGTCATAGTAGACTAGGAGGTGGGGAAAATCTGTGTGCACAAAGGCTTACTGAGGGTTCCCAGTGCAGAGGGAATGGGACTCTGTCAAGGGGTCCAGGTGAAGATGATTGGGGCTCATTGGATGGTCTGGGTGATAGTAATTAGGAGACAGAGCATGGAAGGTTCAACAGATGCCAGTCCAGGGGTGGGAGAGTGGGGAAGGAGCCTGTGTACAGCTGGTTGAAGCTCAGTGGGGTAAGAGTCCAGGTGTGGAGGAGTTGTCATGGTGATACAAGTGAAGGGATGGGTCAATCACGTGGTGGGAAGTGTGAGGGCTGGGTTAAGTGCAGGGGTGGGAAGCTCAATGGAGGTCCTGAGCCATGGGGGTCTATTTGTACAGGCCTAGGGAGGGAGGTTCAATTGTGGCAGGTAAGGCTTGGCAGAAGAGCTAGATATGGGGAAGTCTGGATACATGGGCTACGTCTACACTGGCATAATTTTCCAGAAATGCTTTTAATGGAAAAGTTTTCCGTTAAAAGCATTTTCGGAAAAGAGCGTCTAGATTGACACGGACGCTTTTCCGCAAAAGCACTTTTTGCGTAAAAGCGTCCGTGGCCAATCTAGACGTGCTTTTCCGCAAAAAAGCCCCGAATGCCATTTTCGCAATCGGGGCTTTTTTGCAGAAATCAAATCTCAGCTGTCTACACTGCCCCTTTTGCGCAAAAGGGACTTTTGCCCGAACGGGAGCAGCATAGTATTTCCGCAAAAAGCACTGATTTCTTACAGTAGGAAGTCAGTGCTTTTGCGGAAATTCAAGCGGCCAGTGTAGACAGCTGGCAAGTTTTTCCAGAAAAGCGACTGATTTTCCAGAAAAACTGGCCAGTCTAGACACAGCCATGGATGTTGGGCAGATGGGGGAGATCAGCTCCCCATAAAACAAACTTTCCTCTAATGCCTAAAGAGTTTTGGGGGCAGAAAGTGGGGGTGCAGTTTCGTACAGTCAGGGACGTTTCCTGGGGGTGTGTCTAACCAGCTCCAGTCACTCCTTGCAAGGGAAGAAGAAGATGCCCAGCCAGAAGCAGCAGCTGATATTACCAAAGGATAGGGTTGACTGGGTGGGGCACCCTCATCCCCCCATTCCCTCCCCCTCTCTAATCCCAAATAGTTATTTTTCTCTGTCCCAGGCACCTGAAATGACAAGTGGCCACTCTTGCAACTTCCCTTTGTTTCCCCATCAGAAGTCATATTTTTTTACAGGGAAGCAAAAAAATTTGAGGGATCCATGAATACTTTGTGCACAGAGTGATGCAGAATTCCTCCATGAGTAAACCATTAATTGTTTCGCCCCATGCAGAAACCTTGTTACACTGTCAAAGAAAGCTATTAGGTTGGTTTGTCAGGATTTGTTTTTGTCAAATCCATGTTGACTGTTAATTATTACCTTATTATCTTCTAGGTTCTGGGTACTGAAGTTAAACTGACAGGTCTGTAATCCTCCAGGGCTATTCTTAATCGGGTTTCTAGAGTCTAGCACTATATTTGCTCTCAGTCCTCCAGAATCTCTCCAGCCTTCCATAAATTTTCAAAAATAATAGCTATTGGCTCAGATATTTCTTCAGTCAGCATCTTGAGTATTTCAAGATATATTTCCACCAGGCCTTGCTGACTTGAAGTTATCTAACTTGTCTAAGAAATTTTTAACTTGTTCTTTCTCTAGCTCAGCCTCAACTCCTACTTCATTTTCATGTCAGTCACTATGTTAGATGTCCAATTGCCACTAATCTTTTTGGTGAAAAATGAAAAAAATCATTTAGCACATCAGCCATGTTTACATTTTCTGTTATTGGTTCTCCCTATTGTGTAACAGGCCTATCCTGTCCGTGGTCTTCCTCTTGCATCTAATGCATTTCTAGAACATTTTCTTCTTCTTTATGCCACTAGCTAGTTTGATCTCATTGTGGCTTAGCTTAATTGTGTCCCTTCCTGCTTGTGGTGCTTTTTGTTTTTTAATACTCCGTCTTTATAATTTGATCTAATTTTCCTTTTTATAGGATTCTTTTTTGAGTTTCGGATCATTGAAAATTTCCTGGTTGGATCAAAGTGGTCTTCGGCCATAATTCCTATTTTTTCCGCAGT
Source organism: Pelodiscus sinensis (assembly GCF_052426305.1). NCBI lineage: Eukaryota > Metazoa > Chordata > Testudines > Trionychidae > Pelodiscus > Pelodiscus sinensis. The sequence goes on from NC_143056.1 coordinate 30,777,913, forward strand.
GAGATAGCTTGCTCACACCCCTAATAAGTTCTCTCTAAAAAACTGCTCACTCTTTCAAACTGTTTTCTCCTAGGCCACATCTAAACTTACTGTGCCAGAGATCAATCTTCTGGCATTTGATTTAGCAGGTCTAGTAAGGACTCGCTAAATCGAACGCTGAAGGCATCCCTGGTTGATACAGGTACTTTTTGATTCATGAGGAGTAAGGGCAGGGGTGTCCGCTGATGACGTCACGGGCGCCCACCAATGATGTCAGTCCATTAACTGCCCTGCAGGCGGGGGCACCGATCGCATGCTCTGTCTGGGGCGCCAGCTGTCGCAGCCGGCCTCAGACCGCTCCTGAGTAAGGGAAGTCTCAACAGGAGCATTTGTTCCCATTGATCTCTCACTGCAGAAGCAGCGCCAAAAACAGGTTACAGTATGTCAACTCTAACTATGTTATTTACATAGCTAGAGTTGCACACTTTAAGCTAACCTTCTGAGTCTTGTATAGACCTAGCCTTACACTTGCTGCCAATGGGATCTTACCTACCAACTCAAGTTTACTGAAGTCTGCCTCTTGAAATCCATTTTCTTTATTCTACTGTCTTCCCTCCTATTCCTTAGATTAATAAATGCATCATTTCCTAGCTATCATTACAATCATGCAGGAGGTTTTTTTAATATAACTTACAAAATACTAATGAAAGCAGAGAATGAGTTAGGTCTCCTTTGTCTAAAGATTGGACATGATTAGTCTTGAGAAAAGGAAACAGAAGGGACCTGAAAATAGTCTTCCAATATGTTAAAGGCTGTTATTAACAGGATTAGGTTCAACTGGTTTCCATGTCCACTGAAGGCAGGACAATAAGTAAAGGGCTTAATCTGCAGCAAGAGAGAACAGGGTTAGATATCAGAATGTTTTTCTAACTGGAACAGTAATTAAGTTCTCATCCCAGGGAACTTCTATAACACCCACCTTTGGAGGCATTTAAAAGCAGGCAGGGATGGTTTAGGTTAACTCGCCTGAGGGGGAGGGGATGAGCTAGAACACTTCACAAGACCCCTATAGCCAGGGTCCTTCATTCAATGGAATCTGTTCCCAGCGCGCACTCAGAGAGCAGACTCTCCTCTCCACCTCCTTCAGTAGGTGCCCCCCTCGCTCGCGGTGGGGAGGGTCTCGCCCCCTCCGCTCATGGAGGCGAGTTCCGATCCCAAGACATCCCGGCGGCAGGGAAGCGTCTTCCCCGCGCTGTCGCGGATGCCGGGGCGCCGCAATAAACTCCCCCACCCACATCAGCCTGGGCCGAGGGGGGGAGGGAAGCGTTCTAGCTTGTCAGGGGCCAGCATGCAGCGCCCTGTCACCGGCTCCGCCCGGGAACGGGGGGGAAGCGAAGCGAGGCAGCCTGGCACCTACCTCACCACCAGCCCTACGCCGCCCCTAAACGCAGCGGGGACAGCGCAGAGGAGACCCGGCCTCCTCCTCAGCCAGACCCCGTGTCTTCCACAGCTGCCGCCATTTTGAAAACGGGGGGAGGGAGAGGAGGAGCGGCTTCGGCAGCTGGAGAAAGTGAAAGGGGAATGGACGGTCCCATTCTGAACCCGGGGGAGTACATCTTAGGACCCTCGGGCCTTGAGGTTTCGCAGCCCCATTATTATGCGGGCTGGGCCACAGAGTCTCAGAAGGGTGGTGGGTAGAACGCTGAACTAAAAGCGACCGGGGGGAGGGGGGGGAAGCTACCTCCCCTTTACAGCTAATGGTCTGACCCAGTAGGCTGGCGGCTTTTCCGATAGCCAGTCGAGTGGCCCCAGTTGCCCTTGGGCTCGGCGCAGGCGGCGGTAGGCCTAGGCCTGGCGGCAGGTGAGCGGGGCCTGGCGGTGTGCGTGGACGAGGCTAGCCCGCGGGTTGCACGATTGCCTACAGCTGGCAGCTCTGCTGGTGCCTTCTCGGCTGGAAATAGGGATCCACCGTGTGGAGAGCCGGGGGGCGCTCGGCGGAGGGGGGGGGGGGTACTTTAGAAATACAGGGCCCTGCAGAGTGGCTTTCTCCCTCAGCTCGTGGGGCACTAACACCGTAACGCTACTGGGAGCAGTCGGGGGCCGTGCGGGGTGCTGTAGGGCCTTACCTGACACAGGCACTCCCCTGAAGAGCTTACCAGTAAGGGCCCTGCAAATCCACAGAGATCCCCTTTCTAGCCATAAGCGGATATTTGTAGCTTACTTTTGTGAATAGCAAATTTATATCTAGAATCCTGCAGCTTGGTTAGAAGTCCGTGGGTATCCGCAGCTGTGCATATCCGTGGATCATTTGTGCTGGTGCAGGCATGGCTGTGGATTCTATTTTTGTATCCATGCAAAGCTCTACTTAGAAGCAGTGTTCAGTTTCGCTGTGCGTATGTGGTGTTTTACTCCTCAAATACATCCCAAATCGAGGGGTGGCTAGGCTTGTGAAACTAAACATAAAAAGCCTTTCAGACCTGAGTTTTATTTATGTCCCTACATGCATTTACTGTAATATTTAAAAAACCTTTGGGTGTTCTGCTGCTTTTAAGGTGCCTGATTAATACTCTTGGTTTTTATTGTTTAAAATCTGTATTATGCAAGGACTAGTTCAACGATTTTAAGCTCCTAGTAGGCCAGGGATGGTCAATAATTTTTGCAGGGGGGTAATTCTAAGAATATTTTAAGTGTTCACAGGCTGCACTTTTCTGTTATATTAATGAAGAGAGTTGAGGAGGGAGCTCTGGGAAGGGGATTGGGCTGCAGGGTCTGGGAGGGAGTTTGGGCCCAGTTGGGGGAGTTTCTGACCTGGGGTTGGGATGTAGAAGGATGTGCAGGGTGTGGTCCTAAACAGTCCATGCTTCTCATAGCTGACTCCCAGCCCAGTGGGGAATTCAGGCAGGCTGCCTAGGTGCTATGGTAGCCCCCATGTCACTCAGAGCTGCTGCATTGCTGGCAAGTGTGCCTTGCTTTTTTAATATCCAACCTAAACCTCTCTTGCTGCAATGTAAGCCCCTTGCTGCTTGTCTTGTTCTCCGGGGTTAAGGAGAAAAAATTATTTCCTTACTCTTTGTAACAAGCTTTTAGGTATTGTGTTCCCCTCCCCCATTTTTCTCATTTCCAGACTAAAACCCAATTCTTTCCAAATCTGTCTTCATAGGTCATGTTTTCTAGACATCTAATCATTTTTTGCTCTTCCATGGACCACCTTCAGTTTATCCACATCTTTCCTAAAATCTGGCAACAGACTGGCTAGCTTTTCATTCCGTTCCCTGGATGCTAAGGGAGTGAGGGGAAAGTGCTTGCATTCCTCTCACACCTGGCTGGTGAGCTCCCTTCATGGAACACAAGCAGTTTCTTCTCACTCCCTTAGCATCTGGGGAAAGGGATGAAAAGCTAGCTGCGTCCCGGAGTGCACAGCTACTGCCCCTCCCATGCACTCGAAATGGTACCCTTGTCTGGCACCCAAAATTGGACACAGTACTAGAGTTAAGGCCTAATCAGCAGAGTAGAGTAGAAAAATTGTTTCTCGTGCCTTGTTTACAACACTCCTGTTAATATATCCCAGAAAGATGTTTGGATTTTTTTTCTCCAATTTGATCACATCTTTTTTAACAGTAATGCCTAAAACTGGACACCGTATTTCCAGTTGAGGCCGCACCAGAGCCATGTAGAGCAGAATTACTTCCCATGGCTTATACCCCTGTGATCATATACCAGAATGGCAGTTGCCTTTTTCAGGACAGTATCATAGTGTTGATTCGTATTCAATTTGTGATCCCCTAAAACAGTGGTTTCCAACCTTTTTGATACCGGGGACCAGCAAACCCATTAAGAAACGTTAGGCAGACTGGCAACATTTCATTTGTGTATTTGTATATTCATCATGCAAATGATATATATGTAAGTAAAATATTACCGGTCTGCTCCTGATTGCTTGGTGTCATGTGCAAATTTTATAAGCATCTCTCCACTCTATCATTCAAGTCATTAATGAAAACATTAACTAGTACCAGACCTATGAGAGTCCCTATCTGATAGATCTTTCCAGTTTGACAGTAGATTATTGATAATTACTCTTTGAGGATGGCCTTTTAACTAGTTGTGCAAGCACCTTACAGTAATTGCATCGAGATTTATAGATGAATGCTATAGAAAGTCCCGCTTTATAAATGATTGTTGAAAACAAGTACAGTAAAACTCTAGTTGTCCGGCATCTAGTGGTCCGGCACTCCTGATAGTCTGGCACCACCTGGAACCTGGAAGTGCTCCAGGCAGCTGGACAATTGGAGCAGCTCTGTCCCGGGCTTCCCTGAGTTAGCCGCTAGTCAGTTTCAGCAGCGGCTGATTTGGGGAAGTCTGGGGCAGAGCAGCTGGGGTGCTGCTGGGTTGGTCCTGCAGCGCCGCGCCCCATATTCTCCCCCACCCCACTCCAGACCTCTCATAGCTCCCCCTTCTGATAGTCCGACATATTTGATAATCCGGCACCCCATGGGTCCTAAAGGTGCCGGATTATTGGAAGTTTACTGTATTCTGTTTTACAGCAAGACAGACTCCTGGTAACTGGTGCATTGTTACAATGATTTCTGGTGAGGGCATTTTCCATAATCAATGCAAATATTCAACCTTTGACCACCTTAAAATAGTTTATTATTTGGGTTACATTCCTGTTCATTTAGGGCAAAATTCTACTCTGTACTGCAAATTCAATATAGAGTCCTGTATCCAGGAATCTCATGTGGATTTGGGAGCAGCATTTTTCTCTTGTTAGAATGTGTGCTGGCCTTCAAATATTCAGGATTGTATTGAAAAAAGCCCATTATAGATAGGTATATTATAGGTATAGGCAGTCATTTCTGTGCTCAGGTTTTTCTGCCTCCTCCTGAACCCTCCAACTTTTTTTTTTTTTTCCTTTTAGCAGTCATGGTGAATGTTGTCAACTTTGTGCGTGAACATTGGGTCCACATTTTGTGTCCAATGGGATTTGTTATTGGTTGCTATCTGGACAGAAGGAATGATGAAAAACTGTCAACTTTTAGAAACAAGAGCCTTTTATTTAAAAGGTTAGTTTGACACAACTTTTTAACAAAATAATCTGCTTAATTCTGCTTTCTTGTTGACATGAATTATGTCATGTTTTTATGTTGGCTACAAAGGAAAAAGGATTTTGTCCGATACCTTCTGTCCTGCAAAATGTTCAGCTCCTTGAGAGGTGCTCAGTGTTCTAAACTCCTATTTAAATTAGCTGGAATTAAGCAAACTTGCAATCCGTCCCCATATTAGTGTCATAAGAATGGCCATACTAGGTTAGACCAGTGGTCCACCTAGCCCAGTATCCTGTCTTCTGAAAGTGGCCACTGCCACATGGCATATTGCCATAGAGGGAATGAACAGAAAAGGGCAGTGATCAAGTTTTCCAGTCCCAACTTCTGGTGGTCAGTGGTGTAAGGACTCCCTAAGCATGGGGTTGGCTCCCTGACCATCTTGGCAAATAGCTACTGAAGAACCTATTTTCCATTAACTTAATCCAGTTCTTTTCTCAACTCAAGTTATACTTGTGGCCTTCGCAATATCTTCTGTCAAAGAGTTTTACAGGGTAACAATGCATTGTGTAAGGAAACACTTTTTTATCTTGCTTTAAACCTGTTGCCTACTAATTTCATAACACATGGTTCTTGTGTTATGTGAGGGGGTAAAATAAACTTCCCTATCCCCTTTTTTTCCATACCAGTAATAATTTTATATAAACATTTATCATTTCCCCCCTTAGCTGTCTTTTTTTTTTAAGCTGAACAGTACCAGTTCATTGAATCTCTCCATGCTAGGGGAGTCACCAGTTTAGTCCTCCTCTGCTCCTCCTGTTATCCCTTGGCTTGCCTGCTCCTCTGCCTGCTGGTGGCAGCTAGAGCCTTCTCTCTGCTCCCAGCCCAACCCTCCTCCATCTCCACTGGCAGGAGAAGATGTGGTACAAGCTTTCCCCTCCTCCCAGGGTTGGGCCAGTTGGGAGGGGGGGGGGCAGGAGAGGGCAGTGGCGGCACAAATTTTTCTTTTGCCCCTGGGTGCATAACACCCTGGCTAAGTCTTTGTAGATTAGTCTGCAAAAGTCCGGTGCATTATTTAATTGTATTCTTTTTTTTTTCTCTCGTCCCCCTCCCCCCCAAACACAGGGAATTGAAACCCGGCGAAGAAGTTACCTGGAGATAAAGACCATCTATGAAATGCTTTTGCCTAATCAAATTTGATTGTATAACATATGGATGATGTCTTTGTTACTATGTCATCCGTGGAACAAGAACCATGGCTTTACACTTGATGTACTTCGTTGCTAGTCTTTAAAAAGTATAAAGCCACTGGAAAGAATAAATACAGTGTGGTTTAAAGCATACACAATAAACAGAAAACTATGTAAAACGCATTCATGTGTTAAAACAAATGAACATAATCCCCACCCCAAAGTTAAATCTTTATTTTGAGACTTTGTGGTGAATGTAAGTTTCACAATCTGAAAGCACATTTTAGTCGTTATAGATCTAAAAGGTAGATTTGTTATAAAAAATTAAACAAAAAATTGATAGAAATGTTTGTGACCCTTTTAAAAAAAATAAAGCAATATCCTCTTTGAACTTAAATATTTTCCTGAAATGCTTGCAGTTCAAACAAAGAAGCCTGATGTGCATGAGAACTAGAAGGTGATAATAATGAAATTGATTAATTGCTTTGTATTTTAATTAGGGATGTGAAAGTGTGACACTGTACACTGTTAACTGATAAGCACGTGTTTCTTAAATGCATTTTAACATCCCTAATTTTAATTAATGTGCAAGAGGAAAAGGCATTAACAATTAACTGTAAATTAACAGTAGTTTAAAAAAAAAAAAACCTTGTTATAACAAAATGTGTTTGCTCTACATCGTTATAAAATAGAGACCTGTTGGTTGTTCTCATATAGGTGTTGCGAGCAGTTCAGAGGGTGCAGCGATGGCCTGAGTGGGAGTTTTTTCTTCTTGTGACATATTGCAAACTCTGGGTCTGGCTAGATGTCAGCCATGCACCCAGCAGAAAGTGGAACAGCCTTTGGAACTGCTGTATTTTTTAATGGAAACTTCTAGAAACTGTTAGAGCTATGCCACAACCCATTATTTGTACCAAGGTCTATGACAGGGATAGGAATGTAGAGGCAGTATGTTAGATGGTAAACAGCTGGGCTATGTCTACACTCGCGGCTTCTTGCGCAAGTATGGCTGTTCTTGAGCAAGAATCTGCAGAGCGTCCACGCTGCCCACCGGCTCTTGCGCAAGATGATTTACCGTACAGCGTGGTAAGAGAGGGCTTCTTGCGCAAGAGCTATGCTCTTTTCTAACAGGTGTAAGCCCTCTTGCGCAAGAGGGCAGTGTGGATGCTCGGCAGGGATTTCTTGCACAAGAAAGCCCTATGGCTAAAATGGCCATGAAAGCTTTCTTGCTCGAGAGAGCTTCCACACTGCCATGGATGCTCTTGCACAAAAGCACCGCTCACACATGGCAGTGTGGACGTTTTCTTGCGCAAGACTTCTTGCAGAAGAACCCTTGCGCGTGATGTTCTTGTGCAAGAAGCCGCCCGTGTAGACATAGCTCCGGAGCTGAGAAGTAGAGAACTATTGGTTATTTTTACAGTGCCTAGTCCAATAAGATTTTGAACTGTGATGGGGCTTCCCAGGTGCTAAAGCAATACAAATAATTAATAATCCTCTGGTGTTCCAGGAATTCCCTGTGTTCGGGATATTTTTGGCTGTGAGGGAAGAGTTCAGCTCCTTTCCAGACATCTATAATAATAATAGTGTAATAGTACTTAAAACAGTCTTGAAAATTCAGTCATGGAGTTGGATTTTTCTCACATGGGTTGTCAGCTTGCAGAACAGGAAAGCAGCTTTCCATAAATCTGTATATTAGTTCAATGTCTCCAATATTGACGGTTATAAAAAGTCTATGGTTTTTCCAACTGCTGCTGTTCTACCATTTTCAATGTTTCAGTAAGTGTTAGCCTCGTTAATTTACACCACAATCCCTGAGAGAGTGAATTTAGAATAATACTGTAGAGCAGTGGTCTCCAACATTTTTAAGCACAAGATCACTTGTTGAATTTAAATGTAGTCCAAGATCTACCTCAAATATAAATACCCTTGTCCTGCTTCACTCCCATCCCTTCTCCGAGGCCCCACCCTTGCTCACTCCATCCTCCCTCTCTTGCCCATCTTCACTTTCATCAGGCTGGGGAAGAGGGTTGGGGTGCAGGCTTTGGACTTGCATTAAGGGATCTGGAATGTGAGAGAGGCTCTGAGCTGCTCTTGGGACAGGTAGTTGGAATGTAGGAGGGGGTTCTAAGTGCAGTCTCTGGGACAGCATTTGGATGCAGGGGTGCTTGGGTTGTGGTGTGCAGGATGGGATCCATGACTGGGGTAGGAATTCAGGCTGTGGGCTCCAGCTGGGCCCTGCCTACCTCAGGTGGCTCCTGGGTAGTGGTGCAGTGAGGCTAAGGCAGACTCAGCCCTTCCCTGGCCCTGCATCACTCCCTAAAGCAGCCAGGAAACTCCCTCCCAAGTCCTGTTGTGCCCCCTCTGTGTTTTCCAGAGAAAGGATACAGAGTGGGAGAGGGGGCATTTTGACATCCGCACCCTTCTCTCCCTCCCCTGCCTTGCATAGAAAGGAGGGCTCCCCAGGGGAAGGGGTAGCTCCAAGGCAAAGGGGAGCATGGGACTAGCAGTTGGGGGAAGAGGCAGCTGAAATGCTAGCACTTGATAGCCTCTTGGCCAAACCAGTCAGGATCACCTGCCAGAGGCTCCAAGATCTAGCAGTAGATCCTGATCTACTGGTTGGTGACCACTGCTGTAGAGAGTGCTGGAGGGGGAAGTCAGCATGCAGTGGAGTCTAGGTATCTAAAATACCATTTAATCAATTAACCTGTTTAAATGTTATAGATAACTGCTTTGAAGGAGGACTGGCTGCACCCTCCCCCTGCAGCACTGCAGGGGCCAGCCAGGCTGCCAGTTAACTGTAACCGGTTAACCATTCATATCCCTAGAGGAGTCAGTATTTTCCACTTCTGTTCCTTCTAAATTATGACAGCCAGAATAAGGTAGTAATCAGAATGTATTACCTGCCACAAATAACTTATCACATGGAAGTGGTAGATCATTGGGACAGCTTCAGTGGAAAGAAGAAAACTCTACATTAAGCACCTAATTAATGTTGGTATTTGCTCCTGTGGAAGAGCTATTTTTCTGTATTCTAGAAATGTCATCCACCTCAGCGATGCTTTGTAGGATTTGTAGCATAAAATACACTAGTTAACAGTTCATCCTAGGACTGGATCAGTCAGGCTGTGTCTAGACTGCATCTGTAATAAGGGACTCTGGAATAAGGGATCTTTCAGAAAAGGCTTTATTTTCTGAAAGATCCACGTCTAGACTGGTGCTTTTTTCTGGCAAAGCTTCGAGCTGGAAAAAAGCAGCAGCCATTTTTATGCAAATGAAGTGGGGGGATTTAAATCCCTGCTTCATTTGCAATTGCGATATGTCTAATTTGCATCCCTTTTACGGAAAAGGGATGCAGTCTGGACACAGCCTCAGTGTGTTCAGGTCATTCCCATCAGTCTAGTACAGGGCTACTCAACTTTGGAAGCCCCGGAGGCCACAATGATACTCAAGAGTACATGTCAAGGGCCACAACTTAAGTGTGTTTGCAAATAGTTTATTTTTCTACTGACAGGCATGAATACAAAGCATGTCCCACAATGCCCCAGCACTCCCAGCACCTCCTACCTGGGGGCTAGAAACGATAACACCCTGTACTCATCTGCTCCAGCCAGCCCGTCTGCTTGGGTCTTTCAGTGTTCACCCTGCCTAGGAGATGCCTCACCATTGTGGAGCATGGTCCCAGTGGAGGCCATGTGTTGAGCCCTATATAAACCCAAACCACACCATGGACCGCATGTTGAGTAGCCCTGGTCTAGTATCCGTGCCTTAGTGTTCAGATATTAAGTGATGGGTGGTAACAAGCGTAAAATAAAACAGGTGATTGCTATCGGTGTGTGATTATTTCTCCCTTACATTTAGAGAGGTTGAGCATGATCAGATTTGTACTTTTTGGGACAGGAGCTATACCTTCATATTTAGGAAGAGTCTAACCCATTTCTGATGCTGCTGTAATCTTAAAAATACCAGACTATGTAGCACTTTAAAGACTAACAAGATGTTTTATTAGGTGATGAGCTTTCGTGGGCCAGACTCACTTCCTCATATCAAATAGTGGAAGAAAATTGGCGTGACCATATATACCAAAGGATACAATCAAAAAAATGAACACATATGAAAAGGACAAATCAAATTTCAGAACAGAAGGGGGTAAGGAGAGGAGGTAAATGTCTGTGAGCTAATGATACTAGAGGTGATAATTGGGGAAGCTATTTTTGTTATGGGTAAGATAATTAGCATCCTTGTTAAGACCTAGGTGTAACGTGTCAAATTTAATCATGAAGGATTCTCTGAATTTGACACTTAGGTCTTAACAAGGATGCTAATTATCTTACCGGTTACAAAGATGGCTTCCCCAATTATCACCTCTAATATCATTAGCTCACAGACACTTACCTCCCCCCCCCATCCTCCTTCTGTTCTGAAATTTGATTTGTCCTTTTCATATGTGTTCATTTTTTTGATTGTATCCTTTGGTATATATGGTCATGCCAATTTTCTTCCACTATTTGATCTGAGGAAGTGGATCTGGCCCACGAAAGCTCATCACCTAATAAACCATCTTGTTAGTCTTTAAAGTGCTATATAGTACTGTTTTTGTTTCAGCTAGACCAGACTAACACAGCTACATTTCTATTACTATTCTTAAAAATACCCTTTCCTATCTCATTGTTTTCTGTTTGCTCTGTTCTATTTTCATGCGCCTATCTTTTGCTAGAGCCCATTCCCATTTTCCTCCTTTCAATACTAATATTTTATGCACCAGTGTGTTTCTAGTTGGCTGTTGCCTATGGTTAACACTTCTCATTGTCAAATATCTGTCTGGTGCTATCAGTGGTACCCACTCACAGCGACTGCAATAAGGCCTACTGAGGGAGGCTTCTTCCACCTAATTTCATTAAAATGCCCTAAATCCAGCTGACAATTTTTCCCTTCAGTTGAATGGCCAATTATGGGAAATGGGATAATATACTCTGAAAGTGATTTAAATTAATTTCTGAAGTTTCAGAGGAGTAGCGGCGTTAGTCTGTAACAGGAAAAACTTCAAAAACAACAAATAGTTTAGCAGCACTTTATAGACTAACAAAACGTATTGTAGATGGTATCATGCGCTTTGTGGGCACAGCCCACTTCTTCAGATTATCAGAGTTAATTTCTGAGTTGGTGTAGAATAATACTGTGGCTAGCTAAGAAGTAACAATAGTTACCACCATACAGAACAGGGTCGATTTTGAGAGGGCCTGGCACCTGTACACATATAACAGACCCTACTGCCTCCTTAAAATACCACAAAGGTGCGGGACCATCTCCATCCACTGCTGGTCAACCTGGGCTTGAGACACCGGGGGAAGGACGCACAATTCTAGCCAGTTACAGTGCACGCAGCTGGGACCGCATGGCTCATCGACTGGCTGTAAGCGCCGGTAAATCTCTGACTGGAATAGTTACGAGCCCGGATCTGAGGCTGTGACTACAGCCCCCCGGCAGCGACCTGCAGTGCGCGAGCTCTAAAACCACTTCCGGCCCCCCCCTTCCCGACTCCAGTGCAGGCACGGATGTTGTGATCACATGACTGTCAGGGAGGTGGACAGGCCTCGGTTTATTGGTCGGGGTAAGATCACGTGGAAGGCAGAGGGTGAAGGGGTGCGAGACAGCTGCGATGATTGGCGGTACTGAGATTGGGGTGTAGTCACGTGAAGTGGAGGTTGCTGGCTTGGGACAAATAAACATGGAGGCCATCTTCCACGAGAGGGTGAGAGGGCTGTGGGGGAGGGGGTACTTTTGGTTGAGCGGGGGGCGGGAGCGGTGAGGGCGGAGCTGACAGCCTAGGTTGGACGGGGGGATAGGAGGGTATTTCAGAGAATTGGGTAGCAGCTGATGATTGGGCTGGGCTGGAGGAGAAGAGGAAGGGTGGGGTGGGGTAGGGTGGGGTGAGAGGTTCTACAGTCCTTCGTAGGGAGGGGAGTTAGTCGGTGGCAGTGCCTGGGGCGAAGGAATGAGGGGGGGGGGGGTTGCAGCCCATGGCTGGATGCGGAGGCTGATGAATTTCTTCTATCCCGTGGAAGACTTGGAGCAGGGTAGTACTTGAAGCTGTCTTTTTAACGCTTCCCAAAGCGACTACCTGACTCCATTGCCTTATCCACATTGATCTTGATGTTATATTGCCTTCTTCTATAACTTAGTGCTGATGAGGTTCCTCTCGAGTGGAAGGGGAAAGCCAGGTAAAATGACAGTTCAACCAGCTACACCTTAGAAGAAATCTAGGTACCTTTCAAAGGTGGTTACAAGCAGTGTCCATACTACTCCTTTTTATATAGTTTGTTTGCCATGGTGAGGTTTTATTTCTAGAACCTTTTAAAAAGTACAGAAAAAATAGTATTGTGCAGAATGAAGTTTTTACTCTCTTGAGACTGAAGAATGGCTTAAAATGAGAAATGCTTATAAAGATGAGCAGTGGGAGATGTGGGTTTTATTTGTGACTTCTGGCACCATCTTGCTGTGCCTCTGTTCATAGCAACCTCTCTCTGCCTCAGTTTCTGCATGTACAGAGTGGGGATTATGAAACCTGTTTCAAAGTAGGTGTTGTGAAGACTTTTATTTAATATTAGTACTGTGTTTCTGAAAATGTAACATATGAGTGCTAAATATTTTGTTTCCAATGGCAAATACTTCTGCTATTCATGATTGCCTTCAGAGTCCTAAACAGTAACTTCCATACCATTGCATTCCCATGTCTTGCTTATGTCTTGTGTACTTTAATCATTACCAATAACAAGTTTTTCATACTATAATTCTTAATAAACTTCCTTTTGTAAATGTAGGTTGCTCTAGTTACTGAGAGATACAGTAACTAAATCAAACCAAACTAGTTCCTATCTGAGTTAAATGCCCCTTCCAAAGAAGGCAACCTAAAAAACCACAACTTCTTTTGTTTTTAAAATAAGTTCCTATGGAAAGATGGCTTCACAGACTTGGAATGAAAAAAGTAATTCTGCTGAAACTAGATTAATAGGTAGAGTAGTATTAATAAGATCAAAGTTGCACAGGAATTGCTATTGTTTAAGTAGTGTAAGGTGCAATTATTTTACATCAGTGTGCAGTACAAGAAACGTGTATACATTTATGAAAACATTTGCTATTTGACAATGTAGTAATCCAGATTACTGAGGTGGAATTAAAACATCTATATATAAAAACAAAGTTTCCAGCGGGACGACAGAGTGATGTCGTCTGTCACTTTGACTCCCTCAGCCTCTCTCACCCCCGGGCTCTGTGGAGTCATCTGTCACATGGAAAAGTGGAGCTATAGGGAGCTGGGGGTGGGTGCTGTCTAGCCTGTGGCCACTCAAGCTTCTTTGGAGCAGGCAGTGGTGGAGCTGAGCTGGGGAGTAGGCAGCTATGAAGCAGGGTGGGCTGACTCCATGTGTGGCAGCCACTTCACAGACTCCCTCTGCCCACTTGATCCTGGGTGCCTTGGGTCACAGCCAGGAGCCACTTGAGAAGAACAGAGGCAGAGATGTCTGTGTCCCTGATGTGTGCCCTTGCCTGTGGGTTGCTGGTGGAGGAAGTGGGGGTGGATTGGCTCTCTGCATCCTCCTGCCAACAGGATACCTAGCTCAGTCCTACAGTGCCAGGTTCCTTTGTCACTGCCTGCATGGAAATGCTCCCAAGGGGCGCAGAGGTGAGGGGTTCCCCCACCCACTGAACACCTCCCCCCACACTGGGGCCTTCACCCACACCCCACTCCCGCCAGCTTCATGAGGCATAAGTTGGGGGCTTAGCTCTCTCTCCCCACCATGCTGCCCCCATTGGGCCTTTGTCCCCTCCCCCGCCCCAGACTCCATGCCACATGGGCTGGTGGTTTACCCCCTCCCTCACATGCTGCCCCCCCACCCAAAGGACTCCATATGGCTCGAGTTGGAAGGCTAATTCCCTTGCCCCCTGAGGGGTCACACAGGGACAGCCCAGCAGTGTGTGGAGCAACTGCCAAGCCAATGGTGCTGTTTTCTTGCTGGTTAGGTTTCCCATTTGTGGGAGAGGCAGAGCGTGTGGAGGGAGGGAGGAAGGGGGATAGGGTGATGTGGTAAAGGAGGATGGGGGTGAAGCGGGATATAGGAATGGAGGCAGGGGGATGGGCAGTGTAGGGGTATGGAAGGGGAGGGGTTAGAGAAGGATGGGAGGGTAGGGATAGGCAGGCGGGGAGAGGGGCTAGGGGCAATGGTTGTAAGAATGGAGCCAAGGGGATGAGGATAGGGATGGATGAAGGTGATGGGGAGGTTGAGAGGTTTGGGAGGATGGTGGGTATATGAATGGAGGCAGGGGTATGGGGGTAATAATGGAAGGGGGGGTGGACTGTGGGCCATGGAGCTCCAGGCCCCAGTTCTCTCCCCTCCCCTTCCCATCCCATAACAGCACATGTGCTTCCCCAGAAGCCAAATCCAGTGTGGAACCTGTGGCCGGGGGTGGAGATCCAAAAGGCTAGGGCTGACATGGCCCCATCCCTCACTGGCAGGAGAGCCAGGTCTGCTTACCCCCAGAGACAGGGGGGTTGGTGAGCATAGCAAGCAGGGGGCACTGTCCCCTAGTCTAGTTAAATATCTGAAGCAATAAGCAACATATTCTATTCTGTTGTGACATCTGTTTTCATAGATTTTAAAGACAGAAGGGACCATTGTGATCATCTAGTGAGCCTGACCTCCCATGTAGGTGGAACTTCCTCCAAAATAATTCCTGGAATTTATCTATTAGAAAAACATCCAATCTTGATTTAAAAATTGACAGTAATGGAGAATCTACCACCACCCATGGTGAATTGTTCCAGTGGGTAATTACTTTCTGCATTAAAATGTATGCTTTATTTTCAGTCTGCACTTGTCAAGCTTCCACTTCCAGTCATTGGGTCATGTCTACCTTTGTCTACTAGACAGATGAGCCCATTATTAGTTGTTTGTTCCTTATGTAGGTACTTATAGACTGTGAGCATGGCCCCCATGGCCCCCCTTAACCATTTCTTTGTTAAGATAAAAAGATCACACTCCTTGAGTGTGTTGCTGTAAGGCAGGGCTTTGGAGGACCCCGGGGCTGCAATGATTCTCAAAGCATATGCCAAGGGCTGCAACTTCAGTGTGGTTGCATGGACATGCAAATAGCTTCTTTCACGTTGAGGGGCATGAATACAAAAATTAAGGCAAGACTACTCAACACACAGACCCCATTTAAGTCAGTTCTGCTGATATTAATAAAATGCAATATTTGCAATATTTAATATGACAGCACTTTTAATGAGTAATGACAATCCAGGAATTTGATTACTAAAACACATATCAGCAGAAGACCATTATATTGACTACTTTTTTGTTTTGGCTCCCACCTGCAGGCCGCCTGTTGAGCCCTGCATAAATCCAAACCTCATCACGGACCACAAACAAACGGGCTGTGGGCCAAGTAGCCCTGCTGTAAGGCATGTTTTCTAATCCTTTGCTTATTCTCGTGGCTCTTTGGATAACCCACTTCTTGAATTGTGAACATCAGAACTGGAAACAATATCATAGCTGCAGTTGTGCCAGTACCAAAACCAGAGGCAAGAAAAACTTCTCTACTCTTACTTGAGAGTCCTTTGTTTATGGCCCCCAGGATTGTGTTAGCTCTTTTGGCCACAGCATTACATTGGAAGCTCATGTCTCGCTGACTGTCTACCACGGCATCCAAACCTTTTTTCAGAGTCACTGCTGTGCAGGATAGTGTACACCATCCTGAAAGTATGGCATACATTCTTTGTTCCCAGATGTATGTATTTACATATGGCAATATGGAAATGCATATTGATTGCTTGTGGCCAGTTTACCAAGGGAACTCAATTGCTCTGAGTCAGTGATCTGTCCCGTTCATTATTTACCATTAGGAGATTTACCTGGTATCGTTGGATCCTTAACTCAATTAATTTTTGCATTTCTTCTTTTAAATCAGGGGTTCCCAAACTTTTTGACACGGGGACCAGTAAATCTATTCATGAGCTTTTGGAGGACTGGTAACGTTCATTTGCATATTCAATAAGCAAAAGATGAATATTCAGATAAGTTGTTTCTGGTCCTCCCAAAGCCCCCAGTGCCAGCGTTAGCAAAGCTTTTGATACAGTCACTCACAATATTCTTGCCAGCAAGTTAAGGAAATATGGATTGGATAAATGGACTGTAAGATGGATAGAAAGCTAGCTAGACCAGGGTTTCCCAAACTTTTTACTTTAGTTGGAATCTGTTTTTTTTCAGTATTGTCTTTTGAAGTCCAAAAATATAAACGCATATAAAAAAAAAGAATGAAAAATGAATAAATTTTCAGTGTTTCACCCGGCTACATCCTCCACCCAGCCTGGGCCAGGGCTTGGGGGACCCAGCGCCACATGAGCACTTCAGGAGGCGGGAGCACGGGCAGATTGGGGGTAGGGTATCTGGCTAGGAAGGAGGGTGGAAGGAAGGGTAGGGTTGCCAGGTGTCTGGTTTTGTACTGGACAGTCCGGTATTTGAAGGTTTTGTCTGGGAAAGAAATTACCAGACATATAAAATGCCTGGTATTTTCTAATTAGGTACATTTTATTATAATTAGGTGTATTATTCCTTAGCTGCCTGGCTGGTAGATGTGCTTACGCAGTCTGAGTGTGTCTACCTGCCAGGCAGTTCGCAACTACTCCAGGGAGGGTATGTGGGGGAGAGGGGGCAAAATGGAATCTCCGGCCAGACTCACTCATCTGCCAGGGTCTGCAGGGTCTGCATGTGCGCAGGTCAGTCCCGCTTCCCCCCTTTCTCTTCCCGATCTCCCCAGTCCAGCCCTCCTGCCCCTGTCCAGCCCTGCTTCCAGCAGCCGGTTCACCCGCCACCTACCAATCTCCCCCGGTCAGCCCTGCTCCCCTGATGACCCCCCTTCCCCCCCACACTACCCCCGTCCAGCCCTGCTTCTGGCAGTTGATTCTCCCGTCCTCCTCCTCCTGATCTCCCCCGGCCAGCTCCCCCTATCCCCCGTGCAGCCCTGGTTCCGCCACCTGCCCTCTCTGATCTCCGCCACCGGATAGCCCCGCTGCCCCCAACCCTGCTTCCGCCGCCCACCCACATGCCCGGATCTCCACGGGACAGCCCCACTCCCTCAGTCCTGCTTTCGCTGCCCGCATTTCCGCGGGACAGACCTGCCGCTCCCAGCCCTGCTTTGGCCGCCCACCCACCTGCCTGTTCAGATCTCCACCAGGACAGCCCCGCTGCCCCCAGCCCTGCTTTTGCCACCTGCCTGCCCGCCTGGATCTCTGTGGGACAGCCCCGCCGCTCCCAGCCCTGCTTTGGCCACCCGCTTGCCTGCCCACCTGCCCGGATCTCCACCGGGACAGCCCCGCTGCCCCCAGCACTGCTTCCCAGCGGCTGGTTCCTCCCTCCCTCCTCCCAGCCCACCACGCTCTGCTCCTCTCCCAGCAGCCATGCTGAGGCCTGGTATTTTTTTCCCGCAGCTCGGTACTGGGCCGCGACCCATAGTTTGGGAAACGCTGTTTTAAATTATTACCTGGGGGTACAGTATGCAGGCTTCCCTGGGGAAAGAACTGCTCTCGTGCAGCAGCTTAGGGCCAGGTGAGAAGTCCTTCTCTATGGTTGTTACCCTCCACCTACTGGAGCTGCATCAGCTCCAGGGAGGTGGATGTCCCCTGGCTGCAGCTGGTCCAGGCACATCTGCACTCCATAGCCAGATTGAGGAATGGAGCAAACTGCACTTTCCACTTGTTACCTGGGAAAAACCAGAAATGTTCCTATATGAATGGGGAGGAAGGCTTTTGGCTCTCCCTAAAGGGTACATGGGAGGGTGGGACACTTGGGGCTGGGGTAGTCTTGGACGGGAGAGGGGGAGCATGTCTTCAGCCTGTCCCTTTCACCTGCCTGGTGATTGTCTCTTTTTTTTTTTTATGCATCTCTGTACACATTGGGGAGAGCTTCAGTCTGTCCTTCCCTGCACAAACAAACCCTTACATTGCTTTAAGTTATGATAAGAGGAAGCGCTATATCAAATTTGGTGGTCCTAGCTTTTACTTTTTAGGAGGAGTTCTTGCCTTCCCTATGTTTTGAGTGTGTGTGTATATAGAAAGCAACAAGGAGTCCTGTGGCACCTTATAGACTAACAGGTTTATTGGAGCATATGCTTTCGTGGGCAAAGACTCGCTTCATCAGATGTGTACATTGAAGTTCAAACATTCATGTGTCTTTACTTTATAAAACACATAAGCTACGTCAACACTGGCATGATTTTCCGAAATGCTTTTAACGGAAAACTTTTCCGTTAAAAGCATTTTCGGAAAAGCACGTCTAGATTGCCAGGATGCTTTTCCGCAAAAGCACTTTTTGCAGAAAAGCGTCCGTGGCCAATCTAGACACGCTTTTCCGCAAAAAAGCTCCATGGCCATTTTCGCGATCGGGGCTTTTTTGCGGATAACAGTACTGTGCTGTCTACACTGGCCCTTTTGCACAAAAGTCTTTTGGAAAAAGACTTTTGCCCGAACGGGAGCAGCATAGTATTTCCGGAAAAGCACTGACGATCTTACATGAGATCATCAGTGCTTTTCCGGAAATTCAAGCGGCCAGTGTAGACAGCTGGCAAGTTTTTCCTCAAAGGAGATGATTTTGCAGAAAAGCTTGCCAGTCTAGACACAGCCATACTATACGCATGTGTACATTTAGAAGTGAATACATGCCCCCACATTTAATAGATGCAATAGTTTGAGGCAAACTTGCAAAGTCTTCATGGCCTAGGTAAGTATTGCCATGGTGGGGGGAAGTTACACAGGGGCATGTGGCACTGGTGTGGAAGGAAAAGAAGAGGGAACATTATATGGGACAAGTGCAGCTGGTATGGCGAATGGGAGAGAATAGAGTCTGTAGCCGGTATGGTTTGCAGGAATAGTGGGGAGTCCTCCTGTGACTTAATCATTCTGCAGAGACTTCTGTCACTGGCCAATTCTTAAAATATTTTCTAAATTAAAAAAAAAAAAATATCGGCGTTCTGTGAAGCCATAAAAACTAATGCATTTATTTGAGTATAAATTTTTGTGGGCAAAAACAATTTCATCAGATGCAGTTAGTCAGTTTTTACTCACGAAGGGATATGCCCAAATAAATGTTAATCTTTAAGGTGCCACAGGGCTCCTCATTGTTTTTGCAGATACAGATTAACACAGCTATCCCTCTGACACTTATACATTAAAAAATGTTTGAATGTCTTATGAAATAAAATGGGGTTTGTGTTAAGAATGTTAAAATGCAGGTAATTGTGTAAACATGTAACCAGTGAAAAACTCAATGCTTACATGCATCCACAGCCACCTGCTTCCCAGGAGCCAGTGCATACTGCTTCTGGGGAACCAGCTGCTGCCCAATGGCATACAGGTTCCCCAAGAGCCAGTATGTGCTCAGATCTGGCTTTTAAGCTGGCTCCCCATGCATACTGGCTCCCACCTGCAGCCCCGTTTCCAGGGAGCTGGCTGTTGCCTCTGATACTGTGGCAGCAGTGTGGGGAGGCAGTGGGCTCCCCAGGAGGGGGTGAGAGGCTGTGTGTAATCGTGAATGTTAAGCCTAGGTTTATCAGTTAACCATTTACACCGTTATATGCTCACATCCCTAGTTTGAATGTGTGCATCAGATATGTTCTTCATGCTATTCTCTAAAGCCAGGTAAGTAATGCATTGAAGAAAAGCTTGGGGTAAATATGCTCCCATGGCAAATATAGATGATTGAAGCAATGAAGGTATAACAAAACATTAAAACAATTCTTGTATCTATTTTTGTTCCTTTACAATTTTAGCAAGAAGGTTCATTGTGTGCTCAGCACTGTCTGAATAATTTACTACAAGGGGAGTATTTCAGCCCAGTGGAGTTATCGTCTATTGCACAACAGCTAGATGAGGAAGAGAGAATGAGAATGGCAGAAGGAGGCGTTTCTAGTGAAGAGTATAGGACGTTTTTACAGGTAACTATCATGTTAACTTTATTCGATTATTTGATATTTGTTTGGCTTCTCGAAACAATTTTTTCTTTTACAAATTTGTTATTGTTTTATTGTGGAAACTTCATTTTCAGGTGATAACGCTTTCCAATTTTATAGGTTTTTTTATCCTACTTCAAATTGACATTTATAAATATTATTTCACTACTAAAGCATCACTATACTTCTGCGAGAAATATATTATACCCATATTACTGGCATGGAGAGAAGGATATGGGATTTGTGTAAGGCATACAATAAGCCAGTGGCACAAATGGGAACAGAATACAGAAATTCTCATGTCCAGTCTCTGTTCTGAGAGCTTGGCATTGGTAATTTAAAGACTTGTTTTTTTTTTCATTAATAAATGTATTTTGAGCAGGATGATCAGTCTTTCTTTGGAGTGGGGGTACTGAGTATTGGCAGTAGATGTACACAGTAGTATTTATTTTTACAGCTGGTTTCATATAATCCTTTTTAGATGCTTGAGCTGATCATAATTTTTCTTTTCCTCCTCCATCCCACATTGAACAGCAGCCTTCTGGAAACATGGATGACAGTGGCTACTTCTCTATTCAAGTAAGCACAACTCTGTGGTCAGAACAATTTCTTACAACCCATGCAGTTACACAATATGTATCTTTAAATTTAAAAAATTCTGATAATATTTTGTAATTATTTTCCAATTTCTAGCATGTAAGATTAATGCAGGAGAATTCAGGGTTTCTAGAACATCAGTTTAAATTATGGACTTCAGAGGCTTTCCTAATGATTACAGGGTCCATTAGAGGATCTTTCTCTTACAAAATGATCTGCAAAATAAAAAAGCTGCAGAATTTGAGTTTCAAAGGCTTTATTATCCATTTCTGAAATATTAGCACTATTTGGAAAAAAAAAGTTTATTTTTAAAAAGGGAACTTAGGAAATATTGTAATTAATCTTTTAAATATCTATAATAGAACCAAAAATCCCTGTAAAATCCCAGACTTGTACCTTTACTTAAATTGGATCCCTAGATAATGGTCTATACCTTTTTGTTTCTCACTATTTCTTTCCATACTGTCATGTGAGTTTCTGATATTCTGTTTTGTAGATGCACTAGGATCTCTTTTCATTTGTTCATTTTACTTCTGAGTCTCATTCCTGAAATATGTTTTCTGCCATTGCCAGCATGGCAGTTGCTTTCTTCCTAACTTTACTGCATTGACTTTGAAGTTGATAAAAATTGCTTCCTGTTTTGTTTTACTTTATTTCTGTACCATCTCTTTGCTCACTTGCTACACTGTTGACTGACTGCGGTGAAGATAAATTGTTAATCTGTCCCCTCTCCCCCAGGCCTTTATCCCAAACCGCTTTAAATGAGTAGTGTTAAGAGGTTGGATTCCATCCATAAATTTCCAACTTACTGAATAATATTGAAAGTTAGTTAGACACTTAGCAAATATCAGGGAGATCCCTAGTTGGAAGTCTAGCATTTTTTGGTAAGTCTTAATGCTCTGTAAAGATCTATACAACTTATAATGGACTCGGGATCTTGTTGTAACATGATTCTAGTTTGTAGTGCAACAAAGTTAAGGACATATTTGAGTTAAAAGCCTTAGTGGTCATGTTTTTAACAAGGATGAGAGTAATCCCTAAATATGTAAACAGTAGCCCTTCTGCTGTTTCTTGTGTTATCTTAATGGCTGCAAAATGCCAAACAATTTTAATAATGGCAGTTTTGAGCGTGAAAATACGAAGGTAATAGGTGTACAGCTGGACACAAGGCTATAACATAATCAAGGAGGTGTGCTTTTGTGAGAACCTCTCTGTCAAAGTGTAGTTTTGTAATTCATCTTTGTTGTATATGCTATCTATGTTGTATGGTGATTGTAGATTCATGAAGGTTGCATTTTGAGTATCATGATCCCGAGGTTTCCTTTTTATATCAACTTTTTAAAAGCACAGCTTTATGAAAACAATATAATTGTTCATAGTGGTTAAAATGGTTGCATTGCTTAAATTTGGAGTTGACTGATTTGTCTCATGAAAAGTACTATTTTTTAACAGGTTATAAGCAATGCCTTGAAAGTTTGGGGTTTAGAACTAATCCTCTTCAACAGCCCAGAATATCAGAGGCTCGGGATCGACCCTATGTAAGACTTTCTTTTTAGCACCCTACTTTCATTTTACAGAAATTTTAACGCTGAAAATCTGTAATTACTCAGTTTCTTTTAAAATTTCTATTTCAAGCTCTGTTACATTTTGATGTATCTCTTTTTATCCCCTCAGCCTTTTATTTTTCATATTTTGGGGATTAATGTGACCTGTCCTCTGAGCCTTCATGACATCTCAGTATCTGTGGCATCACAGCATGCTGACTGAGTTGCATGTGATGTCATATATGCTTTATGACATTACTAGGTTTATGTAGACTTTAGTACATAATTAAAAAGAACACTTTAAAATATTATGAATTATAATAAGAGTAATTTAAACAATCTGTAGTATCAGAAGTTACATTGTATTGCCAAAATATTGTCATTTATGTATAAATTAGTGAAACAAAGAATTTAAAAGTTACTCGGAGCTCCAGTATTAGAAAATGTAATGTTATGTGTGCCTTGTGTTTTTCTTTTTACAGAAATGAAAGATCATTTATTTGTAATTATAAGGAACACTGGTTTACAGTTCGAAAGTTAGGAAAACAGGTGAGAAAGTTCAAAAGTTAGGAAAACAGATTGTTGAGACCATGTGCTAGCCTTTCATCTTTGAAGGTCTGGATTAAAATTTGTTTTAGACTATCCCCAAATAAATAGGTTGGGTAAATGCTTATTTATATCATAATGCTGACAGTCAGGTTGGCATGAATGTTGGTCTAAAAAGGACTCTGGATCAGATCTCCTAAGAAGCTGCATGCAGTTACAGTTTTATGTGACATTGCTATGTATTTTTCAGAAAAGAGCAAAAACTTAATGTTGTATATTGAAGAGCTAGAAAATCATCGTCTTTATAAATTACAGAGGGGTACTGAGGGTCAGATTTTTGTTTGTTTTTGCTGCATTGTACAATACATACTATTACATTGGTACTGTTTGTACTGTAAAAATAAATTGCAGGTAGTCTTTGCATCTAAAAATGGCTAGCTGGTAAATGGAAATTGTGATTAACACAGATATTTATATCTGCCAACATTGGAGAGATTGGAGAGATTATATTAGGGATCATAGTGGGGAAAAGTAGAAATACAGCTTTTAACTTTGTAGGATTTAGGAGAGCTTATAGGAGGAATAGAATCAGAAATAGCAAAATGTACTGCTAAAAATAAAGGACGAGCTATACTTATGAAGTGTTCATAACCAGATAGCAACGTAGATCAGAAAAAGTTTGTCTTTTTAACACCAACAGATATATTTCAATAACTAAACAAAGTTGTCTCTTTCTAGATGACATTCTGTAATTCTTCCTATAACTAAACTACATTTTTAAAATGTATAAAATGGGGATGTAAAATTTTGATTGATTGGTTAATTGAATAGTCAATGGAATTTGCATCGACTATTCAATTAGTCGATAAGGGCACTTCAAAGGCGAAAGCGCTGTGGGGAGCATGGGACCAGCGGGGTACTCAAGCAGTCCCCCACTGGCCCCATGCTCCCGTGGCATTTCAAAGCGCCAGCGTCACAGGGAGCCCAGGGTCAGCGGGGGAGTTCCCAGCTGACTCCGGGCTCCGCACAGTGATGCAGCTTTGCAATGCCATGTGTAGCCTGGGCAAGCCGCATGCAACATTTCAAAGTGGCAGCACCTAGTGGAGCCCAGGGTCAGCAGGGGAGTCCCCTGCTGACCCTGGGCTCTATGCAGTGCTGCTGCTTTGAAGCACCCCCTCTTCTTCCACCTCCCACTTTGCTGCCTCTTTCTGAGAGGCAGCAGGAGGATTGGGGAAGCGACTAGTCGACTAGCCTATCGACTATCCGATAAGCACTTGCTTATTGGATAGTTGACTAGTCTAGTCCTAATATAACACACTCCTAAAGTAAGCTTTGGAAAACATCTAAAATAGTGGAAAGGAGCTCACAGAGGTTTCTGGAAACAGCAGTGATGCTGACATCCAGATGAGGGTAATAAAAATTTTCTTTATATATTAAGCTAACAAGTCCCTTGCATTGAATGCATGCAACATTCCTGAAAAAACCTCTTTGTTAGAAAATTAAAGCTGAAAATGGTATGGCTACAAGTAATACCTTACACTAGTAATAACATTTCAGGCAAATACAAATTTCAGGAATCTATTATATTGCGGTTTACTTTAAGTGGAAATGACATCTGTCAGCAAGAGAGGTGAAAATAGGGAATGCATTACAGGCTTCCCTTTCAAGATTAGTTTAAATGTAATTATGTTAATTTTGTAAGCATTTTTTAATGTTGGGGCATAATGTTCACTTTAAAACTGTTATCTCATAGGGAGTGTATTCTAGGCTAGATATGTATATCAGATTTATTTATGTATGTATTGTAAATTACCATGTCATACTTTTTTTTTTTAACTTTAAAAAGGGGGGATTTTTGGAGTTGACGAGGTAGAATGTTGACAGTATGGTATGGAACCGTTTGATTCCATTCCTGGTGAACAGTAATTAAGACCGCAGTCCTGCAAACACATGTGTGCTCTACTTCAAGGACATGAACAGTCCATTGATTTCATTTAAACATGTTTAAATTTTTGCAGGATTGAGCCCAAATGTTATTGGTGGTTCAGTAGCCTCTGAAATAAATTAATAGTCTCATTCTAAATCTGAGTGGGCATTAGTGTGGTCCAGCTTTGAAGACAGCACAGAAGTAAGGGGGACAGTAGTGCTACCCCCACCGAAAAATAATTTGGTGTTTCTCCCATATGCACACACACCAACATTTTGGGTCAGGAGTCCAAATTTGAGACGTTCTGGTCTTCCCTGTGAAATCTTTATAGAATAAGGTAATAAAAGCAAGCAAAAGATCAAATTTCACAAGGAGAAACCAGACTTCATGATCTGTGATGCTTTTTTTCATGGTTGTGAATTTGGTAGGTTCCTAGACGTTATCTTCTCTCATAAATAATACATGTATATATTAATTAGCAGTCTTGCTAGCTGTTTCAGTAGTTTGTCCAAAAACTGAATGGAAATAGAATTCTCTTGCCATCTGAAGTGGCTCTGGAAGGTCATGATTTTAGCATGATAGAAAAAGGTCTTCTTGAGACATTTGCATTTATTGCAAGACTGTATCAAGAACTGTGTCTGATAGTTTTAATGGATAGTCTATAATATCTACCTCTCCCCTAATTGGATGCGCTTTCAGTTAATACAAGAATTACAATTAATGACTAATTGGTTTTTGGCATATATGTATTTGTTCAATGACTTATACAGACACATCTTTACATCCTATCTCCCCTTCTCTAATATAGGTTGTGTTTGTGACATAGATAATAAGCATTTTCCAAATGAATTTGAATTTACTTTTTCTTGTTTGATATAATAATTATCTTTAAAATACATGTAGTGAAAACAGTTGCCTAAGATTAAAGCTGTCTTTTTTGTAATATCTGTAAGGCAGCACTGTTATATACATTCCTAATAGAAAATACTCAACTGTTTCCTCCATCGTCCCTTTAAATAGGGATTCTGTCCGTCCTCCACTAACAATAGGAGTCTATGGTGGAGTGACAGAAGGGGGAAAAACCCTCAGTGAATCAAATGATAAATAATTCAAACCAGAATAAACAGTAACAGCAGAAACCAGGACAATTCTTAGAATTGTTCAGAGCTCTCCCCTTGAAGCTCTCCTGAATTAGTAGGGAGGGAGCCTGAAGTTTGTGTCATTTGAAGGGTGGCAAGAAGCAATACTTAAAGTAGTCATGCTTTTGTGCTTGAAAGGAAGTTTTGATATATCACATGATTAGTTTACAAATAATGGAAAATTGCCAGATTGTCAAAAAATGGATTAACATATAAGTCCCCTGCTGATTTTTTTTTTCTTTTCAAATTACAGTGGTTTAACTTGAACTCTCTCCTGATGGGTCCAGAACTAATTTCAGATACATACCTTGCACTTTTCTTGGCTCAGTTACAACAGGAAGGTAATACTAGTTTGAAAATGTTAAATCTAATTGCTTGAAAGAAGGCAATTCAGATCAGATAAATAAGCTTTATTTATAAGAGTGTTTGTAGTAAGTCTGTCTACATCAGTTTTGTGAATGAATCAGTGAAATAACCTGTACCGTCCTTGTAATGAGAGGCAAAGCCTAATATGGAATATCTGTTTTATATTGCTGGTAATAAATTTCATCTTTTTTTTTAAATTATTATTATTTCATGGTATACGTCGTCAGAGGTATTCAGTGATCCACACACCTTATGCTTTGTATTTCTGATTTTTTTTAAATTCACAGGTTATTCTATATTTGTTGTAAAGGGTGACCTGCCAGATTGTGAGGCTGACCAACTACTGCAAATGATTCAGGTACAGCAGATGCAGCGACCAAAATTGATTGGGGAAGAGACTGCACAATCAATGGATCAAAGGTAAGGTAAATAAAGATTTATTTTTAAGTGTTGAGTATAATTGCCTTTAGAGACTGACATCTACAACCAAGGTGCTAAGTAAATTTACCAATTAGCATTAAGTAGGAAGATACAGCCAAAAGAGAACCTACTGCAGAAGGTTATACAATGAAAGTTACAGCTATTCGGGCATATCTGCAGAATGAACAATGAGCAAAAAGTTAAGACCCTGGTATTCAGCATAATGGTGGTCCAAATAGAAGAGGCAGACCCCACAGAGAATGGGTAGATGATATAGTAAGTAGATTGGTGCGGAGCTAGTCTACAGAAACTAAGCCACTCCGCACTGGACAGGGAAAGATGGAAGGAAATAGTGAGGGAGGCATCGGACACCAATGGGCGTTGATGATGACGATGAAGTATCACTAATGCATTATATTTGCTATTATAATTTCACTGAGTTTTAAAGCTGCTCTCCTGATTTATCTTACAACTACAGACTGAATCCTTAAATATTTCTAAATAGTAAAACATTTTAAAATAATCTAGTCAACCTGGTATAGTTTTCTTGCCATTTTATCATGATTCAATTTTACTGCTTATAAAGAGCTTTAAGAGAGTTTTCAGTTTTCAAAGGAATTACTTCATAAATGTCCCTTTCTTTTGATGTACAGGTTAACTTCCATGGCTCTGCAATAGGTAAAAACAGAGATCTTGTGTGGCAATATAGCCTTGTTTATAGAGCATGGGCCTGGGAACCACAAATTTCTGAGTTCTGCCCTTCACAATGACCTCACTAGCACTGTGGTCATGGGCAAACCACCTTAATTTCTTTTGTACTGTTTTTTTATTTGTAAAATGGGGGAAATATATAACTAGCTTAGAAGCTGTGTTGTGAAAATTAAAATGATTTTACAGTATCTTGAAAATGTGGAGCTAAATCGATACAAAGCACTATTCTTACAGTGAGATTTAAATGTAAATGTTATTTCTGGCTGGCCATCATGAGGAATTATCAATTTTGCAGGGTGCAGAAAACTGAACTGGAACAAGCTTTAGACGTTAACCATTCCTTTGGTGGAACAGGCATGTTGGATGAGGATGAGGAGAATTTCCAAAGAGCTCTTGCTCTAAGTCGACAAGAAATTGATATGGAAGATGAAGAAGCTGATCTTCGTAGAGCCATTCAACTTAGTATGCAAGGTAAAAGATTTACTTTAAAAGAGTCTACAATGTATATCCAGCAATCACTTTTGACTAGTTGAGTACTTGTGAAGGGTGAAATCTAACAGATGAAATCTCAATAGGATCAAGTGCCATACCTGTTTTCCCTGCTAATGTGTGTCAGACTTTCTGGAAAGCATGCTTCTAGACATGAAACAATACGTAAGAGTGAACTTTAGTCCTTTTCTTGGGACTCTTCAAAATGTTATGATGCGGATAGTTGATGATCAGGAAGCATATTGAGAGTTAATCTTATTTACATAGCCAGCTGAATGGCCATTAGATAATGATTTTTTGATTGGCTGTCTGGGGTAGATTTGAAACATTGATCTTCAGGTAAAGTTCTCTGTTCCCCAGTCCGCAGAACCAGATCTTTTGTTTAAAGACTTTCCTTGATAATGAACCAAACTCTATCCTCTGTTGTTGTGGTTATATGTTAAAAAAATTTTCCTCATTGAGGTTTGGAGTGGTAATTTCAGCTATCTTATGTTTGTTAATTCAGAATTTCCCACCCTTGACTAGTGTAATGAAATGCCATATTCTAACTTTAGGAGGCTATCGAAGTGAGTTTTCAGACTCTGTATCACAGAATATATCACAGTCATCTGGTACAAGTCAGTCGGAATCACTTTCTTCGGAAGAGCTGCGAAGGAGAAGACAGGCATATTTTGAAAAGTAAAGTATCTGGTGCAAAACTAAATTTGCTTGGTCAAGTAATTATATCTTAGGATAGAATAATGTTCTTTCACAGATTGAGGTCAGATTTAACCTTTTGTCTCTTTTTTAGAGGCCTTTTAGGACATGTATTCTGGAAAACCTATAGTTTCTAATTAGTTACTTGAGATACTGGTAAGAAGGGGATTGTTTCAGTAAGGTTAAGTTCCAGCTATGTACATGCACATAAGTACTAAGATACCATTTTACATGAAGACATGAGTATTGTTATAAATAACACTATATTTTATACATGGTATGAGTCCTTATATTGAGCCCTGCTTCTGGGGTACTGAGGCCTCTATTGTGTGATAGTGTACTTCACACGAAAACACTAAATCATGAAGAGCACTATCAATATCTAATTGGGGTATGTGCCTGAGAGGTGAGATATAAATACAGGGAGTCATATAATTTTCATCTGTTGGGTTCTTTCCTCCTTTACACAAAGGTTGGGCAGAGCTTTTTCCCTGCTAACTACAGCAGGGAGCAAGTAGATTCTTAATACGAATTCAGCTTCTGCTTCAGAATTATAAACCAGTTGCATGTCTTCTATTGTTACTGTTGGTTTTCCTTTTCTCTGTCTTGATCTTGAGAGGAGAAACAAATTGGAACCAGAAAGAAAAGTGTGGTGAAAAGAAGATTGCACTTTGTACAAGTGGATGAGAATGCCAGACATTTGAATTGAAGGGATTTGGGTGCAAAGATATACGATAGTTCCTAACGCCATCCAAATGTTTCTCACTTATTGGCCTTCCATGGAATGAAAAATGACATTTTTGTGGAGGGAAGTTGTCAGAACAGGACCTTATTAAAAGAGACAAAGCATAGATAGGGAGCTTTAAATGGACACTGTGAATTTAAATTGGACCCATATATACATTTTTGGAGAGGAGAGCAGATATAAAACCTCAGATCCATGGAAATATACACAAAGTAAAAACAAATCCCATAAATGCAGTTGTTTTTAAAAACTAAAAATTTTTCTGTAGTGTTTAGGAACCCAGTGATAAGGAATTGAAAGTGATATAATTGACAACTGTCAAAGCTGATACAGTTTGAAACTCTCTTAACCTGGATTCTCTGATCCAGCAATATCCATGGTCCAGCACAGATGTTGCAGGGATCCCGGTTGTGCTGGCAGGGCAGTGGGCTGCCCGCAGCAAGCTGACAGTGGGGCCTCCCAGCATGTGGTAGCAGGGCTGCCCAGCGGGGTTGGGAAACCCGGTGCGTGGCTGCCTGGTGGAGCTGGGAGCTGCAGTAGCTCAGTAGGGCAGGGAACTGCAGTGAAGGGCTGCTTGGGGGGGGTCCAGGAGCCTGAGTGTGGCATGTGCAGCTGCCCTGCAGGTCCCAGAGCCCCAGCGTGGGGCAAGCTTTCGAGCTTATATTCTCCTTGAAAGATTCTCTCAGCAATAGTAGTTGGTCCAGTAAAAGATAATACACCACCCTCCTTGTCACTCTCATATCGCAGGATTTACACAGCTACAAAAACCCTGCATACAGTGTATGGTATTGTGCATACATAGGTAAAGAAACTTTGTTTAGAACATCAGATTTTTAAGTTGATAATGTTACTCTGTGATACATTTTAAAAGTTTCCTTTTTCATAATTCTAACCACCCACCATGGGTTCCATATAGTTGAGAATAGGTAATTTTCTATTCTGTCTCCTTTCCCCCTCTCCCCCTTTTTTGGATCAATTTAGATACAGGGTGAATATAGTGAAGTGAGTGCCTAATATTAAAACTCATTAGTTTCTAGATTATCTCACAGTCAAATTTGTATCTGCTCATATTTTCTTAGCTATAGTGTAAATGTGGTAACTTGAATTCTACCATATACTACAAACAGAAGTCTGTCTAGTTTATACTATTTTTGTGCTGCTAGTTTTCTTTTTTCACTAATTTCAACTATTTTGGTAATTTCAGACAGCCGCAACAGTCACAGCAGCAAGGCCTGACCCCAGATAGACATGATAAGCCAACTACAAGTTCAAATGCACTAGAAACAGACCCAGGTATTGTTTTATTCAACCTAATTCCCTTGTTTCCTTTACTTTAACATTAGTAATGTCTGCACTTGGTGCTTCATGAGAGAGCCACTGTTTTTCTTGCTGGGGGAGGATACAATAATCTCTTTGAGAAACGGTTCTGCTTTGTCAACCAGAAGGGTCACTCTTGAGTGATATGAGATCACCTGTCCCATAGGAGTGGACTGTGTTACCTGCACACTACTTTCAGCCTTTGTTGGCCTAAGAATGTAGATTTATTGATTGAATGCATGTTTTTCTTGGGAGTGCACAGCAGGTTCTAGTTTTACTTTCTTGTTTTTGTTTCTAGTTGAGCGCCATGGTGTAGGTATATGCAGCACTTATCACCAACAATAGAATGCACACTGAAAATAAATCTCTCTCTAAATGTCTATTCTCAAGTTTTATAAAAAAAAATACATTAGGCTGGAGCAGAGGCATTTAACACGTTTTCACTCACAATTAAAAATAATAATGTAATTCAGGAAGAAAATAAACCTGCAAACATTACTAGCTTTAAATAATGAAGATCTAAATGCTAATTATACATTACTTTACTTTACATCTTTATATGGAACTGGGGGAGCTGTGCCCCCTGCTTGGTATGCTCGCCAACCCCCCCCCCCTCACTGGCCAGTTTCACAGACAGAGAACCTATTAATCTTGCACTGAGCCCAGTTGCTCTCTCTGTGGCCCCAAGTTACTTACACCCTTCTCCAATACCACCCACCACACCCCTGGACGGGCCCCTCTATCCAAATGCTCTTAGCCCATCCCATCTGCTCGTGCCCTTCAATCACCAGCAAATCCCCCTGCCTGCACACTTCCCACTACTGACCCACCTGCCAATAAAATAGTCCAGGGCCCACAGCCCACCCCCCTCCTTCCATCCCTAGCCCCACCTCTGTTCTCATTCCTACACCCCCATTTCCCTGCCTCCATTCCTAGCCCCACCATCCTCCCTAACCATCCTAGCCCCACCATCCATTTCTACCCTCACCTCCATTCCTGCACCCACCCATCCTCTCGAACCCTTCCCCCTCTGCACCTCCACGCTGCCCACCCCCCTGTTTCCATTCCTATATCCGCCTGACCCCCACCATCATGTCTTACCACACCACCTATCCCCATGTATACCCTGATCCCCTTTCCTTCCTTCCTGTGCACACCCTCCCCCCACCCCCACACAGGCAACCTAACCAGCAAAGAGACAGCACCAGGCCTGTATGCAGGAATCTCTGTGGGGGGCTGCTCCATGTGCTGTGACGACAGGATCTGGGCAACTGCCTGGAGAGGGGCAGCAAAAGTGGCATTGCTGAGATGCTGTGAAGTGGGAAAGGGGGATGTCTGTGGGCAGAGGAAATAGAAAGGAGGCAGAGAAAGAGGTTGGAGGGAGGGGCACAAAGCGGGGGTTCCGTTGGGATGCCAGATTGACATGCGGGGATGGGAGTCTGTGAGAGGGCAGGAGAAGGGCTGAGGACACACATGAAGGATGGAAACAGGGCCAAGGAGCCTTGTAGAGAGGAGAGTTTTCCAGGTGCCACCATGCAGAGGCAGGCGCCCTCCTCCCACTCTGGCAAACCCACCGCACCTGGCTGTGTTGGCAGCTGCTGTGAACGCTACTGGGCCTCCACTCTGTGATGCCTCAGGGGTTGCTGGACTGTAGCGGCGGTTTCCACCAGGATAGCTCGGCACTGATGCGGCCACTTGGGATGTGGTGGATGATGCGGGGGCTGGGGTCGCGGAGCTCAGAGCCTGCCTCCCTTACCCATGCAGGTGGGCTGCGCCCCAGGCCTCACACCACCTGAAGCAGCCCCCGGGTCTGGGGGCTGAGAGCCCCCAGTTGGGAGGAGCATGGCTTTGCAGCCCCCATCCCCAGGCAACGAGCCACAGCTCAGCCTGCCCCACACATGCGGTCATGCACCACAGGTAGCTGCCAGAAGGGGACATGGTGAGTAGTTGCTTCCCCTGAGGTAGGGGCTGCCAGGGACCACCCAGCGTGCAACCAGCATCTCCCTTTGGCCGCTTCTCCTGTGGGCCTGTTCTCACACAGTGCCTCTGGCCCAGGAAGGTTCCCAAAGCCTTCAGGTCCAGCTGCCCTAGAGCCCCTTCCTGGGGTTTCCCCTCCAAGAAATGGTAGCAGCGCTGTCGCAGCCCCATTCCACGCTGCAGGCTGATACGGATCAGTGCTCAGGCCCTGAATGAAATGGCTTCCTGCTCTGGCAAAGCCACCTGGCAGTCCAGCCTGTGTAGATTCTGTCTCCAAAGGGTCCTGCCTACTCTGCTCTGGTTGCAGCCTTTCAGGGGGTGGAATTTAACCACGCTGGGTTGTAAGGCGGTTTTGCCAGTCCCTGAATAGTGTCCGGGGCAGGGAGGCCGTGGGAGAGCAGAGCCTGCAGGAGCCTGTTTTCCCACAGGAAAAACTTTTTTATCTAAATAGAGAGATGAGTAGAGGCCATTGAAAAGTAAATCTGAAATGATCATTTGATGATAGAAAATAAGGCATCTGAAGGCATTTGAAAAAACATGAAATGATAAACAGAAGCAAAAGTCAAGAAGTGATGTAAAAATGTTTTTATAGCTGCATTCTAGAAGTAATTAAACATAAATAGTTTGTGTATGTTTGTCTTCTTCCAGGAGGCAATATGAGTGAAGAAGACATGCTTCAAGCAGCCATGAATATGTCCTTGGAATCTGTTAGGAACTGCCTGAATACAGAAGAAAAGAAATGAAAACTTTTTTTGTTGTTTCTTTTGGTCAAAACACTCAATCTTCAATGTAATATTCTTGTGTGGAAGCTGTATAAGCAGGGTTCATTTCAGAAACATATGGAAGCAAGGTATTGTTTTACCACAGATGCAAACGGCGTGAGAGTTAAAAGAGGATCTGCAAATAAAAAGATTGTACCAGTTTAGAAATTACGGCCTTGATATTGCAAAACACTTCAACACACACATAACTTTGCTTATGTGAGTAATTTTATTGATTTCAGGAGGACTACTCAAGTGAGCAAAGTTTTATGCAAATAATTTAGTGCCTTGTAGGCTCAGGGCCTGTGTGTTGAATGCTTGAAGAATTGAGCACACAATTTCTAAATTACTGCAATATTCTTATCAGTGAACTCAGATGCCATTCAATTTAATTTTAAAAATAAATACAAAAAAGTAAGGCTGTTAAACATTAAAGAGAAAATAAGGACAATTTTTTAAATGACGGGTAGGCATATTTTAAATGAAACATTTTAATTCAGACTCTTTACTTTCTAGAATATGAGGTCATGATTTTATGTTTCTCTTGCAAGAATTATTGGTGTTTCACTTCCAGAACAGAGCTTTCTGATCTGCTGTTTTGTGTGTTTCTGTAAGAGAAACCCAAAACCATGAGGTCTTGGCAGGTAAAAAGAATTACCTTCAGTATATTTGTAATTATAATGCTAACAAAATTATTTAAGATCTTTTACCTTTTTGTATTTGCAAAAATTTATTATTTGAAAATCATCATTAAAAGAAAGCTCATGTGAAAGTTTTCTTTCTTTAAGTCAGATGACTTGGCTCCCTCTTTGTACTCTTTCTGCTGATTTCTGAAGTTGGCTTTACTGGAGATGGCACTTCTGTCTGTGAATGAGACACAGCTCATGTTGCCAGTTGGGCTAAATAGTTTATTTTGGTCTTTACCATTCCTGTTCTGTTTTTTCTCTTTGGAGTCTGCCCCTTATCTTGGCCTCTCACCATTTCTTTTTTCACACTACTAGTAATAGCAGCTATCTCTTCCCTAACTAGTTAGTTCATCAAGCTGTGTAGAAAGGGGGGAAAGAAAGCAGGAAAAATTTAGATACCATAACTTCAGTGCCACATATCTAAGATGCATTCCTGCACTCTGAAATGACCCTTTGCAAGTAGCTTTGTTAAGACTGACTGTGTGTGTGTGTGTGTGTGTGTGTGTGTGTGTGTGTGTGTTTTCTCAAATGCATTTTATGAATATCTTGTTTGTCAGAATTTTGCAGCTTTTTTGGGAATGGCCTTCATTCATGCACCTTACAATTTGTTTATCATGTTGTTTCTGTTACTGACAAAAATAGGGAGCAAAATATACAAACTAGCTTGTTCAATCAATTGTAAGACATACCCTTTGATACTCAAGATGAATGTGCGATAGAGTGACCAAATTTGGCTATTATCTTTACTGCAACAGTTCAAACATGTTCCTTTTTCATAAATGGTGCTTTAAATATAAATTCTGTTTACATATAAATTATATGGAAATATGTTTTAGATATATGGTGTTTAAGCTGTATTTTATTTAGTATGTAAGCAGTGGCCACGGACATTCTAAGAATAATCTTTTGAAACTATACATTTGATTTCTTTACCAAATATTTTAAAATTATACTGTTGCACCATAGTAATGTATTTAATTATAATTAGAGTGAATTAGATGGGAAGAAACATTCAGCACAGAATAGTACTATATATGAAAGGACCATTAGGATTGGTAAAGATTTGTATAAAAGATGTCGTCTTGATGGCTTAGAATATGATTGTAAGATAGATCCTGAGGCCAAATCTTGTTTCCTTTACTTGTATGATTAGTTTCTGCTGATTTCAGTAGGACTACTTGCATGAGGAAGGCAATGTCGATTTGACCAGAGGACAAGTAATGCTTTTCAGAATTGCTTTTTTAGCTTCACCATTCTCTCTGCCTTTTTAGGCAATACTGTATTGCATTCCCATCTGCCTAACTCACTAACAGGTTAACTCTTTTGCCATGCCTACTAGGGATGTAAAGGGTTATCTGGTTATCTGGTAAGCATCAGCCTTACCAGCATGCTTACTCAGTAACCGGTTAACTGGCGGGCCCAGTCCAGCTGGAGCAGTACCCAGCTGACTGTAGCCAGAGCAGCTCCCTACCTTCGGCGCACTGCAGGCAGAGGGGCTGCTCCAAGGTTAACTGGTTAAACATAATGTCTAACTGGTTAGCTTTTTAACCAGGAATTTACGTACCTGATGCTTGTTGCACAAATTTATTTTTTGTCACTGCTTTAAAAAAAAATGGAAAAAAAACAAACTCAAAACTTTGTGATGCTGAATGGCTGCACAAACCTATCAGTATAGATTTTGGCTTCAGGACTGACTGTTGCTTGAAAATGGAATTGTAAAAGGATGCATAAAAAGCATGAAATATATTTTTTATGTGACTGGACATTCCTATTTTTTTTTCTCTGCCTACGTTTTGCCTGCCATAAACATTCTTCTCTTCAGCATGATGAAAGTAACCTCTGGATGAATTTATTTGATTTAATTTAAAATGTAAGATTTTATCTTTATAAATGGATACAGATTTGTAAAGCCTGGTTAAGACTTTTCTTTTTTTTAAAGACATAGTAATTACTAACTTCCTCTTCACTTAAATTAATATTTCTTTAGCTATACATTGTAGTATTTCTATATAAAAATCTTAATTTCTCTATTCTACTGGTGTTAGTTAATTGTTTTTATAATCATGAAAGCATGGAAGTTCATTATTGAAGCACCAAAATCCATTCTCAAATCACCTCACTGCCTAAATATTGTAGCATACAAGAAATTTAAGAACATATGATGCTTAAAAGGCACAACAGGGTGAATTAGATTTTATGGATTAACCATACTCCTTTCAACAAACAGTATAATTCTAAAAAGTAAATGAACTAATGTGCACTTGGCATTCTGCAGAATAATAAACTCACTCAGACTGGTGACCTGTTAGTGAATCAGTTAAGAAGTAGCCCTTACGGCTACATACATTAATTGCTTCAGAGGAAAAGGTGAATATGAACTAGTAACAATACACGTATTACAGGGTAGATCCAAAGTACAGAATGTGTGGAGCTGCCAAGAAGCCATCAATAAAAACTGATCTCATTTTTCTTAGTGTGCATTGTTTGAGTGATAAGCACTTACTGACATGTAAAAATTGTGAAACACTTTTGTAAATAAAGTTAGAAGCTGAAGTTTCATCCTAATGTTAAAGCATTAGTGGTAGAGAACCCATTTTGTGGGAGAATAAATTATTTTTGTTCCAGTCTGACATTTGTAGGAACTTTTAGATTCTATCTATCCTCTAATTACCATGTTTAGTCATTATGCTCAATGTAATTTAGCATATTATTCTGTCCATAGAAGTCAGGGAAGAAAAAATTATATCCATGTTGGGTAGCAACAGAATAAAAACATTGTTCTGTAATATTATAGAAACTTTTTTCTGTCCTCCTAGGTAAGGATATGGTCATGCTAAAACAAGTTCAGGCCAGACAACAATCCTGCTTAATTCTGGTTAATTTTAGGCACTTACTGCACTATAAAAGTTCTAAGAATTAAAATTCTTCTGATATTAAACCAGTAGTAAAAACAAATTGGCTTCATAATCTCCTATAATCTGGGCTCCATATGGTGTCAAAATATCCTCCTTTAGAAAAAACAGAAGCAATGGCTAAATGCAAATTATGGTTAAATTTCATTTTCGCATACACGGCACAGGTTTTATATTGCAAATAATACTTACATAAACTTCCAGATTGCTGTATTGCTTAAAATATGTATTAATCGTAGTACTAATTTGGTTATAATGAATCCATAATATTGTGTGTGTAAGGCAGGTATGTAAAGTACTTGATGCATCATGCATAGTAAATGTAATTCTATCTCCAAATCTCAGCCAAATAGTTGTCAGTCACAAAATATTCTATTTTGTTTAGAAAACTGCTATTCATATTTTTAAAAGTGAACAAAAAAGTTACAATTATCATAAACTGAATAGGAGGACACAGTATCCAGAATTTAATATATTTTATAGTGTTTCAGATGCATGTTAAAATATACTAATTTTGAGTTTCTGAATTTCTGTGAGCTCATCTCAAAAATGTATATTTGCAAATTAATCTTATTGTACAGTTCCTATTAGCATCCCATCTCTTTGGGTTTTAGGTTTTAAGGTATTTAAAATCAGAATCAGTGGTAAGATTAAAAAATGTGAAATATGATTTGTCAAATATAAAGTTAATCAGTTGATTTTTTTTTTTTTTTGGAGGCTCATACAAAACAGTTCTGGCTTAATTAACCACTGAATTTTCATAATTGCGAATGAGAAACCTTTTAAAACTATTCAGTCTAAAAAAATCACAGTATTTGTTGTAAAACAGTTATATCCTTAGCCAACTAAAGACAACATTACTCATCAACACCTTAAATGGAGCTCACTATCATAGACCTCAGGTGGTAATCTAGTCCAAACCCCTGCTTCAAAGCAGGACCAACCCCAACTAAATCATTGAAGCCTCGCCTTAAAAACTTCTAAAAATGGAGATTCAACTATCTTCCCTAGGCAACCTATTCCAGTGCTTCACCACTGTTACTGAAGTAGTTTTTCCTAATATCCAACCTAGACCTCCCCCACTTCAACTTGAGGCTATTGCTTCTTGTTCTGTGATCTGCCACCAGTGAAAATAGCCTGGCTCCGTCCTCTTTGGAAACCTCCTTCAGGTAGTTAAGGGCTGCTATCAAATCCTCTCTCACTCTTCTTTTATGAAGACTAAATGAGCCCAGTTTCTCAGCCTCTGCTCATAAGTCATGTGCCATAGCCCCCTAATCATTTTTGTTGCCCTTCACGGGATTCTCTCCAATTTGTCTACATTTTTTCTGTAGTGGGGAGGGGCTTAAAACTGGACACATTACTCCAGATGTGGCTTCGGCAGTGCCAAATAGAGGGGAATAATCACATACTTTGATCTGCCAGCAGTGCTCCTACTAATGCTGCCCACTACGCTGTTTGCCTTCTTGGCAACAAGGGCACACTATAGACTCACATCCAGCTTCTCATCCACTGTCACCCCAGACCTTTTCTGCCATCGCTTTCCCCATATCCACAGAGTCAGTTAAATCATCATAGAAGGCAATCAGGTTTGTCAAGCATGACTTGCCCTTGGTGAATCTATTTTGATTGTTTCTGATCACTTTCTTCACTCCACGTGTTTCAAAATGAATTCCTTGAGAACCTGCTCCATGATTTTTTCATGGTGAGGCTAATTGGTCTTTTGATTCCTGGCTCCTCCTCCTTCCCCTTTTTAAAGATGGGCACTTCATTTGCCTTTTTCCAATTGTCTGGACCTTCCCTGATTACCAAGAGTTTCCAAAGATGATACTAGCCAGTGGCTCTGAAATCACATCAGCCAATTCTCTCTGCCCCTTCAGATGCATTAGTTCTTTGAATGGTGTCACTGTGGGTGCTCCACTCAGGTCTCAGTGCATCCCTGCGCTGGCAATCAGAGCGCTTTGCATACCAGTGCCCCTCGTGCCACACCTGTGCACTCAGCCTCTCCACCCCCACCCGGAGGCCGTGGAGTGCGTGCAGGGCATGAGTCCCATCAGTACCTTTTCAACCATCCCTGGCTGAAGACGGAACTCAGCAGTGCTCTTCCTCCTGAGGGAGAAAAAGTCAATTCTTAGTTAATTCCACCCCTGTTAACTCATAGTTTAGTTTATCCTTTCTTTAACTGCCATAAGAAGGAAAAAAAAAAGCGGGAGCCGCAGATGTGGTGACTTCTCCTCTGCCACAATGCCAGGCTCTCCCTGCTTCGAGAAATGCGATTCCTGCAGAGACTCTATGCCTTCGTCTGATGGCCATGCCTCATGTGTCAAATGCCTGAGGGAGTCTCACATGGCTCACAAATGGCTGCATTGCCAGAGCATGTCAGCAAGTGCGAGAAAAGACTGCGAAGCACAGCGTAAAGCAATCCTCTGGGAAAAGTCTCTTCTCTCACCAAGGGAAAAACCAGAGGACACATGGGTGCAGCAAATGCCCTCCGCCAGGGCAGCCTCACCACCCCGCAAAGGCTCTCAAGCCTCAAGGACTTCCCCAGCATGCTCCAGGTCCGAGCTGCATAGAGCCTCTCATTCCCCGTTATCAGTATCTGGTACCGCAGAGAAACGCAAGCCAGTACCAGCCAGGAGGACTAAGGCACAAACTAAAGATGCTGCTTTATCAGGCAATAGTGAGGCAGAGGCTTCAGACGAGCCACACCTACCTCCCCCATTCGCTCCAGCGAGCTCCTCCTCTGCACCCAAGTGATCATGACCACCCTATGGCTCAGCAGCACAAGAAAGTGCTGCGAAAGACGCGGCACATACAAAAATCTCCTCAGCTTGACTTTAGAGGAGTAACTACCTCACCTTGCTCCACGGTGCAGGGGCACTCTAACACCCCTCACGGCCACCACTCACCTATATCTGTATCCCCAGGCTCCAATTATGGTAGTGGGAATAGGAGCAGGTTTCCATCACACCATTCCTCCCTGCCCCTTTACTATTCTCCTGGCATTCATAGAGGGATTACTCCCTTCAACAACACTCCACGTGGCACAGCCAGCCATGGATGTATCCTCCACATCAACTCCCTCCTCAGTGGAGTCCCTGTGATATATGGCAGCATATCGACCGCCGCCCTCTCACACCTATCAACCAAGGCACCCAGCCTCTATTTCTAGGCAATGGTGCACCTCTAGGCACTCACCCCCAATATCTGCATGCTCCTCGCCACCTCACCCCCCCTCAGTACATTCTCAGGCGGGTTTCACAGAACATGATGACCTACCTCAGTCCAACTCAGAGACCTCGTCTCATGGGTCCAAAGCGAAGCAGTCTTTCAGATTTTGCTTTCTCCCCCGGTGGATGATCTGAAACATTTTCAAGAACTTTTCAAATGGTAGTGCAATCACAAGATACTGTTCTACAAGAGGCGCAGGATAAACAATATAAATTACTTAAACAATATAAATTAATTACTCGATATCCTCCAAACTAGCTTTATCTATCAATGAAGCTATTCTTGAACCTTAGACACTTTGTGGCAAAATCCAGCCTCTCTCCCACCTACAAACCGTAGAGCAGACAGAAAATACTTTGT
Organism: Pelodiscus sinensis; assembly: GCF_052426305.1. Lineage (NCBI taxonomy): Eukaryota > Metazoa > Chordata > Testudines > Trionychidae > Pelodiscus > Pelodiscus sinensis. The sequence continues at coordinate 30,818,543 of NC_143056.1, forward strand.
TCCTTCAAGGGACAAGGACTTTGCCCACCTGCAGCCAAATTTGCTGGTGGTGGACTCCATGAACCACAGGGCAAAAAGACCACAATTTACATCTATGCCCCATGACAAGGATTGTAAACGCTTAGATACCTTGGGCCACAAAGTATACTCCTCGGCCACATTGCAATTCCATATATCTAATTATACAGCATTGTTGGCCAATTACAGGATCTCCTTCAAAATGATTGAGATGAATGGAGATACCTATCTCCTAGGACTGGAAGGGGCGTTGAAAGGTTGTTGAGTCCCCTACCTTCACAGCAGGACCAAGTACCATCCCTGACAGATTTTGCCCCAGATCCCTAAATGGCCTTCTCAAGGACTGAACTCACAACCCTGAGTTTAGTAGGCTAATGCTCAAACCACTGAACTATCCCTCCCACATTAAAGCAAATGCCCTCTCCTTCAACCCATCATGGAGGGAGAGCTTATCTATAGCAAAAACAGCTCTTCAGGCCGCTATGGATGTGTCAGACACTGCACCCAAGACCACAGCGATGGCCATAGTTATGCGCAGGGCTTCCTGGCTACAATTATTGGGGGCCCCAAAAGAATTGCAAGCAAAGGCAGAGGATCTCCCCTTTGATAGGAAACTGCTATTTGCTTCAAATACAGATGAGATCCTTCACTCTATGAAGGATTCTTGCACGACCTTACGTACCCTGGGGATGTACACTTCTCCCAACAATAAACGCAAATTTACTCATCAGAAACCAAGGGGTTATAGTTACAATTACAATCACTATAGGCAGCAATACTGGCCATACGATAACAGACCCAAGCAACACCCTAATAGGAGGAGGAACCACAAAAACCAGTCCACCTCTGGCAAACAGCAAATTTGAAGTTTTGGTTGGGGGTCTGAATGACCACCCCACATCCTCAGTGCAGTCCAATGTCATTTTTGGTCACTGCCTGAGGCCTTTCTACCACCAGTGGGCCCTAATTACTACAGACAAATGGGTCCTAGAAGTCATCTGATTGGACTACACAATACCCTTTACTTCCATGACCCCTCCCCATCCCCCCACGCATCCCTCTTCAGGGATTCCTCTCATGAACCTCTGTTACAGGCGGAGGTCCTGCAGCTTCTTGCTCTAGGAGCGGTGGAACCCATACCCGAACAACATCACGGGAAGGGGTTCTATTACAATTACTTCCTCACAGCCAAAAAATCAGGGGGTTGGAGACCAATTTTAGACCTCAGGAACCTCAACAAGTTTATTCGAAACTCAAAATTCAGAATGGTGACCTCAGCAACAATAATACCTGCACAGGACGAGGGGGACTGGACCTACAGGATGCATATTTTCATATTTACACCAGTCCCACAGAAGATTCCTCAGATTTGTGGTGGGACAGGATCATTACCAGTATACTGTCCTCCCCTTTGGCCTTTCTACTGCCCCTCGTGTGTTTTCAAAGATGTTGGCCATAGTCACAGCATTTCACAGAAGGCAGAACGTCGTCATCTTTCCTTACCTGGATGACTGCCTAATCAAGGGCCCCACCCATCACCAAACCACTATCATGACGACCTAGGGAATGTTTTTTGCGTCTGGGCTTGCTTATCAACATACAAAAATCCACCCTACAACCCACGCAAAAGATAGAATTCATTGGGGCATTACTAGATTCAGTCACAGTGAGAGCCTACCTTCCGCTTCAAAGATTCACCGCAATCTGCGACCTTGGCCAACAGAGCCGACAGGCCCCTTTATCCATGGTCCGCGTGTACCTACAACTGTTAGGCCATATGGTGGCTACGACCTTGGTGGTCCCCGTTGCAAGACTGCACATGCATTGCCTACAGCATTGGCTCGCAAACAACTATATACCAGCCCAACATAGCATCGCCAAACACCTCTCACCTTCTCCAATGGTATTACAGTCCCTTGACTGGTGGACATCCCCGCACAATCTTCTCACTGGTGTACCCTTCCACTGACCAGACCCCTCAGTTTCTATAACAACAGATGCATCCCTTATGGAATGGTGAGCCCACTTTGGGTCAATATCAATACAGGGCACAAGGACCCAGCACGAGAGACACCTCCATATCAATATCTTGGAGCTGAGAACCATTCACAAGGCGTGCACCCACTTTTTGCCTCTCATAAAGGGAAGAACGATTCGTATCCTCACAGACAACACACCATCCATGTTTTATATCAACTGTTATGGGGGGTGCCCGATCACACACTCTATATGCTGAGGCAATCAAATTTTGGAATTGGTGCATCAGGAACCACATAATGCCAATGGCAATGTATATTCCAGGAGAACAGAACGTCAGGGCCGACAGATTGAGCAGACATTTCTCAGATCGGCACGAGTGGGAGATCAATACCAACGCCCTTCTCTCAATCTTCTCAAATGGGGCTTCCCGACCATAGACCTCTTTGCAACACTGCACAACCGCAAGTGTCACAAATTCTGCTTTTGGGCAGGAATAGGCAAGAGGTTGGAAGGGGAGACTCCTCTTCTTTAAGCCTTCCCAGTCAGCTCTAGAGTGATCAATAACATTCGATCTGATCGGGCCACAGTAATCCTGATAGCCCCAGCATGGCCGAGACAGCCCTGGTTTCCTTACCTATCCTACCTGTCCATAGACCAACTGATCCCTCACCCAGCATTGCCGGATCTCCTCACACAATGCTGCGGTACTATACACCATCTCAGTATCAAGACCATGAAACTTACAGCTTGGCTCCTCAATGGTTCCAAAATGAAGAACTTACCTGCTCAGACAGGGTCAAACAAGCTCTTCTAAACAGCCATCATCCCTCCACAAGGAACACTTACCGGAACAAATGGACTTGTTTCCAACATTAGTGCATGAGACGCAATCTGCATCCCACCACAGTTCCCATACCTACCTTACTCGACTATCTTATGGACCTCAGCAACTCTGGCCTCTCCATCATTTCTATCCGGGTCCATCTATCCACGATCACAGCCTTCCATGTCTCAGTAGACAGCTTCTCCCTTTTCACACACCCATTGGTGAAGCATTTTCTCTCAGGCCTGCAGAAAATGCGGCCAAACATCTGCCCTCCAGTATCACCGGGGGACCTGAGCCTGGTCCTCAACATTCTTACCAAGCCTCCATTTGAGCCACTAGCCACTATATCACCACAATACCTATCTATGAAGGTTGCATTTTTAGTGGCGATAACGTCAGCTAGAAGGGTAGGAGAGATCGCAGCCCTCATGGCAGACCCGCCCTTCACTACATTCACCAGGGATAAAATCATATTTAGACCCCATCCCAGGTTTCTCCCTAAGGTTATATCTAACTTTCATGTAAACGAGCCCATTTACTTACCAGCCTATTTACCTAAACCTCATGTCTCCCTTAAGGAGTCTATATTACACACCTTGGATGCGAGGAGGGCAATTGCGTTCTACCTTGATAGAACCACACCGACCAGGAAGTCAGACTCTTTGTTGCATGGTCAGGACCACGCACAGCAAGAGCAGTTTCCGCTCAACGCCTATCCAAATGGATCGCAGGCTGCATACGCACTGCCTATGAACTTAAGGGCAGACATGCACTGCAGCCTATTAGGGCACACTCCACACGAGTAATGGCCACCACAACAGCCTTCCTCTATAATGTACCGCTGACAGACATTTGTAGAGCAGCCACATGGTCTTCGCACCATACTTTCATGCATCACTATGCCTTTCACAGCGGGCCAATACCTTCCACATCTCTAGCAGAGGTGGTTCTTCCCTCTTCCACCTAGAAAGACTTCAATGCCACCTCCATTAGATGGATACTGCTAAGGAGTCACCCAGGGCCAGCCTTAGGCCAATTCGCCCGATTCCCCCGAATCAGGCCCCGCGCCCTGAACCTGGAAGTGTGCCGGGCACTATGGGTAGCGAGTTAATATTCAGAGCCAGAGGCCCTGCTCCAGCAATATTTGGAGCTGGGTCTCTCCCCCGGCTCTGCCTGGACCCCACCTGCTGACCCCCCCCCCCCCACGCATCCTCCCACCCCGGCCCCAGAGTGTCCCCCTCGGCCCCGTCCCATCCCTGCCATGTGCAGCTCTCATTGTGGCTCCCCCTTGCCAGCTGCTGCGGTTGCCATGCGTGGCGTTCTCAGGTGAGCGGGGAGATACCCGGGCGTGACGTGACGTCATGGCCCGGGACTTTAAAACTGCTTGGTGCCGCGTTGCACGGCTCGGCCTAGCTCCGGGTTTGGAGTCTGGGGCCCGAGTGCAGATGCCGGCCTCGCAAAGTGGAAGGCAGAAGGTAAGGGAGGGGGAAAACTAGGGGAAAGGAGTGGGAGAGGAAAGGGCTTGTGCGGAGGCGGAGGGGGAAGGAGTGGCAGAGGAAGGGGCTTGTGCGGAAGGGGAGGGGGAAGAAAGGGAAAGGCACCAAGGTTCAGTGTGGAGGAGAGACAAATGCCAGGGGGCCAAGTACAGACAATGAGGAAAAGGGCAGGAGGGGAGGTGTCAGTGGGAGGGGGGACAGGGTGATGCTGGAAGAGGAGAGGAGAGGGGAAGGACTTTGGGGGCTATAGTGGGAAGCGGGAGGTGCTGAGAGAAGACTTGAAAGAAGGGATGGGCATGATAAAGGTGGGGATGGAGCAAGTAATGTGTGAGGGCACTGAGGGGCAGGAGGCCCACTTCCTCAGCCGGCCCTGGAGTCACCTGAATGGAGCACCCACAGAGACACCTCTCGATGAAGAAGAAGAAGTTAGCCTGTGCAGTAACGGTGGTTCTTCGAGATGGGTGTCCCTGTGGATGCTCCACTACCCTCCTGGCCTCTCCTCTGCTTGGAGTTTCTGGGACTTCAAGTAGAAAAGGAACAGACGGGACTCACGCCATGTGCGTGCTCTATGGCCTCCGGGGGGAAGCAGGGGGAGGCTGAGTACGCAGGCGTGGCGCAAGGGGCACTGCTATGCAAAATTCTCTGATTGCCGGTGCAGGGATGCATCGAGACCTGAGTGGAGTACCCACACGTCTCGAAGAACCACTGTTACTGCACGGGGTGAGTAACTTCTTCATCTGGCTTCCAGGACTTGTGCTTTTCTAAATAGTCCTTCATCTGTTATTACACTACTAATGGCTGTTCATATCCTCTCCATACTGTGCTACCCAGCACAGCAGTCTGGAAGCTGACTTAGAGAAGACTGAGGCAAAAAAAGCATTGAGTATTTCAGCTTTTTCCACATAATCTGCCTGGGTATGTCTACACTACAAAGTTAGTTCGAACTAATGTCTGTTAGTTCGAACTAACTTTGATAGGCGCTACACTAGCGCTCCGTTAGTTCGAACTTAATTCGAACTAACGGAGCGCTTAGTTCGAACTAGGTAAACCTCATTTTACGAGGATTAAGCCTAGTTCGAACTAGCTAGTTCGAATTAAGGGCTGTGTAGACCCTTAATTCGAACTAGTGGGAGGCTTTCCAGGTTTCCCTGGTGGCCACTCTGGCCAACACCAGGGAACCTCTATTGCCCCCCTCCCGGCCCCGGAGCCCTTAAAGGGCCACGGGCTGGCTACACTGTGCCAATTGCAAGGCTGCCAGCACCCGTGCCAGCAGACCCTGCACCTGCCACACCATGAGCCAGCCACCCGATGACACCCAGCCCTCCACTGCTCCCCAGGACCAGCCTGGCGGCTCCCAGGAGCCTGCCCGGGGGCACAAAAGGCGGGCGCCCGCTTGGTCAAGTGCGGAGATCGTGGACCTCATCAAGGTTTGGGGGGAAGCCTCCAATGTCCACGATCTCCGCACTAGCCACAGGAACGTGGCCGTCTACGGCCGCATGGCTGACAGCCTGGCCGCCAGGGGCCACCAGCGCAGCCGGGAGCAGGTCCAGTGCAAAATTAAGGACCTGCGGCAGTCCTACTCCCGGGCCTGCCGGCCAGGGGCCGACCCGGAGGCCTGCCCCCACTTCCACGCCCTGGACCGCCTCCTGGGGGCTCATGCCATCCCTGCCCCCCGGGACGTGATAGACCCCGGGGCAGAGGGCCCGCTCCTGGAGACGGAGGAGGAGGAGGAGGGCTCTGAGAGCCAGGAGCCTGCCACCAGCCTGCCCAGGACCCGGGACCCCCGAGGCACCCCACAGAGCCGTTCGCCTGTGTCGTCCGAGGCCGGGGAGGCGTCCACATGTGGGTACCATCGTGTTCCCCTTATGTGTACGGGGGGCTGGGGCGAGAGGGAGCCCCGGGACCGTGCGCCTGGGCCTTGCCCACCAAGGAGCAGCAGCTGGGGATCCTGCAGGGGCCCTGGCCTTGCAGAGGGGAGCTGGGTTTCACACACCTGGGCCCCTGGGGTAATTGACCGCTGGTCTTGTTGCACCACAGCTGCAGCACCTGGGCCTGCAGGGCGCACCACACTGCCTGCAGCAGCTGCCCATGCCCGGGCAAGCAGGAGAGCCAGGAACGAGGAGGAGTACCAAAGGCGGCACCTCCGGTTCATGGACCACCAGCTCCGCACCCAGGACCACTGGGTCCAGGAGGACCTGAGGCTGCGCCGGAGGAGTCTGGAGGCCCTGGAGGAGCAGGGCCGTGCCCTGCGAGGCCACCTCCAGAGCCTGCTCGACCGCTTCCCAGTTCCTCCTCCCCCTGCTCCCCCTGCTCCTCCTGCTCCCCCTGCTCCTGCTTCCGCTCCTGCTTCCGCTCCTGCTTCCTCCACACCCCCTGTCCCTCCTGCCCCCCCCTCCACAACTATTTCCCACCGACGCCCCCAGACCCGCAGTGTGGCGAGACGGGAGAGGCAGCGGAATCCCACCCCTGAGCTTTCCTTTCCCTTCCTCCCTTCCCTCCCCTTCCAGCTCCCTCGTCCCAGGTTTCCCCCTCCCCTCTCCCATCCTCCCCCCCCACCCCACTTATGTTAAATAAACATACGTTTTTGTTTGAAAAACAGGTGTCTTTATTTTACAGTAGGTAGGGAGGGGAAAGGGGAAGGGGGGTAGGGTGGAAGAAGGCCCCCGTGGCGCATGCAGGGAGAGTTCAGTCCTCCTCCTCCACCAGGAAGCTCTCCCGCAGGGCTTCCCGGATCCGGACGGCCCCCCACTGGGCTTCCCGGATGGTGGCGGTGTGGGGCTGACCGTAGTGTCCAGCCATGCGGTCAGCCTCAGCCATCCAGCCTGGCAGGAAAGCCTCCCCCTTCCGCTCACACAAATTGTGGAGCACACAACATGCTGCCACCACGGGAGGGATGTTGTGCTCGGCCAGGTCCAGACAGGTGAGGAGGCATCGAAAGCGGGCTTTCAGTCGCCCGAAGGCCCCCTCCACCATGATGCGGGCCCTGGTCAGCCTGGCATTGAAGGCCTGGCGGGAGGGATTGAGGTGCCCCGTGTAGGGCTCCATGAGCCACGGCTGCAGTGGGTAGGCGGCATCCCCCACCAGGCACACGGGCATGTCCACGTCCCCGACCCTGATGTGGCGGTCGGGGAAGAAGGTCCCGGCCTGCGGGCCACTGGCACACGGAGGAGTTGCGGTACACCCGGGCGTCGTGTGCTTTGCCGGACCAGCCCACATTAATGTCCGTGAACTGGTCCCGGTGGTCACACACGGCCTGCAGGATCACAGAGAAGTACCCCTTGCGGTTGACGTACCGGGACGCCTGGTGTTCCGGGGCACGGATAGGGATGTGCGTCCCGTCGATGGCCCCCCTGCAGTTGGGGAAGCCGAGGGCGCCGAACCCCTGGATGACGGCGTCCGGGTCGGCGAGGCGGACCACCCTGCGGAGCAGCACCCGGTTGATGGCCTTGACCACCTGCAGAGAGAGACACAGCAAAGCGCCAATCAGTGGGGCGCCCGGGTGGCTGGGAGCGTTCGTGCCCTGGCAGTTCCCCGCGCCCCACTCCCGGTAGCAACCCCCCTGGCGGCGTGTAGTACGGCTGGGACAGACCGACCCCTCCGGTGCGGGGCGCTTTCGCCTCCTCCCGCCCCCCCTTTGTCCCTGGGGCGGCCCATCCCCTCCTCGCAGCCCCCCTCCCCCCCAGCTCGGTGGCCGACGAGTGCCATACCTGCATGAGCACCGCTCCGACGGTGGATCTCCCCACGCCGAACTGGTTCCCGACAGATCGGTAGCTGTCCGGCGTGGAGAGCTTCCATAGGGCAATGGCCACCCGCTTCTGGAGGGGGATGGCGGGCCTCATGCGAGTGTCCCTTCTGCGCAGGGCAGGGGCGAGCCACTCGCAGAGCTCCAGGAAGGTGTCCCTCCTCATCCTGAAGTTCTGGGTCCACTGTCGGTCCTCCCAGCGCTCCAGGACGATGCGGTCCCACCAGTCGGTGCTGGTGTCCAGACGCCAGATGCAGCGGGGCACGCCGGTGCCGGGGCGCTGCCGCGGCTCCTCCACGGCCCCCAGGGCAGCCAGGCGGAGAGGCAGGGGGCTGACGTGCACCAGGTGGTGCCAGGCAGCCTCGAGCCATTGGTGGCAGGCTTGCAGCAGCAAGTCCAGAAAGTGCACCAGAAGGTGCAGGGCGAGCTGTGGCTCCATGTTGCCACCTGCGGCGGCCCCCCCGAAGGGAAGCACCGACACAGACGGGCACAGAGACCAACGCTTTGCTGTTCCTCGGCGAGGTTGGCAAGGAAGCAGGAAAAGCTGAGAACCAGCTGTCCAGGGGGGTCCCTTTAAGCTCGAGCCTCAGATAGCCTCAGACAGCAGCCACACAAAGCAACTACTGACCTGATGCCCTGCCAGAACCTGTTTCAGCTGCCCTTAAATGCCCCCCTGCGTCCAATCAGTGTGGACGCGCTAGTTCGAATTAGCAAAATGCTAATTCGAACTAGTTCTTAGTTCTAGACGCGTTAGTTCGAATTAGCTTAGTTCGAATTAACTAATTCGAACTAAGTTAGTTTGAATTAGCGCTGTAGTGTAGATGTACCCCCTTTGGGTTGCCTTCCCCATTCAGTAAGGGTCTCATGCTTTCCCTGACCACCACCTTACTGCTAACGTACTTGTAGAAACACCTTCTTGTTATCCTTCATATCCCTTGCTAGTTGCATCTCCAATTGTGCTTTTGCCTTCCTGATTAACCTATCCATACTCAAGACATGTTTTTATACCTTTCCCTAATAATCTTTCCAAATTTCCAGTTCTTGAAAGCTTTCTTTTTGTGTTTAAGCTCATCAGAATACTCTCTATTAAAACAAGCTGGTCGCTGGTCATATTTGCTATTCTTTATGGACATTGGGCTGGTTTGTTCCTGCACCCTCAATAAGACTTCTTTAAAATACAGCCAGCTCTCCTGAACTCCTTTCTTCTTCATATTAGCTTTCCAAAGGATCCTGCCCATCAGTTCCCTGAGGGAGTAAAAATATGCTTTTCAGAAGTCCAGTGTCCATGTTCTGCTGCTCTTTCTTCCTTTTTTCAGGATCCTAAACTCAACCATCTCATGGTCACTGTGCCCAAGTTGCCACCTACTTAGGCTTCCCCTACCGATTCTTACATGTTAGTGAGCAGATGGTCAAAAGGAGCATGACCTCTACTTAGTTCCTCTAGTTGCACCAGAAAGTTGTCCTCACTCTCCAAAAACTTCCAGGATTGTCTGTGCACAGATGCATTGCTTTTCCAGCAGATGTCAGGATGATTGAAGTCCCTATGAGACCCAAGGCCTATGATCTAGATATTTCTGTGAGTTCTCCAAAGAAAGCCTCGACTATTTTGTCCTTCTGCTCTGGTGGTCTATAGCAGATGCCCAACATAACATCATTTTTGTTGCTCTTGCCTCTAATCTTACCCCAAAGTTTCCCAACAGACTTCTCTGGTTTCATACTGGAGCTCTGGACAATCATACCGCTCTTACATACAGTGCAACTCCTTCATCTTTTCTCCCCCACTTGTCCTTCCTGAGCAGTTTACACAATCATGTGAGGTTATCCCACTGTGTCTCTGTTATTCCAAGCATCTTATACCGTATTTTCCGGCGTATAAGACGACTTTTTATACTAAAAAACATCCCCCAAAAATCGGGGGTCGTCTTATATGCCGGGTATAAACATACTGTAGCTTCGGCTACATACAGAACGTCCCTGTGCTGATACTGTGCTGATACAAAGCCTGCTCGGATTGGCTGAGTCAGAGAGGCGGGCTATTACAACCTTTGCCAGTCTGAGCAGGCTTTGTATACATTAATAGAATACACCGCTTGCCGGGATTGGCTCAGCGCGGTACATATAGTATCAGCACAGGGACGTTCTGTATGTAGCCGAAGCTACAGTACTGTATTAGGGCACATCCAGCGGGCTGGTGTTATTAAATGGTGTTGCCTCGGAAGGGGGGGTAGTCTTATACGGCGAGTATAGGCCAAAACCTATGTTTTAACTGGAAAATTAGGGGGTCGTCTTATACGCCCAGTCGCCTTATACGCCGGAAAATACGGTAATTACTCTGTACTTTCAAAATCAGCAATATGGGCTGCTAAATGAATAACACATGATTTAACATCATAAAATGAAAGTCATAAATCTAGGAGCAAAGAATGGAGATCACAGTTATCAGATGGGGACTGTGTCCTTGAACACAAAAGACTAATTTTAGGGGTCACAACAGCTAACCAACTGAATCCGACCTCTCAGTGCTATGCTGTAGCTAAGAGAGTTAATCCAGTCCTTGGATGTAAAAGCAGGAAAATATTAGCTCTGCATGCAGCATTATGGAGATTCTCACTAGAATACTGTCAGTACTAGGGTCCATTCAAACTTCAAAAAGGATGTTGAAAACCAGAAAAGGTTCAGAAAAGAGATACAGGAAGGAGCTGAATTCTAAAAATCATATAGTGAGAGATCTAAAAAGCCCAATCTTGATTTTGTCTAAGATTAATAGGCAACTTGATCATGATATGACACATTATACATGGGGAAAAGATCTTTGAGCGGAGATAGCTCTTTAATCTAGCAGAGAAGGACATGAGATCCAGTGGTTGGAAGCTGAAGCTTTGAATATTCAACCTATTCAGGTGCACATTTTTAATGGTGAGGGTAACTATTGGAACAATTATCTAGAGATGTGGTGGATTCTCCATCACTTGAAGTATTTAAGTGAAGAGTGAATATTTTAAAGCAGGGGTGAGGAATCTCAGACCTGGGGGCCACATGCAGCTCAACTTGCCTTTATCCAGCCCCCGAGGTTCAGGGCTCCCCATAGCATTGGGAAGACTATGCTGGAATTCCAGATCCTTGCCACCCAACCATGGGGCTAGAACACACAAAATATATTAGCTTGGCTCTTCCTAGCCTCTGGTGTACGAGGGGAATGTGGTGAATGTCTCCTTCTCAGGGGCTATGCCAGTGAGGTTTTTTGTTTGGTTTTTTTTTTTCTTCTCACTTGTGTACAGCCCTGATTCAGAAAAGGTTCCCCACCCGTTTTAAAGGCTATTCTAGATCTTAAATAGAAGTTATGAGCTTTATGCAAAAATTATTGGGGGATGTTCTGTGTGTTTGTGTGTAGCTGCTGCCATGTGAGAAGGATGAGGAACTCCCAGAGGCCAATACCTGTGTGTAGTTAGCAGGCTGAGAGTGGCTCAGGGAATCTGTCTGTGTGTGACTGGTAAGAGTGTGAGGGGCTGGGGCAGAGGTGGGGAACCTTTTTTGGGTCACGGCCACTGACCCACAGAAAAATTAGTCCAGGCCACACACAAGTAAGAAACAAAGTGAGAAGCCCCTGACTGAGAAGGAGACACTCCCAACATTCCACTCACATACGAGAGCCTGAAGGGGAGATTTTGTGTGCTCCAGCCCTGTGAGTGGGTGGCTGAAACGCCAGCTTTGGGCTTTCCAATGCTGAGACTCAGGGTCTGGATCCAGGCAAGGTGGGGGCCACATCTGGCCCCTGAGCCTCCCCACCTCTGGGCTATGGGATACCACAGGAGCGAGGTCTGTGCAGAACTGACCATGGGCAGGGGCTCAACTCCCCACGGATCGGGTCCGTGTGTAGCTGGCGGGGCGGGAGGGGGGTCCCCAGGGATCGGGTCCATGTGTAGCTGGCAGGGCGGTAGAGGGGTACCCAGGGATCGGGTCCGTGTGGAGCTGGCAGGGCGGGAGGGGGGTCCCCAGGGATCAGGTCCGTGTGGAGCTGGCAGGGCGGGAGGGGGGTCCCCAGGGATCAGGTCCGTGTGGAGCTGGCAGGGCGGGAGGGGGTCCCCAGGGATCAGGTCTGCGTGGAGCTGGTGGGGCGGGAGGGGGTCCCCAGGGATCGGGTCCGTGTGGAGCTGGCGGGGCGGGAGGGGGTCCCCAGGGATCGGGTCCGCGTGGAGCTGGCGGGGCGGGAGGGAGGTCCCCAGGGATCAGGTCTGCGTGGAGCTGGCGGGGCGGGAGGGGGTCCCCAGGGATCGGGTCCGCGTGGAGCTGGCGGGGCGGGAGGGGCTCCCCAGGGATCGGGTCCGCGTGGAGCTGGCGGGGCGGGAGGGGGTCCCCAGGGATCGGGTCCGCGTGGAGCTGGCAGGGCGGGAGGGGGTCCCCAGGGATCGGGTCCGCGTGGAGCTGGCAGGGCGGGAGGGGGTCCCCAGGGAGCGGGTCCGCGTGGAGCTGGCAGGGCGGGAGGGGCTCCCCAGGGATCGGGTCCGCGTGGAGCTGGCGGGGCGGGAGGGGGTCCCCAGGGATCGGGTCCGCGTGGAGCTGGTGGGGCGGGAGGAGCTCCCCAGGGATCGGGTCCGCGTGGAGCTGGTGGGGCGGGAGGAGCTCCCCAGGGATCGGGTCCGCGTGGAGCTGGTAGGGCGGGAGGGGCTCCCCAGGAATCGGGTCCGCGTGGAGCTGGCGGGGCGTGAGGGGCTCCCCAGGGATCGGGTCCGCGTGGAGCTGGCGGGGCGGGAGGGGGTCCCCAGGGATCGGGTCCGCGTGGAGCTGGTAGGGCGGGAGGAGCTCCCCAGGGATCGGGTCCGCGTGGAGCTGGTAGGGCGGGAGGAGCTCCCCAGGGATCGGGTCCGCGTGGAGCTGGCGGGGCGGGAGGGACTCCCCAGGGATCGGGTCCGCGTGGAGCTGGCAGGGCGGGAGGGGGTCCCCAGGGATCGGGTCCGCGTGGGGCTGGCGGGGCGGGAGGGGCTCCCCAGGGATCGGGTCCGCGTGGAGCTGGCGGAGCGGGAGGGGGTCCCCAGGGATCGGGTCCGCGTGGAGCTGGCGGGGCGGGAGGGGCTCCCCAGGGATCGGGTCCGCGTGGAGCTGGCGGGGCGGGAGGGGGTCCCCAGGGATCGGGTCCGCGTGGAGCTGGCGGGGCGGGAGGAGCTCCCCAGGGATCGGGTCCGCGTGGAGCTGGTAGGGCGGGAGGGGGTCCCCAGGGATCGGGTCCGCGTGGAGCTGGTAGGGCGGGAGGGGCTCCCCAGGGATCGGGTCCGCGTGGAGCTGGCGGGGCGGGAGGGGCTCCCCAGGGATCGGGTCCGCGTGGAGCTGGCGGGGCGGGAGGAGCTCCCCAGGGATCGGGTCCGCGTGGAGCTGGCGGGGCGGGAGGGACTCCCCAGGGATCGGGTCCGCGTGGAGCTGGCGGGGCGGGAGGGACTCCCCAGGGATCGGGTCCGCGTGGAGCTGGCGGGGCGGGAGGGGCTCCCCAGGGATCGGGTCCGCGTGGAGCTGGCGGGGCGGGAGGAGCTCCCCAGGGATCGGGTCCGCGTGGAGCTGGCGGGGCGGGAGGGACTCCCCAGGGATCGGGTCCGCGTGGAGCTGGCGGGGCGGGAGGGACTCCCCAGGGATCGGGTCCGCGTGGAGCTGGCGGGGCGGGAGGGACTCCCCAGGGATCGGGTCCGCGTGGAGCTGGCGGGGCGGGAGGGGCTCCCCAGGGATCGGGTTCGCGTGGAGCTGGCGGGGCGGGAGGGGCTCCCCAGGGATCGGGTCCGCGTGGAGCTGGCGGGGCGGGAGGAGCTCCCCAGGGATCGGGTCCGTGTGGAGCTGGCGGGGCTCCCCAGGGATCGGGTCCGTGTGGAGCTGGCGGGGCTCCCCAGGGATCGGGTCCGCGTGGAGCTGGCGGGGCTCCCCAGGGATCGGGTCCGCGTGGAGCTGGCGGAGAGGGCCCGCAAGGGAGAGCAGCCGGCCGGCCGCAGGTGAAATGGGACACCCCGGCCGAGCGGCCACATCTGTGTGGCGCGGCGGCAGTGGCCCTGGCGGACTGTCGGAGCCGATGAAGCAAAGGCTCCGGCGGAACCTGCGTGCTACTCTCCTAACACCAGTGGACACACGCTGCTCGGCCGCCGCTATCCCGAGCGCCTTTGCTGCCTTGTACACGTTCCAGTAGTCGAGGTGCCGCTCTAGGCTTACGCAGCGAATCTCTATGGTTATGCGGGGCGTCTGTGTGGGCTCGGAGCTGTCATGGCTGCCGTCGAGGTGGCAGCGCCTAAAGCAGCCGGGAGGAGCCGCTGACGCCGCGGTCAGCGCCGGGCGGGAATAATGGCCGGTGCACTGGGACTCCTTCCCTAGGCGCCTGCTGGCACTGGTCTTTGCTGAGCGGGCTTGGTAGCAGGAGCCGGCTCCGAGCAGGCTGCCCAGCGCCCGCAGGAGGCAGCGAGCCGGGGCCGGGCTGCTCCCGTGTGGAGGCCTCCGGCCAGCTCTGAGGACCGTGTGTTGGGGCCTGTTCAGCAGCAGCAGCGATGGCGTCCTGGTTAGGGGGCTTGGGCTCGGGGCTGGGCCAGTCCCTGGGGCAGGTGGGTGGCAGCTTGTCCTCCCTCAGTGGCCAGATCTCCAGTTTCACCAAAGACATCCTGCTGGAGGGCACCGAGGAAGTAGGAGGTAAGAGAGGGCCGGTGTGTATTGGGGGGAACTGGGCGATGGGGAAGGATTGTCAGCTCTATGGGCTAAACCTTAAAAAACAACAAATAGTCTTGTAGCACTTTAGAGACTAACAAAGCATTTAGATGGTGGCATGAGCTTTCATGGGCTTCTTCAGCTCTATGGGCTGTAATGCTTTATATGGCTGTTAAGTACCATGTACTCATCTGTTAAGTACCATGTACTCATCTGTTAAGTACCATGTACTCATCTGCTAGGGTATTAATGATAATGAATAACAGTTGCTACATCTTTTAGTTATCAGTGGGGAAAAGGTTTATTTAGGACTGGGCCCTGCAAGACCACTTGAATGTAGAGATAAACATGACTGAGATTTTCAGTGTCTTACTGGAACATATCAGTCTAAAGAGAGAATTGCTACCTCTGTTTTCCCTTTTTTAAAAATAATAAATAATAAAATAAGTAATAATAAATAATAAAAAGATGTTTCCTGCTGATCAGAACAACCAAATTTTGCCCCTCTGTTTTTTTCTGGAGGAGCTATATGCTCTCTCCATTTTTTCCCCTCGGGTTCTTAATCTGTACAGACCACACTATGTGGGCTCTATGGAGAACAAACTTAGCAAAGCAAACCATGTATACATAAACTTATTTAGAGGTATATATTGAAAAAGTTATTGAAGTGTGTCTAGTTCCCGCTCTTGTTTTGTTGTCCTGAATTGTTGGATATGTATTAGGGTACTTGGTTGATTAGGAGTGAAAGCATATCATTCTTTGGTTATATCTTTGTTTATTCAGTTTATCTATAGTTTGGCTTGATCTGTGCCATTTAGAAGGAGGAAGTTTTGTAAAACTGCACCCTAGTTGCAAGTTCAGTGTTTTCCACATATGTATGTGATTCTAAATGTGACGTGGACACCCAGGCAAAGTTTTAATAGAGTTGGAACTTTTTTATTTATTTTAGAGTAATGCTCAAAGAATCCAATCAAAACTGGAGCCTCTTGTATTACATACAACAAATACGAAAATGAAGTTGTTGTCTGAAAGAGCTTACAATTTAAAATGATTAAAAGAGATGAGAAATAAAAGGGATGCAATGTGAAAGCAAAATGATCAGTTCAATGACAAAAACACAGTTTTAATTCTGACTTTGTGTTAGTATTTTTAACTTTTCCAAGGCATTTAAGATTTATAAACTAAACTTTTGACTTTTCCTGTTATAGTTTATCTTCCTAACATAATGAAAATATACATACATAAATATACTCATAGACGTAACCATGAAACAAAAGACAGGACTATGCAGCACTTTAAAGACTAACAAGATGGTTTATTAGGCGATGTTAGTCTGTAACTTAAAACAAGTGGTCTTATTAGTCTCTGAGGTGCTACTGGACCAATCCTTGTTTTTATAAATTAATATAGTTAACAATGCCTTTGGAAATGTGGTGTTTCAGCTCAGTGAGAATTCTTTCCATAAATATTTGTTACCTTTTGCCAAATGGAGCTGGCAGCAGCCAGGATTGGGTTCAGTATCTATGGCTCAAGCCCCTGCCCAGTAACTTGGGAAAATTACACATCAACCCAGCTTTCTCTGATAGGCAGAACTTTACTACTTGCATAGAAAATAAACATTTGATGAAGGGAGGGAAGTTAATTAGGGAAAATGCCCCATTTAGAATTCATAATGATAAAACTCTGACCAGGACAACCCCCTCAGCGTTAATGGGGCAGTGCCTTCTGCCTCATGTTATTGAGATTGACAACCAAAAGTTCTTTTTCTGTGCCCCTCACTGCATTCTCACCATACCTTGCTCACAGTGGTTGTCCTTGGTCAGTGAAGACCCCACATCATGTGAGTTTACTCAGGGAAGAAAACACTTTACTTGCTCCACCATCTGAGCACTTGCTCTGGCTGGCCGCCACGCCAGCCACTCATTCGTCCCCAGGGGAAACCCACTTTTCCCCCTCCATTCACCCTACTAGCCACTGTTCCTTACTAGTCACCTTCTGCCACCTGCCTCTCTGCTGTGACCTTTACAAACCTGTTAAGGTTTGCCCCAGCTCTGAGATTTTCAGTTTAGGATGTGCAGAAACATAATCTCACGACAATGATTATCAGCTCTTTTGACCACTTACAATAACAAAAGGCTACAAATTGAGCCTATTTAGCTCTGTCTTTGAAGAAAAATAGAGGAAAAGGTTAAATCAGACCTCCCCTCCCCCCCGTTGTTATGGGGTGCGAAGGTTTAGGGAGAGTCCACTTCTCTTGCCGTGGATACTTTTGTCACTTTGAGCAGCTTAGCTCTAGCTCAATGGTCACCAACCAGTAGATCAGGATCTACTGTTAGATCTTGGAGCCTTTCACAGGTGATCCTGACTGGTTTGGCCGGGAGGCTATCAAGTGCTGGCACTTTGTCTGCCCGTCTCAGTGCTGTTTCTGCCCTTTGCCCTGGAGCTGTTCTTCTCCTCCCTCCTCCCCCGAGCCTGTTGATGCTGATGTCTAGGTGCCCTTTCCCTTACCCTGTACCTCATCTCCACTGAGGTGGAGGGGGGGGGGGGAGGCTGGGATGGAGAGAGATTACTGGCCGCTTTTGGGAGTGGTGCAGGGCCAGAATAGGGGTAAGCCTGACTTATTCCCCACCACCCAGATGCCATCTGTGCCCAGCTGGAGCCTGCATTCCAAACCCCAGCCCTGAACCCCTCCTGCATCCCAAATCCTGGCCCTAGCCCTGAGTCTCCCTGCACCCAAACTCCCTCCTGGAGCCTGCACCCATCTTGCACCTCAACTCCATGCCCCAGGCTCAGCTGAGAACTCCTCCCACACTCCAAATCCCTTAGCCCAAGAACAGAATCAGCATCCCCTTCTTCCACATTCCAGCTTTTTGCCCCTAGCCTGATAAACGTGAGGGAGGGAGGATGGAGTAAGCAGGGGCGGAGCCTGAGGGAAGGGGTGGGCCAAGGGTGTTTGGGTTTGAGGTAGATCCTGGATTGCATTTAAATTCAAAAAGTGATCTCATGCTTAAAAAGGTTGGAGACCCCTCCTCTAGCTGCTAGATATCATTCTAGACAAAGTAATGTTAATGTAAACGTTAGGGATGTTAGATGTCATGTATTTTAGTAATTGTATCAACACAACAATTTTTAGCAGTTACACAGTTACTAAAATACTCCCTGGGGGTGGGGACAGCAGCTAGTGTGCTTCCAGCCCAACTCCAGGGAGCACCCTGAGTTGCTGCCTCCATATCAGAGGCGGCAGCACGGGGTGGCAGGCGGAGCTGGTCCACGAGGGTAGCTCGTTTAAAAATTGGCTCCCAGCACAGACTGCCTCTTGCCTGCCAGCAGCACAAGGTGGCAGCAGCCCCTGTCCGCAGGGGGCCTGAGATCCCTATGGAGAGAGGTTGCTCCTGTATCCCCTGTCCACAGGAGGACCCGAGCGCCCCCGCGGACAGAGGCTGCACCTGCATTCCACAGAGCAGCTCCTGTTTGCGGGGGGGGGGGAGGAACCTGCTGCGGACAGAGTCTGCACCAGCATACCACCTATTCTCCTCATTCCCCTTCTGAAGTCTCTCCCTTTCACAGCTAGCTACCAGAGGAATACTCATTCAAACTCTGCTTACATCTAGAACCAGATAGTGGCTATGATTGGCAGTAGGGGTCGGGTCAGTCTGTATATATCTAGATACCCAATGTCAATGCAAGTAGTGCTTTCCTGAAAAGGGACAAAAATTCTCCTTTCTAGTCGTGTAAATCTCCTGTTTACAGAGGTTACACGTGCGAACATACTCATTTGATTTTTCTCTTAATATTCTTTTGTCATGTTGATAGAAAATCCTAGGTATGTAGATCTCAAGAAAAAAGTGGAAATGATATCAGTCACAAAAGCTGACTTCCACTGTACTTTGGATGCTGATCTGAACTGCTTCTAGTAACTTATGCTCCCACATTAGCTGTATTCTGCAATAAGTGATGCCTGTGACAGCACTATAAAGTCAATACCCTACTTCTAAGATCTGAGTTGTTTTTTCATCTAGAATGTTGAAATAATTGCACTAATAAAATGTGAAATGTTTATTAAATCTGAGATATCCTGTTCTCAAATTCCCATTTGTGTGAAGGATGCTAAACTATCTAGTAATTTGATATATTGGCTTTTCCCTTCAAAAAAAGATGAATAATAAACAGTGTACTGCAAGCAAACTCTTCTGGACCCAGAAATGAAAAGCATGTTGTGTGGTTTACTCCCCAAATGTGCTCGATCTCATTGATCATAGTGAACTCTTGAATTTCCGTTTTTGTCTTTGCAGGAGTATTATAATGAGACTTTGTCAAATGTATTGTTCTGTGAGTTAGTAGACTTACTTCTAGAGAGAGAGTAGGTTCCAGTGCTGTTTATGAGCTGTTCTCTTTTAGTAAAGATGTTCAGGTACTGCATACGGAACATTTTTTATCATCTCATTCCTTTCCTTGCCATATAAATCCATTTGCATCCCTTACAAGACAATCACATCTCTTACATTTGACCATCTCTTGACTTCCAATCTTGTGCATAACAATTCTTGTGGAATATATAGCTTTCCTTAATATCTTAATTAGCTATTTTATAGACATAGAAGTGTAGTTTCAAATACTTGAGCCAGTGGAAACTCTCATCATCAATTGTTAAACATCAGGTAGAAGATTGCAAATGCAGCAAATCACCCAACATTGTTTGAGTTTTGAAAGATGTAAAGTGTGAAACAAGAGGCCTGACCTGTACATCTTTTAAAAGCAATGACTGTTCTGTAGTAAGAGAAAGCTTTAATGTTGTGTCTGGTTGCTAAAAAAGGGGATCCAAGATAAATTGTGGTACAGTGGTGAACTTTATCTGTTTTCTAGGGAAACTAATCATATTGTCTAAGGACAGAGTACAGTATTATGATGTTGTATTAAATATATCATATGGTCAACTCAGATTTGCTTGTGTTAAGGAAAATCTGCCTTTCATATTTGTCCTTGGAAAAGTTAATAAAAGTGCAAAAAAGTGACCCATTGGACATAACGTATTTGATTTTAATGCAAACCATCACGTGGGAGTATTAAGAAAAACAAGAAAGCATTGTGTAAAGGAACAAAGTCCTGGTTTGGATTAAAAGTTTATTCAGCAATAAGAAACAGTCACATAGAATTAGATTCCCAAAGGCACTCTGGCCACAGAGAGGCTGGGTGGCAGTGCCCCACAGTGTGGTGGAACATAGGGATAAAAGTGCAGTCAATTAACCGATAAGCCACTCCCCTTTCCGGTAAATTTTTTAGCAGGCTGGCTAGCAGCCTGGCTCAGTCCTTGCTTGTGCTGCGTCCAGGACCTACCCCTGCTGCAGCTCTGCATTTAAAGTTTATTAAGAGTCAGGCAGGCAGCCTGGCTCAGTTCCAACTCGTGCCAGAATGGTATCAGAGGCAGCAGCGTGGGGCAACAGGCAGATGATTCGTGAGGGGAGCTGGTTTTTAAACTGACTTCCCTCACAGACCAGCTCATGCCTGGCAAGCTGTGCTGCTGCCTCTGATACAGAGGCAACAGTGCAGAGTGTCAGGGGGCTGCCTGGGAGTGGGGCAGGAGTGCACTGGCTGCTGGCCCACCTCCAGGGACTACAGGCAGTCCCCGACTTACACGGATCCGACTTATGTCGGATCCGCACTTACGAACGGGGCTTTTCTCGCCCCGGAGCTCACGGGCGGCGGGTCGCCACCCGTGTCCTCCGGGGCGAGAAAAGCTTCTCCCGGTCTCCCTGGTCTGCTGGGGGGGGGGGGGGGGGGGGAGGTCCAGCAAAGCTGCTGGACCCCCCCAGCAGACCAGGGACATCCGAGCAAAGCCGCCCAGGTGGCAGGAGTCCCGCTGCCTGGGCGGCTTTGCTCATTTGCCCCGGAGCAAAGCCGCCCAGGCAGCGGGACTCCCGCCACCTGGGCGACTTTGCTCCTGTCCCCCTGGTCTGCTGGGGGGGTCCAGCAAAGCCACTGGACCCCACCAGCAGACCAGGGACACCAGGCGCCCAGGCGGCGGCTTTGCTCTGGTGTCCCTGGTCTGCTGGGGGGGTCCAGCGGCTTTGATGGACCCCCCCCAGCAGACCAGGGGGACAGGAGCAAAGCCTTGGAGCACGCCCACAGCGGTCCCGCTGTGGGCGTGCTCAGCGGCTTTGCTCCCCGTCTCCCTGGTCTGCTGGGGGGGGGGTGCAGCTAGTGCCCCCCCCCCCAGCAGACCAGGCTTTTCTTGCCTACCCCTGGGGTAGAGCATCTGGGGGCTGCCGGGTTGGTCCCGCAGTGCCGCTCCGGACCAACCCGGCAGCACCCCAGCTGCTCTGCCCCAGGCGTCCTGATTCAGCTGCTGCTGGTCAGTTTCAGCAGCGGCTGAATCAGGACGCCTGAGGCAGAGCAGCTGGGGTGCTGCTGGGTTGCTCCAGTAGCACCTAGGAGCCACGCTACTGGAGCAACCCAGCAGCACCCCAGCTGCTCTGCCCCAGGCGTCCCCAAGTCAGCTGCTGCTGAAACTGACCAGCGGCTGACTCCAGGAAGCCCGGGGCAGAATTGCTCTGCCCCAGGCTT
This sequence comes from Pelodiscus sinensis, assembly GCF_052426305.1. Classification (NCBI taxonomy): domain Eukaryota; kingdom Metazoa; phylum Chordata; order Testudines; family Trionychidae; genus Pelodiscus; species Pelodiscus sinensis. Next base: position 30,839,832 of record NC_143056.1, read on the forward strand.
TCTGGAGTCAGCCGCTGATCAGTTTCAGCAGCAGCTGTCTTGGGGATGCCTGGGTTTCTTAAATTGAATCTGTATGTAAGTCAGAACTGGCATCTAGATTCAGCCGCGGTTGAAACTGATCAGTTTCAGCAGCGGCTGACGCCAGTTCCGACTTAAGAACCCCAAGCGTCCCCAAGTTAGCTGCTGCTGAAACTGATCAGCGGCTGATTCCAGGAAGCCTGGGGCAGAGCAACTCTGCCTCGGGCTTTCTGTAGTCAGCGCTGGTCAGTCAGTGCTGGTCTCCAGCAGACCAGGGACACCGGGAGCGAAGCCGAAGCCACAGCCGCGGCGGGGTCCCGCGCCTCTGAGGTTTTGCCAGAGCAAATTGAAATTGACCAGCAGCGGCTGAATCAGGACGCCTGGGGCAGATCAGCTGGGGTGCTGCCGGGTTGGTCCAGTAGTGCCCAGAGCGGCGCTGCAGGACCAACCGGCAGCGCCCCAGCTGCTCTGCCCCAGGGTCCACAACAAAAGCCTGGTCTGCTGGGGAGGGAGGGGGCACACTAGCTGCGCCTCCCCCTCCCCAGCAGACCAGGGACACGGGGAGCAAAGCCGCAGCGGCAGCGGGGTGCCGTGCCTCTGAGGCTTTGCTCTGGCAAAACCTCAGAGGCGCGGGACCCCGCCGCGGCTGTGGCTTCGGCTTCGCTCCCGGTGTCCCTGGTCTGCTGGAGACGGTCCCCAGCAGACCAGAGACACCGAGAGCAAAGCCGCAGCAGCAAAGCCAGAGCAAAGCCTCAGAAGCGCGGGAACCCGCCGCTGCTGCAGCTTCGCTCCCGGTGCCCCTGGTCTGCTGGAGACGGTCTCCAGCAGACCAGGGGCACCGGGAGCAGCTTTTCTCGCCCCGGAGGTCGAGGTGGTGGATCGCTGCCTGCGAGCTCCGGGGCGAGAGAGCCCCGTTCATAAGTGCGGATCCGACATAAGTCGGATCCACGTAAGTTGGGGACTGCCTGTAGTTGAGTATCCGATAAGAATTCATGAGGTTATTCAACTATTCAGTTAACTGATATTTAACATCCGTAGTGGGACATCAGCAGTGCAGTGGGATTGGACAGCAGGACCGGAGTCAAAGCAGTTAATTGGTTAAGCACTGTCATTTAACTGGTTAACCATTTTAACATCCCTATCCTGGAGGCACCTAAATTTCAGAGTAAAAGTTTCCTTGGTGCCTATGTGTCCACTTTTGAGTATGTTCACTGTGCCTGCCTCCTTTTAGACTAGTGGTTCTCAAAGTGTGGTCCAGGGACTACTAGAGGTCTCTGACCAGCTTGCGGGTGAGCCCCAGGCTAAGGGCTCCCTTGCCCCTGTATTGGTACTACAGCCCCATGTGGTCCCCCTGCGAGGTTGGAGCACCAGCTGCCTGTTGTGGGGGGAGAGCCTCACAGGATGGATCCACCTTGCAGGGGAAGTAAGCAGCTCCGCATGATGCTGCTCCCCGTCCCTCACCTGAAAGCTTTCCCTAATGCTGCTGCCATTGGCCAGAATCATAGCAAATGGGAGCAGCGGGGGCAGTGCCTGTGAGCACAGAGCCAGGAATGCACCCCCCCCCATCACCTTTATGCCCAGACCCCAAGCACCCTCCTGCCAGAACCTTGCACCCCCAGACTATTTTTGTGCCTCCCTCACTACCAGACTCCTCCCTTTGTCCCACTCTTGGACCCAACCTCCCTCTCAGATCCAAACCCACTCATCCCATCCTGCACCCATTTTGTCATCAAGGGTGTTTAGCTGGTGGTCAGCAGAAATGTCTATATTGAGTGGGATTGGCCACAGGCCAAAAAGTTTGAGAACCACTGCTCTAGACATGCAGATGCCTATCTCTCACCTAAGCCCTGGTGCAGTTCATGAAGAGGAGAAGGTAGGTGTTCACTTCCCTATCTTGTGGAGGGGAGGGGGGCCCACTCCAGTAGGTGAGTTCAGAGGCTGCCCACCACTTTGGGTAAGGGTTCTAATCAAAATCTAGCTGAAGGAGAGGTGGTGATGCTGCTGCTGCATACTCTACAACTTTAATCCCAGTAATTAGAACACTCATCTGGGATGTGGGAAGTCCTCTGTTCAAATCTTCTCTCCCCGTCAATAGAGGGGGCAGTCATAGGCAACATGTGTGAGGAGTATGAGGGGCATGTACCCCCAAATGCCATTGGTGGGATGGGCAAAGGACTGGCCAGCAACTGGCTGAGGAACTAGTGGGTGGGATGTGAGTATGCTTGCAGCAGGGGTTTCAGCCTTCCTCCACTCACTGATAGAGACAGGCAAGCAGAGTAACAGCCCCAGCTCACAGCTCTTCTCCAGCTGCGTTGCTCAGGGAGGGGCAGGACCACCCTGCACTCACCTGTGGGAAGTGGAGCGAAACAACCTGGGGCCAGGTAGCTCCACTTGCTCTGTTGGTGTGGGCGGACTCCTACTGCTGGCACTGGCTTTCAACCCGTCTTTTCTTCATATGCATTGGAAGAGGAGGATGGCACAAGTAGGAGAAGTTGGGAGAGGATGAATAGGAGCAGAGCAAGGTCAGGGACTGGGGCAAAAGGGGGTTGCCATGGCTCTTCCCCAGGCTGGGAAGATCTTGTGACTGGTTCCCACCTCTCCTTACCCCTCTGCACCAGATGCCCGTGGGGGAAAGTTGAACCTAGATCTCTCATAAGCCAGATGAGTGTTCTAACCACTGGGATAAACATCATAATGAGGTCGGTGGTATTTTGTGTGGAGTTAGGTGCCTGCTTAACTCATTCAGTCAAGAAACACCTTGGGTACCTAAGCAGGGCATAGCTGTACCATAGCAGCAGTGCAGCAGTAAGATCTCCCATGTAGCCCTCTGCCAAAGAGCAAGAGCTCTCCTGTCAGCATCATTAAACCACCATCGCAACAAGTGGTGATAGCTGTGTCAGCAGGAGAGAATTTCCCTCTGACATAGCATTATCCATGCCAATGCTTTTGTTGATGAAACTTACCCCCTGATTAATGTATTTTTTCACACCCCTTGAATGACAAAAGTTTTACCAACAAAAATATTAGTGTAGACCTATGTTGCCTTATGCGTTGTTTAGGGAGCCTTGGTATCTAACTCTGTCTTTATGAATCAGTGTTGTGATTTTTATAGGTACCTAGAAATTAGGTGTTATGACATTCAGTGTCATGCTGTCTTAAGTCCCTTTGTGTAACTAGCTCAAAGTGAACAGCCATAAGGAAATTTTAAATATTGTGGGGGAAGTGGGCTAATGGAAGTGAAGGATATTTTCAATAACATTTGACCCTTGGTAATGGTAGAGAACACGTTACCCAATTGCCCTAAGTTAATTTTGGTAAAACTGTGAGCAGTTCCAGTTGAATTTAAACACAGTTGGGGTAGGAAATAGAACTGGTAACATTATGACAAATTACATTTGTATAAATGTAAGGTAGTGCAAACTGATCAAAATAGACTAAATATGTTATATAGAGGTGAGCTCTGAATTTTACATTGTGCTCAGTAAAGAGGAAGATCCCCCATCACACAACTGCAATAAGGGAAAATGCAAATGAAATACTGAATTGCTTTAAAAAGGGTTAAAATCATGTAGAAAATATTACTAGCAATATACCTTTGTTTATAGCAGGAGTGGGCAATAATTTTTGATGGGGAGCCACCCCAAGAATTTGGAGAGTGGTTGAGGGCCGCACTCTTCCATGGTATTAAAGGAGGAGGTTCAGAGCCTGGGATGGAGGTTGAGTACAGAAGGGAACTTGGGGTAAGGGTTTGGGTGCAGGAAGGAGAATGGGATCTGAGAAGGAGTTTGGGTGAAGGAGGCAGTTGTGACCTAGGGCAGAGTACAGGCAGTCCCCGAGTTACGCGGATCGGACTTACGTCGGATCCGCAGTTACGAACGGGGCTTTTCTCGCCCCAGAGGACGGGAGCTGCGGAATGCCCAGATGAACCGCGGTCCCGCCACCCGTGTTCTCCGGGGCGAGAAAAGCTGCTCCCCGTCTCCCTGGTCTGACCAGCAGACCAAGGAGACGGGGAGCAAAGCCTCAGAGGACGCCCGCAGTGGGACAGCCCAGGCGCGCCGCGGTTGTCCCGCAGCGGACGTCCTCCGCGGCTTTGCTCCGCGTCTCCCTGGTCTGCTCGGGGGGGGGGAGGGGGGCGCAGCTAGTGTCCCCTCCCCCCCAGCAGACCAGGCTTTTCTGCTCACGACGCCTAGGGTGGAGCAGCTGGGGCGCTGCTGGGTTGGTCCCGCAGCGCCGCTCCTCGGCGCTACTGGACCAACCCGGCAGCACCCCAGCTGCTCTGCCCCAGGCATCCCCAAGTCTGCCGCTGCTGAAACTAACCAGCGGCTGACTACAGTAAGCCTGAGGCAGAGTTGCTCTGCCCCCGGCTTCCTGGAATCAGCCGCTGATCAGTTTCAGCAGCAGCTGACTTGGGGACGCCTGGGGTTCTTAAGTTGAATCTGTATGTAAGTCAGAACTGGCATCCAGATTCAGCCGCTGTTGAAACTGATCAGTTTCAGCAGCGGCTGAATCTGGACGCCAGTTCTGACTTACATACAGATTCAACTTAAGAACAAACCTACAGTCCCAATCTTGTACGTAACCCGGGGACTGCCTGTACTGGGGTTCAACATTTTTGGATGTGACCTAGGGTAGGAGGGGATTGTGATATTGGGCAGGAGATTGGGGTCACAGATGTGGGAGGGGATATGGGTGCAAGAGTGGGGCAGAGGGTCTGGATATGTGAAGTAGCAGGGCAGAAGTGGGGGGCAGAGGGTTGGGGAAGGGAGGGGCTGGGGTGTCAGAGGCAGGCTCTGGCCAAGAGATTTACCAGCCTGCCTGCAGAGCTAAAGGCTTGCAGAACTTAAAATGTTTCTGCCTGCCTGGCCATGTGCTTGAGTGAGTAACTGAGCAGGAGAAGGGGGTTGTACTTCATGGCTGCCTGTTATTCAAACAGGCAGCTCCCATTGACCAGTTTCTGACAAGAAACCAACCAATGGGATTGCGCTGGGGGCAGGAACAGCATCTGAATCTTCCCCCCCTCCTTTCAGGTTTTTAAATAGAAAATGCCCCTGCAGCAGCGTTCTGAGTGGCATTTGGGACGAGTAAGGGAGCCTGCCTGGGGCTCCCTGTTGCCTCTGCGAGTCGGATCCTGTGGCTTGGCAGGCTGGATGTGGCCCATGGGCTGTATTTTGCCCAGGCCTGATTTGTAGTACTATGCTATTCTAATTTTGGTTATCTCCCATCAAGAAAGGTGTAGCAAAATTGAAATAAGCTCAAAGAAGTGGGCAAAAAATTTAGAGGCAACATGGGATTTATATTTTGTGTTTCAAAAAATATGATAGGAGTAATTTCACTGAAGTGTTTACAATTATAAAGGGTACAGAACATTGAATATTTAAATGGTTTGAGATCAGAATATTAGTCCTAATGAAATAGAAATAAGTTTACAGTTTAACAGTTGATTCCAAGATTTATAAAAAAGCATAAATAATGGAAGATATTCCACAATCTGAATTGACGAGGTTGTAATCTGTACAATGTTTTAAAAGATAGAAAGGAAAAAAACAACTAATACATATTATTACTCCATAAATGTATCTCACCAAATAAAGACTTTAAAATATTACCTTAACCTCTTTACACCTAAACCAAGATTTAAATAGACATACTGAGTGGTTCTCATTTTACAGTAGTAATTCCTAATCAGGTACTCTCACCTTCTCATCTCTGAGTAACAAATATATTATACCATGAGCTTTCATGGGTAAAACCCACTTCATCAGATGTGTTGGAGTGTTATTACAGAATGCAGAGTATATATAAATGCACAAGCAGTTACTTGACAGTGTAGCCATTCTTCTACAAAGGAATGTTATTACCCAATTCCACAGGGAAACTGGAGTTCATTTACAAATTTGATGTTATCAACTTGTGCTTAAATAAAGATATTAATTGGTTAACATACTACAATAGCAATTTCCCCTGCTTTTGATATTCAGATTTAGATATCAAAAAGCTATGAATGGGACACATCCAGCCTGACTCAATTAGCATCATTAACACTGGCCCTACAGTTGACAGGTAACTACTTTTGCTCATTATACAATATATTTGTTAGTCTCTAAGGTGCCATGGAACTGCTCATTGTTTTTAAAGTTAGAGACTAACACTGCTACCCCTTTGAGACTTCTCATCATCATTGGAGGTGAGCCACATCCACTCTGATTTGATTAGCACTAATGTTAAACTGTCTTCTCTATCTTTTTTTTTTCCTCCTTCAGCATCTAATGAAGTGAGTTGTAGCTCACAAAAGTTTATTCCCTAATACTTTTGTCAGTACCACCAAACTCGGTTATTTTTCTCTTTACCTGAGAATATATATTGCGTGTCTTCCTGTGGAACTGTCACAGCCAATTCAGATGAGCAAAATTTGAGATTTTTTTTTTAATTTTTAGATGCACCAACAGAACACCAAGTATCCAATTCTAGGCTAAGAGAAATAGAAAGTGTTAATGCAACGCAGAGATTGGAGGTAAGCTATTCTGGAATGCAGATAATTAGAAGAAATAAAGATACACTGATTGGGGTAACTTCGATTGTCTCTACACATTAGAAATATGATTTGAAAAATGCTCACTCTGATAAAATCTAGAAAAGAAGATGACATTGGAGTTTAAATGCCAATTTTTCAGCTTGGTGACCATCCATCATCATATTCAGAAGGCCGGATATGTTTTTGGGTATGAACTGCCAGCAGCCTGCCACACTCTGGAAGGCAGAGATACAGGACAGTGGATAATTGGTTTTCTCATTCCAGAATGAACTACTAGATCCTGCTGCTATAAAACCAGGCAGGAAAACACCTGGGGCTAATTAAATAGATTGCTCCCTCAGGCAAGTCACTCAATACCTGCAGCCAATTAAGGCCTGCAGTGCCACTTTAAAAGGGCTCTTCCACACAAGGAAGAAGGGGGAGACAAAGAGTGACAGACAGGAAGGAGAAAGGGAGGAACAAGGAGAAGTTGTGTGTGTTGAGAGCTGGTTACCAGGTATCAAAGGGAGACGAGAGAGAACCAAGCTGCAGTCTCTGGTAGCTGACCCCTCAGTCAGATGCACACAGGCGGACCTTCCAGGACACAAGAATCAACCAATAATGGTTAATTAGAAAAAATAAAGAATCTTTAAGTATCAAAACAAAACTACAGTTGCAAGCATAGTAAATTGGCTAGATGGAAAGAGCCACCATTTGATATAGATTCTCAGGGGAAACCCTTGGGCTGTAAGGCTTAGTTTCAAAAGAGAAAAAGAAAAACCCTTAGAAAATTCAGACATGGTTTCCAAACAAGGAAAACAATAAACCCTGACAATCTAAACTTTTCACTACTTACTCATTGTAAGAAGTCCGTTCTTGGAGAGAGACGCTTCTCTCATCTCCCTTAATACCTGGAAGAAACTGCTCTGATTTCGAACAAAGAACAGAGAGAGTAAAACCCCTTTTTTCCAGTTTGAAATTCCTACCTGCATTGTTATTGGCCGACTGCCCAACACCTTAGCTAAGTACATGAATTAAGCCCTTAGTCACCAGGTGCTGGTCAGCACTCCTGATTGTGAAAGGTTATTTGGAGAAGTGGCCCAGTGAAAAAGCTGCCAAGCCAGAAGGAAAACAACCTTGACTTCTGCTGCTACTTTAGGGTCCCTGGGCTGAAATCCAGAGGAGTGGACGGGCCCGGGTTCCCCCCAGACCTTACCTGATGCCAACACACAGCCTGTCTCAAGAAGGGAGACCAGGACTATCAAAGTGTTTTCACCTCAAAACCATGGACTAGCCTGTGATGAGCAGGGCTCGCCAAGCTGCGGCGAGCCCTGCTCACCAGCCGCACTGTTCAGCACGCTGCGCATGCGCAGACCGCGCTGCGGCATGGTGCCGGGCTATAATCTACTAACCTGTGGCAAGTAGATGACCTAAATTGTCAAGCCCTGGTGATGAGTGTGGCTCACTAAGCTGTGGACCCTGCCTCCTGTAAAGAGAAAGGGGCTGTGTATAGAACCATAGCTAGTCTCTGAGGCTGCTAATATCTGCTGGTATTGCAAGACTCACAGGACATATCTGTGTTGTAGATTTATCACCTCTTCCTACTAGGGATATTAAATTTAGAATAGTTAATCAGACAGTTGATGGGATTTCCATTGACTATTCAATTAGTTGATAAGGGTGCCTCCATCTTGAACAGTAGCAAGAGCCCAGCAGGGCTCTTACTATTGTCCAAAAGTGGAAGCTCCGCAGGGAGTGTGGGGCTAGTGGGGGAGTCCCCCACTGGCCCCATGCTGCCTGTGGGGCTTCTTTTGAAACGTACAAGAACCTTGCCAGGACTCTTGTACATTTCAAAAGCAAAATCGCAGCAGAACCATGAGAGGAGACTGCTTCAGTCCCCATTTGCACCGTTTTCTGCTGTGCCTCTACCTCCCCTGCCCCCCTGTGGAGACAGTGCTAATGGGAACTGGCTTTTAAGCCATAGAGGCAGCAAGCAGGAGGGAAGCAACTAGTCACATCACTAGTTGGCTATCCGATAAGCTTATGCTTATTGGATAGTCGACTAGTCGCTTACATCCCTGCTTTGATTGACTTTATCACTCTGACTTTGTTCTTGTCGGACAGTAGGACCTTGAAATGTAACAATAATCTCTGACTCTGTAATGGTCTTAAGTCCAGGTTTATTGTAAGTTTCAAAATTTTTGACTGATAAGGAGATAAATAGATGCTTTGTGAATAGCTGTGTTTGCATTTAAGATCTGGCTACAAATCAGAACAAATTTAGAAGGTGTAATTTCTGGCGTATCACCCTCAGTATCACATTTTTATATGCAGTATTTTAAATGAAGAGGCATTAAAGTTTGAAAAAGTGAAGTAGGAGAACAAGGAAAGTCTGCAGCATGGTTATTTTAATTTTTCTCCCATTTACCAATTCCATAGAAACATAACATTTAGTTTTTATGTTTATTAATAGTCGCTTTGCACTTTTCTAGAATGAGAGACTGAAAAAGGTTTGCAGTGATTTAGAAGAAAAGCATGAAGCAGCAGAGCTTCAGATAAAGCAGTTGTCCATAGAGTACCGCAATCAGCTGCAACAAAGAGAGGTACAGTGCAGCATATACAATTTGAGGCAATATATATCTGTGTTTATTAACAAAAATATGCTATATTAAGTTTGTTTTTCTGGTAGTTAATATCTGTATGTCTTCAGTAAATATATAATCTCTAAAGAGGAAGGGCAAGCAGTTCGTCATGGTACAAAGTACAATATTGTTCATCCTGCCATTTATGCTGTTGCTCATTTATAAATGTATAGATTGTTTCAGTTACCAACATAATGCATACAAATCATAACACACATCAGTTTACACTTAAATCTGCCAGATGACTCAGTATAATACAGCTAATGATCTAATTAGCCTCAGAAATGTCTTGGCTGATGCCATAGTTTCTCCCTATTTTATTACCACTAAGGAATAACAGGGAATATTAATCACCATATATTATTAAAAATCATTTTATAATTCTAAATCGTAATTTTTGGAAGGATAGATAAAAGGAGGCAGGTCTCTTTTCTTGTTCTTTCAGATGTTCATTTGGTTACATGTGTAGACTTAGAGTGGAACAGAATTATCAGTCACAGCTCTGGAAAGTGGCTTGTTCGGTATATAAAATAACCCATTATGTATGCAACTGTATACAGTGAGATTTTAGTCTTCCAAATTAGGAAAATATTTATAAAACTTGCTTTTACAGAATATTCTTTCTGCTAAAGCCTGTCTTTGAGACATGATGCACCCACTGAAGTCAGTGCTGATCTCCCAGAGTATGTCTAGACTGCATCCCTCTGTTGGCGGAGGGATTACGCAGATTAGGCAGGTCGACATTGCAAATGAAGCGGGGATTTAAATAGCCCGTGCTTAATTTGCATAAAAAAAGCCGCCATTTTTGCTGACTCAGCACTTTGTCGGAAAAAAGGTGGCAATCTAAAGGGGGATCTGTTGAGAGAGAGAGTCTTTTCCTGTAAACATCCTTGCAGGAGGCATAAGGGATCTGTCGAAAAAGGCTTTCTTTTCTCGATAGATCCCCCTCTAGTCTGTTGCTTTTTGCTGACACAGTGCTGAGTCAGCAAAAACAGCAGCCACTTTTTCTGCAAATTAAGCACGGGATATTTAAATCCCCACTTGATTTGCAATGTCGACCTGTCTAATCTGCATCCCTCTGCCGACAGAGGGATGCAGTCTAGACATATCCCCAGTGACTTCAAGGAGAGCAAGAACAGACTCTTGATTTGTACATGCATAGGAAACGACATATTGAGGGTGGAAAAACAACATCTGGATATTTGTAATATATTGTCCATTCTGTATCTTAGTATAAATACTTTTATCCAAGAGTGACTTTTATAATATAGTATGTTGTAAATGCAAAACTTTGAATACATTGAAAAACAGGAGTATAAAAATAAACTCAATTTCAAAATGAAAATAAATAACTTGAGGAAACCTGTACTGGTTGTTTTTTATTTTCATCTTTAATTTAAAAAAACACCATTTTTTTATATTTAATGGTGTTGTGGGACTTGGCACTTGGAAGCCTTGCTATAGAATTTAGGTATAGTTGCCTGCTGAATATCCCAAAATCTTTATTTACAAGGGAAGCATTCTTTTTAATGGTCAGTGCTTATTCTTTGCTTATATGGTGTGTTTAGCTTATTAGTTGTTACATGTAATAGGAATAATTTTTGCAAGCAATTATAAAGCAAAGCTCTTGTAAAAGAGGCCAATCAAGAACATTCTCTCCATTGAGCTGGAGAGAAAATGCCTTTTATTTTTGTTTTACTAATGAAAGAATAAGGAGACCTCAGTATGAGGTCAGATGAGTATACAAATAGGAGGTTTACATTTTATTTGTTTACAAAAGATAAAGTGAATATAGTTTGATATTTTCTTCATACTAAAATCATGTACTATATTCTGTATATTTAGGTTGAAATCAGCCATCTAAAAGCTAGACAGAATGCACTGCAGGAACAATTGCAAAAGTTACAGTCAGCTGCTCAGTCAGCACAGTTAGGACCTGGTGTTATGCCGCCAACCACTACACCAGCTTCCTTTGTTCCTGTGGTTAAACATCATTCTTCAGGTTTTCAAGGAGATGACATGGACTTTGGAGATGTAATCTGGTCCCAGCAAGAAATAAATAGATTGTCCAATGAAGTTTCTAGACTTGAATCTGAGGTTGCTCACTGGATGCAGATAGCACAGGTAATCCTTCCTTATATTTAGTACATTAAGTGAATTGATCACTCTTGAAATCAGTCATGTTAAAGTTCATGGTCAGCAGATATATGTAGAGAAGTAGCATTTAAGTTAGGGGTGTCAATGTGTAGTCAACTATACAATTAACTTATAAGCACGGAGAGCTCGGACCCCCCAGTGTTCAGGGGCTGCTGCCACCTCGCACTCCTGCCCCGATAGAGAGGCAGCAGCAGGGGATGGCAGAGGGTTCCCTGGGAGTGGGGCCAGGAGTGCACTGGCTCTCAGTCCTGCCTCGAAGGACTATTGAATAGTCGTGTAACCACAAAAATGTGATGCGGTTACATGAGTATTCAATTACATGCTATCTAATGTCCCGGATGTAAGTTGACATAACTGCAGTACTTGGAGTGTAACAAATCCATATATCTGAACACCATACCAATGCTGACCTAATCCACAGTGGTGATACAGCTAATGTACTTACATTTTCTATTGTTTTAAATTTTTTTGCTGTTGAAGTGTTCAAAGGAAAATAAATCATTGTTTATCTCAATTTATTTTCCAAACTGAATTCTTCTTCTTCTTCTTTATCTAGTCTTCCAGAGTTCAAGGAACAAATAATGCTGATCAAAGTGAAATCTGCAAGCTGCAAAATATTATCAAGGTAAGGTGACAATTTTGACAAATCCACTCACACAAATACATTTTTTATGATTTGCCGCAAAACCACCAATCCTTCAAAAATGTACATGTGTAGTACTAATGACTTCAGTCATGCAGCTCAAAGTCGATACAATTTGTATTGACTACATGATTAATCGATAATGGCTGCTCTGCAGAGCTGCAGTGGGGGTAGTTCCAGGAGCCAACTTGAGCTGGGACTGAGCTCTGGGAGCTACCCGTGCTGTGGCTCTGCATTTCAAATATACTAAGAGCTGCTGGGCTCTTACCACATTTAAAATGCAGAGGAGCAGGGTCCCAGACCAGTGTTAGCTGGAATGCTTGATCCCAGCTCATGCCAAGTCCACCAGCCCCTGTTCACAGCGGCCAGCTCTGTCCGTTGCAAACAGAGGCTGCTTCGGTACCAGGCCCTGTTCGCAGAGGCCATGCGTGGCTGCCAGAGCAGCTCCCAGCTGGGACACCCACAGACAGGGGCTGTTGCTGGAGCAGCTTCTCCTAGCCTCTGATAGAGGCAGGCGCCACCGTGGAAATAGTGGGAGGCGGAGCCAGTTTTTAAGCTGGCTCCCCCTAACACCGTCTCATGTCTTTCTCCCCCCTCCTCCTTTGTTGCCTCTCACAGAGGCAGCGGGGGGGGGGGGAGCAAGTTGACGATACTTGCTAACATCCCTAATCAGGGCCTAAGTCCTTTGTTTAGTACAAAGTGTATTAGCATGTAATGTAATTGTGTTTGACTGAAATGTTGCCACATCACTCAGAATTTTTTTAAATATAGGAGATTAGCTAAACTAGTGTCTTTCAGGTTGGTTATACAAATGACTTATTACAGTATTAGAAGCTTGAATGTTTAAAGTTTGTAAGATTAAGGCCATCAAAAGTAGCCAGTGATTTATAGTGCCTAAATTTTTTGATGCCTGTGTCTGATATTTTGAGTTTGCTTTCCTTCCCAAAATCATTGCCACAGTGGGCTAAGTCTCTACAACTCCAAATTAAGTCAGTGGGAACTATAAGGGCGGCACACTACTGAATTTAAGGCCTTTGCTGGCTAAATTAGACATAACATTTTTTGTCTTAATTTGTAAGGTACATATTTTCTATATGTGCATATCTGGATGTAATTTAGCTCTGTTCTGTGTCCTGTTATTTTAAGTTAACTATTCTAACTTTTTATAAAATAATGGTAAAATAAAGTGAAATATAAATAATTGCTCTTACATTTCAGTGTATCGTCATTGTACTTAGCTGCATACTTTGTTACTAATTTTTATGTAGCCTTGTAAAGCTAAGCAAATACCTAGATGAATTGATATCCCCTCTGGAAGACTGGATATCTCAGGGATACGTACTCCTGGTTGAGAATCATTGCTCTAAATAAGACTCACAGAAGTTTGTATGAGAGCTGCAGCTCTTTTTACATACACTTTGTATTGTGGACCAGCCTGCCCCACTGCTTTCCCCACAGACACTTTGCTCTGTAGCTGAATCAGAAAATTAGTCTTTCTTTTGAATTCTGTGATGTACTGTACTGCAGGTCTCTCTGACTTCTTTGGGTGCAAGTTTAAGCCTTGTGAGAGAATCTCAGGGTTGTGGAATCTCTTCCAAGATGACCCCACTTTACAGAATTAAGCATGCTTTCTGTTAAGTAGGAGCAATCCAGTATTTTAATTTTTGTAGCCATCTATGGCAAGTGCTGATTTTTTTTTCTTCAGTACAAATGAATTGATCAGGATCTTGAGTTTTCTTCAAGAATAGTCTCAACTATTCTCCCTAGTGGGTCTGAATTTTCTTGTTGCTTACAGAGGAGAATATTAAGGTTAAAGTTGTGGGCTAACTTCTGGCTGTTAGTAAATTTCTATGCTTGAATAAGGTAAGGACTTGTCTGCATGGGAAGTTAATACCCAGCACGCCAAGATGTGAATCTGTAGGGCATCAGCTTGCCACACACTAACTCACCATGTAGACATTGCTATCTCTCAGTAAAAATCCTGGCGGACTGTGCAGAATACTACTTGGGCATTTTTCACTCCACTATAGTAATGTCCTTATGGTGAGTTAATGCAAGGCAAGCTCGTGATCTGTCGCTTCACATGCTGGCTTGCTAGGCACTAATTTGTCATGTGCACAAACCTTAAGTTGTATTTTTGGTGAATTAACACTGCCAGCTATTGCTAGGGCTAAATGTTTTTGGTTTCAGTTTTGCATTACTGTACTGTCGAGCTGCAAGATGTATTTTTGTTTCAGTATTTGTAAAGTTCTTAAAATATACGACGTGCTGTATAAGTGTTAGCTAAGCATTTTTGTTGTTTATGCAATAATCTTCAGTGTGAGCACTTCCAGGGACTTGAGAACCTAAAGGAAAGATAAAGGGCCTTAACGTAACTGGTTATTAACTGATGCTATGGGTTGCTTTATCTGAGAGTGCGGGGGACGGACGTACTGTGGGATATGTGCCATTATTGCCATACTTTGTGATATAAAGATCAGAGTAGAAGTGTACATCCATGAGACATAGCATGGTATTTTACAGAAATGGTAACACACATTTTTTGTTATTTTCTCAATACAGCCAACAAGAAACGTCTGTTTACTTGGCATCCCTGACATTGTATCAATAGTTAGTTTCCTAATTAACATAAGTTCTCCATCCAAACAAAATATTATCTGAACTTTCATTAACAGAGGTTAGGGATTTTTTTTGTCTGCCATTGGAACAAGGTGGTAGATCTGATAATACAACTTATTTAATATGTGAGCTCATATTAACCTGATTATAATTTAACTTTGGCTGTGTTTACACTATGACAAGGCTGTATCGACACAGTCCTGTTGGTAAAAGTTGCATATGTGAATGGTATTTGTCTGAACTTTTGCTGACAAAATACGTCTAACTCCTGCAAGCAGCTTTCACTTCGTTGGCTGGAGAGCACTGCTGCTGACAGAGCAGTGTCAAAGCAGCTGTGGCAAAACTTTTGTCATTGGGCGATGTAGAGGGTGTAAGTACTTGTGAACAACAAAAGTTTTGTTGATCAGTTGAAAGTGTAGACCTGTGGTCACCAACCGGTTGATCGCAATCTACCAGTCTATCGCAAGGGCTCTATGAGTCGATCTTTAGCTCCTTCTGGACAACTAATTTTGAATTGGGACTCTTTGTGGAGCAGCTGCTCACGGAGCAGCAACACAGTTGAGTAGCTGTGTTGGGATCTGTTGGGTCGGGAGGGCTGAAACACCCTGGACAGCTGGCTGTGGGGGAGGAGGCTGCGCCGCGCTCCAGCTGATAGGGCTGCTTTTCCTCTGCTCCAGCCCATGTGGAGCATCATGCACCCTGGCTGAGCACCATGGCCAGCTGGTTAGGCAGCTGCTCCTCTTTGCACCAGCCCAGCTGCCCTGCGCTCAGCCCGGGGAGGCTGCGCCATTCTCCTGCTGGCCAGGAAGCCTTTCCTCTTTGCTCCAGCCCAGCTGTAGCGAAGCACAGCCTTCCTGGGCTGAGCGCGATGCAGCTAGGCTGGAGCAAAGAGGAGTGACTGCCCAGCCAGCTGGCCGTGGTGTTCAGCCTAGGTGAAGTGGCAGTGTAGAGTGTATAAGGTCTGAGGATAGCAAGTGATGGAGAGGAGGAGAATAGAGAGGGCGGAGCTTCAAGGAAGGGGTGCAGTCTCCGAGGGGAGGGGCAGTAGATCTTTACTTGTTCTGAGATTTAAAAAGTGATCTTTAGTGTAAAAAGGTTGGAGACCACTGGTGTAGACAAAGCCTGGAGGAGTGATAGTGAGATTATGTGTATGTGAGTGGAGGAGGAGAAAGTTAGATGACTATTTCTAAATGGTATAGTCTCCTGTGAGTCTGAGATTATAAATTCTTTGATTTGGGGATATTTTTTATTGTAATTTGTACCATGTCAACCACATTGTTTGCATAAACTGATAATTTTTAAACAGGTATTTTTTATTTCAAGTGTAAAATATTTGGCAGTATCTTTGCATATGCAGAAAAATATTCTTTTAAAGTTTGTGTCTGCATTCTAAATATTTTTTCCAATTATACTTTTTAGGAGCTGAAACAGAAATTAAGTCATGAAATAGATGAACATCAGCATGAGCTTTCAGTATTACAGGATGCACATCGACAGAAACTAGCAGAGATAAGTAGTCGGCACCGGGAGGAGTTAAGTGAATATGAGGAGCGAATTGAAGAACTTGAAAATCAATTACAGCAAGGTATTTATTACCCTGCAATCATTCTATTTTATTGGCTGCTACCATCAGCTTTTATGCGGAGTGAACTTTATTCAGAATATCAAATGCACATGAAGATGAGCAGTGTACTTGCTGTCTAATACATTCATATAGACTTAGCAAATCTTTAGTTTGGTTATAATTAATTTGAACACGTTCAATTGCATTTTGAATGCCTGTTCTTCATAAGAAATGCATATGTGACTTTCAGCTGCCCACCATGCAGATTCTGGTCTAGATAGTAAAAAAACTCTTCAGGTCTGTTTAAATTAATTTTTCCGAACTATGGAAGTTCTACTTTTGGAATGCTTCTCTCCTGCTATTCTTAATACACTAGAGTTGAAAACTATCTGAGAAACAGATATATTTCTTCTCATATTCCTTGTAAAATCTTGAGTAATAACTTGTCCCCTCGTAATCTGCTTGCATCCATTTAGAGTGGAATTATTCTCAGGCAGGTGGTATGTTCTAAATCCATAAATCCAACATATGGTTGATTGCACTCCAGTGTTGATTTGAAAAAAGACTGCAGAGTAAAGAATATTAGAAAAAGGTTCTCGAGACAAGTAGTAGATACTAAATGGTTCACTCACTGAATTATAAGAAGTCAGACATGATGGTGATGTGGGCTGTATAAATTCCTGGTTGGATGACTTGGAAGCTAGAACACTTGGTAGCAACAAGTGCCGTAGTTTATCTGTGTTTTTCACTTTTATGTATCCAAAGATATCCTCGTACAAGTTTGTATGTCTTGGGCTATGTCTAGACTACTCTTAAGTGTTGAAAGGGGATATATAAATTCCACTGGAATTTGCATATCTTCTTGCGATCTCACTTTTGAAAGCAGAGCTTTCGAAAGTGAAAGTCGTCTGGAAGCAGTTTTTTTCGGCAACCTCCCTTTTTCGAAAAGCCGCTTTTCCTCAAAAATTAGGTTTACGTGGCTTTTCGAAAAAGGGAGAGGGTTGTCAAAAAAGGGAGGGAGCTGCCGAAAAAACGTGTCCAGACGACTCTCACTTTCGAAAGTGAGATTGGAATTAGATATACAAATCCCCATGGAATTTGCATATCCTCTTTCGACATTCTACATTTTAGCATAGTCTAGATGAGCCCTTATTGAGTCTCTTTTTGAAGGGGCATCATTTACAAAATCCTATCCAGAATTTGTAAGTTTGTAATTGATTTGTCAAAGCCTTGCCAGCCACAGAGTGCATGATATTCTTTGGAAAAGAGACGTACTTCTAGTGACCATTGTCCCTTCCCAAATGAAGGGGAAACTCCATCATCGATAGTGTCCCCTCAGATACAGAGTAGGCAAAAGTACCATGTAAGAACTTTGAATTCTCAACCAGAAATGGTAGGGAATTAACTCATGGTATCTTAATGCCTGTTAAAATTGTTCTCTGTCTTCTGACTACTTTCAAAACAATCCTTTTAGTCTTGGATAAAGTCAAAGGCATAAGCCACTAGGGATGTAAGCAAGTACTCAATTACTCAATAAGCATAAGCTTATGCTTATCAGATACTTGAGTAGAGTACATGACTACTTGCTTCTTCCCCTGCCTCTCTTCCTCTGTATGAGAGGCAACAAGCAGGGGAGAACAGAGGTCGGTGCTGGGGAAAGCTGACTTAAAAGCGGGTTCCCACCAGTACTGTCTCCACAGTGCTGCCTGCCTCCCCTTTGCTGCCTCTGATAGAGGGGGCAGGATAAGGGAGGCTGTTGTGATGGGGGTGAGGTAGGGAGGGAGCCAGGGCTGGCCATGGAGCGGGGCTGCTGTCAGAGCAGCCTCTGTTCATGACAGCTGAGGCTGGCCATTTGGCTCTTACTATATTTAAAATACAGAGGCGCAGCAATCCTGGAGCTGGCACGAGCTGGGACAGCTCAGTCGTAGTTCGAGCTGGCTCTGGGAGCTACTGCAGCTTTGCAGAGTGGACCCCTTATCGACTAATCATGTAGTCCATACAAATTGTATTGACTACACATTTAGGCAAGTAACTGATCTTTAACATCCTTATGAGCCACACATCTCTTGCATCATGAGTCAGCTATAAGACAAAATACTTCTCACACTTCTTAGTCACCTATATCCTTGTTAATTTTTCCTGTCTGGGATCATCTGGATGCAGATCCTGGAGATTCTTGTTTTCAAAGCGTCTACATAATTGTGAATGGACAAGCAACGTGTCTTTTAACAGCTTCTATCTACATTTTGGCTTTCTGCCTTGAGCTCTGTAATTTGTATAAATAATTTGCATTTTAAGTTGTGCGAACTATATGAAGGCTCCTAAAATTTCAGGGACATAATATCTGGTGCCCATAAAAGCCAAACTTCTGTTGAACATGACTTTTATGTTGGAAGTCTGATACATTGTTCTACAAGAAAACTATCTTCCTGTCTATGGTAGGCAAGCAACACTTTTAATTTCAATCTTAAAAGGAAAATTCATTTCTGTTGATTGTATATTGAATTATAAATATTAGGATTTAGTTTAGCATAGCAGGGGTGGGCAATAATTTTTACAGGGGAGCCACTTCACGAATTTTGATAGGTAGAATAGGCGGGGTCTCAGGTGGAAAGGGGTGGTTCTCTCTAGGCACTGCACATACCTGGCAGAGGGAGGAGACTTTGTGCACTTAGGGTGGCTTGGTGTGTCGGATCTTGCCCACCCTGCTATATAGTATGACAAAGTAAAATGTAATGAGAATTTAAATGTTGTGTGGTCTATAGAAATTATGATTGCAATCAAAACATTCTTTAATTATTACAGCAGCTTAAAATTAATCTAATAAATTTGTACTAATTGCCATTTTCAAGCCACAATCCTGAGCATTTAAAATTCACTAAAATGAGTACATTTGAAATATACATATTATTATAACCTCTGACAGCCATTCATTAATTATGGTACATTAAAATAACAAATCACAAACCTAGTGTCCTTTGATCCAGAATGAACCTGGTAGGCTAACAGCCAAATAGTTTTAGGAACATATGAAGGACTGACTATACAACTTTATTTTTTAATATTTATTATATTTGATTTTTCCCCCATTAGTCATTTTTTAATTTAGTGATTAGAACCATGTCTGCCTTACTTCACTTGTTTAAAAATTGCCATTTTATAGTTGTCAATGAAAGATGTGGGGTATATCTCTTCCAAAGCAAATTGCATATCTTGATATACTTCAAACATTTGTTCTTGTAAATGTGTGTCTCGTTTTCTGTAGATGAAGTGAGTACCCCCATTTCACTAAAGTTATTGCTTAACATTGTCAACCTTTCAAAAATAAAAATTCTTGGTACCTGTTCCAGGAGAAAATTCTGTAATGCTGACTTTGGTTACTAATATAAACTCAATCTCTTGTGCTTTTCTAGGTGGGGCAGGCATTGACATCAGTGATTATTCTAATATTAGCGAACTACAAAAGAATATTCAAATACTACAAACTGAAAAACTAGAGGACACACAGGCTATGAAGGAACTGGAGGATAAAATAAAAAATTTCAATCAGAAATTGTCCTCTGTAGAAAATGAGAACCAAATCCTGTTGAATGAGAGAGAACTGGTAAAGGTGGAAAAGAGCCAAATAACACAAGAATATCAAAGACTGAAATCTGAGTTTATTAAGCTTCAGAATTTTGTGACAGAACAGGAGACCCTTCTGAAAGAACAGGGGAAAAAACTCCCACCGATGACATCATCAGAGGAAGAAGTGCTCCGACTCCAACAAGCACTGTTGGGTAGGAAGCAATTGAAGTTTTCAGATCCTATCTGAAAGATTTTACACTTTTAAAAATAGAAGCAATTTTAGGAAAAGAAGTGTGATTAAATATGAGATTGTGATAACTATGAATAGAGCCATCTTAGAAAACTGTTTACACCTGAAATGATCAGCTCAAACAAGATCTGAAAGGACTACCTTGGCACTACTCTGAAAGGCTTAGTTGACATAATATACGCAACTCCAGCTACATTAATTACATAGCTGGAGTTCAGGTATCTTAAATTGTGTTTTAGTGAGGTCCACACAGCAGGAAGTTGACGAGAGCACATGCTCCTTGCGAGGAGCAGGACTACCGGTGCTGACGGGAGGATCCTTTCTATTTGTGTTAGCATGTCTTCACTAGACTACCAATTCACTAGACCTGCTAATTTGAACCCCAGAAGATTTTCTCTGTCATGTAGACAGGCCCAAAAGTGAAATAGAAGTCTTTGGATAGCTTAGTGAAGATCCCTGCTTATGGCCTAGCAGAAATTTTGGTTCTCTGTTCTGTTGAAAGACTAAAATAGTAATGCTGATTGTACTGGGATTATTTCAAATATTGGTTGCATCACTCTGTAAAGATACAGCTAAGATCAGAATGTGTAAAGAGAGATTGACAAATGTTATGACAGGTCTTAAATGTTACAGAAAATACTACGATTTATGTTGGAAAGAAGAGAAGCTAAAGATGACAATTTTATCCTTATGTCATGGCTCATGGATAAATGAGCTTTCCTGCTGGTTTGGTTTGTCTTCCATTATCATTTGCTGTCTTACTGTGTCTTGGAAGCTTCAGGGGGTAGCCGAGTTAGTTTGTACAGAATAAACTTGAACAACAAATGGTCTGGTTGCACTTTATAGATTAACAAAATATGTAGATGGTATCATGAGCTTTTGTGGGCACTTCTTCTAGTCTTCTGAAGAAGTGGGCTGTGCCCACAAAAGCTCATGATACCATCTACATGTTTTCATATAATCATAGAATACTAGGACTGGAAAGGACCTTGAGAAGTCATCGAGTCCAGTCCCCTGCCCTCATGGCAGGACCCAGTACTGACTAGACCATCCCTGATAGACATTTATCTAACCTACTCTTAAATATCTCTAGAGATGGGGAGTCCACAACCTCCCTGGGCAATTTATTCCAGTGTTTGACCACCCTGACAGTTAGGAACTTTTTTCTAATGTCCAACCTAAACCTCCCTTGCTGCAGTTTAAGCCCATTGCTTCTTGTTCTATCCTCAGAGGCCAAGATGAGCAAGTTTTTTTCCTCCTCCCCTTTAATTACCTGACAACTGCTATCATGTCCCCCCTCAATCTTCTCTCTTCTAAACTAAACAAACCCAATTCTTTCAGCCTTCCTTCATAGGTCATGTTCTCTAGACCTTTAATCATTCTTGTTCTTCTCTGGACCCTCTCTAATTTTTCCACGTCTTTCTTGAAATGCGGTGCCCAGAACTGGACACAGTACTCCAATTGAGGCCTAACCAGTGCAGAGTAGAGCGGAAGAATGACTTCTCGTGTCTTGCTCACAACACACCTGTTAATGCATCCCAGAATCATGTTTGCTTTTTTTGCAACAGCATCACACTGTTGACTCATATTTAGCTTGTGGTCCACTCTAACCCCTAGATCCCTTTCTGCCGTACTCCTTCCTAGACAGTCGCTTCCCATTCTGTATGTGTGAAACTGATTGTTCATTCCTAAGTGGAGCACTTTGCATTTGTCTCCAATTTGTCCAGATCATTGTGAATTGTGACCCTTTCCTCCAAAGCGGTCGCAACCCCTCCCAGTTTGGTATCCTCTGCAGTCTTGATAAGCGTACTTTCTATGCCAATATCTAAATCATTGATGAAGATATTGATCAGAGCCGGTCCCAAAACAGACCCCTGCAGAACCCCACTTGTTATACCTTTCCAGCAGGATTGAGAGCCATTTATAACTATTCCTTGAGTATGGTTATCCAGCCAGTTATGCACCCACCTTATAGTAGACCCATCTAAGTTGTATTTGCCCAGTTTATTGATAAGAATATCATGCGAGACCGTATCAAATGTCTTACTAAAGTCTAGGTATGCCACATTCACTGCTTCTCCCTTCTCCACAAGACTTGTTATCCTATCAAAGAAAGCTATCAGATTGGTTTGACATGATTTATTCTTTACAAATCCATGCTGGCTATTCCCTATCACCTTGCCACCTTCCAAGTGTCCACAGATGATTTCCTTAATGACTTGCTCCATGCACAGAAGTTAAACTAACTGGTCTGTAGTTTCCTGGGTTGTTCTTATTTCCCTTTTTATAGATGGGCACTATATTTGCCCTTTTCCAGTCTTCTGGAATCTCTCCTGTCTCCATGATTTTCCAAAGATGATAGCTAGAGTCTCAGATATCTCCTCTATCAGCTCCTTGAGTATCCTAGGGTACATTTAATCAGGCCCTGGTAACTTGCAGGCATCTAACTTTTCTAGGTGACTTTTAACTTGTTCTCTTTTTATTTTATCTTCTAAACCTACCCCCTTCCCACTAGCATTCACTATGTTAGGCATTCCTTCAGACTTCTCGGTGAAGACCAAAACAAAAAAGTCATTAAGCATCTCTGCCATTTCCAAGTTTCCTGTTTCTGTTTCTCCCTCCTCACTGAGCAGTGGGCTTACCCTGTCCTTGGTCTTCCTCTTGCTTCTAATGTATTTATAAAATGTCGTCTTGTTTCCCTTTATTCCTGTAGCTAGTTTGAGCTCATTTTGTGCCTTTGCCTTTCTAATTTTGTCCCTGCATTCCTGTGTTGTTTGCCTATATTCATTCTTTGTAATTTGTCCTAGTTTCCATTTTTTATAGGACTCCTTTTTTATTTTTAGATCATGCAAGATCTCGTGGTTAAGCCAACGTGGTCTTTTGCCATATTTTCTATCTTTCCTACACAGCGGAATGCCTTGCTTTTGGGCCTTTAACAATGTCCCTTAGGTAGTTTTTCAATCAGCTCTCTGAGCTTACCAAAATCTGCCTTCGTGAAATCCATTGTCTCTAATTTGCTGTTCTCCCTTCTACTCTTCCTTAGAATTGTGAACTGTATGATTTTGTGATTACTTTCATCCAAGCTGCCTTCCACTTTCAAATTCTCAACCAGTTCCTCCCTATTTGTTAAAATCAAATCTAGAACAGTTTCCCCCCTGTAGCTTTTTCAACCTTCTGAAATAAAAAGTTGTCTCCAATGCAGTCCTAGAACTTGTTGGATAGTCTGTACCCCGCTCTGTTGTTTTCCCATCATAGAGCTGGATAGTTAAAATCCCCCATCACCACCAAATCTTGGGCTTTGGATGATTTTGTTAGTTGTTTAAAAAAAAGTCTCTTCCACCTGGGTAGTGGCCTGTAGAAGACTCCTAGCATGACATCGCCCTTGTTAGTCTATACTGTGCTACCAGACCATTTATTATTTTTACTATGTCTTGTTTTTCTTCTCTTGCTCCAGCAAACCTAGGGCTATGAATGGTATACTGTAGAGCACCTCTGAGTATGGATCTTCCCATCTGCAGCATTATTTGCTTTTTCCCAAAGAATCCACAGAGAGGCCTGCAGGTCCAGATTACCAAGTATGAAAGGGAGGGCTGCAGCCCCCTCCTCCCTCCACAAAAAAAGTATATATGCTCCAGCGTTAATACTGCCTAAGCCACGTCAATTTTATAGAAGCTGCCATTCAGGGGATTCTAAGAAGTCCCTGGCAACATGATCGTTCAGCCAGGAGCCTCTGCAATAGTTTCCCAGAGAACAGCAGAGCACAGGGTCAGAACTCCGTATTTTTTCCTAACTGGAGAATCCAGTCAAGACAGTCAAATGAACTTCGTAATGTTTCTTGCCTCCTAACCTTTTTTTACATCGGACTTCTTGTGGTTTCTTTTGAGGGAATTGGTCTGAAAACAAGACTGTTAGCCATTAATTTCTCACAGTAATATTCACTTAGAAATAACAGAAGCATATGCTTTTACTTGTAACTGCTATAAAAACTCAGTAGGAGTTACATTTAAAAGAATAGTTTTCCTTTAGAATGAATTGTTTCTTAATATTATAGGAGTGATTTACAGATGCTTATTTGTGATTTTTAGGCAGCATGTGTGTTGTGGTCAAATATTTAATCATTTTCTCCTGAACAATATTTCTTAGTGTTTTAAATAAGTCTTAAGTACTTAGTCATTCAAAGCAAAAATTCAATAACTGCTGATGGACTGTGGCTGTAACTTTGTATTCTAACACCATTGGCTGAATCAAGATGAGTAGTGATGAAACCTGAATCATACTGTTGTGTTATTACATTATGGATTTTCCCAGTATTGCTTGTAGACATTAATTTGGTTTTAGGGCTATAGGATTTTTCTGCTTAATCTGTATAGCCATTTAAATGATCTAATATTTTGGTTGTCAAAAGAAATATAATTTAATTTTGTTGCTGTTTTTACAGATGCAGAAAAAGAAATAATGAGACTTAATACCCTACATCAGGTAAACTGATTTTGAAATATCAACACTGAAGTCATAATAGTGAGAATGCATGTTAATTATATAATCATGCAAATAAAGGACTCGAAGGGACCTTGATAAGTCATCTAGTCCAGTGTCCTACATTGCCATAAGCCTAATTATTATCTAGAATATTTCTAACAGGCATTTGTCTAACCTGTTCTTTAATACTTCCAATGATGGAGATCCCACAATCTCCTACGTGATTTATTCCAGTGTTTAACTGCCCTTATAGTTAGGAAGCTTTTCCTAAAGTCTAAACCCATGGTCACCAACCAGTAGATCGGGATCTACTGGTAGATCTTGGAGTCTCTTACAGGTGATCCTGACTGGGTTGGCAAAGAGGCTATGAAGTTCTTGCACTTCATTTGCTCCTTCTCCCATGGCTGCGCCTCTTTGGCCTTTTGCTTTGGCGCTGTTCCCCCAGAAGCCTCCTGTTTGCGATGCAGGGCAGCAGAGGGACAGGAGGGGTGCTAATGTCATGAAGCCCTCTTCTCCCACTCTGTATCCTTTCTCCACAGAGCAGAGAGGGGGACACAACAGGACTAGGGATAGAGCAAGTTTCTTGGCTGCTTTTGGGAGTGGTGCAGGGCCAGGGCAGGGGTGAACCTGCCTTAGCCCCACTGCACCATCACCCAGGAGCCACCTGAGGTAAGCAGTGCCCAGCTGGAGTCCAAATCCTGAACTCCTACCCAAAGTCATGAACCGCCTCCTATACCTCAAGCCCCTGCCCTAACCCTGAGCCCCCATGCATCCAAACACCCTCCCAGAGCCTGCACCTAGAACCCTCCTCCTGCAACTCAACTGCCTGCCCCAAGCTCAGCTCAGAGCCCTCACACTCTAAATCCCTTAACCCAAGACCAGAACCTGCACCCCAACCCTCTGCCTGAGCCTGGTGAAAATGAGTGAAGGTGGGGGAGGGAGGGAGAATGGAGTGAGTCAGGACAGAGCCTCAGCGAGAGGCAGAGCAAGGAGCACAAAGGAGGTGGGGCAAGAGTATTTGAGTTTGAGGTAGATCTTGGATTGTACTTAAATTCAATAAGTGATCTTGTGCTTAAAAAGGTTGGAGACCACTGGTCTAAACTAACTCTCCTTTGCTGCATCTTAAATCCATTACCTCTTGGCCTGTCCTCCATGGTTAAAGAGAACAATTAATCCCCTTCCCCTTTCTAACCTTTTAGGTAGTTGAAGTTCATTATTTTGTTGTTCCTCAGTCTAGTCTTCTCCAGACTAAACACACCCAGTTTTTTAAATCTTTACTTATACATCGTGTTTCTTAGACCTTTAATCATTTCTGTTGCCTCTTCTGGACTTTTTCCAATTTTTCCATCTTTTTCCTGAAATAGGGTGTCTAGATCTGAACACAGTTCTCTAGTTAAGGTCTTACCAATGCTGAGTAAAGTGGAAGAATTACTTCTAATTTTGCTTACAAGAATCATAATACATCCCAGAATGCTGGTTATTTGTTGGTTGTTTTTTTGCAACAGTAGTATATTACTGACTTGTTTTTAATTTGTGGTCCACTATAACACCCAGATCCTTTTCTGTAGTATTTTTTCCTAAAGTATCTGAGAAATAGTTGTGTTAGTGTGTTTTAGCAACAACAAGGAGTCCAGTGACACATCAAAGACTAACACATTTATTGGAGTATTAGAGCATAAGCTTTTCTGAGCTACAACTCACTGCCTTAGATGCTGTACATCAGTATTGTCCTGAACATCAGCATCTGAGGAAGTGATATGCAGCTCTTGAAAGCTTATGCTCTAATACCCCAATAGACAAATGTTGGTCTAAAAAAATGTCCTGGCAATTGGGGTCGTGAGGGGGGGTAATGTATGTAGTCTATTGCATTAACCTATAAGCTTTTGCTTATCGGTTAATCAACTATACTATTATATCCCTACTCTGAATACGGTTTTCCAGCCAATTATACACCCATATTATAGTAGATTTATCTAGTCTATAGTTCTTCTTCGAGTGATGTCCCCGTGAATGCTCCACTGTTGGGCTACATCTAGACTACATCCCTTTTTCATAAAAGGGATGTAAATTAGACGTATCGCAATTGCTAATGAAGCGGGGATTTAAATCTCCCCCGCTTCATTAGCATAAAAATGGCTGCCGCTTTTTTTCGGCACGGAGCTTTGCCAGAGAAAAGCGCCAGTCTAGATGCTGATCTTGCGGAAAATAAAGCCTTTTCCGAAAGATCCATTATCCCTCTTGAAATAAGGGATAAGGGATCTTTCGGAAAAGGCTTTATTTTCCGCAAGATCAGCATCTAGACTGGCGCTTTTCTCCAGCAAAACTCCGTGTCGAAAAAAAGCGGTAGCCATTTTTATGCTAATGAAGTGGGGGAGATTTAAATCCCTGCTTCATTAGCAATTGCGATACGTCTAATTTACATCCCTTTTACGAAAAAGGGATGTAGTCTAGACGTAGCCTTGGTGTTGGGTCTTCCAGGAACCACAGTTCAGAGTTTTTTCATTAATAGTAGTCAGGTGGACTGTGCATGCATGGCTCGTGCTTCACGCAGTTTGCATCCTTTTGATCTCTTGTGTGGTCTGGCTCCCGCCAGTTGCTTCTTCGCTGCCTGTGGTCACAGATGGAGCGAGCATTCTCTCCTCAGACAACCTAATCAGGAATAAAGAAAGAATACAGTTCTGTGGTTACATGGCATAGCATTCCTTACAAAGTCAATTTAACTAGTATACTCACCCTCCTTAAGGACCTGGTGATGGGAAACAAAGGACCTACTTTGTCTCTGACATGTCCAGGTTGCTCAGGGCTGAGCAGGTGGAGAGAAGTGTCAAATGTAGAGTAGTTAAGCTATACTGCAAAAGTCAAGCTGATAGCTAAACAAAAGAAGAACTGAAAGAACTAAGCCCACTTGGTGGTTTGTCCTCTTCAAGGATCTTTGCACTATCCTGAATATTCGTGTCAGAACCCAACTTCCCATATCCATATCTTATTCCTTCACCAACATAAATCTTTGGATATACAGGTTGAACTTCTCTAGTCCAGAACTCTCAGATCCAGAAACATCTGTCGTCTGGCATGATTTTACTTAGATGGAAGTCCACTTTTCATGGGTGTGGCCAAGTTTCCCGCGGTCCCATAAAGTTTATTTATAGCCACCAGTCGTGGCTCTCAGTGTGATTTATCTCTGTGATTTAGCTCTAATTTACCCCTAAAAGTCCTCTAACAGCCCAGGAAACAGTGGAAGTGTTAGTAATGCTGCTAGACAATATTGACCTCCCATGGTTCAGAACATTCTCTGGTTCAGAACTGGTCAAGTCCCCAGGGTGCTGAATTAGGGAGGTTCAAGCTGTACTTGCTCTACAGATTAGTGTACTTACATACACTTATGTACTTAAGTACATTAACAGTACATTCATACAGACCTTTTTTTATTTAAAGTCTCCCTTCAAATCCATTGTCTTTATTTTGCTATTTTCCCTCCTCTCATTCCTTAGGCTCCTTCATTTTATCATTTCATGATAATTTTCATTCAAGTTGCCTTCCATCTTCAGATTCTCCAAGTTATTCCCTTTTTTGTCACAACCAAATCCAGAATAGCTTCTTCCTTAGTCTCTTTCTCCATGTCCTGTAATAAGTTGTAGCCAGTTCATTCCAAGAATTTGTTGGATAATCTGTGTCTTGGTGTATTATTTTTCTAATAGATATCTGAGCAGTTGTCCCCCATTACCATCAGTTCCTGGTTTTTTTTATTATTTTGTTTAACAAAGCCTCATCCACCTCTTCTTCCTGATTGGGTGGTACATAGTTGATTCCTCCCATGACACACTTGTTTTTCCTCTTTTTATCCTGACAGGTCTTGCTCCCAATTCTGTCTCCTTAATGTAAGTGTAAGGGAAAGCCTTCTATTGCAATTACGTGTTTTGAATTGAACAATTTTAAAGCTTTTTTTATTTTCCTTGTGATAATCAAGGAAATAACATTAGGGTAATGATTTCATGATTGGATTAGAAATGTAAGAGTTTTGGTTTAACTGGTTAAACGAAACATCAGTTTATAGGTTTCCATTACCATTAAACTCCTGCAACACAGCCAGCTCCCGGGAACGGGGCCAGCAGCCGGAAGCTGGTTGATAAGTCCTAGCTTTTAAGCACTGTGGGCTCTTCCAGCTCCACACTTCCGACTGTCGGCCCTGATCCCAGGGAGCCGCCTGCTGCTCCATGCTGTGGTCTCCTTTACTATAGCGCCTGTAGTACAGGGCAGTAACCGGCTACCCAGGAGCAGTGCGGGGCACCACTCACTATCCTTCCCTCCCTAGTCCTATCCAGCTGTAGATCCCCAAGAATGGTCAACTGTTTAACTGCTAGGATTTTTAATTGTTATGTGGTTAATGTTTTTAAACCTTTTTTTATATCTGTAGATTAGATGTAGAAGAGATAGGGAAAACATATTTAGTCTGCTATGAGAAACTCATACACTCTAGTAGTTAGAACTGTTGTACTCCCTCTAACAGATTATTGTTCAGTCTAATACAGTGTATAACTTATTTTTAATTAAGTGGTGAAGACCACCTAAAAATCATATGTAGACTTTGTGATAATATATTATAGTATCCGTATTACCACTTTTAAAAATAGTTTGTCTCATTCTTACATGCTCCTCTATACAAAATTATAAAATATTATAGAATTCTTGCAGATGTTTTTGTTTTGATACTTTGATGTGAATTTGTAAGAAACAAAATTATCAGATACATCAACTGTTTTTATAGGCTGGCAGTTTTATTGGTGCAGGAGAAGATGGCGTAAAGGTTAAAACAGATACACACATTCTAAAAGCAAAAAATCATAAACTAGGAAAAGAAAGGGTTTGTTAGTTAATTGACCATTTATAGTTTTAGTTTTGTATATATGTTTACTGTAGTGTAAGAAGAGTATTAACGGACATATTGTGTGAGTACTGTATACTTGTGCACATATACCATCTTATTTAAAGTTTTCAGGCCAGCCTTAACTCTGCTTAGAAAATTTGACTTTGTTCATTAAGGTATTTCCATGAAGATGTTGGACTTCTGGTGGGGTTTTTTATTTCTCTGGTTTTATAAGAATCTCAAGAAAATTCAGTCCCATCTCAAAATTAAACAAAATTTCAAGTAAAGGTCCACATTAAAATATTTGATTCTGAATGTTGTTTGTCACTAGTGCTTGAAAGTACATCCCACTGACATATTGTGAGGGAAAGAGCCACCCTTTTCACTTTTTGGAGCTTTAGGGGGTAGCCAAGTTAGTCTGTTACAGAAAAACAACATCAAATGGTCTGGTATCACTTTATAGACTAACGAAACATGTAGATGGTATCATGAGCTTTCGTGGGCACAGAGTTATGAGTTGGGGATATGAAAACTTTAAATAGGAGAGGGGGAAGAGAGAGAAAAAGGGAGGGAGGTGGGAGACAGAGCATCATTAAGTATCTGGAGAATGGGTACTTAAACCTAAGCAGATAAAAATCATAGTCAATAGATAGATTCCTAAAACAGGAAGGATACCACTCAGGGAGCTGTTAGCACCTTCAGTGGTTATTAAGTAGGTAGAGTCCTCAGGAGCCCATATCACAATTGAGTCCATTAGCATGTGAATTGAATTTGTGGATGAACTGGGATTCCAGGACTTCTCTGTGTATTTGGCTTGTAGAGCTGGTTTGTGACAAGACAGCTACTTGCAGGTCTGTCAGACTGTGGTTAGGCAAGCTGAAATGCTCACCAGGCTTCTGTTTATTCCCTTTATGTATATCCAATTTGTGTCCATTGATTCTTTCCCGCAGAGACCATCCAGTATGTCCAATATATATAGCAGTGGGGCACTGCTGGCATTTGATGGCATAGATCAAATTACTGGATGTACAGTAATGTTTCTTTCTCTCCCCCCTCTCCTCCCCTTCTCCTCTCCTATTTATTTCAAGTTTTCATTTCCCCAACTCATTACTCTGGTCACCTGAAGAAGTGGGCTGTGCCCGCGAAAGCTCATGATACCATCTACATGTTTCGTTAGTCTATAACGTGTTACCAGACCA
This sequence comes from Pelodiscus sinensis, assembly GCF_052426305.1. Taxonomy (NCBI): domain Eukaryota; kingdom Metazoa; phylum Chordata; order Testudines; family Trionychidae; genus Pelodiscus; species Pelodiscus sinensis. The sequence goes on from NC_143056.1 coordinate 30,870,345, forward strand.
CTTGTTGTTTTGCACTTTTTGTTTACTTGATGAATACTATATCATAGGACCTGATGTGTTTTGAATTCTAATATTAACCATTTTACAGAATTGTGTTGATACTATGTTACCTCATTTTTAATATAAGGAAAAATAATCTCTGAATTACTAGCTTTATAGCTATAGTGTTCCCATCAATATCTGTCAATGCTTGGTTAAATATGAGTCCCCTTAGCATTGCATTGTGGCCTCCAAATTCTGTTTGCTGTTATAGTCACACCGTGCATCCCTTCCCCCACCCAGAATTACAACATTTTGATACTATATAAGAGATCCAAAGTCTTCAATTTCTTTAGTAAAAAAATTGTTAAATCAAAGAAATGGCATAGTATTCAAAGCATCAAGTTGTAATACCTGGTCTCCTTGGAAATTTAGTTTCTTCTTCAAGAAATGTCCCTATGCGTACTTCATTGTATGTGGTGTGATTTCCCTGCACCTGGAATCACAGATCTTCAGTAGCAGTGCCAGTTGGGCCACACACACTCATCTGCTGTGAGCCACTTAGCGTGGTGTGATCTAGCTGCCTTCAGGTTGTTTTTCAATCATCCTTTGGTCTGGGATGGAATCTGGAGAATTCTTCTACCTCATTAACCTTTAAGAGAAACTCTCATTAGTAGTTATTAAGGATGCTAAAAAGCATTTATTCAAGTAAACATATAATCATGGCTCCCCATGCGCACCAGCTTTCCTCTCCCCTGCCCTTTGGCTACCTTTCCTGTGAGCTGTGGTACATCTGCTGCTGCCTCTGTGTGGGCCACGTCACACAAGTGCTCTCACTGCATCAAATTGACACCCCAAGCTCAAAAGGACTGTGAACTCAGAATAGAAATTCTCTTCATGGAGAGCTGTCTGTGGTCAGCTACTGGACGCCAGCCCTTTCACCTCTCCGGCATGGCTCTCGCTCTAAGTTCAGTCAGCAAGTGACCTCCTCCTCTCTACTTGCTGTGGCCATCCAAGAGGAAATCCAATCTTAGTGGGAAGGAGAGGAAGAAATGGGCCACTAATTCACTTGCCAAGGAACTACCTCAGAGAAATCCATTCTCTGTAAGGTGAGTAGGTTTAGCATCATCAGAAGTGAGATTTAGCTCCTATGACCATGACCATCAGGGTACCTCCAATAGTGGAGCTAAACAGAAGTTCAGGAACCTTGAAATAAGCAGACATGCTGTTTCTCAAGACCAAGAAGCATAGTACAAGAGCTTCTGAAACAGTACTGAGTGCCTCATCCAAGAAAAACTTTGGTGCTTCAGCACCGACACCAGTGCTGGCACTGACCAAATTCTTGGCACTGAGCAAGCTCTTGAGATCAAGTAAACCATCTATACCAGAGGTTGGCAACCTGTGGCTTACTAGGGAGCCAGATATGGCTCTTTTGCTGCTTGAGCTCAGCTCCCTTATGTTCCCCCAACAGCAGGGAGCCTGAGCTGACATTCCAGCTTCATGCCACCCCACAATATTGGAGTACCAGTGTTGGCTTCCTATGCGGGAGAGAGCCCTGAGTCTCCCTGCTAGGATTCAGCTTGTGGGGAAGAAGCTGGAGCCAGAAGCAGCTGCACATACTGCTGCCTCCAGCCTGCTCCTACACCCTACTTCCCACTCACACCCTCATCCCTTCCTTCACCCCACCTCCTGCCCAGATCCTGTACCCCCATCCCTATCCCACTCACTGGCAGCTCTGTCCTGCACACTTAACCCCTCATTTTTTTGCCTCACCCCAGAGTCTAAGGGGGTCCACAAAATCCACTAAATCTGGAACCCCAGAAAACTTCAATCCTTCCTGCCTCTCCCCCCTACCATTGGGCCTGGAGCATCATGGGAGTAAGGCATTTGGGGAGACCACATTAGTGAGAGTTGGGAGTTTTGGGGGGGGGAGGTTGTTTTGTGTTTTTTTGCTTCTCACTTGTGTGGTCCCTAACTGATTTTTCTATGGGTCAGTGGCTCCCTTGCCTTTTGTGTTGGACATATTTCACTTTATTTAAAAATTAAGCCTGGCCAACAAGCCCCCAATTGGGGCCCAGCCCCCATCTGGCCACAGTGTCATAACACTCCTACACCCCAACCCTGAGCCCATCCTATATCTGAAGCCTCTGCCCCTCATACCCCCACATCCCCAGTTTCCTGCCATAATACTCCTTCCCGTCCTCCCCCATACTCCAACCTTGTGCCCTGGGCCCATCATGTACCCACACCCTCTGCTCTGAGTCCATCATACACACCAACCCAGACTTCCTGCACCCCAATCTCCCCAGCCCCCTACCGTAAGGTTGACAGAAGACAGCCTGAATGCATGCATGAAGCTGGATTTGGCCAGTTATGATGTAAACTTCAAAGAAATATACAAAAAGAATGCAGCACCAGAAATCCCATTAAATAAAGTCTGAGTGTACAATGTTTCATTTATGTTGTTAATCATAATGTCAATTGCCAGTAATATTAAGTTGTATATTTTCAGTCATGTAAATGAGCATTCATATATGGCTCTCTTTGTTGACCACTTGTTCTGAATTTGGATGTAGTTTGATTCTTTGGTTTGAAAAGGTTGCTGACCCTGATCTATACCATCTACTGGCTGCATGAGAGAATGCACTCCGCCCTCAGTATCTTTCTAAACAGTCACTGGTGCTGATGATGCTCCTGCCTGTTCCACAGCAGTTCAAGTAGCAAAGGCACACCTGGTCATCTCTGATATGCCTGAGTCTCTGGTCCTCTATAGCAAACTTTCTTTAGCTTGTCTTCTTTCTCAGAGTCACAACCCTACTCTCCTTCACCGCTGAGAACTCCCTTTCTCACCAGGAGGGAATGGATGAAAAGTACTTCATTCTACCTGCATATATGGAACACACACACACAGACAACTCTCTGCTCATCTGCGTTATCCAGAACTGAACCAAGGCCTATGTATGGACCCCCATACAACAATGTGCTAATCACTGATGCTAGCCAAGTGACCACTTGGGATGCACAGAGACTTTTGGTGAACATGATGCAATTACTCATATTGCAGCAACAAAAGCCCCACTAAGAAACACTCCTTACCTCCTTACTGGACATAATTTTGAAGCCCCGGCTTTCTGTGTATGGGCACTGGCTTTGTAGTTAGCTACAGTGAAGCATCCAGCAAAATGCAGGACAATGTAGCACTTTAAAGACTAACAAGATGGTTTATTAGATGATGAGCTTTCGTGGGCCAGACCCACTTCCTCAGATCAAAATGATCTGAGGAAGTGGGTCTGGCCCACGAAAGCTCATCATCTAATAAACCATCTTGTTAGTCTTTAAAGTGCTACATAGTCTGGGGTAGCTGAAGCAAAATGCAGGACAAACACGGCTACATTTCTATCACTAGTGAAGCATCCAGAGGGACACCACTTGAAAAAGAAAAAGGTATTCACCATGTGCAGATATTCTTCAAGATATGTGTCCCTATGGATGCTCCACCACCCACTTTACTCCCCTCTGCTCAGAGCTCTAAAATAAGCTCCGCTGTAGAGAAGGAACTTAGGGTGGTTGGAACACACAGAGGTAAATACATATGCCCACCATTGTGTGAGATGGAGAGGAACGCATGTGTGGCCCAACCGGCAGTGCTTCTGAATAGTTCCGATCCAAGGCTCAAGGAGTGCTGCTGCAACATCTCCAGTGGAGCACCTTCAGGAACACATATTTCAATGAACTCCAGTTACTGTACATAGTGAGTAACCTTTTTTCCTTTTGGCAAGGTTGTATAGAATTCTTAATTCTATAGTAGTCAGTTGAATGTGTTTGATAGGACTTTAAAACTAAGGTCCCCTGTACTTTGCATGGACACATATCCATTATACAACTATGACAGTTCACACCAGCTTAGGACCGATTTCACTTGGGAATGCTATGATTCTTCTTTGTGCACAGTTATAAGTTGTACTGGTATTCTTGTGATGAAAATATTTTTACATATATGAATTTATGTTAATGAAGCACCCTATTCACACTGAATAATGCTTAATGATAAAACTCAAGTAAACTTGTGTTTCCTAGTATCCAAAAGGCTTGCTCTTTTGTTCTGGTTGACTAAATATAAAATCTCTTTTCAAACCAGTGTTTAAGAAACTTGAATAATAGTATAAAATTCAATTTATGTCTAATACAAGGAAGAACTTCAGAAGAATCTGGCAAGTTTACAACATAAAGATGAGGATATTACGTCTGCAGCTACTAAAGATCAGCACTTGGAATTAAATCAATTAAGGCAAGATTTGGCAAGGAAAGAGCATGAACTCAAGGAAAGTATTACAGAAAGAGCAACACTAACAGCAGAATTGGAAGAATTGGACAAGCAGAATCAAGAAACCATGCAGGTAATAATATTGTCAAGAATTAAAGGACTTGCTTTACTTTCCGTGTGTCGTGTTAATCTTTGCTCACGGGTCTAATAGGTTCCCAAAGACTAAAATGAAATATAGATGGCATATGTATAATATAAATTCTCTACACTAAATCATAATTACATGAGAAAAATAAGAACTCATGAGTTGGGTTTAATGAAGAACCATATTTTGAAACAGTTTAAAAAAAAAAGTAGTGGCAGCCTTTATATTAAGGCTTCATGTCTTAAGCTATCATGTAGACCAAAATCGTTAAATGAATTATTATGGTGTATCTGAAAACATTAGGCTATCTGCTCTTAGAAAGAACTAACTTGTTTGAGGGGCATTCAACCAAGTCCACAAAAGGACAGTGCATTTAGTTAATTACTGGATTTTTTTTAAACATAAAAATGTTATAAAACAGCTATCAATTGAAAAGTGAATATTCAGTAAATATGTCTTTGCTATTGTGTGCTAATGTCATTGTGTTTTGGCCACTTGTTTAAAAAAGTTTCAGTGTCTGGTGTTTTTTACAGGCTTTTTAATAAAGACTGGAATGAAGAAATATTCCTATATCTTCTAATAAAATTATTAATCTCTAGTTAAATTGCAGATATTCTGATAAGGTCTGTATTATGTAGGCATGGTATACCAATTTATCAAGTTTTTTATAATTCAAATATAAACATTTCTTGCAGTGGTAGAGATTGTATGTTAATTTATATCTGTGTATTCATGTGAATGCACACTAATAACATTTAATTATTTGTGACTCAGGCATTAAATTAACTGGCTCTAAATATTCGCTTGAAATATTTGAACATATGCAGCTAAAATGGATGTTTACTGTATGCCAATTTAATTATCCTGAGAAAACCTGGACATTTTTTACTTTTACATTTAACTTACCCTTTTGGAGAGTGATTCTGTAGGTTTGATGGAATATATATATTTTTTAAATATTAAATTGCTTAATCAACTCCTTTAAAAATTCCTTTACATTCTTTAACTATCCAGATGATTAAATGAATAAAAGTTCTGTTTTTCCTGGCTCTGCTTTTATCCTGATGAATGCTTGTTTCTGTTTATTTTAGCATATGATTACCCTGAAAGAGCAAATATCAAAACAGCATACAAAAACTGATAGTACCATCACCCAGCTAAAACTTGACATAGATTTTGAAAGAAGGAAAGTGTCTGAAGTAGAAGCTGAGAAGATGGAAATGAGTAAGGAATTAGAAGCTCAAAATTTAAAAATGAACCACTGTACATCTGCACTTAATGATTTGCATATAAGTAATCAGCAGTTTCAGCATAATATTAAGGATTTAGAAGAACAACTAAAGAAATCCCAAGAATGTAACTTAAATAATAAAAAGGAGATTTCAGAATTGAAGCAAAATCTGAAACAAAAAGAAGAGGAACTTTTTGTTTCCCAGAATAAGTTAACAAAGATAATTAACCAAGAATCTAACAGTAATTATCAAGATCATTCACTTAAAGAAAGAGAAGCAGAAATTGCAAAACTAAATAAAGACATTTCAGAAAATAAACAACTCAATCAGAATTTGGAGAAATCAGTTTGTGATCTTAAAATAGAAAATGGAAAGCTTCTGTCAGTCTGTGAAGAACTGAAACAGCAGCTGCATGAAGCCTTTTCTGAGAATGTTTCCTTGGAAAAAGATACTATATTAGAGGCTTTGAAGATGGAAAAAGGACAATTGGAAACTGAATTAAGACAGACTGAAAAGCGGTTGTTAGAACAAGCTCAAAAATATGAACAAACCATTGAAGAACTGTCAAGTGCACATAACATGAATATCACTGAATTACAGGTTGAACATGAGCGTCTAGTGCAATGCAATCAAGAGAGAGACTTTGAGATAGCAGAACTCAAAAGGAACATTGAGCAGATGGAAGCCGATCATGAAGAAACTAAAGAGATGTTGACAACTAGCTTAGCAGGACAAAAGCAATTGACAGAACTCATAAAAGAGAAAGAGGTGTTTGTTGAAAAATTTAAAAATAGAGCTTTAGCGTTGCAACAGGAGCTTGAAGAATACATTAAAGATTCCAAAAAGCATGAGATTTTAAGACAAAATTTAGAAGAAAGAGACAAAAGTCTTGCAGCTATGAAAGAAGAAAACAATCATCTGAAGGAAGAGATTGAAAGACTAAAGGACCAGCAAAGCAGATCTCCACCTGTTGCTGAGCCTAAAACTCTTGATGATATTACTGAACTTGAAAGTGAGATTACACAATTACACGTAATAAAGAACAATCTTGAAGAGGAGATAAAACTTCACAAAAAAACAATTGAAGATCAAAATCGGAAAACTGTGCAACTTCAACAGTCTTTGCAGGAGCACAAAAGGGAAATAGATGAGTCTAAATTTCAGTATGAGCAAATGAATGTCACACATGAAAAGCTTTTCTTGGAGAAAGATGAGGAAATTAAAAGTTTGCAAGAAACAATTGAACAAATTAAAATTCAGTTGCACGCAGAAAGGCAAGTCATTCAGACGGACTCCTCTGATCTCTTTCAAGAAACCAAAGTCCAGACCCTAAATTGTGAAAATGGTAATGAAAAACATGACTTGTCTAAGTCTGAAATTGAAAGACTAGTAAAAGGTATCAGAGAGAGAGAGAGGGAAATTAAGCTTCTGAATGAAAAGAATGTTTCTTTAACTCAACAAATTGATCTCTTGTCTAAAGATCAAGTTGGTAAACTCACTCAGATCATCCAAGAGAAAGAATTAGAGATACAAGCTCTCCATGCAAGTGTTTCCTCTTCGTCATATAGGCAGGATATTCTGTACCTTCAACAGCAGCTACAAGCCTATGCCATGGAAAGAGAACAGGTGCTGGCAGTTTTAAGTGAAAAGACTAGAGAAAACAGTCAGTTAAAAACAGAGTATCATAAAATCATGGATATGGTAGCAGCTAAGGAAGCAGCTCTGATGAAGCTGCAAGAAGACAACCAAAAATTATCTAATAGGTTTGAAAATAGCAGCCAAGATATGTTTAGAGAAACTATTCAGAATTTGTCCCGTATCATTCGAGAGAAGGATATTGAAATAGATGCCTTGAGTCAGAAATGCCAAACCTTATTGACTGTCCTACAGACATCCAACGTAGGTACTGACAGTGGATCAGGAGGTGTTAACAGTAATCAGTTTGAGGAGCTTTTACAAGAACGTGATACATTAAAGCAACAAGTAAAGAAGATGGAAGAGTGGAAGCAACAAGTAATGACTACAGTCCAGAACATGCAGCATGAGTCAGCTCATCTCCAAGAGGAGCTACACAAGCTTCAGGCACAAATTTCACTTGACAGTGATAGCAGTTCTAAGTTACAGATGGATTACAATGGTTTGATCCAGAGTTATGAGCAGAATGAGAAAAAAATGAAAGGTTTTAGTCAGGAGTTAGCACAAGTTCAGCACAGTATAGGACAGCTTCATAATACCAAGGATCTTCTTCTAGGAAAACTTGATATGGTACCACCACCTTTACTCATGGCTTCTTCTGTTTCACACGCATCAGACATTCCAACCAGAACTCCTCCTGAAATAGTCAGTGATGAATCCAAACTCCTTCAACAAGAATTGGAGCGACTTAAAAAAATGTTACAAGAAAAAGAAATGACTATAAGAACTCTTAAGGAAAATAATCAAAGATTGTCTGATTCTATGGCTGCAATTTCAGAGTTGGAAAGAAAGGGACAAAAAGACACTGATCCAGAGATGAGGCAGATAAAGGAAAAATTGGATGTTTTCCAGAAATCACTTAGGGAAAAAGACCTCTTGATTAAATCTAAAAGTGATCAGTTACTTTCTATAAGTGAAAATCTTAGTAACAAAGAAAATGAAAATGAGCTTTTAAAACAAGCTGTCACTAATCTTAAAGAAAGAAATCTAATTTTAGAAATGGACATCTGTAAGCTGAAAGAAGAAAATGAAAAAATAGTGACAAGATGCAAGGAGAAAGAAACTGAATTCCGGGCATTACAAGAGACCAACATGCAGTTTTCAATGATGTTAAGAGAGAGAGAATTTGAATCTCACTCAATGAAAGAAAAGGCTCTTGCCTTTGAAAAACTATTGAAAGAAAAAGAACAGGTATCTTAAAATGTTTTTTTTGTCCCAGTAGTTATAAATATTTAATGGAGAAAATATAAACATGTTTAATCATGCATGTGACTGTAAATTCTCACAAATACAGTGTGGAGAGGTATGATGGCGTGTCAGAGTTCCCCCCCCCCTCCCCGATCCTGCAGCCCCGTAGCAGCAAGAACAGGCTCCACCAGCCAGTAGAATAGAGAGGGTTTATTGCTTCTCCAGGATACTGCACAACATACACGTGATGTGGCTACAGGAGTCAGGGCCTGGATGCCTCAGAACCCTTGAGACGGGGTGCCTGGGCCCCGAGACTCCCAGCCCCCTCCGTAGTCTGTCTCCTTCATGGTTCCAGCCAAAGACTGCCTCTCTCCCCCCCCCCCCCCCCCCAACACTCACTTCTTTGTTCCGTCCCTTCCCTTAACTGGTAGGACCAGTTCGGTCACTGTCATGGGGGCCCTCCCCCTCCCTTGTTGGGCAGTGCTTACAGACAGAGGCCAGTAGGGTCATCCACAGCCCAAGCATAGCAACCAGCAAGGTCCAGACACTACATCACAAGAGGTACTAAAAGCAGAAGTGAATGAACTTGAAAGTTTTGAGTGATCAGTTGCAAGATTAGTGTGTGCGCTGTTAAGGATCTCTTAGAAACCTATATTTGTCTTCAAAGATCATCAGTATTACTCGCAAGAGTAACATTTAAAGAAATCATTGCAAAGTGATCTGATGCAGTTTAAAAAAAAATAGTTGCCTTTCCCTTCTCCCCCCCAGCTGCAGTTGCGATTTATTAGACATGATTTTCAGCATTCTGTATCTAAGTGGAATCCATTTCTCTGAAAAAGCACAACTCTTCATAGATGTTGAAAATGTATTGAGTTACATAAAAAGTAAAAACCAATGGGGAGTCCTGTGGCTCCTTGAAGACTAGGGGTACGTCTAAACTACATGGCTCCGTTGACGGAGCCATGTAGATTTGTTGTTTTGGCAAAGGCAAATGAAGCTGCAATTTAAATGATTGCGGCTTCATTTAAATTTACATGGCTGCCGCGCTGAGCCGACAAACAGCTGATCAGCTGTTTGTCCGCTCAGCGTGCTAGTCTGGACGTTCCCCTGCCGACATCAAAGCCCTTTGTCGGCAGCCCCGTTATTCCTCGTGGGATGAGGTTTACTGGGGCTGCCGACAAAGGGCTTTGATGTCGGCAGGGGAGCGTCCAGACTAGCACGCTGAGCGGACAAACAGCTGACCAGCTTTTTGTCGGCTCAGCGCGGCAGCCATGTAAATTTAAATGAAGCCGCGATCATTTAAATGGCGGCTTCATTTGCCTTTGCCTATGTGTCTAATCTACATGCCTCTGATGACAGAGGCATGTAGTCTAGACACAGCCTAGGAGATTTATTTGGGAATAAGCTTTCATCAGTTTCCTGGGGTACAGCACCAATACTTAGATGGTGATAAGCCTTTCAGCTCTGACTGAGGGAGACTACCTCAGCCCCCTCTAATGCCCCCTGTAACATGATCCCAGAAGGGGGTGCATCCAGGTGATATCTTTTGCCCAAAAAGCAGGTCAGAGACCTGGAGGAGGGCTAGAACTGGGTGGCTAGGCATGTGAGTTAGTGTCAGTGGGTTTGAGGTGCTGGGGGATGGATAGGGACTTAGCTTTGGGCTGCCCTCTCCCAGAGATGGATTGTATTGAGTCTGTTCTACGCTGTGTCCCTGTTGTCTGATAAACCTTCTGTTCTATCTGCTGCCTGAGAGTTTCTTTTGACTATGAATGGGGCTGCGGGGCGCAATCACTCACCACACCTCGGTGACACTGGTGGTAGCAGTGGAATGTACTGCACTCCATGGGCAGAGCGTCTGGTAGTAAGTGACCAGAAGAGGTTTTTACCCATGAAGGCTTATGCCCAAATAAATCTGTTAGTTTTTAAGGTGCCACAGGACTCTTTGTTGTTTTGCAGATACAGGCTAACACTACCCCTTTGAGACTTGACATAAAAAGTAACCTAATCTTTATGGTATGATGTTAATGACAGTTGGAATTGTATTTGTGTTGTCATCTTATTTTTTTAATCCATAACATCTTCAAACACATGTGAAGCACTCTTCCAGTCCAAATATCTTACTCTGGATTATTACAGCTAAATATTAAATTGCATTGATAAGGCACTTTAAATCATTAAGTTCAGATTGATTTTGTAAAACTATAAAATGTCATTTTATGGTTTCATGTTTACTCTTGATTATTTCCATATAAAATACAATTACAAATAAATATATATTTTTCTAACTGCTAGTCCTGCAAACTCAGCTTGGGCTCTTGAGTCAAGCTAGTTTCTCTCCATCTCTTGCATCACTTTCAATAATAAAAGTCTTGCAGAATAAATTAGGCCTCTTGGTGTCACCAGTTTAATTCAGATGTTTTCAGTGGGTTTCACAATGTAAGTGGAACTTAGTAAACAACTCCTTTTGTGCTGAATGAGATACAGTGTAGCTTACTCTTCATCATGTTGTCTCTGAAGAGCTAATAAGAGTAGTAACTAAATAAAAATACATATTTTAGTGTTTTTCTTAATCAGATTATGATATGATTTTGAATACATGTGGAGAGCAGATCTGTGCATCAGGAAGATGCCATTTTTTGACATAATCATTTTATTTTTTATTCTTGAAAGTTTGGAGTGTGCCTAAAACATTAGTACCCCCTAATGGTTTATTTTCAGCTAAGTTCTACTCATCTGACTTTAATATATCTTTTGGCAAGAGTTTTATTTTTATATAGCTATCAAAACAAATCTGAACAATAACACAAACTAATGCCTAAAGAAGATTCAAATCAAGTTAATTAGCAAAAGCTATTTTGACAAGGAAGTTTAGCTTTGGAGATTTTTATTAGGAGGATTGCAGTTTTAAAGTACACGTCTGATATTGAAGGATGCTAGATATCTATTCAGTGCATTTAGTGAACAATTATATTTGTGTATGACAATTTCTGATCTATTGACAATATGACAGTGAAATCATTACAAAATAGGCAACTATTTCTTCAAAGGATCATCTTCTGTGCAGTAGATACGGTCTTCCTCCATCCATGTCTGTTAAATCTTTTTTAAAGTGGGACAGAAAATATGCTTTCTTTTATGCTGTGCCTAACATGTTAATGAAGAAATGTGTAATAAATAGTAGTAATAGACTCTTTTAGTGTTTTAAGCATATATTCCTCAAAGTTTTTATAAGTTCCTAACCTTTTTAAAATTGTATATCCACCTTTCAAAGGGCAAGATGGGGGAATTGAATCATCTGTTAAATGAAGTTAAGTCAATGCAAGAAAAGGCAGTTTCTTTTCAGCAAGAGAGAGACCAAGTCATGTTAGCACTCAAACAAAAACAAATGGAGAGCAGTGCCCTACAGAATGAGGTATGACATGAAACAAGACTATAGCTTACCTTGTTTTAAGATTCTTAGATAACTATAAAAAAGCATCTAAAATGTATATCTGTGCAACATAATTAGAGCTATAAATTAATTGCAGTTAACTCAAGTCATTAACAAAAACAAATTAACGATATCAAAAGTTGTGATTAATGGAAGTCTTAATAATACTATTAAACAATAATAGAATGTCAATTTAAAGGCATTATAAATATTTTGGACATTATTCAATATTTTCATTTATATTGATTTCTGTTACAATATAGAATATAAAGTGTACAGTGCTCACTTTATATTATTTTTATTACTTTATTTTTACAGTGAAAATATTTGTATTTTTCAGTTTACCTCATGCAAGTACTATAAGGCAATCTTTTTATTGTGAAAGTGCAACTGATATTTTTTTTTCTCTCTCTCTCTCTCTGTGTATATACATATATGTAGGCATTCAAAAGCAAAAATTACAAATTTAGAGCTAGTAAGTCTAATCAGTTCTTTTGTTCAGCTAATAGTGGAGAGTGACACATTTGTTTACATTTATGGGAGATAATTCTGCTTGTTTTTTATTCATAGTCTTATCTGAAAATGAGAACAGACATTCGCATGATACTGTGTTAGCCAATGTTGCAAGGTTTATGTGCCAGATATGCTAAACATTCATGTTCCCTTCATGCTTCAACTACCATTGCAGAGGTCATGCGTCCTTGCTGATGTCGCTTATTAAAAAACTGTTGTTTAAATTTGTGACTGAACTCTATGTGGGAGAATATTATATCTCCTGCTATGTGGTTTTGATCAGATTCTGCTATATGTTTCATGTTATGGCAGTCTTGAATGATGGCCCAGCATATGTTGTTCGCTTTCAGAACACTTTCACAGAAGATTTGAAAAAATGTAAAGAAGATACCAAAGTGAGATTTCTAACGATAGCTGCAGTACTTGACCCAAGATTTAAGAATCTGACGTGCCTTCCAAAATCTGAAAGGCACAAAGTGTGGAACATGCTATCAAATCTTAAACAAGCAACATTCCAATGTGTAAACTACAGAACATGAACCACCAAAAAAGAAAGTCAGCTTTTTATTGGTGGCAGCTGACTCAGGTGATGAAAATGAGAGTGCATTAGTTTCAACAGCTTTGGCTTGTTAAAAAGCAGAACCTTCGTGTTCCTCACTTTTGGAAAACATTTATAAACAGAGAGGTAGCCGTGTTAGTCTGATTTTGGTAAAACACAAAAAAAGCAGTCACGTAGCACTTTAAAGACTAACAAGGTAGTTTATTAGGTGATGCGCTTTTGTGGGGCTGAAGAAGTGTGTCTGCCCCACGAAAGCTCATCATTTATAAATAAGAAACATAGCATTATTTTCCATAAATGTAAACATACTTGATTGTCTTAATGATTGTCTGAACAAGAAGTAGGACTACGTGGAGTTGTAGGCTCTAAAGTTTTACATCGTTTTGGTCTTAGTGCAGTCATGTAAAATAAAACTCTTCATTTGTAAGTTGCAGTTTCACAATAGAGATTGCACTGCAGATGAATTGATGAAAATACTATTTTTGTTTTTTACAGTGCAAATATTTACAATCAAAAGTAGTATCAAGTGAGCACTGTGTAATTTATATATTGTATTGTAATTGAAATGAATGTTTTAAAATGTAGACAAATATCCAAAAATATTTATAATAAATGTAAATTGTTATTCTGTTGTTTAACACAATAAACTGTGATTAAAACTATGATTAATCATGACTTTTGTAATCTCACCATTGGTCATGATTTTTAAATCATTTAGTAGCCCTAAATATCTATCAAAGGGAATAATTTGATTTGCTTACAGTACCATGCACAAAGTAGTATGTATTATTGAATGTGAAATACATTCTACTCAGGTGCAACATTTACGTGATAAGGAGCAGCGTCTAAACCAAGAACTAGAGAGACTGCGCAGTCACCTCTTAGAAATGGAGGACTCCTATACACAGGAAGCTTTAGCTGCAGAGGACCGAGAAACCAAACTAAGAAAGAAAGTCACGGTTTTGGAAGAAAAACTAGTATCCTCTTCTACTGCAGTGGAAAATGCCAGGTAATATTTGCCTTGATGCAACATCCGCATTTCCTTGGATAATTGCCGTATTCTAGAGTGATGATGTGATTTTTATTAGCTTTAAAGAGCTTAGATATGCCCTGGATTCTCCCTACCCTATAACCCTCACTCCAGCCTTCATTTTCAAAAAATAGAATAATTGCAATGAAGCGTGTACATTTTTCATTTATTTCTGCTCTCCCTCCTCTTCCCCCCCCCAAATGATTACTTTAGTTCAAGACCTGAGCAACAGCCAGGTACATCTGCTACTATTTCATATTTATTTAAGATACAGAAACACTTACCTCTTTGGGTTGGTTTTCCATAGGTATCTATGGCAGATGTAGTACCAGTAGGATACACGAGAGTCCTCACAGGGGGCAGGAGCTGTCAAATATAAGCCAATTATTTTATTTAATACAGTGGTTCTCCACCCTTGGCCCATAGGGCGCATGCGCCCCAGTTAACACATAGCTGTGCCCCAGCTGTGCTTAAAAAAAATTCAGTTTTCCATACTGGTTCCGGCCAGGGGTGGGCTGGCTGGCCAAAGGAAAGATGCCGCAGGGAAGATGAAGAAGCCCCCTGTGTTGGGAGAAGAGCTTAGTCTGCTGCTTCCTCCCTCCTATCTCCACACTGCAGGAACACTTATGACTGAAAAATCCATTGGTAGGAAGTGGTGAGTCCTCAATCTGCGTCAGCCACAGGCATCCTTCCCCTCACCCCACCCCAGTTTCTCCAAGCTCACTCCAGGACTGCCAGCTCCAGGGTACCACATCCTGTCATTGTCTTCTGTGTATGCTGAGTCCTGTTTGTGCCATCAGAGGCAGTGGGGAAAGAGGAGAGATGGGAGAGGACATGGGGAAGAGAAGAGGATGGAGGAATAGAGCAGAGGGGAGGGGTATAGGGCAGGAGACAGTGTGGAAGGGAAAGCGAAAGGGCAAAGGGATGGGACAGCGGGACTTGAGGGCGCTCATCTGCCCTTCCTCTGCTATGTCCAGACCCAGAGCTAATAGCCAAAGCAGGAAGCTGCCCTTTAGGTCCTATCTGTAGGATAAAGCTCGTGTGGAGTGGAAATTTGTCCCATGGACTGCTTCCAAGTTAGGATGGTCTATTACTCAGTGGGTGGATCTCCCCTGTCTCTGACTGGGAGTAGGTGTTGAGGGTCATGTACCTGACCGGGGCAACCACAGCAAGTGGGGTATTATATATATTATGTGAATGCAGCCCACATAACACAGTGAGCTGCATATGTGGCCCACGATGAATAGGTTGCAAACCACTGCTGTAATACCTGTCATACTCTTGCTGCTAAAATATGACTTTGTAACCATATTCAGAGAGAGAAAATTATCCTGTGATTGCCTTGAAACATGTATGCTAATGTAAAAGATTGTCTGTCTTATTTTAAAAATATAAACATTGCTCTCCTGCCTAATTCCAGCTGACCAAAGAAATAAGTAGTCAAGGCCATGGATAGGTGAATGTTTTCATTATAAATACATTAGAAGATTTACTCAGCGTTGCTCGGGTCCTTAACACAAATACATTTTGGTTTTCTTCATTGAAATCATTGTTCGGGGGTGGGACTGGGAATAAGAGATTCAGTATGCAGACTGCCCTGGGGAGAGAGGATCATCTGAGCCCCCTCTCACTGCAGCAGCTTGGGGCTAGGTGAGAAGCGCTTGTCCATGGCTGCTGTAGCTCCAGCAGGCACAGCCATGGGAGGGGTGCATGTTCCCTTACTTGGAGACAGAGAGACACACAAACCGATGAACTCTCTTAATTATGTAGTTGATAGCTGTCCCCATCTTCATCCTTGCCCCATACTGGCCCAGTGGGGTTATAGCTGTCCCCATCCTCATCTCTGGCTCCTTGTTGCCCCTCTGTGGTCCTTCTGCAGTATAAACTCCCTCCTGGAAGATTCCTCCCTTTGTATTTTATGAGAAACAGCTGAATTCCAGGCACATCCCATTATCCTGGCACAACCAAATTATTACCTTGCTTTAAGTTACTATAAGAGGAAGCTGCATACTAAATTTGGTGGCCCTACCTCTTACCCTTTAGAAGTTCTTGAACAAATGGACTCACAGATGGGACAGAAAGATGCGTATTTTTTAAATCATATATATAGTAGCCCAATGTCTGTGATGCTGTAACGCTAGCTGTTCCCTCTGGGCGGCATTATTGCCTCCCGCCGTGGTGCTTGGCTGATTTCTGCACCTCTCAGTCGGGCCGTTGCAGGGGAGCAAGCGGCTGTTTGAGTGCCGTGGTCCCCATGCAGCACCCCCATGCTGCATGGGAAGCACGGGGCCCAAACGGCCACTTGCACTGCTTGCTCTCCCGTGGCGGTCCGGCTGAGTGGTGCAGAAGTCAGCTGAGTGCCATGGCAGGATGGGAAGAGGTGCGGGGCGGTGACGTACACCGCCAGGGGGTGGGGCCTGACTGTGTGCGTCACGTCACTGCTCGCCCCCCCCCCCTTCGCCTTCTGCCATGGCGCTCAGCTGACTTCTGGGCCGCTCAGCCAGGCCACCGCAGGGGAGCCCAAATAGCCGCTTTCTCCACTTGCTCCCCCCGGCGGCCCAGCTAAGCGGTGCAGAAGTCAGCTGAGCACCACAGCGAGAGGCAAAGAGGGGTGGGGTGGTGACGTGCGGCATGACAGTTGCTCTGGGCCCTGCCCCCTGGCCGTGAACGTCACCGCCCTGCCCCCCTTTGCCTCCCACCATGGAGCTCGGCTGACTTCTGCGCCGCTCAGCCAGGCTGCCGCACGGGAGCAAATGGCGCAAGTGGCCATTTGGGGTCTGTGCTCCCCATGCAGCACAGGGAGCGTGGAGCCCAAACAGCTGTTTGGGCTCGCGGTCCCCTGAGTGAGAGGCAGGAGGAGAAGAGAAAAAAGAGACGGAGAGAGAGTGGGAGGCAGGAGGAGGAGGAGAGAGAGATGAGGAGGAGAGACCTGAAAATCCTATCTTATGATGGGCTAATTGGCTAGTATATAAATAGAATCTATGTTCTTCTTCCTGTCTGCTATATTCCCATATTTAGGACCTTTTAATTTAAAATAAATTTGGAGAATGAACAGTTTAGTTTCATAAAAAGCAAGGGGGGGAAATTGTGTCCAAATATTGTTAAACTTTAAAAAATAATTGGCTTCCTTACAGATCTATGTGACATCTTGTTTCTCTTGCACAACATATTGTGTTTATTGTTCGTTCCTTCAGTCATCAGCATAAATGGTATTAGCACAAAACAAGGATCTTTGCTTTGCAAAATATTTTCTTCCGCTTATTTCTAGAACTATTGGGAAAGGCTGAAAAAAGTTATATAATTGTCTTCCTCAGCAGGGCTCGCTGAACCGCGGTGAGCCCTGCTCGCCCGCTGCGCTGTCTGGCGATCTGCGCATGCACAGATCGCCTAAACCCGGTTCTTCTGGGTTGCAATCTACTCACCACAGGCGAGTAGATTGTATTATTTGTCGAGCCCTGTTCATCAGAATATTTTTCCAAATTTTTCATGTGTTTTCCAGGCAGCTCTAGTTATTTCCCATACATTTTAGTCCTAGCATAAAATGGGAATAACATAGTAGTAAATCAGATCAATAATCTTTTGGTTGTAATAAATAGAGGAATGTGACTTCAAATGGAAAATAAGGAACAAGATCAACTGAACTCTGGAATAGTGAACTTGCATGACATTTGATGGAAAGACACCTATGATTTCAGTGGGAAAAGAATTGGGCCTTTGAGATCAGAACCCTATTTCTATGAAAATACTTTCAGCCTGTATAATCAAGGAAGAAAATAGATATGGTAGAAGGTCAGTTACAAACTGACTAGTCAGCCACTCACCTCATTCGGAACTAGAAGAACACAATCCGTCAGCAATGGACCCAAAAGGGAAAAAAGCAGAATACTGTGTTAAATGTAAACTACTAAAAAATCAGGGCAGTATTTTTCCTCTGCATAATAAATTTTCAGAGCTGTTATGAAGTAATGTTAACTTTTGAAAGAACAGCCATAACGTTTTATTCGGAATTGCAAACATTTCAGAGATAGGAACAAGTTCCATTCCCGAGGTGGTCATAACTCTGAGGTTCTTCTGTATTCAGGCAGCATTTTACACACTGTACTATGCTACACTATGTTCCCATTCATCCGATTGGGCTGCGGGACATCCCAGACTTTTGGATCAATGCCGGTTCTATTAATTAACATTGGGGATGCACTGTGGATTCAGATAATTTTGCTTACCTGAGAGAGGGAATCCAGATAATTGGAATTATATGTATGTATGTGTAAACATGTATGTGTATATATTTTTTTTCTTGTGGTGAAGCCATCAAGCTAGTCTGCAGGTGGAATCCTTGCAAGAACAGCTAAACCTAGTGACCAGGCAAAGAGATGAAACTGTTCTTCAGCTTACCATCTCACAGGATCAGGTGAAACAGTATGCACTGTCACTAGCCAACCTGCAAATGGTATTAGAGCAATTCCAGCAAGGTAAGTTACATAAAAAATCTTGAAGAAAAGATTGCACTGAGTATTTTCATTCAGTATAATTGCTGTAGTTTGCAGTGTTTTCAGTTTTGGTGGTCACCACTTGCTTTCAAGTATTTTTTAATGTCAAAATTTGTATTTTACTTATAATATGCTTGGAGCACAGGGGTAGGCAGTAATTTTTGAAGGGGAGGCCACTTGAAAAATGTTCAAAGTGTTTGCAGGCCGCCTTGGAGGGGGAAGGGCCTTTAAATAGCAGGAGTTGAAAGGGCTCACATCTAGTGTTGCCTCTATCATTTTCTATCCTTGGGGAGGTTGAATTTTCTTTTGGGCGGGTTGAAATTTCTCATGTGCACCACAGATTTTGTGTGTGTGCATATGTGCATGCACGCAAACGGTATTTAATATGAAATTAAATTAAAAAAAGAAAATTAACACTACCCTTGGAGTACATGAATCAACCTTTCTAACAGCTCAAGCTAGTACAGTACTTGCTACTTTTGACTAATAAGAGCCTAATAGCAAAGGTCTGGCCTTAATGCAATACAATATACCATGTATTATTTAGTAACACAGATTTTAAAAAAATCATTAATTCAGAGCTTTAGATATTTGCAACTCTCCAAAACATTCTGTTGCTTAACATAAGTCATTAACACCTTATGCAAACTGTCTGAAATGCAATTATGCAAATGTCCTGGCACACACTTCCATTGCAGCCTGCTCCCCCCATAACCCAGTCAGAGAGAGAGGACTGTAGCTAGTAAGACACCCCAAACAAACTGCCCCCTGCCTCCACCTCACTACACAGATACCAACACCCAATGACCCTCTCTTTCCCCAACTTACCCTATGCAGTCAGCCCCTTCCCTACCCCTTCCCAGGAGATGGGGTTTTGAGAGTGCTGAGTTTGTCTCTTTCTCCTCCTGCAGAGGGATCCTCTAAACTCCCCTCCCCTCTGATTTCTCATTAGCCAGTTAATTAATCTCTCAGAGCTCCTCAATTCAAGCAGGCACCTAGCTGCTTGCTCAGTGAAATGCCCTTCCCCCTGCAAATCAGCTGAGCTCCCTGCCTGCACAAGACTTTTAAACTTCTGGGCGGAGCTCAGAAAATTGCTGTACGAGTTTGCAGTTGCGCGGCTTACAGGGAACCTTGATGGTGCCTCCCCTGCAGCAACCAGGCAATGCGTTAGCAGGGGGTGAGAGCTGCAGTCTTTCAGTTGCTTCTAATTAAAGGTCTTGTGTCTTTAGCAGCTGCTGGGAAGGCACAAGCCTTTTAAATAGAAGCAGTTGAAAGGGCTCCCAGCCTGCTAATGCTTTGCATGGGAGTCTCCAGGGAGGCACAAGCCCTTTCAACTCCTGCTATTTAAAGGGCTTGCGCCTGCCAGGCACTACTAATGCATTTCCTGGCAGCCTACCGGCAGGCACAAACCCATTAAATAGAAGCCAGTGAAAGGGCTTGCGCATCCCCGGTGGCTCCCAGGCAACACACTAGCAGTGGGCCCAGGATCTACAAGCCCTTTCAACTGCTTCTATTTAAAGGTCTTACTGGGAAGTCGCAAGTTCTTTAAATAGAAGCAGGTGAAGGGGCTAGCAGCTCCCAGCCACACTGCTAGCATGTTGCCTTGGAGCTGGGGAGGTGCAAGCCCTTTCAACTGCTTCTATTTAAAGGGCTCACTCCTTCCCTGTAGCTGCTAATAGTTAAATAACGTCTCCCCAGTTCCCAGGCAACGTGTTAGAGGGCAGGTTCAGGAGCTGCTGCATAGGCCAAATGAAAGAACTTGGTGGGCCAGATCCGGCCTGCTGATGGGCTCTTGCCTACCCCTGGCTTAGAGTGAAATTCTGGTCCCATTGAATTCAATGGTAAAAATCCCATTGACATCAGTGGGTCCAAAATTTCATTGCTAGCTGTGTTGTATTTGGATTTCCATAGTTAGTCTTACTGCTTTGCATCACAAAACCTAGAGGATTAGAAAGTGAGAGCTAATTGTATGATGGTCTTTTTTTCCCTTTTAGAGGAGAAAGCCATGTATTCAGCAGAATTAGAAAAACACCAAAAACAAACAGCAGAATGGAAAAAAAAAGCTGAAAAACTAGAAGGGAAGGTTGAGTCTTTGCAGGTAGGCGGAAAATTTTTTAAATTACAGTACTAAATATTCCCAGTTGTTGGTTTTTGAATATGTTATTACACCGGAATATATTACAATAGAAGACTTACCTGGCATTGTCTGGGTCTTTCAGGACAGGGGACTTGTGGGAAGTGCAGGTAAGGTTGCCAGGTGTCTGGTATTGACCTGGACAGTCAGATATTTTTACCTGTCCGGTAAAAAAAAAAAAAAAAAAATTCAGAAAACACTGGACACCTAAAATGTCCGGTACTTTCTGATTTTTTTTTTTTCTTTCCCCTGGCCAGGAGGCAAAAATACCAGGTGCTTACTGGGTTCCTCAGGGGAGTTGTCGGGCCCGGAGCAGGAAGACAAGATGATGGATGGCCACTGGCAATCTGCTAGGGCCAAAAAGCCTCAAGGGCATTTCTTAAAGGGGCTGTGCTGGTTTTTTTTATTTATTTTTTTTTGCATAACAACTCTCCGGGTCCTCCCCCCTCCCCCCCCAACAACTTTGGTCTCCCCCCCCCCTTTTTTTTCCTCAACAGAATTTTTCCCCCAGTGTTTTTTTGGGGGGAGTAGGGGGCGTTTGGTATTCTTGGTTAAACCATCTGGCAACTCTAAGTGCAGGAGTTAGAGCAGGTGCATGGGGATGTGGGAGAGAGGCAGGGCAGGAGGTTGAGGACTTGAGGGAATGCAAGAGTGAAGGCTGGGATGGGTGAGTAAGGGCTCAGAGTATGGTGGGTAAGGTCCCATTCATAGGGGTTTTCTCTCCCTCTTTGACTGGCAGAGTCTCCCCCCCAGCCATCTGGGGCCTTCTGCCCCTCCCCCATAACTCCACCCACCAGAAGATTTCTTCCCTCTTCCTCCGGAGTGCCCCACCCACAAGGGGCCTTTCCCACCTTCCGGCACTGTGTCCAGGAGTTTGAGGGGAAGTTTTGGGGCAGAGGGCTACTTGGTCTCATGGTAGGCAAGATGGTGGAGCCCCAGCCCTGTTGTCCACTCTCTTGGTGGTGTAGCTGCCCCTCGTGGCCACTCTGCATACATCTCTCTGCTGTGGGCTTGGTTCTCCCAGTGGTCACTCTGAATATCACATCCCTCCTCGCTCTGCTTCCTCTCCCTTTCCATGCTATGGAAAAACTGTTCCATTCCCAGCACTTCCCATTTTCTTGGCACAATCAAACCCTGACTTTGCCTTGCGATAGGATAAGAGGAGGCTGCATACCAAATTCGGTGGACCTAGCTCTTACTATTTAGGAAGACTTCTTGAACGAACAGACTCAGACGGACAGACAGACATTTCTAATATATCTATGCTTGTAATTCATTAGTAATAGTCTTTGGTTGCAAGGGAGGAAGAAAAGGAGGGCAAGCTAACCAGTAAGATGAAATTTTCCGATTATCTATTTTCCTTGGATTTTTAAAGTCCCAAGTGTTTAAAATAACAGTAATTAAGGTCTTTGAATCTGGAATACTTGATTTTTGTTTTCACAATAGGTAAGTGTGATAGTGATTTTCCCTCCCTTGCAGGAAAGTTTAGAGGAAGCAAATGCTGCTTTGGATGCAGCATCAAGGCTAACAGAGCAGTTGGATCTCAAAGAGGAGCAGATTGAGGACCTTAGGAAACAAGGTAAACAAGTTGATTTTTTTTCTAAACGTGTGCAAGAAATTGAGGAGATCGTTAGCTTTTCAGTAGAATCACACTAAGATGTGAACTGGTCTTTGAGTGTTGGTCCCTGTATGGATTTCACTTTTAGATACAAGTGTTCTCTAGTCACTGGGACTGAAAAAGTCTTATTCATTGGTCCACACCTGCTCCTTTGGTCTCCAAACCACATGCATAAGGAGCAGTTCAGACCAACCACCTAATTTGGAACCAAACCTCCAGTACCTAAAGCTGATCCTTTCCCTTCATTCTGTAACTATTCAAAATTACATGACATTTTGTGGACCTATAGAGTTTTTGCTATCTAGTATTAGTATAGTTAGTGTTAGAATCCCACCCCAGCTTCTCTGTTACGGGAGTTAGATTATGCCCAGGATATGAGACTTCAAAAATGATTTCCTGTCCTTGCTGCTTTTCAGTCTGACAGCCACTAAACAGGCCCTTACTACTGTCAGAGAAGCTCATGCCTTCACTAAATTCAGTGTCTGGCACTTTTCCTTGCCAGACAAAGAAGATGCTAGAACACTGGCTTAGCAAGAATCTCATGGACCATACAATGGGTCTTCAGACAGTCCCAAACTAGGGGGGCAATGATCTAGATTTGTTGCTCCTCTTTACATTAGCTGCATCTATCCAACCTCCTCGGTCCAGAAAATATTTTTGGCAGAACACTCAGGAGCTGCCACTGATGTTGATATCATAAGCACTGTATTCCAAGGTTCACTTCAGTGGCCACGGAGCCTAATTTTCCTGATTTTGGATAGTAACAACAGACAGATGAATGATATTATCCCTTCCAGCTATACAAATAATTTCTCTCTCTGTCCTATTCTAATCCCTGTTCCCTACTATTCTTCAGGAACCACTATGACAAGGAAGCAATGAAGGGGTGCCACATTAGCATCAGAGAGAAAGATATTTCTTTAAATATTTCCTGCTCCGTAAGAAGGAGGGTGGAGACATATTCTTTACTCATGTCAACTCAGTGTTTTTATTTGTAAACAGAAATGTTGCATTATCACAATGGCATCAGTAATTCCATCCTAGATCAAAGACACTTGGTTCATAGCCCTTGACATGAAAGCTGCTTATTTTCATGTGGACATTCTCCCTTCTCTCAGAAGGTTTCCTCAGATTTGCAGTGGGTCTGACCACTACCTGTATAAAATGCTTCTATTTGGCCTTGCATCAGTAGCAGAATAGCTTAGTTGCAACAGCTCCACCGTGACCCCATGCTTAGATGACTGGCTTCTGAAAGGCAAGTCCTGACCTAAAGTCCAGGTATCAATTCCATTGCTGCTTCATCTCTTAACATTCTTGGGTATCTTATTGAACTTGGAAAAATCTACTCTGACCCCAACATAGTCCATAAAATTTGGAGGAGCAACTCTGGACTTGATCAGGGCAAGGTCTTATTTTGCTACAGGCATATTCCATGTCACAATCGATCTGACCAAATCATGTACAACCCTCAGACATCAATTTGGATGTGCCTCACTCTTCTGTGTCATTGTGTACTTATGTGAATTGATGCCATTTACCAAATTCCACTTATGTTGCTGACATGCTTGCTCTGAACAGTATATATACTCTCAAGATGATGGCTTCGCTGACATAATGGAAATACCCTCAGTGTGAATGTATAGTGCCCTTTCCTTCTCCCCACACCAGATAATGGTAATTACAGATACTTCTTTGTTGGGCTGGGGAATTCATATAGATCAGGGATGGGAAACCTTTTTTCAGTGAAAGCCACTGACTCTCAGGGTGCATCTAGACAACATCCTTCTGTTGGAATAAGCTATGCAATTTGTGTTAATCAAATTGCGTAGTTTATTCTGAGTCTAGGTCAAAAGAGTTTATTTTGAAATTTGGTGCTCTGTAGACAGTGCCAAATTTCAAAATAAGGCACTATTCCGACAAATCCCTTAACTCTTGTGGAATGAGAGCTACAGGGATGCTGGAATAATGCACCTGCTATTTCGGGAAATGGCGTTTAAAAACGTGGTGGTGGTATTTCGGATACTTCCAGTATCCCAAAATAGAGCTGCAGTCTAGATGTACCCTCAGAAAAATCAGTCGGGAACCACACACAAATGGGGGGACGACCTCTCTATTCACCTGCTCCCAAGGTGGGAAGCAAAAAAACTCTGCTCTTCACTTATACTTAAGAGTGCTCACCA
This sequence comes from Pelodiscus sinensis, assembly GCF_052426305.1. Lineage (NCBI taxonomy): Eukaryota > Metazoa > Chordata > Testudines > Trionychidae > Pelodiscus > Pelodiscus sinensis. The sequence goes on from NC_143056.1 coordinate 30,894,802, forward strand.
TGCTTCAGCCCTGCAGTGGGGGGGTAGGGTGCCGAGGTTCAGGGTTTCCTCTCTCAGCGGGGCAAGCCAGCACTTCTGCTTCAGGCTGTGGTGCAGAGATTTGCCACAGGCCGGGTTAAATTAACCCAGGCGCCTGCCCCGATACAGATGATCACACTTGAACGTCTAACTCTCTTGGAACTAAAAGCAGTCTGAAGTCATCATGGCATTCTTATCATTCTTTTATATCCTGATAATATTAGACAAAATTGTGACAATGTGCCACATAAACAGGGAGGGGCTAAATCCATCCACCACACATGGAAATGGTAAATTTATTGAATTGGTGTATTAGGAACAATATTATGGTGTCATTGCACCTACGGGATGCCCCAATTCACTGCCAGACAGCCTCACCAGACATTTTGACACTGATTATGAATGGGAACAACACAACAAGGTGGGAGAATAACATTTTCATTGAGAGGGGAGCTGCTGCTTGAGATACTTGAATCCCATGTGATCAGGAAGCATGACACATTTTGTTCCAAGAGACTTCAGGGACACAGCTTCAAAGGCAGTATTCTCCTGTTGTCCTAGATATGCTTTTCCTCCCATTCTGCTATTTCCTCAGTTTCTATGGAAGATCCGGTAGGACAGAGCACTTAGTTAGTCATTCTCATTGCTCCCTAATGGCCCAGGCAATTGAAAGCTATTCATTCTTTAAATCACCCGATGACATCAAGGTTTCTGAAGTGTCTCCCCTCAGTGTTGAAACCAAACCCCATCGTGGGAACTCATCTTAGTATTCTCGACATTAATTAGGCTCAAGGTAATCAGTTATTTTTTAACAACAAGTAGTAGTTCTGTGGCACCTTAGAGACTAACAAAAATATATCTAGTATGAGCTTTCTTGGAAAAAAACCACTAAAGATTGCTGTCACTTTTGCCAGATGTGTAGGTGAACTCATCACTACAATGGCTGATCCACTATATGCAGTATTTCACAAAGATAGTCTTTCTATGCCTGCACCTGAAATCACTTTAGGGGTGAATTTTATACTTCTACATAAATCAGGCAATACACTTACTACTGTTTTTTTGTGATGTCTCCTATCACCAATGAAGAGAGCAGACTTGTTACTTCAGGGTGAGATGTGCATTAGTACTTTACCTGCAAAAATTAAAATGATCAGAATGTCGCATACATTATCTTTTTCTATAGCAGAATGAATGAGAGGGCAAGCTTTATTCTCTCAGGGTGTGTCTTGGGTTGTGTCTCCTTTCCTGCAAAAGCAACCTCAGTAATCACTTCATGAGTTGTCCTTAGTAGGGATGTAACATTTAATCAACTAATCGATGGATTTTCCATCAACTAGTCGATAAGCAAGTGAGCTCAGCCCAGGAGATAACCCTGCTGCAACTCTGCCTTTTAAATGTATTAAGAGCTTACAGGCTCTTCATAAATTCAGAAGGCTAAAGCACAGTGTGTGTGTGGGGGGGGGGGGGGGGCCAGCATGAGCTGGGACAGCTGATTATTGGATCACTCAGGGTCTCCCCCTCTCCTCCCTACTGTACACAAGCCTTTTAAATACATTTAAAAGGCTGGTGTGCAACAGTGGGGACCCAGCACAAACTGGGAATGAGCTGTCTCAGCTTGCACTGGGTCCTTCCTGCTGCGCTTTAGCCTTCTAAATGTATTAAGAGCTAATAGGCTCTTAATACACTTCAAAGGCAGAATTGCAGCAGGATTAGTTCCCAGGTTTCTGAGCCCGGCAGGCTCTTAATACATTTAAAAGGCTAAAGAGCAGCAGTAGGAACCCAGCGCAAGCCAGGAATCAACTGTCCCGTCTCGCACTGGGTCCCCCCTGCTGCGCTTCTGATTTTTAAAAAGCAGAGGCACAGTGTCTGAGACTGGGTGTGAACCAGGAATCAGCTGATTCCTGGCTCGCGTCTGATCCCACTACCCCTCCCCTGTCATCCGTGGAGAGGGTGTTGTGGGAGAACTGGCTTTTAAGCCGGCTCCTCCCAGTGCAAGCTCCTGCTCCCCAGCTTGATGCTTCTGATAGAGGCAGCAAGGGTGAGGAAGCTACTAGTCAAGTGACTAGTCAGCTATCTGATAAGCTTTTGTGTATTGGATAGTCGACTAGTTGCTTACATCCCTAGTCCTTACTTACATTCAGAAAGCAGAAATGTGGAGCTCTAGCCATACTTTCATAAGGCATAACACCCTAGTTCAGGCCTCTATCTTTGGGGTGTCAATCTTGCAAGCATTTAAACTGCCTGCAAGTTTGTCCCCTCTTCAAATATGCGTATTGCTTGAGGGTCATCCACAGCAAAATACAAACAGGAACGAGCACTCGAAGAAAGGGGTGGAGTTCTTGGAGGTGTGTGGTCTTTATCTATGTTGCACTAGCTGCCCTCCTTTCCCCAGCTGACCCCAGGCTCCGTGCAGCACTGCCCCTTTGAAACACCACAGTGGTGTTTCAAAGAGCAGTGCTATGGAAACACCTGTGATCAACATGTTAAAAAAATTAACACGTCAATGCTTTCCTGTGCTAATCGTGGGTGTTAACATGTATTAATTAACATTCCTGCTTTAGATCTTTAAACAATTTGCAGTAGAGAGAGAACCAGAGGTGGTTGGTAAGCAAAGAGCAATTTATATTTATGCTTTGTGCTTATTTTTTAAAATTTTCTTAATAAAGCGTCAGATCGCTTCACATACAGCTAACTCCCATTGACATCATTGGAAGTTATGTGCCTACCTCTGAGATTGGTTTAAAGACTGTATTTTTGTTTCTGATTTCACTTATTTTGGAATACAAGATTCTTCATTGCCCTGTTTAGAAAGATGCTTTGCACATATTCTTAGATTAAATATTTTTAATGTTGATAGATGTTGTTATATTATACGTTATTTTTAAGACAAAACTTGGCCAGACGGTGAAGGAGTTTGCCAGGAGAAACAGTTTTGAAAAAGATAAATTGTTTTTGCTTTATGACTGCACATAGACATGAATCATATAAAGAAGAGTTGTGTGGCATTTTCTTTCATAAACAAGCTGCAGATTAATGATTCATTGACAAAGAGCTTTAGCATTAAAACAATGTAAGCAAACTTTTAAAAAGCACAGTAATATTCCAATGAAAATTATCAACTCTGCTTTTACATACCTTTATTAGCACATTGTATGATACAGCCTCAAGTTCACATCGCAAAAACGTAATTTTGAAAATTTAGGTATTTGTATGAGACAAAACATCAGTAAGGTTAGATTTGTGAAAATATTAGTTTTTAAACAGATACCTCTGATGCAGTTCAGATAATGAGTATATAGAGAACTTTGGGGTTCATATTGTTTTTATTTTCTTTTTGAATCAATTAATTTGAGTTGTTACCAGAGTAGGGATGTAAGCAACTAGTTGACTACCTGATAAGCAAATGCTTATCCGATAGTCAAATAGGAACTCGACTGGTTGCTTTCCCCTCCCTCCCTCCCCATTGCTGCCTCTTATCAGAGAGACGCAGCAAGGGGGATGGGAAAGCATGACGCAGTGCTGTGGGGAGCCGCATAAAAGCCAGTTCCCCCCAGCACCATCTCTGCGGGCATTAGGGAGGCAGATGGCATAAGAGAAACAGCGTGAACAGGGATTGAAACAGTCCCACTTGTGCCAATGCAACTGCTGCTCTTCTCCCTTTGAAATGGTACAGGAGTCACAAGTGGCTCTTGTAATTTCAAAGGAAGAGAGGCAACGAACCTGCTGCATCTCTCTCTTTGAAATATACAATAATCTTGGGTAGCTCTTGTGCGTTTCAAAGGGAGAGAGGCAGGGAGATAGCCAGAACCCCACTTATCGACTAATTAAGTAGTCGATGGAAATTCCAATGACTACTCGATTAGCTGATTAATTTAAATTTAACATCCCTACACCAGAATAGTCTGATAGTATGTTAATGTTGTGCTAGCTCTGCTGTATAGCTATATCAATATAATCCAGACTAGATCTATAATCCCTTCTACATTAGTCATGTTCCTTTCTTAAATAAGATATACAGTTAATGCTATTGCCTTCAGTTTTATGGTGGTTGATTGATCTGCTTTGCCATTACTGTATTTGTACACTCTGCTTTCACTCTGCCCATCTCTGCATAGATTCAGGCTTGATGAGAATCTGGCGGTAGGAAGAGAGTCAGAAAGTGTCCACATTAATTAATTTGTATGAAGATGAGGTGGTGGCAAAAGGTCATTTATACACTGCAGTTATTAGCAACTCTTGTTTTTTTGCTCATTCTCTTCTCTTCCCCCCTGTCAATGAGAAATTATTGGAGGATCCTCCTTCTTTTGAGTTTCCCAGGGGGGAAGAAGCCCGGTGTGTCTTGTTGTCCACTAGAAAGAAGAATATCATCTGCTGTTGTGCAACGAACATATTCATCTGATTCCTACTGCTCGTTTTAAAACTTTTTTGGTGTTTTTATTTTTGTTTGCTCCTTATATGCATTGATCAACTTATTCTTCTTCCTTAAAACAAACTTTTCCTTTTAAAACAAACAGATAAGAATGCTTGGGGTCAAAGAGGAAGTGGGGATGCAAAGTAATTTTGCAGCTCTCTGCTATTTTAGCAACCATTTTCCAAAAAAAGTGTGACTCTTAGTTGATTCAATAAGTGTTTACTGAAATTCCAGCTGTGTGTGTGCAAAACTTGGCCTCCAATGTGTTAAGTTAGGGGTATTTTCCCAAGTTCACACATGACTTCTGTACATCCTAAATTAAATAGCAAGCTGCTGTATGAACATGCAGCTAGTTAACTTTTTTGGTTTTAGTTCAACCGTCTGTATGGCTTGATTTCAGCACAGCCATTCCCTGTGAAACTCTCACCAACACCAGGGGCCAAATTGAGCCTCGGTGTAAGTGGACAAAACTCACCTTCTTTTGTGAGAGGATGCGCTCATGCCAGGGTAAATTGAATCCCATATTTTTTTATTTGATGATTATGATTGTGGGAAATGAGGGTCTGTAGGGTTGAACTTAAAGGTAAGTTTAATTCTTCTTATTATTATTATTTCAAACTATAAAGTGTTCTTTGCAGCGTTGTTTTAGCCATGTTGATCCCAGGATATATGAGAGAATATCCAAATCTGAATAAGAGCTTTGTAATTCTAAAGCTTGTTTCTTCCACCAGCAGTATTTGCTCCAATAAAAGATACTATCTCACCCACCTTGTCTCACATTTGATGTATAAGGGAAATAACATTTTACTTACTTAGAAGTATCTGTCAGATAGATTTTTGTGGATTTTTAAGAGAAGGCTCTCAGTTTAAAATCTTACATATTCAAGAAAGCATATATGTCCTCTTGAACACGGGCCAAATACATTCCCAGACAGAGCTTTGTTGGCCAAAGCTTTTGGAGAATTTCTTTATGGATTTTTTTTTGGGGGGCAGGAGAATTGATATTTAATGGGAAAAATAGAAGACATACCAGATGCAGTTTTTTGAATTCCCATAAATAGTTAACCAATTATTAGAGACTGTCATATAAGACTTGTTTAAGACGATCCATGCTGAATTTCAGTTCAGCTCCCTTCTATTATGCACTGTTTTCATAGCCATGAAGTGAATGATTAAATTGTATTCAACTGTGAATTATTCTTGTGATGTTACAATATTTTAATAGACTCCACATCAGAAATCTGTTTGCTTCTAAACAATTTATTCACTCTACACATGGTTGTGGGTGTGTAATAGCCATTAAATTGACTCTTATTAACCTTATGATAGAAGATAGTCTTTAAAGTGACCCTTAGAGAGCTCATGATGGAATAAATGTTTTGGCAAAAGCAGAATCATATATTTATCATTAATAATTTAATTTTAAAATGTATCGGCAATGTTTGTTTTGACTATGAGGATAACTTTTTAGATGGATAGTTGAAAATTAGCATAGACTATAGCAGGGGTGGGCAAATTCTGGCCCGTGGGCCAGATCTGATCCGCAGGATTGGTCCCTGGCAGACCCTGTGTCCATGTTTATCTGCTTCCTCTGCAGGTATCAGAGGATCGCAGATCTCTTTGGCTGCAAGTCACCATTAGCAGCCAATGCAAGCAGCGGGAAGCAGGGTCCCAGTCTGCAATGCTTCCCACCACTCATGTTGGCCGCAAATGGAGATTCACAGCCAATCAGAGCTGCAATCCTCCAATACCTGTGAGGCACAAGTAAAATTAGTGGCAGCAGCCTGCTAGGGACTAAGCCTGGGGGCTGCCATCTTTTTATTGCCCATCCCTGGTCTAAAGCAACATCATTACGCTGAAATCTGGTCAATATTTTATTTTATTTTATTTTATTTATTTTTTTTAAAGAGGAGAACTGTTAAAAGTTAATTTCAGATATATCTGCTCCTGTCAATGTTTTGATTTTGTAATGGTATGTAAAGTCCCATGGGAAGCAAGACTAAGAGGAAAGAAAACTGAAGAGAGTTGGCAGTTTTTAAAAGGGATATTATTAAGGACCCAAAAGCAAGCTAGTCTGCTGTGTAGGAAGATAGAAAGTATGGCAAAAGACCGCCTTGGCTTAACCAGGAGATCTTGCATGATCTAAAACTAAAAAAGGAGTCATATAAAAAGTGGAAACTAGGATAAATTACAAAGGATGAACATAAGCAAACAATACAGGTATGCATGGGAAAGATTAGAAAGGCAAAGGCACAAAATGAACTCAAACGAGCTAGAGACATAAAGGTAAACAAGAAGACATTCTATAAATATATTAGAAGCAAGAGGGAAAACCAAGGATAGGGTAAGCCCACTGCTCAGTGAGGAGAGAGAAACAGTAACAGGAAATTTGGAATTGGCAGAGGTGCTTAATGACTTCTTTGTTTTGGTCTTCACTAAGAAGTCTGATGATGAAGGAATGCCTAACATAGTGAATGCTAGTGGAAGAGGGTAGGTTTAGAAGTTAAAATAAAAAAAGAACAAGTTAAAAATTACTTAGAAAAGTTAGATGTCTGCAGGTCACCAGGACCTGATGAAATGCATCCTAGGATACTCAAGGAGCTGATAGAAGAGGTACCTGAGCCTTTAGTTATCATCTTTGAAAAATCCTGGAAGACAGGAGAGATTCCAGAAGACTGGAAAAGGGCTAATATAGTGCCCATTTATAAAAAGGGACATAAGAACAACCCAGGAAACTACAGACCAGTCAGTTTAACTTCTGTGCCAGGAAAGATAATGGAGCAAGTAATTAAGGAATTCATATGCAAACACTTGGAGGTAGTAAGGTTATAGGTAACAGCCAGCCTGGATTTGTAAAAAAAAAAAAAAAAAAAAAAAAAATCATGTCAAACCAATCTGATAGCTTTCTTTGATAGGATAACAAGTCTTGTGGATAAAGGAAAAGTGGTATATGTGTTATACCTAGACCTTAGTAAGCCTTTTGATATGGTCCCGCATAATCATCTTATCAATAAACTAAGCAAATATAACTTAGATGGGGCTACTATAAGGTGGGTGCATAACTGGCTGGATAACTATTCTCAGAAAGTAGTTATTAACAGTTCACGATCCTGCTGGAAGGGCATAATAAGTGGGGTTCCGCAGGGGTCTGTTTTGGGACTGGGTCTGTTCAATATCTTCATAGATTTAGATATTGGCATAGAGGGTATGCTTATTAAGTTTGCAGATGATACCAAGTTGGGAAGGGTTCCAACTGCTTTGGAGGATAGGGTCATAATTCAAAATGATCTGGAGAAATGGGATGAGGAATAGGATTAAGTTTAATATCGACAAATGCAAAGTACTCCACTTTAGGAAGGAACAATCAGATTGTCACATACAGAATGGGAAGCAGCTATCTAGGAAGGAGTACTGCAGAAAGGGATCTAAGGATCATAGTGGACCACAAACTAAATATGAGTCAGCAGTGTGATGCTGTTACAAAAAAAGCAAACATGATTCTGGGATGCATTAACAGGAGTGTTGTGAGCAAGACATGAGAATTCATTCTTCCGCTCTATTCTGCGCTGATTAGTCCTCAATTGGGGTATTGTGTCCAGTTCTGGACATCATATTTCAAGAAAGATGTGGAGAAATTGGAGAAGGTCTAGAGAAGAGGAAGAAAAAATACTAAAGGACTAGAGAACATGAGCTATGAGGGAAGACTGAAAGAATTGGGCTTGTTTAGTTTAGAAAAGAGGAGACTGAGGGTACGTCTAGACTACAGGCTTTTGTCGACAGAAGTTTTGTCTACAGATACTGTCGACAAAGCTTCTGTCGACAAAGAGCGTATAGACTACATTCAGTTCTGTCGACAAAGCAAGCTGCTTTGTCGACATAGCAGTGTAGACGCAAAGAACAGTTAAGATGCAATAACGCCTTCTGTTGACAGAACTCTGTCGACAAAAGGCGTTATTCCTCGTAAAATGAGGTTTACCAGTGTCGACAAAACTGCTGAGTTCTGTCGATGTTATGTTGACAGAACTCAGTGGTAGTGTAGACGCAGGTTTAGTTTTGTCGACAAAAGTCCACTTTTGTCGACAAAACCTTGTAGTCTAGACACACCCTGAGAGGGGACATGATAGCAGTTTTCAAGTACCTAAAGGAGTTTTATGATGGGGAAGGAGAAAAATTGTTTTCCTTGGCCTCTGAGGACAGGACAAGGAACAGTGGGCTTAAACTGCAGCAAGGGAGGTTTAGGTTGGACATTAGGAAAAACTTCCTGCCTGTCAGGGTGGTTAAACACTGGAATAAGTTGCCTAGGGAGGTTGTGGAATTTCCATCTCTGGAGATATTCAAGAGCAGGTTAGATAGATATCTATCTGGGATGGGCTAGACGGTGCTTGGTCCTGCCATGAGGGCAGGGGACTGGACTCGATGACCTCTCAAGGTCTCTTCCAGTTCTAGTGTTCTATATTCTATGATGTTTTCAAAAATGATTTTCTCTTCCCTGTTACACAAAATACTGGATCAACTAAATTACATTCAGAGCTGTCATCTTTTCTTAAAATGTCTTGGGTAATCCCACATGCTAAGTTTTTTTTATATAAATTATGATAATTTATATAGTTAAAACCTTCATTTTAAATGCAGTGTAATCCCCATCCTCAATGTCTAGCATTTACAAAACTTTTGTAATTTGCATGTGTATGTTTGTATTTAAGCTTTGCTGAGATACTCTGGCACTTTATGCATCAGGATGATTCGCTGATCAAATCAATTCTCAAAGTTTATTAATGCTAATATGTAGAATTTCTAAGCATCCTCTTGCATTTTGAATATAATTGATAGTGTTGTACAATAAAAAGTCTGATTATTAAAGGGGTATGTGTTAGAGAGTAATCGTGAACAGAGATCAATCAATCTCTAAATAGTATATATAAAAGTTTTTACTTTGTTTTGAATAAAAAGTTTAATCCTTATGCCCCTGGAGTAAGATTTTTCCCAACGTGAAACTAGTTACTTTCCACTCTGTACACTGTAAAATTCATTTTGTGAAGCAAAACTATTAGTTATATATGGAGTCCTCAAACAGGATACATTAGAACTTATCAATTTTATCGCTCAGGTCTTTGATGTATGTAGAAAGTCCTGCTGAGGGTGGCATGGGGGGAGGAGTTGTTAACTGAGAGAACCTCACTGTGCCAACATGATTGTGGGCTGAATTTTGTGAAGGATTACAATCCATGTGGAAATTAGAATGAAGTATTTTTCCATGTATGTCAGATCATTTGTAACAAAAAAGATAAAGTTGCCCCCAAATACGTATTTACTTATTGACTTTGCTTAGGAATTTTACTAGCATATGTTATTGATAGGGACTAGTAGATGTCCATATCTTATGGTCAGTTTCTTAATACAGAAAATATTATTTTTTAAATTGAAAAAAACTTGAACATTTACAAGTATAGTTTGAAACACTCTGAAATATACCAATGCATAAGCAGGGGAACCTTTTGCCAGGGTAGATTAAACTGATGGGACGTTCCTACAGGATTGGGAATGGTAGCCACTCAACTCTACAGAGCAAAGGAAGCAAAAGCTCCTGGTTTCTGTTAGTGTTACTTGAAATCCATTTTATCACAGAGACTCTGCACAGAGTTCCTGTGCTCCAGTTAAGCCTCACTTACGACCTTTATATATGGTACATAGAGGTTTTTACCTGTCCCTTGCATTAGGGTGAATGTAACGCTGAGGGAATTCAAATCAGGCAATTGTTTTAATTTTATTGATGGGAGAAGTCCTCTCCAGTTCGCGAGGGTGTTGATGTTGAAGCAGACTGTCTGTGACAATCTAGTGAATTGTCATTGTAGCTGAAGTGACAAAGAGATTCTCTGTCACAGAGAGGAAACTGATCAATGAAAACTTGTGAATGAGACATTCCAGCATCCTGCATGTTGGTGACAAATGTAAGCTAGATAAAGAGTCAAAGATTGATCAAGTTGGTGCTAGATCTTCAAAGAGGACATTTTCCTTTGGAATTTGCCATGAAGGTTGCCACCTCCTGGTCCCTCTGTGTTTCCTCTATGATTTTCCATCCTTAAATGGGTTGGATTTTCTTTTGGGTAGGTTGAAATTTCTTATGAGACACACCAGTATTTAGGTAATGTGTGGATGTGCACCCACTGGTACAAATAAAAACTATAGCTTTAAATATATATTTTAAATAGTCCATACCTGTGGAAGAAAGCATTAAAATAAGGGATAATTAACAAGGAACAATTCTTATGATTATTTAATATGAAATCAAATAAAAAGAAAATTAACACTGCCCTTTGAAGACATGGGTGTTCCCACCAAAGCTCCTAATATTATTTATGTATTTTGTTAATCTCTAAAGTGCTGCCGGACCATTCTTTTTTTAAGGGTTGGTTTGTTTTTTGTTTTTTTAAGTTACAGACTAACATGGCTACCTCTGAGACCATGGAGTACTTGTATCATCCTTTCTAACAGACAGATGCATGTTTCAGAGATCTTGCAAATAGGGTTTCATCCTACGAAACAACTAGCATCACACCTAGAACTTGCCACGTGCCCCCACCCCCTCTTTTCCGGCCGATAAGCTGAGTTCCCTGCCTGTACAGGGAGTTCTGAACCTCTGCACAGGACTCAGAAAAGGGCTGTGTGCCTGTGTGGGTGTACAGCTTACAGGGAACTTTGGTCCCCATCTCTGGCTCCTTGCTGCCCCCTGTGGTGCTTTTGCAGTATACCAGAGGTCAGCATCTAACACTGTTGGTTAGCATCTTATACTACCCTGGAAATATCTTTTAATTCCTAAGCAATTGTCAACTTTCTCTTAAATACCATTACATTTTGAAGATGAAGTTGTCCAGCAGTTTGATATTTGATTGCACAAAAAATATTTCATTTATCTAATAACTATTTTTGATTCCATATTTTAATATAGTTTTATGAGTAGAACTCTTGGCTTATTGGTTAATGGTTTGGTTTTGTGAATTTCTTTAAGATTTTATTTTTTTTATCACATTATTGGATGATGGAATGTCAAGCAAAGTCCAAGATAGTTACATAGGGTAGTTAGGTGGTTGTATGTATCTAAGAAAAGGCAAGTAGTTGAGTTATATGTAATACTAGATTTACCCAGTGTTGCTCATGTTCTTAACTCAAGTAAGTTTTGTTTTTCTTCATTTAAATCATTGTTTTGGGGGAAGGGTGGCTGGGGATGAGGAATTCAGTATGAAGGCTGTCCCGGGAAGAGAGAGCAACCCCAGCCCTGTCTCACCTCAACAGCTTGAGGCCAGGTGACAAGTGCCTGTCCATGGCCGCTGCGGAGGGCACAGCCCGGGGAGGTGTGCATGTCTCCAGGTTGCAGGACAGACAAACTCTCTGAAATATATGGTAGATAGCTGTCCCTTTCTCCACCCCTGTGCCTTACTGGGGTTATAGCTGTCTCAGACCCTATCTCTGGCCTCTTGCTGCCCTGCTATGATCCTTCTGCAGTAACACCTGGCAGACTCCTCCCTTTGCATTTTATGAGAAACAAATTCCAAGCATATCTCATTATCTTGGCACAACCAAATCCTGACCTTTCCCTTACTGTTTAGGAGGGAGTTCTTGAACAGACAGACACATTTCTAAAATCTATAGTAAGATTAGATGCATAGAGAAATGGATGCCAGGGGAAAAATTATGTTCCTAACAATGAAAGGGCTATACCTATTTGGTCTGTATGAAATTAATCATTGTTCTTGGTAACTCAATGTATCAATCACAAAACCAGTTTTCATACCCTGTAGCTGACCATTTTACATATGATTTCCACTCACCCTGATCTGGTGAATATCAGCTATTGTAACACGGTAACCAATTGGAATATGTAGTTGGCCAGTAGGAATTCAAGATAGCAGCTAATGGATCTTTTTTTTAATGTTTTAGTTTAGCTCCATAAATATTGATACACATTCAATTTGCAAATCATAGCCGTATATCTCTCAGCCTTTGGCCCTCTCCTTTATCCCTCAGCTGCATATCTCAGTAAGTTTCATGGCATCTATGATGTTTGCCAACCTTTTTATACTGAATTTTCATACTTCCAAAAAGCCATTTCAGTTTCTCCTATAACTCCTTTTCATCGTATGGATTATTGGTAAAATAGACCGTGTAAGTATGCTGGTTCTAAGGTACATGCACATGTTTAACACCCTGCTTTACAGCATAGGACTGTGACTGAATTATGTGTTGGCAGCATGGAGTTGCTAAAGAGAGTGAGAAGAATGACCCAGGGCCAGAGGAAGAATCCACTTCGGGAGCATCTATTGCAAAGAGATGGGATTGTGTGGTGGGAGATTTCTACAGAAAGCAGAAATAGAAGCTTTACTGATCAGAGTCTTTAGGGCCGAACAGCTGTACCTTTGTTTTGGGAAGGAATGCTTGAGTTGGTGAAAGTTTGTTTTGCATTGACTTGATGTTGAACTGTGATATTGTTTTAATAAACCAAACTCCTAGAAAGGATGGGACTGTATGCACTGGGAAGCTAAAAAGGCAGCACACTCTTGACCAGATGGGATACACTGATCCTGTTACAGACCAGAGAACATCGTAAGAGTCAGTTTTGTGTCAAATTGGCAGTCTGCAAAATTATACCTGGAAAATGGGAAAAAGAAAAATGCAAATAAACCTATTTCCCAACATGAGAAAAGTGCTAACATTTACAAGCTTGTTGGGTGTCAATAGTCATTTGTGTTTAATTCAGTAGACTCTGTGGGGTAGGTTTGTCTAGACTGGTGACCTAAGTTGTTTCTGAATTCATACTTTATACTATATGGCTATGTCTACACTAGAGGGTTTTGCCGGCAGAGAGAATACTAACGAAGCACTCATTAGCATTTGTCGTGCTGTCATTTGTATATTCTCTGCCGAAGGCTTTTTGCGCAAGAGGTTTTTGTGCCAAAACAAGCAGTGTAGATGCACCCGTTTTGCACAAAACTCTCTTTTGTGCAAGATCCTTATGCCTTAAAAGAGGAAGCATACAGATCTTGTGCAAAAGGGAGTTTTTGCGCAAAACAGACCTACCTGTCTATACTGCTTGTTTTTGCACAGAAACCTCTTGCGCAAAAAGCCTCAGGCAGAGAATATGCTAATGAAAGCGCAACAAATGCTAATGAATGCTTCATTAGCATACTCTCTGCTGGCAAAACCCTGTAGTGTAGACATAGCCTGTAAGTTTTCAGATAGGAGTGAAATCACACAAGGAATGTATTGAAACAGCTCATGAACTGTTACATAAGGGCTTATTTTCCAGCGTTAGTTAATTTAACCTTAGCAGAATTAAGTGAACGCTTTCCAAACACATCATCTTTATTTAAAAAAATCTTTTATTTTAATAATATCAATGCATTTTCTTTGAAAACATAAATTTGTATATGATTTTGAAGTGTATATAATCTTAAAGTCTTCTATTTTAGTTCATTTACAGTGAAATTACATATTAATTCTCTAGGTGAGCTCAAACAAGAAATGTTAGAAGATGCACAAAACAAGCTAATGAACCTTATAAACAGCACAGAAGGGAAAGTGGACAAGTAAGTGACACTTTAAAATTGGTGTATTTATAGTCACTTTGCTTCTAATTCTATCCATGCTACAGAGGCAGCAGGGCAGGCAAGGAGCTGGCTGTCCCATCCCCCCTCCTGCCCCACTGCTGCCTCTTTTCAGATGATCATCTTTCAGAGGCAGCAGCACAGGGGGGTAAGCATGGGAGGCTGCCGCAAAATAGCCTCTGTCCCACGGAGGGCTGGCAGGTGGCGCCGGTCTGCACAGGGAGCTGGATAGAGAAGCAGCAGCATAGAGTTTCAGGGGGCTTTCCTGGGAGTGGGGCCGGAGCACACTGACTGCCCAGCCCCAACCCTGGGGACTGTTATGTAACGAATAATATTTTATGCAGTTACAAAACTATTCAACTACACACTATCTAACATCCCTAGTTAATATTTTGACACCAGGGGTTCTGTAAAAGCTGAATGAATTAATTAGCTCTTTCTCTTAATTTTTGTAGGGTTTTGATGAGAAATCTCTTCATTGGGCATTTTCATACTCCAAAGAATAAGCGTCATGAAGTCTTACGGTTAATGGGAAGTATTTTGGGGATCAAAAAGGAAGAGCTAGATCAGGTAAATACTGAATTTAAAAACTAGATTTCTTCTTTCATTTGATGTATATTTGTGATATTAATAAACCAAAATGTTGTTCTTGGCTACTACTAAATGCCAAGGCCAGGCAATGTTTATGGGAAATATAAAATACTGGCCTCTCATCTGTATTCATTCTTATAGTAGGATCAGCATGTCCCTCTTTATCTCACAGTGACTTTAATAGAATAATAGATGCAGGATGTTATCTTGTCTGATATATGTTGATGTAGTAGAAGGGAAGATCTTTACTTGGTTGCTAATACAGCGCTCTGAGGAGGGAGAAACAATACCATGAAGATCTAGAACATAAGAACAGCCATAATGGGTCAAACTAAAAGTCCATCTAGTCCAGTATCTATCTTCTGACAGAGGCCAATGCCAGATGCTCCAGAGAGAGTGAATGGAACAGATGATCATCGAGTGACCCATCCCTTGACACCCATTCCCAGCTTTTGGCAAACAGAGTAGGGACACTATCCCTGTACATCCTGGCCAGTAGTCATTGATGGACCTATCTTCTATTAATTTTTTTTAATCCTATTATAGTCTTGTCTTCAAAATATCCTCTGGCAAGGAGTTGCACGGGTTAACTGTGCGTTGTGTGAAAAAAATTCATTTTGTTTATTTGAAATCTGCTGCCTATTAATTTAATTTGGTGACCCCCTAGTTCTTGTATTATGAGGAGTAAACAACACTTCCTTTATACTTTCTCCATACCAGTCATGATGTTATAGACCTCAATCATATCCCCCTTTAGTTGTCTTTTTTCCAAACTGCAAAGTTCCAGTTTTATTAATATTGCCTCATATTGCAGCTGTTTTATACCCTAATCATTTTTGTTGCCCTTTCCTAAACCTTTTCCAATTTCAGTATAAGGTTCTGACACAGTTCCCTTTGCAATTCGTGAGCAAATGTAAGGGAGCCAGCCCATAAGGTACTTTTTGTTTGCTTGCTTGCTTTTTTGTTGATTGGCTGGTGGTTTTTTTCTTTGTTTCAGCATTTCTCTCTTTTTTTTTTATTTCTCTCTAGTTATTGTCTGAAGATCAAAAAGGTGTTACCAGATGGGTGACTGGTTGGCTTGGTGGAGGAGGAGCTGGATCAAAAAGTGTCCCTAGCACACCATTAAGGCCAACTAATCAATCTGTTTTCAATAGTGTAAGGATTAAATATACAATTCTCTACATTTGCATGGCAGTTCCATATAAATGCTAGCATTTTTAGTTTTGATATTTTGGGCTTGATTTAATGTTGGTTTTACTGATAATAGATCTTGAATTTGTTTAAAGCCAGTAAACAGGAGCTCAAAAGTCATACTGGTTTGTGGGCCATGCTAAGTGTTTGGCTATTACAAAAATATTGCTAGTCTTCTGGAGACTTAAGACATCATTGTCCACCAGGGACCTTTATTGTATGAACCTTCAGAGCTAGAAGGTTAAAAATGTTTTCTGAAAGCTGAGAGTCTTCAGCAGGATATATCAGACTGTGAAATACTTTTGATTACAGTTTTGTCCTTCTCTTACCCCAAGCACCTTCATGCTCCCTTCAATTTTAACTTGAAAGCTGGAATTCCTAGCTTTTCTATGCTGTACATTGTTGGTCTTGGGTTCAGAAGTTCTTGAGAACACAGCCACTTAACTTGTATAAAGTGGTTATGACGACACCATATTCCATAGAATAGAGCCTTTCTTAGTGGTCAGCAGAATATAACATATTTGAGAATCAAACAGTGAGGAATAATAAGAGGATTTGGAAGTGGGATGCTTTAGGGGTTGTCTTGGGTTTCACTTTTCCACAGAATAAAAAATGTTGAATTGATGTAAAGCATTAATCATAAATTGTAAGAGTGTGGGAGGATACTGGCTGCTCTAATGACACAAGCAATAAAGTAGAGTAATAAAGTAAGGCCTAGTCTATACTTACCCCAAAGGTTAAATTAAGATACCCAACTCCAGCTGACTTAATTGCATAGCTGGAATCGACATACCGTAATTCCACCTTCGGCACTACCTCCACATCAGGAGGCCGAAGGGAACAAGTGCTCCCATCAACTTCTCTTACTCCTTGTGGATCAAGGAGTACCGGCATCAATGGGGGCACCTTCAGCGTTTGATTTAAAAGATCTTTACTAGACTTGCTAAATTAAACTCGGGAACATAGACAGGTGTCAATCTTCTTTGTAGTGAAAACGTGGCCTAAGTTACCAGTCAGAGATGTGATTTTAAGGTGTAAATGTCAGTTTAATTTAGAAAAGGTTTTTCCCACTCCCAGTTGATCTGATGAAGTGATTTTTACCCATGAAAACTCATGATCCTGTATACTTTTCTTAGTCTTTAAGGTGCCACAAGTCTGCTTGTTGTTTTTGAAGTTACAGACTAACACAGCTACCACTCTGAGAGGTTTTTCCCAGTGTGTCTGTCTGCTAATAATTTAAATTGTCTTAGATTCACAGGCATAAAGAAGGTTAATATTTTTCTTTCTGTAATGCTTGTTCTCCTAGCGAAGTCTATGTCTTACGTTTTTGCTGACATCAAAAGCAGTTCCTGTTCCCATATCCATGGCATAGTGTCTCTCATAAACAAAATGTAGAAAGTAATGGTGTTCTTTTAAAAATAAATCTGATTATTTTCTCCACGTTATTAAGTTGTTGCAACTTAGGGTGTATCTAAACTATGCGGAATGGTCAAAAGAGGACATGCGAATTCTACGGGAATTTGCATATCTTCTTCCGATCACCCTTTTGAAAGTGGAGCTTTCGAAAGTGAAGTAATTAAGATGCAGCTTTTTTGGTGAACCGCCCCCTTTGTTGAAAAGCCGCTTTTCCTCAAAAAAGGAGGTTTATGTGGCTTTTCGACAAAGGGGGGGTTCGTCGAAAAAAGCTGCATCTTAATTTCACTTTCGAGAAAGCTCTGCTTTTGAAAGTGGGATCAGAAGAAGATATGCCAATTTCTGCAGAATTTGCATATCTTCTTTCAACCATTCCCTGTAGTCTAGATGCTACTGTTTCTGTGTCGGTGTTCCACTGCTTATTCTGTGAGTAGCAGCATGAAATTCCAAAAATAATCAGACTTTGGTGAAGGTAAAAATGTTATCTTTGAAACCTATTAAAGTTTTAAATATATTTTTGCCATGTCACTGAATGTTAACTTACGTATGTCAAATTCCTTGATCACCAATTGTAAGGTCTGATGACTCATGGCCCAGGGCTAGGAAAATTCTGGCAGCACAATACTGACCTTTTCAAGTTCAATCTAAATCTTGGCCCAGAAACAGTTACAAATAAAAGAAAATGATGTTCCTAGAATATGCATAAAAAGTATTGAAAATGTTCTAATTACTCGGAATATTCTTTTTAGTCTTTTTCAGAACTATTTGTGAAGTTCCTTGAAACAGAATCACGTCCAAATCTTCCCCTACCCAAGCTCTCTGTTCATGACATGAAGCCTTTAGGAGCAACAGGAATTTGTAATTCTAGCAGCCTTACAGGTAACACCCTGCCTTAGTGGAAATTTTGAAGTTATGTGTTAAATGTAAGGGGAAAGAGACACACTGTATAGGTGTGTGTGCATGCGCATGTCTTTCCTGATTTTCAGTCTGATGCGATTTTTAAAAAGGCATATGAGAATTAAGTTCCTAGCTACCTTAGACCACTTAGAAATACCGTTTTTTTCCCATCTCCCAAAAATTCCCTTAATCTCTGAGTGTATATATTGCTTTTCACGATGAAAGTGAAAACTAGAGCCAAACAGATGGTGGGTAATCTTCCCGGCATATGGTTATGTCTGCTCTCTAGTCTTGATTTGCAGCATAACCTGCTGTTCAGCCTGGGTCTCATTGAGCTTACAGTGCCAAGCTTGTGGTGGTTTTGTGAGGTGTAACACCAGTTCACTTCCTAAGTATTAAGCTAAAACTAGCAGATTGATTTTTGATCTGAGAAAGGATCTCTGATTTGTTCTCCATGTTGATAAAGTCAGAATATTTTAATAATTATGCCTGTGCTTGAAATACTTCCTAGCAGATATGTACAAAAATATCAATTTACTTTTATTTAAATTCTGATCCTGTATGACATTGAGCACATACCACTGAATAATGTGTGTTTAGGATGCTCAGCACCTGGCAGGATCAAGTCCTTAATTTAATTAATTAGTCTTCTGCACCTGGAATGTATTTTTGTGCTTTTTAGGACTTCATTTTTAGATGCCAACTGTTGCTGATCATAGAGCAGGTCTGGGCAAAATACAGCCCAGGAAGGCACCCCAGCTTGCCCCACAGCCCCGTGCGCTGTGCAGAAACATGGCTGCAGGGCTCTGGTTTTTTGTTTTTTTTAACTGGAGAGGAGGGGGGAAGTTTTAGGAGCCATCCTGCCCCCAGCATATTCCCATTGGCTGGGATCTAGAAAACCAGCCAATGGGAGCTGCTTAGAATAACAGGCAACTAAGAAGAATCACACCGTGGGCTCAGTTATTCATGAAGCACATGACCCGGAAAGCAGGCTGGCTGGTTAGGAAACATTTTAAGTCGGCAGGCAGGCAGGCTAGTTTGGCAGCTGACAAGTAAATCTCCTGGCCACAGCCTACTTCTGGCACCCCAGTCTTTCCTGCCCCAACTCTCTGCCCTCCCCCAACTCAGCATACCCAAACCCTCTGTCCCCTTCTTACACCCATACCAGCTCCCAGATCTGGCACCCCAATCTCCTGCCCCAGATCACAATCCCCTCCTACACACATCCCAAACCCCTGCACTCCAATCCACTACCCAAGGTCACAACCACCTGCTTCATCCCAGCTCCCTCCCAGACTCCAGTCTCCCTCCTGCACCCTAGTCCCTTACCCCAGGCTTTCTTCCACCCAGCCTCCATCCCAGACCCTGCATCTCCTCTATTAATCTTTGGGGAGGGGGGAGCACTCCTTTCCAAAATCTTGGAGTGGCCTCCCATCAAAAATTATTGCCCACCCCGTCATAGAGGCATGTTTAAATTAAAATGTCAACAATTGCAAGCCACAATATTAAGTTTTAAATAACTCTTTTATAGTAAACTAAATTGAAGAAACAAAAGGAATTTCCAGTGTGTTGTGTGAGCTTATCTCTGAAAGCAATACTTTCAATAAACTTAAATTAGGTTTTATATTTCTTTGTGCTCTTGTCATTTATAATATAATAGACAGGGCACCCTATTTTATTTGGCAAAAGCCTATTTCCCTAGTCTGGAAAAACTAAGTTCTGAGGTCCTTTATTCTTTTAGGAACCATATTGTTGCCTTATAAAACCAGACACCCATCCTATATCCCTTAATTGTTTTGGTATCTAAGTTTTCAGTTGCCAGAGATAAACTTTATGAAAGTAGTTTTAAAGCATAGGATAAGGATGTAAATTCCATACCAGTGCAAAAGGAGTTGAGTGACTTTGCTGTATTTATAGAAGTTTGAACCAGTTATGTGATAAAAGATCTTTAAAACATTTATGAAATTAGTATGGAGTAGTAGTAGAAAGTGAGATTCTACAATAAGCCTGATTTTTTTTTTTTTGCCCGCTTCCCCCTCTGCTGTCTGCACACAAAGGGAAAAGGTTGGTTATATCTAGGGTCCTCTCAAATTTTGCTCATTTTCTGGGTCATAGGATTTTTAAAATATTAAATGTCATAGTTTTAAATATTTAAATTTGAAATTTCAGCATTGTAACTAGAGGGGGTCACTACACAAAAGCAGGTTGTGGATGGCATTGAAAGTCTATTGTAGGGAGGGTCATTGTATTGTCACCTTACTTCTGCACTGCTGCTGGTGGTGCTGCCTGCAGAGTTGGGCAGATGGAGAGTAGTAGTTGTTGGATTGGTGCACAGCTCTACAGGCAGCACCATTATCAGCAGCACCACAATGGTAAGAATGTCATGGTGTTGCCACCCTCACTTCTGTGCTGCTACTAATGGGAGCACGAAAGTAAGGGTGGCAATTCCATATCATACTACACTCACTTCTGCACTCTGGTGCTGATGGTGCTGGCTTCAGAACAGGATTTCCAGACAGCTCCAGTGTAGCTTCCTGCAGCTGCATAAGGTTCCCAGCGATGGGTCTGACTGCCCTAGGAGTGTCCTCTGAATGGGGCAAAGGATGTTGCAGCTTGTATGGGACTAGTAGCTGAAGTTCTGTGAACAGTAGGACTCCCCAAACCTGTGCCCCTCCCTTCACGAGACAGATTTCATGTCCGTGATGCATTTTTCACAGCCATTAATCTGGTAGGGTCCTAGTTACATCTGGGACAGATAATTTTCATACAAATTTGAAACGACTTGAACAAAATCTGGTATAGGAAAGCATTTTGTAGAAAAGTGCAGATTGTGAGAAGTTGATACATGGATGATGAAAGCTGGGGTATAATTTTGTGAGTGAGATGTAATAATAAAGCATATAACTAGAGAGGATCCAGAGTTATGAAAGGCCTTGAAGTCTAGGTCAAGAAGATTCAATTTGATGCAGTGAATGAGTCAGTTGAAGAATAATTTGCTTTCTACACAAATGCAGACAATTGCTGGACTGTAAATGGTTTCTAATGTGTGTGTGTGTGTGTGTGTGTTTTTTTAATCTCAGAAACTATAGGTTCAGGAACCAGCAGAAGATCAGATGCAAATCCATTCTTGGCACCTCGATCTGCAGCAGTGCCTCTTATCACCCCCACTTCTCTTGGAGCTGGTGGATCGGGGCATCTGCTTATGAAACCTATTTCTGATGCCTTGCCTACTTTTACACCATTGCCAGTGTTGCCTGATGCCAGTGCTGGTGCTGTACTAAAAGACCTCTTGAAACAATAGATGATTCCGAATCAGTATTGATGGTAGCACTTTAAGGAAATGAGAACTCTTTATTGTATATAATTTATCACAAAGAGGCCTTTTGTAAAAGCTATGTACCTGTTGGCAGATTTTCTTGGTTTTTCTTTAAATTTAATTATGAACTAAACAGTACTATGGAAATTGTAGGAGTCACAGGACTAACTGCTCTCTTTATAGCTCTTTTTTCATATTGGTTCTGAGGTAGGTTTTAAACTAGAGAAAATTATTCTATCTTAGTTGTAGAAATGTTAGACAAGCCGTGGAGTCAAAAACACTAGCTGTACTCGGTTATTTCAGGAGTGCAACAGCAATATTAACTCTTTGGTGTTGGGGTCAGTTTTTCAAAGAGCACAATCTGTTATTGATAACAGGCATATGAGGAACCTCCACTGGAAATTAAAATTTCACCAAAATTATAATAGGATCATACTTGGCATGTCCACTCATAATACAAATTTCAAAGGAAGTAGGGAGACATGTAGGAGTTGGATTACTGGAGATGACAAGGTATACTTGAAACTACCCACTGTGATATTTATGTAATAACACATCTCACTCTCATATCAAAAGGATAAGTTATACCCCAAATTGTTGGCCACTTTGAGGCACATCAGTCGTTTTTGTACTAGGAACTGTATTTTTCCCAGTCTGATAGCTGCTATGGCAATGCAAAACAACTGGCACCAAAGAGTTAGTTCTGGGCACCAAGGAGTTAATTCTGGAAACCAAGGTTTTGGAGAATATTTGATTTTTCTGAAAACTTCCATGTGGTGAATAGCTATCAATGGAGATATATAAATATATATATATATATATATAAATTCTATATATACGTGCTAATGTATTGTAATGGTGTAAGATGTATATTTAAAATCCTTTTATTCTGATTTGAAACAGGTTTAAAGTTTGAACATATGTATAGAACTTCAAGGTAAATGTTTGCCTATCCCAGATTTGTAAATAGGCCCATAGAAGACCAGAACCAAAGCCAATTATTATGTTAATTTTGCTGTGATGACTTGTACACTTTATACTACGTGTTGCAGACAAAGTATTGAATTGCATACCGAAAGTTAAAACTAACCTTTTTAGAAAAACAGTTAAAATCTGCAACAAAGCTTCTTTGTTGGAAATGCCTAGTTTCTAATCCTGTTTGTGCCATTCCTTGTTTAGTACCATGGTGTTAAAGGTGATTATTGTACATGTTCTATATTAGAACTGTCAGCCTTTAATCCTCTCCCTCCATTTTCATTTCATACCCTTCATTTAAATTGTTGTGAATTATGTTTAATAAAATGAAACACAGAAACTTGTATAGAATCTGCCAAAATAATGAATTCAACAAGACTTTTCTTTAAGTAAAATAAAATCCCTTCATTTCCTTTAAAGCATTCTCTAACAAAGTTTCTCATTCTGTTACTTCAGTCTTCATAAAGAATTCAGTTTCAGAATAATTTTCATATGATGATTCCATTCTCCAATGTATGAATTTCAAATGGAAGGTTAATGCAAATTTAGAAGCAGATTGGTAATAATTGAATTTTTGTTTCAGATCACTAGTATCTGTTATAAAATTCTATTATGGCTAAATTAATGAATACTTTTAAGTCTTTCGAAATTTGATTTCTGAAAGGTCAGTAGGCATATTTTAATGTATGAAAGCAAGTATTGTGTTGTATAAGAACTACATTTTAAATTCCTATTACACTTTTGGATACCTTTCTTGAGAATATTCAGGTAAGCTATTTAAAATGTGTGGTGTTATTGAAAAAACCACCTTCATAGAATGACTAATTTTGTATCCAAAAGACTAAAGAAAATTTAAACCATGTGGTGTGTCTGTGCAGTCTCTTATATATGTGTAATTATATTTATTTCAGGGTGAGTGATCACTTCAAATAAAATCTTTTTGATGAGCTGATATATCAGAAATGTTTATCTTTTTAAAATAATTTATTTTATAGTGTATATCATAATACAAGTGGACATGTGCTGGCAGCTCCTGATTATAGAGGCTGATAGCCATGTTTTGGCTAATTACTATTTTCATCAAAAATTTAAGACCAGAAACAAAGGGTAGGAATAAATGGTAAATTTTCAGACTGGAGAGGGGTAACTAGTGCTATTCCCAAAGAGTCAGTCCTAGGACCAATCAACTTATTCATAAATGATCTGGAGAAAAGGGTAAACAGTGAGGTGACAAAGTTTGCAGACAATACTAAACTGCTCAAAATAGTTAAGATCAAAGCAGACAGTGAAGAACTTAAAAAAAGATCTCACCAAACTAAGTGACTGGGCAACAAAATGGCAAATGAAATTTAACGTGGATAAATTTAAATTAATGCACATTGGTAAAAATAACCCCAACTATACATATAATATGATGGGGCTAATTTAGCTACAACTAATCAGGAAAGAGATCTCGGAGTCATCGTGGACAGTTCTCTGAAGACATCCACGCAGTGTGTAGCGGCAGTCAAAAAAGCAAACAGGATGTTAGGAATCATTAAAAAAGGGATAGAGAATAAGACAGAGAATATCTTATTGCCCTTATATAAATCCATGGTACGCCCACATCTTGAATACTGCATACAGATGTGGTGTCATCTCAAAAAAGATATACTGGCATTAGAAAAGGTTCAGAGAAGGGCAACTAAAATGATTAGGGGTTTGGAATGGGTCCCATATGAGGAGAGATTAAAGAGACTGGGACTTCTCAGCTTGGAAAAGAGGAGACTAAAGGGGGGTATGATAGAGGTCTATAAAATCATGAGTGGTGTGGAGAAGGTGAATAAGGAAAAGTTATTTACTTGTTCCCTTAATATAAGAACTAGGGGCCTCCAAATGAAACTAATGGGCAGCAGGTTTAAAACAAAAGGAAGTTCTTCAGACAGCGCACAGTCCATCTGTGGAACTCCTTGCCTGAGGAGGTTGTGAAGGCTAGGACTATAACAGGGTTTTAAAAAGAACTAGATA
Organism: Pelodiscus sinensis; assembly: GCF_052426305.1. NCBI lineage: Eukaryota > Metazoa > Chordata > Testudines > Trionychidae > Pelodiscus > Pelodiscus sinensis. The sequence continues at coordinate 30,919,223 of NC_143056.1, forward strand.
AATTCATGGAGGTTAAGTCCATAAAATGGCTAATAGCCAGTATGGGTAAGGAATGGCATCCCTAGCCTCTGTTTGTCAGAGGGTGGAGATGGATGGCAGGAGAAAGATCGCTTGATCATTACCTGTTCGATTCACTCCCTCTGGGACATCTGGCATTGTCACTGTTGGCAAACAGGGTACTGGGCTGGATGGACCTTTGGTCTGACCGAGTACAGCCATTCCTATGTTCTTATGTTCATCTTGATTTGTAAAAATTCTACCAAATTTAAAATGCATACAAGTGAAACAAGTTAGCTTCATAGGTACCAGGAAATAATGCCTGTTTGAACCATTGACTTTAGATCACGACCATTTTTCAATAGCTTGGTAAATGTCACCAAAATCTTCTCATCCTTTGGAAGATTTGACTAGGCAGCACAGGTAGTCAGGAAATATCAGAGTCCCTAATACATTTTCCTTTCTCCAAGAGAAACACGAATCATGTTCTAGGAAGTCTGTGGGTAACTATTAGAGATTGTGGCTCCCCCACTGCATTCCTCCTTGGGAAATAATACTGTTCAGCCCAGTATTTAGCCACTAGTGCAATGGTCACCAACCAGTAGATTGGGATCTACTGGTATATCCTGGAGCTTCTGACAGCTGATTCTGACTGGTTTGGCTGGGAGGCTGTCTTCAGCTGCCTCTCCCTCTCCCCACTGCTGTCTTGGAGCTGGCCCTCCTGCTTGCTGTGCAGGGTGGAAGAAAGGGATGCTGATGTCAGGGTGTGTCTCCCTTTCCATGCCCCCATCTCCACAGAGTGAGCAGGGTGGGGCCTGGGAGAAGGGGTAGTGTAGGTACAGGGCCATAGGGAAGGAGGCAGGGCAAGGGTTTTCGGGTTTGAGGTAGATACTGGACTGACTTAAATTCAAAAAGCAAAAGTGTGCTTTATACGTTGGAGACCACTGCACTAGAGTGTACAGAAAGGACTGTGTTGACTTAATCACACTTCCTTCTGAGAATGTTTTGTCTGTTACTATTGTAAGCAATGCTCAAGATTGTGGTTACTGAAAGATTAGTGAAAATGTTTTCCTCTGATCTTTCCTTTTTATTTACTTTGATTCTTCGTACATAATCTGTTTCCGTATTTACAGTCTATTAGTTAAATCAGTTTTTCCTGCTATTTGTGTGGGTCTTTCCCACAGTAAGGCAGGGGAGAAACATTTTACATAGCAAAAAGGTGAGCATAAAAACAAGATTGTGATCATAGGAGCAGGTGCAGTACTTGAAACATCTTTTTGCTTTTTTTAGTGGATGCAATTTTAAGTTTTTTATTTTACTATGTCCCTCAAACCTCCATTCCCACAGGAAGAACTGCATAGTGAATCCTCCCCAAGGTTGATCTGATAAGCCTCTTTATAATTTGTCTTAGGAGAACAACATGATTCTAATTTGCTGCAGCTTTTTTTTCCAAGATCACTGTAAAGGGGAAAATTTTAAATCACACCATTTTGGGTTCTTTGCTCAACTCCATGCTACGCAAATGAAGAGAAGTATCACAGTAGTTCTGTTAAACTGGAGGCATTATGCAATAAAATATATCTTGCATTAAAAGTAGGGCTGTCTGGTGGTTAAAAAAAATTAATCACGATTAATCATGCAATTAAAAAATAAGAATACTATCTATTTAAATATTTTTGGATGTTTTCTACATCTTCTAATACATTGATTTCAGTTACAACACAGAATACAAGTGTATAGTGCTCACTTTGTATTTATTTTTTATTACAAAACATTTACACTAAAAAATAACTTCAGTTCACATCTCCAAAGAATTGTAGTGCAAATTCTATCATGAAAGTTGTATTTAAATTCTTCTATATAATCAATATATTTGTGTCCTATTCAAGAGTCCTTTTTTAGCTCTGCCCCAGCTGTGAGCGGCACAGGGCCAGAGGGGGCTCGACTCTGTGGTGAGCAGTGCAGAATTCAGGAGGGGAACTCAGCCCCCAATTGGAGGTGGCATAGGACTCGGGGTGGGGATTAGCTCCCAAGCTCAAGTCAGCCCCAGGGCAGGGGGAGGGAGGGTTAGACCCCACCATGGGCAGTGCAGAGTTTGGGACAGTGGACTCAGCCCCAGAATCAGATGTGTGGGGAGGGTCAGTCCCAGTCCCAGGAAGCAAAAAGAGGGTGGCTTGGGTGAGCCCTGCTGGTGGGGTAGGGGGAGAATGACAGCATAGGCAACCCCCACCCCCACCCAGGCTGCTTTATTTTTAAAAATATGGTCACCTGGGAGGGGAGAAGGATGGGTGTCAGGATCTTTACTTTTCTTGTTTACTTCTCTGTTGGAGCTGGAACCAGTCTTCAGGTTTTTTTTCCCCTCCTTTCTGGCTGCTTAATTTTTCTGTGCGCCCTTTGGTGGCAGTGTGCATTACTGCATCTTACCAGAGACGGCCTCTGGAGCAGCTTATGCTGGTGTGCCGACTTCTGGGATTAATGCGAGTTAATTTTTTTTATTCATTAATTCTGCCCTGCGTTAATTGCAGGCGTTAATGCCCACTAATTGACAGCCCTAATTAAAAACTCATCTGTGCAACTGTCTGCAATACGGTTTTATCACCAATGTTCAATAAAAATAAACATGACTCATTTATCACAGTACAGGCAGTCTCGGACTTACGTGGATCCGACTTACGTCGGATCCCTAGATACGAACGGGGTGAGGCAACTCCCGCACATGCGCAGCAGCATTCCCGGGGCTCGCTCACCTGGGTCCTAGGATCCTCCTCCTCCTCCTCGGGCCGGCTCCGACTGGGGTCCCGCAGAGCTGCCGGGCAGAGGAAAAGTGCCTCCCCACGCCCGCTGCCCCCCCCCCCCCCGCGGCCTCGCCGCCTGCACGCCCCGCCCCTCCCCCCCTGCCAGCAACAGGCTGCCCCCTCCCCTGAGCAACAGGCTGCCCAACAGCAGACAAAAGCAGCCTCTCTGCCCCTCCTCCCCTCTATACATGCCAGGCTCCCGGAGCGCAGCAGCGTCCCCGGGGCTCGCTCACCTGGGTCCTAGAATCCACCTTCTCCTCCTCGGGCCAGCTCCGACTGGGGTCCCACAGAGCTGCCGGGCAGAGGAAAAGTGCCTCCCCACGCCCGCTGCCCCCCCCCCCCCCGCGGCCTCGCAGCCTGCACACCCGCCCCCTCCCCCCCTGCCAGCAACAGGCTGCCGAACAGCAGACAAAAGCAGCCTCTCCGCCCCTCCTCCCCCTATACATGCTGGGCTCCCTGGGCAAACAAAGACTCCACCAAAACAAACAAAGTGCTGGCCTCATTGTGTTAGCAAAAAAAGGACCCTCCTCCTAGAACCCTGGGTGGTGTGTGGAAATAAAGCTATTAGCTCAAAGCATGGTGCAGAGCTGTTTGGTATTTGATGAGTTACTCCTTTAGTCCTGAGTTTGTCACGGACAGAAATAGATGTGAAATCTTCTGAACAGGGGAACAGACAGCAAAACAAACATTAGAGGGGAGTTAACCTTTCCCTATGCTATCCAAAACTAAAAAAAATGTTTGGCTAGAGTTTCCCCTACAATATGTACCAGTTCCGACTTACATACAAATTCAACTTAAGAACAAACCTACAGTCCCTATCTTGTACGTAACCCGGGGACTGCCTGTATAAACAAACTGTAGGCAGCAACTTAGGTAGATAAAACTAAGTGAAATGGCAACTCTTAATGTGTATCTCATTTACTTTCCTGATTTATGCACTTGACAAAGACTTTTCACAAATAATTTGTAACAAGGCAGACTACTTTAAAGAATTTATAAAGCAATGATTGATTAGTACAATGGCATTATTAATACAAAAGAAAATGTCATTTAACTTAAAAGTAGTTCTCTCATGTTATATAAGTAGGCTTGGAAGAAGGGTTAGTTTTATATTGATAAAGGTTGGTTAATGTCTCTTTCGCTGTTTACACACAAACCCAATGAAAATAAAATGCCTTGTCAATGATGATCAAAATGTACAGATAGGCAAAGAAAGAAAAGTGCTACTTGAGAACTTATTAGACTCAAACCCCAGTGATTTCAAATTCTAAATTGACTTATTACAGACAGACTAACAAGTCAATAGTAAAATTAGGTATGATGTGTTATATAAGAAGATTTGTATTTTCACATATGATGTTGACAAGTTATGTTTTAAAGTCTGTAAAGCTTTTAACTTCCACCATTTAAAATAAATTGAATTCTGTCAAACCTAGTTTTTAAGCTTCTTGGAAATTTTGTAGTTCTGAAATTTATGCTACTACCAGTTTTTCATGTAGCTCAGCTAGGGTTGCTAGGTGTCCAGTATTGACCTGGACCGTCCAGTATTTTTGCCTCCTGTCCAGTAAAAAAATTCAGAAAGTACCTGACACCTATAATGTCTGGTATTTTCTGATTTTCCCCCCACCAGGAGGCAAAAATACTGGACACCTGGCAAGGCTACGACACATTCAGTAACTGGGCCCAGACCCCAGATCCCCCTCAACCCTCTGCTGGGCCCCCTGGACTCCCTGCCAGACATCCTCCTCCCCCCACTTACCTGGTTCCACAGGGGTTTGTCTTGTATTTGGAGCAGAAAAACAAAATGGCCAGTGGCAAAAAAAAAAAAAAAAAGCCTCTTAAAGGGGCCATGCTGATTTTTAATTTTTTAATTATTTTTTTTTGGCTCAATAACTTTGGTCTCCCCCTTTTTCTTTTCTCAGCAGAATTTTTTTTCTTGGTGTTATTTTTTTGCGGGGAGGGAGGCGGTGTTCGGTATTTTTGGTTAAACCATCTGGCAACCCTAAGCTTAGCTGCTGCTTAATGACTTTTAAAGTTCAAGATTTCAATTTTCAGTTGCAATAATTCATTTTATATATTTAATACACATTTGTTAATTATGTGCTGTGATTTTCTAGGTATCTTGGCAACCCAAGTTCTAGAGAAGACTAAGCTTTAACCCAAGTAACATTAAACTTTTATTTAAGAAAAATGGAAATTTTCATTTCATTGTGGAGAGAAAAACTTTGCTGTGGCAACAACAACAACCTAAAGAATCAATTGCACTAATTAAATCAGGGCCTAAATTTGGAAGTACAAAGAAGTATTTATAAAAAGAACTTTGAAAGCTAAGCCCGACTTACCTTCTGATCAACAAAAATCTAACTTCCCAATTTTATTTGTACGTTCAAAGTCTTCCTTTCATCAAAATGCACTCTTTGGAAATTCCTAAATATCAAAAGCAAATAGAGACATTTAAATCCGTACATATATGTGAGACACTGTGCCAGCAAGAGGGCTTTAAAAATTTTAAGAGATTTTGTCATATTTTGATCCATCTTTATAGCACGAAACTTATTTTGCCAAACCTACTAGTTAGTAAAATCTTTATTAGCTTTCATTGTTTTAAATATTTGTAAGGTGAAAATCTACAGCTTGTAGTATTTGTGGTTTACTACATTGCACTATATAAATATATATACTTTTTAATTTATGTGCAGCATTACAAAGTTTAAAAGCTAACAATAAAAATGATACATGTAAATTGGCAATCAATAATGCAGAATAAAAAAATTAGAACAGCTGCTAGCTTTTATTTAAAAGAAAAAATGACTTGCACATGTTGTTTACTGCAGCACAAATGTCATATCTATGGTGAACTAATAGATGTAATTGCCACAGACTCACATTTAAGTACAGTTGGATTTTTTTGCTGTTAAGATTTAGAAACTTTAAATATGTAGCATCAGTGAAATACTTTTTGTTTCAAATAATGCCCAAGAGAACTGATCTATTAGTAACAGCTAGGGATAAAAGAGCAAGATCAGAGGAAAAATATGGGTTTTCTATGCTGACCATATTAGTTGATGTTTCAGAATGATCATTTGGACAAATTACTAACACTTTCATATTTAGGCAAACAAATGAGAAATACTTGATCAAAGAAATAAGCATGTTTGCTGAAATAAAAACAAATATCAATTTAACATAACTAGACATTTTTCATTAGGACATTTTTCATTAAGTGACTGCCCACTTTGAGTGATTTGATATTATGTGCTTCCTTACTGACGTGACAATAGGCTGTTAATTTCTTTAATGATTTACATCTGTTTATGACTGCCTTGAACAAACAGTTAATGAGTTTGTTCATAGCCAGTGTAAGATTCTTATGAAATGGCTTCTCGCAGTCTTGATGGGATTTAATAGCATTTTTGCTCAGAATTTTCTGGCAGACCATCTTTTACTAGCTTTGAAAAGGTGACCCCTTCTTCATCTTTGGACACTCTATAACTATTACTGTGAATTTCACAGTAACACTGAAAGTTTCCTAAATTTTCAGACCTGTGTCAACAAGTAGAATGTATATTCTATGCCAGCAGACATTTTGATCTGTTTTATACCTTCCCTGTTCCCTCACTTGTTCCTATAGAGCAGAGGTGAGCAAAATCAGGCCCTGGGCCCAGATTCAGCTTGCCAAGCATTTCTCTCCGGCCTGCCCAGCTGATTAGTTGAGGTGCATACTTACAGCCAGCAGTGTGTGTTCAACTGCCCCTCCCCCACCTTGCTTCATCCTGCAGCCGAATTACTCTCAGTAGTCTCCCACTACCTGTGTAGAGTGGGGAAGAGGGAAATGGTAAAGTCATGGTGTCCCCTGCTCCTCAACCTCATCTCTGCAGAACAGGAGTTGGGGACAGAGAGAGACACAGCAGAGCTGCTCCAATCTGAAGCATGGATGGTAGAGTAGTGCCTGTCTTAAGAGGCAGTGCATTGTTTCTAAGATTTCAGTCCTCATGCTCGCTCTCTCTCTCCCTGCCCCCCTCCCCAGCCCCAGACTCCATCTCGGTAGGGCAGGAGAGGAGGAAGACAGCAGGCAGCTTTCCCTGTCTTAAAGAAACAGCACTTGGCTTCTCTCAGAAACATACCCAGCAGCAGCTAGCTCACATTCTCTCTGTTACTGTCTCTCTCACTGCCCCCCCCCACACAAGAGTCACTGACACACACATTCTTCCATCTCTGTGCCAAACCCCACTCTCTGTTCTACACACTCAAACGGTCTCAAAGTTTGCCTCTCACACACAGTGTCTCTTTCATACTTACACACGCTTTCTCTCCACAGCTCCCAGTCCTACCCCTTCTTCCTGAGGCACTGCCTCTTCTGGTAGGCTTGGAGCCAGCCCATAACCATGTACCAAAATCCAGGAAGTGCCCACCTCCCCTCATGAAAATTATTGCCCACCCCATTATAGAGAGCTGTACCTCACAGTTACTTGTTTGATGGTATTTTATCTCCTCTGGAAAAAGTGTGGTCCTCCCCCAATGGTATTTTAAGCTAACAATCGAATAGAGTATTTACATGATGGGTAGAGATTAAACCTATTTTTTTTAAAAAGATTTCCTTCAAACCAGACATAGGCAATAATTTTTGAAGGGGGACCACTTCACAAATTTTGGAAGTGGTTGTGGCCCTCCCCAGAAGGGGCAGGGCCTGGAGCTGCAAGCCCTTTCAACTGCTTTTATTTAAAGTGCTTGTGCCTTCCCTGCGGGAAGGCTGAGCCCTTTAGAAGCAGTTGAAAGGGCTCACAGCTCCCAACCTTGCTGCTAGCGCATTGCCTGAGAGCTGGGGTTATATTGGTTTGTTCATGCAAGGAGTTTTATAATTCTTTTTTTCACTCTCATGTCAATCCATTTACCTAATACTGAAGTAAAGTTAAAACATCTGTAGTTCTCAGGGATATGCCTATCATCTTTTTAAACACAATAAAATATTAGCCAACTTTCTGTCCACTATCAAATTTGAATTTAATTATATATAATTTTTGTTAGCAGTTCGGCCATTTCATTGTTAAGTCCCTTCAGAATTCTTGAATATCAACCATCTGGTCCTAGTCACTTGTTGCATTTTAAATGATGATTTTGTTCCAGCATCTTTTGTAAGATCAGTTTCTTACAATGACCCATCTTTATCTACAAATGCCCCAAGGCGGCGTTTCAAAGGTGCAGCCACTGCACAGCTGATCTGCAGATCAGCTGTGCGGCAGCTGCCCCTTTAAAACACCATTTCTGCGCCTTTCAAAGGGGCAGCCGTGGAGCCTGGGGGTTAGCTGTGGACTTCCAGAACCCGAGATCAGCTGGTGAATCCCCAGCTGACTCTGGGCTCCTAGCAGCATGAAGCGTAGCATGTAGCCAAGGGTCAGTGTGGGACTAAGACTCCCCCGCTGACCCCGGGCTCCATGGCTTTTGAAATGCACAAGAGCCCCTGCTGGGGACTCTTGTGCATTTCAAAGTGGGCATGCCAGTGGGACTTCCTGCTGGCCCCGGGCTGTACATGGCCTTCCACATTCCTCCTTTGAAATGTACAAGAGCCCCCGCTGGGACTTCCCCACTGGCCCTGTGCTATAGAATCATAGGACTGGAAGGGACCTCGAGAGGTCATCGAGTCCAGCCCCCCGCCCTCAAGGCAGGACCAAGCTCCGTCTACACCATCCCTGACAGATGTCTGTCTAACCTGTTCTTAAATATCTCCAGAGAGGGAGATTCCACCACCTCCCTTGGCAATTTATTCCAATATTTGACCACCCTGACAGTTAGGAATTTTTTCCTAATGTCCAATCTAAACCTCCCCTGCTGCACTTTAAGCCCATTACTCCTTGTCCTGTCCTCAGAAACCAAGAGGAACAAATTTTCTCCTTCCTCCTTGTGACACCCTTTTAGATATTTGAAAACCGCTATCATGTCCCCCCTTAATCTTCGTTTTTCCAAACTAAACAAGCCCAGTTCATGAAGCCTGGCTTCATAGGTCATGTTCTCTAAACCTTTAATTATTCTTGTCGCTCTTCTCTGTACCCTTTCCAATTTCTCCACATCTTTCTTGAAATGTGGCACCCAGAACTGGACACAGTACTCCAGCTGAGGCCTAACTAGTGCAGAGTAGAGCGGCAGAATGACTTCACGAGTTTTGTTTACAACACACCTGTTGATACAACCTAGAATCATATTTGCTTTTTTTGCAGCAGCATCACACTGTTGACTCATATTCAACTTGTGGTCCACTATGACCCCTAGATCCCTTTCCGCCATGCTCCTTCCTAGACAGTCGCTTCCCATCTTGTATGTATGGAACTGATTGTTCCTTCCTAAGTGGAGCACTTTGCATTTCTCTTTATTAAACTTCATCCTGTTTACCTCTGACCATTTCTCTAACTTGCTAAGGTCATTTTGAATTATGTCCCTATCCTCCAAAGAAGTTGCAACCCCACCCAGTTTGGTATCATCTGCAAACTTAATAAGCGTACTCTCTATCCCAATATCTACATCATTGATGAAGATATTGAACAGTACGGGTACACGGTGTTCTGCATTCCTCAGGGCTCTTGTAGATTTCAAAAGAGGAATGCGGAAGTGCTTATTGACTGGTCGATAGATATTCCATTGACTAGTCGATTAGTCAATTAACCGCATTTTAACATCCTTAGTTCCTAACTAATGAGAAATCACAAGTGTTTCTCTGCAGACACATATTGGGACTAGAAGAGCTTTGGCAATATTAAGTGTCTGGTTTGAATTATCAAGTCCCTTGTAGTGTAAATTCTTTTTAGACAGAAGCATGGTCCCTGAAGGTCTACCTTTGTCAGTCCTAGAAAAATAAATTGATCTGTTTTCCTTTTTATCAGCTCTCAAATCTAGCTACAGGCTATTTACCCATGAGCCAGGTTAGAACTTGTCACCTTGCTAGATTTAAAACTATATGTTTGCTGATAGTAAACACAATAAAACATTCATTTTAATAGCTACCACATCTGCTGCTTGGGGAAAAAACCCTGATTGGAACATCAAAAAACTGATGAACCATACTTACTGTCCCTAAGTTGCAAAAGTTGGGATGACAGACTGCAACAAGGGGCAAATTCCATGGCTAGGGATCTGTCTTTTGGCACTGCACAGCTGTAAGCCTTCAAGAGAAGAACCCCTTTTGGGCTGAAGACAGAAGCACCCCAGCTGACTTCTGCAGTTACAGTAATCAACATCTAAACTAAGCTCTGCGTCATAAAGCAACGTCAAGAAGTTCTTCAATGGTCTTGAAGGATATCCCAAAGTAAATCACATTGCTGAAGTCTAATCTGGAAGTAATAGAGGTTTGAAAGAGAAAGAAGGCTGCAATTTCTTGGTCAACCACAGATGAAGAAATGAACCCCAGGCCAGAACTTTTATCTTAAGATGCTAGGAACAGTCATGGGATCTAACAGGATTTCCCTGTTGGCAAAAGATGGGCAAAACCTCTTTGACTTTCACATGCCAGTATCTTCTTTTTTCTAGATTGTGCCCCAGAAACTTCTCCAAGTTTCAATCTCCTGCTGAATATTAGGAAAGCAAAGCGACTACAGGGTATAGATCATGTAAAGCAGAATACATGTAAAGATTCCACAACAACTCTAAATACCTCAGAATTTCATCTAGTGTACGTCTACACAGCAGGGCTAAAGTTGAATTAAGATATGCAACTTCAGCTACATCAATTGCATAGCTTAAGTCAATATAGCTTAATTTGGCTTTTGGTGCTGTCTACACTGCAGGAAGTCAAAGGAAGAAAACACTTCCTTCAGATTCCCTTACTCCTCATGAAATGAGGGTTACCATGAGTCAGAGTAAGAAGTCCTCCAGTTCAACATCATTTTGAAATAAAGGCATGTAGTGTAGAGGCGCACAATGTTATTTTGGAATAACATTAGTTATTCCAAAATAACACCGCTGTGTAGACATACCCTTAGGCTATGTCTGCACTTCACAGTTATTTCAGAATAAGCTATTCCAGAATAGTTATTCTGAAATAGCTTATTTCAAAATAGCACATCTACACTGCAGGGAAGCCTCAAAATTAGTCCGAGGCAGGCTATCAAGGTAGACATACTATCTTGATTTAGAGCCCCAGGAGGAATAACTTAGAATGGCCCTGGTGAGGGGCTATTTTGAAATAGCAGAAGTGGAACATCTACACAGGCCTTATTTCAAAATTGCTATTTCGGAATAGGTATTATTCTTCATAGAATGAGATTTACAGAAGTTGGAATAAACCATCTGTTATTTCAAAATTATTTTGAAATAGTGCAATTTCTGTGTAGATGCTCGCATAGTTATTTCAAAATAATGGCCATTGTTCCAAAATAATTTTGCTGTGTAGACACACCCTAAGTGACCTCAAATTCACATTGAACAGGGAAGAGTCCCAACAAGAAACTGTGATCCTTCACAAGAGACCCCCCCCTACACACACACACACACACACACACACACACACACATTTCTAATGTCCTTTTTCTACTGAACAGTTGCTCTGAAGAAATACATCCTTGCAGTTGGAACTTAAAACCCCTGTTTTGAAGAAATGTTTAATTCTGATTGCATTTTCTTAGTTCCTATTTTTAAGGCATTCGTATAAGTTACAAGCAAGGCACAATGGAACAGACAGTGAATGTTTTTTGAGTACTAATAGTTACAGGGAAACATTTAAAGAAGTCCAAGCCACAATTTGGCAAGGATGCAACTTAGTGAGGTTGAGAATGTTGATCAACAACAATCAGGGCCAGCTATGTTGCATGTGGGAAGGGCAGGGATGATGAAAGGGGGCTTATTATCTTTTCTGGCCTACATGATTCTCGAGTTTGGTAAACTAATCTAGTGATACTAAAGAAAAAGTTGTATTTGTTTGGAGAGAGTTCATGTATTTTATGCAAATTTAAAAAGCCCTTTTTAAATAGACACTTAAAAATACATCTTATAGCATCTGATACAATCTTTTTTTCCTATCCAGCTAATTGGTTTCAGATCTGACTTCAAAGTATCACAGATGATTAGCTTTCTTAAAAAAAAAAAACCCAAACCCTTTTCCAGTTGTTTCAAGACTGAAAAGTCACGTTTTTTTAAGATATATCTCACTGTTTAGGAGAGTGGTTAGAAAAGACTTGTATCTGTAGTACAATTCAATGCATACAACCTGTGAGTAGTCTTTCCAAGAAAAATATCATTTTCTCCAAGAGAAGTGTATTTTTCAATTCATCAAAATACTTTCACATTCATACAGCTGTCGACTCAAATTGTATTTCTAATTTTAAAACCTAAAGGAAGGAACTTAAATTGACAAAGGTGCATTCCATCATCGGTCTGATTACCAGAATATTTGCTTTTATAATATAGTTAATGAAAGCTCCATCCAGATCGTTAGGAACACTTCAAAGCAGACCACCTCCATGCTTTGCCTCTTTCCATAGTATTTGAAGTCTAACTATTTTAAAAATCTGATATAAAACAGGTAAAATGCAACTGAGGTATTTGTACTACATTTAAGAGACACATTCAACAGTTGTAAAAAGTTATATCCTGACTCTGTCAACAATGCAAGAATAGCATTGACTGCATGGTATTCCCCCAGTGCCTTCCCAACTTGCCCCAATCCCTGAAGAAGATCGCTTTTATGGGTGGGAGAGTCCCGTAATTAAGTCTCTGTAGTCAGTCAGTGCTTGACCTGTCGTCTGCGCTTCCCAGTAGTGGTTGAAATTAAACACATTTGTGTAGTACGTGCCCCTGTACATATGGCAGTGCTAGAGAGGAAAAGGATGATAAAATCAGTATGTCATCAAGCCCCTAGTTTTCAATGCTTTGATTTAAACATATTTGTCTTGATGAGAAAAATGCCTCATTTTTAAACATTGTCTGAGGAAACAAAAAGACTTCTAAGATTTGAGTCAGGGCAGGAGTTGTAAGAGAAGTGTCCTGGGTCTGTATTCTCATTGACAAAAACTTAGTTAATGCAGAGTTGAAGTTGCCTAGTGATATTTTGTCCCTTCTAGAATGATGAGTATAGTTAAACTCAGACCTCTGAAAACCTCTGAAAATTAAGAGTTAAGGTAATTTAAAACATAAAATTTTGAAAAGTAGGAAATACAGAGAAGGACCAATGTAACCTTAACTTTGCCCTTTGGAGTGGGCAGTAGCCACTGGAAATGGTTTAGTAAGGGTGATGCAAAGGTTAACAAAAATGAGAATGATCTGTGGTTCAGTGATGGGTTACTGATGAAAACTACTAGGTAAATACAAAGAATTATAAAAGGAGGTGAAGAGATTATACAACTTTAAAAGTGTGAACTTTTCTGTTGGGTAGATTCCTTTTTGAGTGTAGTATAGAAGTAAATGGCTTCTTTTGAGTACACCTGACCAAAACACAAAGTTTGCCTTCGCAAACTGAAGATGTTAGATTCTGTCTTATAATGCTTATGTGCTTTATTTCTTCAATGTCCTGTGTCTGCAAAAGCATTTTTATAGTATGTGTGTGTTGGAGCCTGCTGTTAAGTATTAAAAAACAGGGTAATTATGTAAATGCTGGTTTTAGAAAAGTGTATCTTGAGAAATAGCTTGCTCAAATTATTCCAGATTTGGACTACTACTCCTACTCCAAGAGGCACAGCAAATTTCAAGATGTTCCAAGTAAGTGTGCAGATTTTAGAGAACTTAGAATAGTCAACCTTTAAACAAGAAAGCAATACCTCAACCTTAACTTGAGCAGCAGCTGTAATTCATGTAAACAGGTAATGTGTCAGTGTAGTCCTTAAGAATATTCTCAATTATCTACAAGTTTTTTTAGATGAATAAAAGTAATTGTGTGCTGGAAATGGTTTCCTTTGTGCAGCTTTTTACCTCAGATTTTAACTAGAGTGGTGAGTGTGAAGGTTTAGATTTGAGAAGATGGAAAGTGTTGTTGCAGAACTTCCAGTAAGAAACCAAGCCATGCATCCATTTCTTTTTTTTCTGGAAAAAGGTTTCTTCACTGTAATGAAGACCAGCCCTGTCAGCAAATGAAACCAGAAAAAATAAAAACTTCTACTTGAAATTGTCTCTCTCTGAAGAGAGCTGGTTAGCTGGACAGTGCTCAATTCTCTTGTCTTCAGCAAATACACTTTCAGATTAGAATAATAGAAACGAAGGGCTTGAGGAGACTTCAAGAGGTCATCTAGTCCAACCTCTACTGCTGAGGCAGGACCATGTCAACCTAGATGTTTGTCTCACCCGTTTCTAAAAACCTCCAATGATGGGGATTCCATGCTGGCCGATGAACCAAAGCTTTTAGCCTGAAGTGTTTCTTAGTCAGCGGCCTCACTCTGCCTCTTTTTCTTGGCACACATAGGGTATGTCTAAACTGCAGAGTTTTCCAGGATACCAGAGTTATCCCAAAAAACTCTGCCGCGTCCAGGGAACGTGTCCGCTTTTTTGGAACATTTTCTGAAAAAGTGGGTGCATTCTTTCAGAAGCCCTGTATTCCTCATTTTATCAGTAATAAGGGATCTTCCAAAAGAGGAGGCTTCTCCCACATTTGGCCCCATGTAGACAGGTGAAATGTCAGAAAAGCCTCTCCTGAAAATAAAAAAGCGGAACAAGGACACAGTGTAGACATAGCCTTAGTGAGTGTAAAATGCGATCGTGACCAAAATCAACTGAGCAGCAGACTGACCACCAGTTACATAAAATGAGTTTCATGCCTTCAAAAGCGGCCACTTGAGCACTATTTAACTGTAGAGAAGTTCATCTTGGGTCTTGATCCACCTAAATTACCTAAATATTGCCAAGTTTGGCTAGAGCTGAGTCCAATGCGGTGATGATGCAAGAAATGAAGCTGGGAGAAACTCACATCTGACTATCCTCCCCATTGCTCCACCTCCTGGGGAAAGGCAGCCAAACTCTTCTCTCTTCTTACTTGAGCTGTCCCTCTTCTTTCTCCTTCGTGCGTGAGCCACTCTGCTCCCCTTTCTCTGCCTGGAATGACCTGATTTGGGTGAGGATGTGTGTGAAGAGTCCTGGAGCTGCAAGCAGAACAGAGGTGAAACTCAGAGGTGGAGAGACAGAACTGATGTGGGGATGGGATCAGAATTAATTACTAGGCAGATGGGGGAGTGAAAGCCTCTGCACCATGGGCCAGAATTGGGAGAGTTGGCAACACTAGATTTGTCAGAAACCCCGAGGGGAAAAGAAGGCAGGGAGAGTTCAGAAATTTAAAAAACCTGCAATATAATTTTTGTAGGTCTCATAACTGGCAGCTAAACTTGAAGATTACCTCAAGATACAGTATTTTCAACCACAAAGGGTTCAAAAATTATACCCCAAAATTGTAAGATTAGCCTATCTCACTGCTCACCTCTTTCTATATCATTAATATATTAGACAATCTAGGACCTAACATACAACAGAGAATCACTGCTGTTAAGATTTTGCTGTGGTATCATTTAATCTTCCTTGTTTTCTGTCGTTTAGCCAGGTTTTGCTCCATGACAATACTATGCCCCTCACACCTTGCCTGCTAAGCTTCTTAAGCAGCTTGGTTTTTTGGGACTTTAAGGCCTTTTGGAAGACTAAATAGTCAATTGGTTTTCCTTCATCCATTACTTTGACATGCTCTCAGAACTCATAAGAGATTAATGGGACATAACTTTCTTTTCCTTGTGATATCAGCAAGTCATTTTAGGCCATGTCTACAATAGGAAACTATTTCAAAGTTGCTAAATTTGACTTAAGAATTCCCGATTCAAAGAATTTGAACCAATGTGTCCTCATGACAGGGAAGCATCAAAATTAGTCCAAGGTGAGCTCCATTAAGGTGAATGGGGCTACTTCTTAGAACCCCAGGAAGCACTTTGGGGAGCTGCAAGAGGCCTCCGTGGGTATGTCTACACTGCAGCGTTATTTCAAAATAACATGTCTACACACAAAATGGATTTCGAAATAGCGTTTTGCTATTTCGAAATAGCGCATCCACAGTGATTGGACGCTGAATCACATTTAAGGCTGGCCGGAACCGGTTCTGGCAGGGCATCAGGTCAGGAATTACCTTGCGTGGCTGCTGCCTGAGGCTATCTGAGGTTCGTGCTTACATGGTCTCCCCCCCCCTCCTCCTGGACAGCTGGTTCTCAGGTTTCCCTCCTTGCTTGCCTACCTCGCTGAGGGACAGCAAAGCATTTGTTCTCTGCGTGCTCTGGTTGCCCTCACTCAGGACACCACAGCACTCTTCAACATGGAGCTGGAGCTGCCCCTTCGCACTCTGCTGCTCTTGGACATGTTGCTGCAAGTCTGGCAGCAATTTCTGCAGGCTACTTCATAGGAGCTGCAGCAACCCAACCGCCAGGCCTTCTTCCAGACCCTCCTGGGGTATGTGGAGGAGCAATTGTAGCACCTGGACACCGGTGTGCCCCATGGCATCTGGCGTCCGGATACCAGCACCGAATCGTGGGTCCTGGAACACTGGAGAGACCAACAATAGATCCAGAACTTAGGATGAAGGACACCTTCCTGGAGCTCTGCGGGTGGCTTGCCCTTGCTCTGAGGTGACAGGGTGCACATATGAGGCCTGCCATTCCCCTCCACAAATGTGTTGCCATGGCTCTCTAGAAACTCTCCACGCCGGATAGTTACCGATCTGTGGGGAACCAATTTGGTGTGGGGAGATCCACCATCAGGGTTGTGCTCCTGCAGGTATGGCAATCTTGGGTGACTGTCCCACGAGGGGGTGGAAGGAGGGAATGGGCTGCCGTAGCGGGAGGCCGGGGTGGAGGTGGTGTAAGTCCCCTCCCCGGGAGGGTTTGTTCTGTCCCAGCCTCACAAAGGCATGCCTGCAATGGTCAGGCTTTCTGGGGGCTGCTCCTGGTGCATGGGGGAGCAGGGGATTAGAGTGGCAAGGGGGGAACTGTCACGCACCCTGCTGCCCCTGTGATTGTCGGGCTTTGTGTGTCCTTTTGAAGGTGGTCAGGGCGATCAACACTATCTTGCTCTGCCAAATCATCCGCCTGGCCGATGTCGATGCTATCATTGAGGGGTTTGGCGCCCTGGGTTTCCCCAACTGCGGGGGGGGGGGGGGGCTATCGATGGGACACAAAACCCTATCCATGCCCTGGATCACCAGGCCTCCAAAAGGGATACTTTTCAGTGATCCTGCAGGCCGTGACTGACCACCGGGGCCACTTTGTGGACATTAATGTTGGCTAGTTGGGCAAAGTACATGATGCGCTGGTCTACTGCAACTCTTCCATGTGCCAGAGACTGCATGCTGGGAATTTCTTCCCTGACTGCCACATCATGGTCGGAAATGTGGAAATGCCTGTCTGCCTGGTTGGGGATGCGGCCTATCCCCTACAGCCCTGGCTGATGAAGCCCTACACTGGACACCTCAACCAACAGGCATTTAATGCCAGGCTCAGCAGGGCCCGCATCATGGTCGAGAGTGCCTTAGGGAGGCTGAAGGCCCATTTTAGATGCCTTCTCGCCCGCCTGGACCTCTCAGAGTGGAATATTCTGCACATGGTGGCAGCGTGCTGTGTGCTGCACAATGTGTATGAGCAGAAGGGGGAGGCCCTTGAGGCTGAGGCCGAGCACTTGGCCAGACTGTACGCGGGAGGCCCATTGGGGGGTTGTCTGCATCCAGGAGGCCCTGCAGGAGAGCTTCTACCTGGAGGACCAGTAACAGTGCTTTCTGGTCCACCCCACTGGGGGCTTGTGTCTCACTCCTCCCTCACATCTTTCCACTTCCTCCTGTTTCTCATGGAAAATAAAGACAGTTTGCTTGTTTTTTTTTTTTTTTAACAAACTGAACTCTGTTTATTGAACCAAACTGGGTGGAAATGAAATTCGGGTGAGACTGGGGAAAGAAGGCAGGAGAGGAGAGAGGGTGGGAGAGGGGAGGGGGAAACTTGGGAGGAGGGAGCTAGAAGGGGGAGAAAAGAGGAGGAAGGGGGAAGAGAAGCTCAGGATCAGAGTGGTGCCAGGGCCGCTGGCTCTCAGCACCACAGGTGCAGGGGTCTCAGCATTCCTGGGGATGTGTGGAGGGAGAAGCAGGAGGGGGAGAGGGAGTAGGAGGAGGAGTGATCACTGGGGAGGCAGCAGAGGCTGGAGTGACAGGAGGCAACATGATCTGCACCAGGGTTTGGAGATGGGCACAGATGGCATGGCCCTGGGCAAGCTGCAGGTTTTCCTCCACCGAGTGGTTAAGGGTGCAGTGCAGGGCTCGTAGTACCCCCAGGTGCTGCTGCTGGTATTCGTACATTGGACGGATGGGCCTGCGGAACCCTTGGCTGTGGGAGGATGTCCCGGGTGGTATGGTGCGCCCTCCACTCACTGGTCTGGCTGTGGAGAACAAGGACAAATGGTCAGTCATCCCTGAGGACACAATGCCTGAAGCCCAGCCCAGTTCTGCAAGTCAAGGACGACCATTCTCCTTGCCATCAGAGCCGATGTGCTTGAACACACGCTATATTTGGGATGTCCAGGGAACCCTGATATTCCCGGGAGTGGAGCTGCCCCAAGACTGCACCCATGCCCCTGTGCTTTATTTTGGTGTGTGTGTGGTGGGGGGGGGTATGTCCCCTGCCTCCTTGTAGAGGGGGCCTGTGGAGGGAGGTCATCCTGCTGTGTCTCACCCCAGGGTCAGGAGCATGTCACATCTCTCCGCACACCCTTGTGACTAACAGGCCAAGGCCCCTGTATGGCAGCCAGCTGGGGCCATGTGCCCAGGAGTGGCACAGCACATGCTCACACATGCGCAGGTTTCTGTGTGATCCGTGGCCAGCAAAGCACAGGTGTGCAGTCCCTGGTCCACCACTCCACCCCCTGCATAAGGGGACAGTGCTGGTACTCACATGATGTCCCGTCCCCGGCCTCGGACGATGCCTGGGATAGGTCTGCAGGGACGGCTCAGGGGTCCTGGATCAGCTGGGTGGTGACCCTGGCTCCTGGCCCCCCTCCTCCTCCTCTGTGCCATCATCAGGGCCCTCAGCAAGGATGACATTGGCCGGCTCTGCCCCAGAGTCAATGACTACCTGGGGGAAAGAACTGTCCCAGCCCCCCAGGATGCAGTCCAGGGCATCGAAGTGGGGCAGCTGTCTGTGTCTGCCCCTGCTCGAGAGCTGCCCGCTCTGGCTCTGGCATAGGCCTGCTGCAGCTCTTTGATCTCCTTTTCCTGGGTGCGGATGTAGCCTCTGTCAGCCATGCTGGCAGCCATCCGGCCTTAGACAGCCAAGTTCCTGCGTCTCGTGTGGAGATCGTGGAGGTTGGTGGTATCCCCCCAAACCTCAATAAGGTCCATGACCTCTGCACGAGACCAGGAAGGCGCCTGTCTCTTCCGGCCCCTGGCAGACTCTTGGGAGCTGGAAGACTGCTCCCAAGGACTGCTGGAGGGCTGGCTGGCTGGCTCATTTTGTGCCACTGGTCGGGGCAGCAGCACAGTAGCTCAGAGCTGGCAGGCCTGATGGTAGCCACAAAAGCTCTGGACAGACTCTATACCTTTAAGAGCTTTGGGGGAAGGGGTGGGGGAGAAGTTTTCTGTTTGTGGCCAGAGCTGCCACCAGGGCACCCTGGGAAGGGCTGGAGGCCCCCTATTTTGAAATAGCCCCTATCCCTGTCTACACAGTGCTTATTCTGAAATAGCTATTTCAGAATAGGCACTATTCCTCATAGAATGAGGTTTACAAATTTCAAAATAAGCCCTCCGCTATTTCAAAATAATTTCAAAATAGCGGTTTGGCTGTGTAGACACTACCACAGTTATTTCGAAGTAAGTGCTGTTATTTCAAAATAACTTTGCTGTGTAGACATACTCCCAGAGGCCAATAAATTTGAATTAGCGTCATCGGAGCATCTATACTAACGTTACTTCAAAATTACTATTTTGGAATTAGAATTATTCCTTGTGAAAAGCTGGGTACAGAGTTTGAATTCCATGGCCTATTATTTCAAAATAACGGGCATGGTAGTATGGACACACTGCTTATAGATTCAAAATTGGGGGAAGGGTGTTATTTCAGAATAAGTTCCTAGTGTAGACAAGGGCTAAGAGACAAACTTTCACAAGTGGCTACTAGTGGTGAGTGTCACAAATTGGACTCCCAGCTGTAGATGACTAAGGCCTGATTTTTCAGAGTTTCTAAGAATAGGCAATTCCCATTGACTTCAGTTGGACTTGTATGCTTTGGAAAGTGTTGGTCTTAGTTTTTCTGTCATTCAGTTTGCTCACTTGTAAAACAGACAGAGCTTCTAAATTCTCTGGGAAGATAAAAGTATTAAAGTTTGCAAAACACTTTAACTCCTCAGATGGAAGATGCCATATAAGTATAACGCATATCTATATTTAATTTTTATATGCATTTTTGCACCAGCATAAATTTCCTTGCATCTGTCTAATAACGTATCTCTGTAATGTCTGTGCCAATACATTCTTGAGTCAGTCCTAAGTGGAACATAGGATTTGGTCCAAGAGAGGAATATAGCTGGACTGCTTGATAATAGTGATCATAAAGTAATTAAATGTAACATTCCTGGGTGGGGGCAGGGGGAGAGGATGTGTAGAAATCCCACCAGAGTAGCATTTAACTTCAAAAAGGGGAAATACAGAAAAACAAAGCTAATTAAAAGGAACAGTCACATGAATGAAATACCTCAAAGTTGAATGAAAACTTTTTAAAAACACTGCTCAAACCATATGTATATCACAATTTTTTTTTTAAAAAAAAAAGGGGGAAGGGGACCATAAAATGTCACCTTGGCTAAAAAGCCAAATTAAAGTGGTGATTAGAGGCAAAAAGGCATCCTGTAAAAATTAGAAGTCAAATCCTACTGAGAGAAATAGGAGCATAAAGTCTGGCAAGTCTAGTGCAAAAGTATTATTATGCAGGCCAAAAAAGAATTTGAAGAGCAACAAGCAAAAGACATAACTAAGGGCAATTTTTTTTCAAGTACATCAGAAACAGGAAGCTTGCCAGACAATCAGTTGGGCACTAAGGCTACGTCTAGACTACAAGCTTCTTTTGAAAGAGATCATCTAGACAAGCCACAAGAGTTTCAAAAAAGCGAGCTGCTTTTTCAAAAGAGAGCACCCTGGCAATCTGGATGCTCTCTTTCGAAAAAGCACAGTTTGCATTCAAGAACACCTTTTTTCAAAAGAGCTCTTTCGAAAAAAGGTGTTCTTCCTGGTAAAAGTAGGTTTACCAATTTCAAAAAAAACTACATCAATCTTTTGGATTAATTTTGAAAGAATGTAATGTCAGTCTAGATGCAGGTGGCGTTTTTTCAAAAAAGGCCACTTTTTCTGAAAAAACTCCATAGTCTAGCCACATTCTAGGGCTATGTCTACATTGGCGCGATCTTGTGCCAAAGCGGCCGCTTTTTTGCAAAAACATGCTGCGTGTCTACACTGGCAGTGAGTTCTTGCGCAAGAACACTGACGTTCTAATGTGTGAAATCAGTGCTTTTTGCGCAAGAACTGTGATGCTCCCGCTCAGGAATAAGCCCTCTTGTGCAACTGTTTTTGTGCAAGAGGCTAGTGTAGACAGGCAACATGAATTTCTTGCGCAAGAAAGCCCGATGGTTAAAATGGCCATCAGAGCTTTCTTGCGCAAGAGAGCATCTACACTGGCACAGATGCTCTTGTGCAAAAGCACATCTCTTGTGCAAAAGCACATGCCAGTGTAGACTCTCTTGCGCAAATACTTTAATGCAATAACTCTTGCATTAAAGAGTATTTGCGCAAGATCATACCAATGTAGACGTAGCCTAGGTGACTATGTAGCTAAAAGAATATTCAAGAGAAATAACACTGTTGAAGAGGAACTAAATGAATTCTTTGTTTTGGTCTTCACTGCAAGGGATGTGAGGGAGATTCCCATACCCGAGCCATTCTTTTTAAGTGATAATTCTCAGATTGAAGTGTCAATAAAAGAGGTCTTAGAACAAACTGATAAATTAAACATAAGACACCAGGACCATATGGTATTCACCAAGGCTGTGTCTACATTGGCACCCTTTTCCGGAAAAGGGATGCTAATGAGACACTTCGGAATTGCAAATGCCGCAGGGGATTTAAATATCCCCCGTGGCATTTGCATGAACATGGCTGCCGCTTTTTTCCGGCTCGGGGCTTTGCCGGAGAAAAGCGCCAGTCTAGACGGGATCTTTCGGAAAATAAAGCCTTTTCCGGAAGATCCCTTATACCTCTTAAAATCAGGAATAAGGGATCTTCCGGAAAAGGCTTTATTTTCCGAAAGATCCCGTCTAGACTGGCGCTTTTCTCCGGCAAAGCCCCGAGCCGGAAAAAAGCGGCAGCCATGTTCATGCAAATGCCGCGGGGGATATTTAAATCCCCCGCGGTATTTGCAATTCCGACTGGTCTCATTAGCATCCCTTTTCCAGAAAAGGGTGCCAATGTAGACACAGCCGGAGTGATTAAAAAGATTGGGTTTGTTCAGTTTATAAAAGAGATGACTAAGGGGTGGGAAATATGAAGTCTATACAATAGAATAGATTGTATAGAAGTCTATACAATCATGAATGGTGTGGAATAAGGAAGTGAATAGAGAAGTGTTGTTTACCTCATTACATAACACAAGAAGCAAGGGTCACAATAAAAATAATAGGCAGCGAGTTTAAAATAAACGTAAGGGAGTAGTTGACACAATACACAGTCAATATGTGGAATTTGTTGCCAGGGGATTTTGTGAAAAAGAACCCAAAGGAATAACTGAGTTCAAGAAAGAAATAGGTATGTTCACGTAGAATAAATCCATCAATAACTCTTTGCCAAGATGATCAGGGATGTAAACCCATTAAATGCTACTGTGGTGGGATTTCTACACATTTCTCCCCAAGGATGTTACATTTATGATCACTATTATCAAGCAGTCCAGCAATATTCACCTCTTGGACCAAATCCTATGTTCCACTTAGGACTGACTCAAGAATTTATTGGCACAGACATCACAGAGATATGTTATTAGACAGATGCAAGGAAATTTACTCCCCCTCCCCAACATGAGCGGCCCACAGCCTTCCCCAGTCTCCCTAGAGCATGGGTAGCTTGCAGGCCTGGCCTTCCCTGCCCCCACCCCCTGAATACAGGGTAGGTGGTTAGATGGGTGGCCCCTTTTTAGTCCTGGAACATGAGGAGGGCTTGCAGCACAAACTGCTGTCTTGGTGGAGCTGAAGCCCCAGGAGCCTGTAGCAGCTGCACTTGAATGTGGGGGGTGGGAGGAGGAGGGAGTCGTGTGTGTGTGTGTGGGGGGGGGGGGAAGCATAGCAGTTTGAGAAGGCATTGCCTTTCCCTGCCTCTTATACCGTGCCTGTTGTTCATGCTCTCTGAATCACTTGGTATTGGCCACTGTCAGAAGACCGGTTACTAGGCTGGATGGACCATTGATCTGACCCAGTATGATCATTTTTATATATGTTCTGCGTGACCTACGAAAGGTCTGTGGCAAAACCACACAACACCCCAAAAGGTACCTTTCTTCAGTCAAAGTGGCAACCTTGAAACAAACAGAAGGGAAGTGCAGCAGGTTTTCTGAGAATCTTCCATTTTACAAACTGAAGCCTTAAGTTTGGCATCAACTTGCAAATGGCCAAAATTTCAGACAATACAGTTACTGCCTCTTGAATGTCTAATCTGTTTTCCCTCATTTTCAAATAAATCAAAATTATATAGTCCCTGTAATTGCAATCGCCATGAATTCAAATCATTCATATCCCAGAGGTCCAGAGCTTTCAGCAGTATGCCATTGGCATGAAGTATTGCTGTGCTGCATATTCATCATCTGAGCTGAGACACCAGCTACAGGGCCCCTAAAACGTCTAGTTTTATGCTCTGAATGAAAGGAAAACAGTCTGTTTTCCAGCCCCTTGATAAGGGCTTCTATCCAATAACAGGGCTGCCTCTGCACCCGGGCACGTTTGCTTGTAAAGCTTGCAGTAGGAGAGGCTTTCCTTAAAGCTGTGAGTCTTTTATCCTGGCAGGCTGTTCGAGATTGTTGTGAGGAGTCTAGCCAGTTGGTGAGCTCTGTAATCTAAACCAGCTGTCCCCAGACTGAGGCCCCCATTTGCATTGTTTAACATACTTAGAAAATGAAGTGTTCATTTTTAACATTCCTCCTCCAATTGGTTTAATGCTGAATTACAGAAGAGAACTAAGCAAAACCAGGTGCTTTTGCTGTATTCTCTCCAGTGACTGAAGAGGAGCAGACCTCTCTCTGCCCTGTCTATAATTTGATATTTCATTCTTTGGAATACAAATGACGGAGGAACTCAAGGGCTAGCAAAACGCTGATGTTCAGACACTTTTTTTAGTTATCCAGCAGTGCAGACTCTCTTTTTTCCACCTTTCCTAACCAATGCTGGACATGCAAGAAGTAAAGAGGTAGGTACCGTGCACCATTCTTCTTTACTCACTGAATGGTAACCTACTCATGGAAAATGTCTGTGGCTAGGAGCCACTATGCCAGATCACTAGCTAAAGCCATTTCAAAAAGACAGGGTCAAAGATGGGGTAAGGCTCTTTTTTGTTTGTTATAAAAGCTGTGCTGTCTCTAGCAATTTCCATCTTCATCTATGCAGTATTCTGCATTTGGGAATCTGTCTCTAGGGGGGATGCTGAATTGTTACAGTTAAGGGTCTTCTAGCTAAAATCACAGCTGCTTTCTCTGGAGATACAATTCACAGTAATTTAATTACACTTCACTCATTATTGTTGCAGAAGTTAATTGCTATTTTATAATAATTTGCTGAACAAATGAACAAGACCAGCTAAAACAATGTTGTTAGGAGGTTGTGTTATGTCTGTTAATAATTCCCAGGGGGACAAGGAATTTAACAAAATAAAGTCAATTGAACTAGTGACTGCAGATCAAACCCCTCCAGGAAATGGTCTGTATTATTCTATCACCTTTCCCATAACTCAGAACAATCTAGTGGCTCTTAGTTCTTGAAACTGAAGGATGTATACAGTTGTGAATATTGTCAGTAAGAAGATAGGAATTTTTGTTGTACAACAAAGTATAGCCCAGTTAGCACTTAACACAGAGCAATAAAACTTTGTATTGCTTTTTCTTCCATTCTTCTTCTTTCTATACACAAAATGAATGAACAGTAATTTACAAAGGGCATGCTTGAGAAAATATGCTCTACCACTTCCAAGGATTTAAGGGACCCATAAAAGAAATGCAGTCTGAAATGGATGACATAGTGCCTTACATGTATTGCCTCCATTTCTAGGGGAACGTCTTTACAGAATTTGCCAGTTTGTGTTATTACCTAACTTTCCAGACAAGCAACATTTGCCTACTCCGCACCATGACCAACCATCTTAGGGGTTGTGTGTACATTTTGGTGCTTATTGCTCAACTAAAACATTGATGTTTTAAAATGTGCTTGTCAGTTTGTGAGTAGTTTCATCTGATGTGCCTAATAGGTCACGTTCAGTAGCTAGACTTGCTGTAGCTAAAAGAGCCTGTAGGGAAAATTGGCTGCTCCTTTAGATAGCCCAACTGAGGCTGCCTAAATTTTTCCTGCTTCCCATGTTGTTTTTTTGAAATATACTGTATATACTCTAGACAGTCAGTAATATTCTCCAGTGTAAATGAGACATGGCTCTAAATTTTATTGAAAAGCACCTTTATTATACGGAAACTGGAAAATGTTGAAATTGAAGCGCACAGAAAATAAAATAAATCTCTTATTGTTCTTTCCAAATTTATATCTGGCACTAGTTAACAGCCAACACTTTGAGTTGGCCAGCATACTTTTATGGACAGAGCATACTCTAGTACTGTAGATCAAAGTTCCCTCTATTTTTTTGATCCATGTGTAGAATAAATTTTGTTATGTGTACTGAGGCATGTACAGATATACACCACCAGTAGAAACACATGCTGCTGGCTGTGGGCACTGTGGGTGCTCTGCTAATCAGCTGAGCGGCATTTAAATCTCTCCTGGGTGGCTGTACGAGCGCTCAGCTAAGAAAGAACACTGATGTAGATCAAAGCTCAAGAGACAGCCAAATATTTAATAGCTAAGGCCAGATTCTGTCACTGAGAATTTCCTTGCTCTACAAGAAGTTGTTTGAAAATACAAAGGCCAGATTCTCAGATGTAGTAAATCAGGATAGTGTCACTGATGACTTTGATTTATATCAGCTGATGACCTGACACAATGCATCTACTTACAGAGCCACCTAATATTCAGTGTGAGTAAAGAGACAAATTCTGCCCCTAACAAATATGTTGATTTTTGAGAGTAGTTTCTTGGGGATGAAGCCTGGTCTAGCCCTGGTAATGACTTACTCTGTGAGGTTTGTGCTTCAGTTTATCCATCTGTAAACTATGTATAATACTTATCTAACTCTTAAGGATATTGCAGACTAAATTTATGCTTGTGCAGGGTTTTGAGATTCTCAGATGAAAGGTGCCATAGAGGGTAAAATTTTATCATTGGCTATTATAAACTTGCTCTTTAAAGAGCTTTAGCATAGATTGTTATAAAAGACACAGATTAGTCAACAAATATTTAGGACTGGATTCGGATCTCAGTGGTGTAAGTCCAAGTAAGAACACTGACTTAATGGAGAGCTGAGTCTGGGCCACAGCTGTAACGTTATATGTCACTGGCCAAATTCCTCTACAGTTCGGCTCTATGGAGTGCAGAGATTAATTTGGCCTCATAAAAATGGCCACATTGGGTTACACTATAGGTCCTTCTAGCTCAATATCCTGTCTTCCAACAGTGGCCAATGTCAGGTGCCCTAGAGGGAATGAACAGAACAGATAAGCATCACGTGATTTTTCCTTTGTCACTCATTCCCAACTTCTCACACACAGAGGCTAGGGACACTATTCCTACCCATCCTGGCTAATAGCGATCGATGGACCAATCCTCCATGAATTTATCTAGTTCTTTTTTTGAACCCTGTTATAATCTTAGCCTTCAAAACATCTTCTGGCAAAGAATTCCACAGGCTGTGTATTGTATGAAGAAGTACTTCCTTTTGTTTGTTTTAAACCTGCTTCCTATCAATTTCATTTCACAATTTCATCCACTCATTCTTGTGTTATAAGAAGTAGTAAATAGCACTTCTTTTAAACCAGTCATGATTTTATAGATCTCAATCATATCCCCCTTTCATCATCTCTTTTCCAAACTGAAAAAGTCCCAATCTTATTAATCTCTTCTCATATGGAAGCAATTCTATTCCCCTAACCATTTTTGTTGCCCTTTTCTGAACCTTTTTGAATTCCAATATATCTTTTTGAGATGTGGTGACCACCACTTCATGCAGTATTCAAGATGTGGGCATATCATGGATTTATATATCGGCAATGTGGTAATTTCTGTTTTATTACCTATTCCTTTCTTGATACCCAATGTTATGTTCACTTTTTTGACAACTATTACACATTGAGTGGATGGTATCAGTGAACTATTCACAATGACTCCAAGATCTGTTTCTTGAGCAGTAATAACTAATTTAAATCCCATCAGTTTAAATATATAGTTGGGATAGATCTCATATCTATATAGCATTAGATCTATTTATCCTCATATCTAAATCTGTGAAATGAACATGTGCATCAAAATGTTTACATCTTATTTTCTATGCATATTTCAGGACTCTGACTATTTTCATACTGGCAGCCTGCCTTGCACGCCCTGGGAAAGCACAGGTGAGATGAGCACACTGAAAACATATACTCTCTTATACTAAAGCCTTGCAGAGCATGAGGCTTACTTAGATAGCAGGTGAATAGGAAATGTGGTCTGGGACTTAAAGGAACAGGAAGCTATGTGGTCTAGGGTTTAGCTTGGAGGAGTTGGAGCCAGCAGGATTCTGGACTCTCATGTGAACTGTCAAGTCAGCAGGAAATTGTTGAAGAAAGACAGACTTCAAAGAAAACCAGACACTGCCTGGGCTCGTCTACACTGGCCCCTTTTCCGAAAGGGGCATGTTAATTTCACAGGTCGTAATAGGGAAATCCGCGGGGGATTTATATATCCCCCGCGGAATTTAAATAAAGATGTCCACCGCTTTTTTCCGGCTTTTAGAAAAGCCAGAAAAGAGCGTCTACACTGGCCCCGATCCTCCGGAAAAAAAGCCCTTTTCCAGAGGATCTTATTCCTACTTCAAAGATCCTCCGGAAAAGGGCTTTTTTTCCGGAGGATCGGGGCCAGTGTAGACGCTCTTTTCCGGCTTTTCTAAAAGCCGGAAAAAAGCGGCGGACATCTTTATTTAAATGCCGCGGGGGATATTTAAACCCCCCGCGGATTTCCCTATTACGACCTGTGAAATTAACATGCCCCTTTCGGAAAAGGGGCTAGTGTAGACGTAGCCCCTCTGAACTACGTGGCTCTTGAAAATAAATGTGTATAAGAATCCACACAGGAGTTTTGAAACCTGAGTTCTGCCAGAGAGGACCCTCACTGGAACATGAGTTTGGAACTCATTGATATAAATGGGAGTTCTGCGTGTGTGGAAAGTTTGCAGGCTCCAGTTCTCAGCCTTTCACCTGTGAGCCTGGGAGCCTGATAATGTCATCCTAGTTGTCATTTTAATTCCTGGGAATAGGAGCTCAGGACTGAGGGTTACTACATTAGTAGAGCTGCATGAGGAAGCGTACATAGTCCCCACCTGAATTAAGCCTCGCTCAAGCCAATTTTATTCATCCTTCCTGTTCCGGGGGGAGAGGGAGTGCACAAAGTGATGTTAGGCTCTGATTTGAAGCTAATAATCCTGCATTTTTTTAGGGTTGTGTTTCTAAATACCTTTTACAGAAGAGTTTGAAATTTAGGTTTTATTTCCTGTTGGATTGATAGTTGACTGCATGTAGCTTTTTAATTGATACTGTTGCTAACATTCGAACTGGGCAAAAAAATGGCTTTCCCATACTGTGAGAGTTTAGCGATTTTTGCAATTGTTTCCCATCCTGAATTGGGATGAAAAGCTGAAATATCAAACCCTATCACAAATTGAACATAAAATAAAAAAATTGGATTGAGTCAATGGAAATTTTTCTTTTATGATTTTGAAATATTTCATTCTGATTCTGATATTTTAATTGTTTAAAACTTTTATTTTCTATAAATTAAAGTTCAAAACAAAATCATTTCCAGCTGAAAAAACATGGAACCCTTTCATTTTGAAAATGTCAAAACAGGACATCATTTTGACAATTTCTAAACTTTATTTTCAGGGTTGTTGTTTTAAAGAGACATTTGTTGAATTCAACCTAATTCTCACAAGTACCTTGTTTCACCTAATTGACTTTTTTAATTAAAGATTTTTCATCTAAAAGTTCCTGACCAGTTCTATCCAACATAGACAACAGCCACAAGGTGTGAAGAATGTCACTGTAGCTAGGTGAAGAAGTTAGAAGTACGCAGAACGTGTATGTTCTTTACATAGCAGCCTGTTGTTTATTCTCCCATCACAATACCTTTGGCTTCCCACAGATGATGCTCAAACATCCTATAATGTCAACGTAAGTACAGGTAGATTTCCCCACCATATATTCTGTATCTGTAGGTGATGGCCTGGAGTGCTCTTGTGGTAGATGTAGGGGCTTGCTTCACGTATTTAAATGACTATTTATATATTTCCTGCCCTGTCCCATCAGTCTCTTCAAAATGCCTCTGTCAGTGCCTTGTTCATTCCACTCATTCTATCGCTCCTACTTGCATGCATAGGTGGCCGGTATGCTAGGCAGGGGAAGGCATTGCCTTCCCAAACCACCAGCCTGGCCCCACCCGTGCTCTGTCCCCAGAATGCCTATTGTAGGCGTTCTGGGGGCCATGTGTTACTGCCTTGGAGTGCCCACCCTTCCCATGCTCCAGACCTGGAGAAGCTGGGGACTGTGTGGCCTCCGCCCTTCCCTTGCTCCCAGACCAGAGAGGCTCAGGCCGCGTGCCTCCTGCTCTCCACATGTTCCTGGACTGGGGACATACCCTTCTTGTGCTCTGGACCTGGAAGGCTGGGGTGTGAGCACCCACCCACCCTTCTCCCCTCCTCATGGTGTGGAGGAGAGGCTGGGAGGTGGCTTGGCTTCCCTGGGGGGCAGGGTCTCACCATAAAAGAGGTGAGACCCACCCCAGCCCCCAGCCTTACCTTCATTGACTGCCCATGTATGCATGACACACTTTCCCTTCCCAGCTCATCAAGTCAATACTTTCTACTGACATTAAATACTTTTAGAAAAAATTACTTCTCACTTGATGCCCAGAAGAAAAACACCACAAAGCCCTTCTGCACTCTGGTTCTTCCAGTGCATCCTATTTTCTCTGTCCCGGTTTCTTACAATGTCAGTGTACAAGCCGTCCTTGCTAAAAGTCCAAGACACGTTCCAAAAAACTTGGACTTATAGCGAAACAACTTAAAGCAGGGAATTTTTTTCCCCGTGGCTGACTTCCATTTGCCCACATGTTTTTTTTTTGCATGACTTAAGAGTGGGGAATGGGAGGACTTATAACAAATCAGTTCCTACAAGCATCAATGACTTTAGTGTGGAACGGATGTATACCGGGGCGACGTATAGCATGGATGCCCTGTAACCTACTGACAAATTGGGTATCTTGCCTCTATTAGCTGACCAGATGTTACCAGCTGCCAATCTGATCCAAAACCCATTGAAGTCAATGACCATCTTTACACCGACTTTGCTGGGTTTTGGAGGAGGCCCTACTGGAGTAACTTCTAACATGGTAGATGGCTTTACTGCCGTGTTGAAGATCTCAGGTCAAGTCCTGCTAATGGGCTGTGTAGCAGGGCAAGATTGCACCCTTGAAAAAAGTTTTCCCTAAGGATTTGTCTACAGTAGGATTTAAACATGTGGTATTAGCAACAGGTCTGTATGTGTGCTAAGCTGGTTATACCATAGGTTCCAACTCCAGCAGTTTAGTGTGTGTTTAAAAATATATATTGCCTTGTCAACACTAGAGTTGGCTAATGCCTTTTAAGAACACACCTTATTACATCTACTACTAACAGGAGACGTAATAATAATTCCTAGATTGTATGTTGCACTTTTCATCCATAGATCCTAAAGTGCTTGGCAAAACAGGTGGTCAGTATCATTATTCCCATTTGACAGAGGGAGAAACTGAATGGAGGTAACTTGTCTAAAGTCACTCAGATTGGTAGTAGATCCAGAAATTGAACCCAGCTGTCTTCAGTCCCCATCCAGTGGCCTATCCATTAAGCTGTAAGTAACTGGCAGGCTAGGTTTTGGTTGCTCTATTAGACTATGTCTACGGAGCCATGTAAAATAGTTTATTCTGCACAGTCAAAGAAACAGGGATTTAAATAATCCCTGCTTCATTAAAATAAAAATGACCGCCGCGCTATGCCAACGATTAGCTGATCTGGTACAGCGCAGCAGTCTAGATGTGACACGGTCGACAAAGGTTGATCAGCTGATCGTCGGCACAGCTTGGCAGCCATTTTTATTTTAATGAAGTGGGTATTATTTAAATCCCCGCTTCTTTGACTATGCCACATAAACTATTTTACGTGGCTCCGTCGACAGAGCAATGTAGTCTAGACATAGCCTTAGAGAATGACAGCCTGCTACTGCTACCAGCTTATAGAACGCTGCATGAACTAAGGTAAGAGTTCCGTGCCACAGTGCCGAGGGTTTTGAGTTCAAACCCTGCTGACTTCTCATGTAAGAGTCATTACATGTGTCTTCTGAAGAAGGGGCTCTCTTAGTCTTCTGCAGACTGTACAGTGTGAACACATTGGACTATAATAATCCAGATGATCATGTTATTTTTTTGTCATCAACCCATTTCACAATCACTGAGTGTCCTTTCTTTTCTTGTTTTAGCAGCAATGCACTAACGGGTTTGACCTGGACCGTGCCTCTGGGCAATGCTTAGGTAGGATTTTGATGGAATCAATTCATTTAAACTGGGGTTCATACCCGCTGGCTTGCTTAAATGAATAATATGCTACTATCCATGTATTTTGGCTGATGGGGATGCTCTCAGTGTTTGGCAAATATATATCAGTTATGCAAAAGTCCTTTAGAAATTGGTCACCCACATCATTCCTTATGAATGAAAATGTCCTCATTCAGACTGGGTGCAGTGGTTTTCACGTGGCTATGATTACATGAGTATGGGAGCTCAGTCTAGTTGCTAGAGGACATGGGTACAGCATCATAAATATCCCCTAGTAGCTATTTTTGGCAGGTTCAGTTCCTCTTCCCCTCTAGGTCAGAATTAAGGTGCACTTTGGGGCAGTGTAGGGAAGCTTGCTACACTGTTGTCCAAGCAACATCTTTTCTGTGGATGACCAGAAGACTTCAGTCTTCAGAGCTGTCAATACAGCACTTTCCACTTACACTAAGAGACAGTAAGATAAAAACACTAACCTAAAAGCTGAGGTGCCTTGTCTGAGTAATCTAGCAGTTCCACCCTCCCGACAAGCAAATGCTCAGATCCTGCTGCTCTCTCTGCATCTTTCTAAGGTCAACCCAAAAAATCCCAGTTAGAACAAAAAAGAGACCCGAATCAAATCCCCATATTTGAGCATCTCAACCTTTGTGTGTGGGAGGCACTGCAGCGTCCTATATCAGGATCCAAGTTTCACAGCTGGGCAAACCAAACCACCAGTGTTTGAAATCTGGATCTGAATGTTGTGGCTTGGACAGATCCATTAAGAGAAACAGGCTGTAGGATGCTCTAGCCATGTGCACTCCGTGTTTAAACTGAGTTTCTATAGAAAAGTGTTTTTTCCCCCAATTGTAAAGTAGAACAAGTAGCACACATGCTAGGTTGAAAATATGCCTTATTTCCTGT
This sequence comes from Pelodiscus sinensis, assembly GCF_052426305.1. NCBI lineage: Eukaryota > Metazoa > Chordata > Testudines > Trionychidae > Pelodiscus > Pelodiscus sinensis. The sequence goes on from NC_143056.1 coordinate 30,951,847, forward strand.
TATGATGTGAGCTGACTTCAAAGTGAGACTCCACAAAGGAAGGGATTGGCATAGCTTTTCCTAGCACATGCTGTGTATCACAAATTCAACAAAATCTAAAGTATTTTCATATGCGCTATTCTGTGCATGTGTCACATTAAGAACCAATTGTGGAAATTGCTGATCTAATTGCCATTCTGTTACTACATTTTTCCAGATATTGATGAATGTCGGACTATTCCCGAAGCCTGCAGAGGAGATATGGTGTGTGTTAACCAGAATGGTGGCTATTTGTGCATTCCCCGAACAAATCCAGTTTATCGATCACCATATCTGAACCCCTATTCAAATGTTTATCCACCACCTCCAGCTTCCAACTACCCCACTGCTACGAGACCTCTGATGTGTCGGTTTGGCTACCAAATGGATGAAAGCAACCAATGTGTTGGTAAGTAGTAGAGCACTGTCTATGTTTTAAGGCTAGCAGGGATCACTGTGATGATCATCTAACCTAACCTCCTGCATAACAGAGGCCAATGTCACACAGTAATCCTTGCTTGAAGCCAGATAACTTGTGGCTAATCTATATCATTTCTCACAGAAGACATGTATTATGCTTCTTGGATGGCCTTAGTTCAGGAAAGCAAATGTATTTTTTCCAGTCTTCATATTTCTTTCAAATGATCAAGATGACTTTTCAGTTTTAAAGATGACTCTATCAGCTGATTTATTGGCATCTGCTATATCTATCCACCCACCCACCCACGTGAACCTATCCTTGAGCAAAAGGAGGGTCTATATTTAAAGAACTGGAGTTGGACTTGGATGCTCTAGGGTCAATTCCAAGCTCTGCCATAGATGCCCCCTGTGACCTTGAGCAAGTTTTCTAATCTCTGGGGCTTCAGATCCCCATCTCTAGAATGGGTATAATAAGGCTTCCTTTCTCACACCATTTGTCTGCCTTGTGGGTTTAGACTGTAAGCTCTTTAGGACAGGGACTGTCTTTTACTATATACATGTATAATGCCTAACACTAGTATTATGATTAAGATTGCTTTAATGACTTGGGGCCTCAGCAAAAAGTGGGCCCCACTGTACAAACATATAGTAAGAAACTGCCTCAACAGAGCATTGATCTTACACAAAGCCTCTATGTGCTAATGGAATATAAATAAATAACTATTCTTACTGTTTTGGTGGTTTTTCTAAAGGTGGATCTTTTGGGTTTGATTCTGACCCCCATGCACACCAATTTTACCCAGCTACTAAGTTTGCTATCCATGAAATTACTCCTGATTTATATCAGTTTAAGTAGAAAGAATCACAACCATTTTTGTTTTTGTTATTTCTAGCTTCAAAAGTGCAGCTTTTAAGCCAAATTCTGAACTGACATGGTGATAGAAGCATAATGTCACTAATCAGCAAAGTTACTTCAGCATTAAACTGGTACCAATGAGTTCACTCTCAGGCTCCAAGTGATTTCTAGTGCAGGAGTCGTGGGTCCAGCCTCTGTCATAGAATACTACTCTTAAATATCTCCACAGCTGGAGATTCCACAACCTCCCTGGGCAATTTATTCCAGTGTTTAACTACCCTGACAGTTAGAAACTTTTTCCTAATGTCCAACCTAAACCTCCTTTGCTGCAGTTTAAGCCCATTGCTTCTTGTTCTATCCCCAGAGGCCAAGATGAACAAGTTTTCTCCCTCCTCCTTATGACACCCTTTTAGATACCTGAAAACTGCTATCATGTCCCCCCTCAATCTTCTCTTTTCTAAACTAAACAAACCTAATTCCTTCAGCCTTCCCTCATAGGTCATGTTCTCTAGACCTTTAATCATTCTCATTGCTCTTCTCTGGACCCTCTCCAATTTCTCCACATCTTTCTTGAAATGCAGTGCCCAGAACTGGACACAATACTCCAATTGAGGCCTAACCAGCACAGAGTAGAGCGGAAGAATGACTTCTCGTGTCGTGCTCACAACACACCTGTTAATGCATCCCAGAATGATTTGCTTTCTTTGCAACAGCATCACACTGCTGACTCATATTCAGCTTGTGGTCCACTATAATCCCTAGATCCCTATCTGCAGTACCCTTTCCCAAACAGTCGCTTCCCATTCTGTATGTATGAAACTGATTGTTCCTTCCTAAGTGGAACACTTTGCATTTGTCTTTATTAAACTTCATCCTATTGACCTCAGACCATTTCTCCCATTTGTCCAGGTCATTTTGAATTATGATCCTATCCTCCAGATTAGTCGCAACCCCTGCCAGCTTGGTATCATCTGCAAACTTAATAAGCGTACTTTCTATAACAATCCTAAATCACTGATGAAGCTATTGAACAGAGCCGGTCCCAAAATAGACCCCTGTGGAACCACACTTGTTATGTCATTGTCTCAATGTGCAACTACTATCCTTTGCTGCACCTTAGTTATCCCAACTATAAAATGGAAATAAGTTGAACATTTTCAGTGAAAACTGTTGGAAAAATTGGGTTTTCAACAAAATGGACTTTTCATTAAAATGTCCACTTTCGACAGAAAAAATACTTTTTCATTAAAAAACTGAATGCCCAAATCCTGCAATATTTCTATTGCAATACCTCATAGGAGATATAATTCAGTTGCTTAAATGTCCTTGTTGTCCTCTAGGGGCTCAGTTATATCTCCCAGGATGCACTGCTTCCCCTCTCTAAGAGGGGAGACCCTGGTGCATGATGGGAGACTTAGTCTGACAAGCAAATAGAAAAGTATGGGAACTTATGGCTTCCAAACCACAAATCCCAGGAAGCATTTCTGAGGTGTGGGAGGGAGCTCTGGACTGGCCATGCATGGGACCAAGGGATTCACAGTGTGGGAGAGGGTTGCACATTAAGTCAGGGAATTGGGGTGTAAGAGGGAGTGAAGTCTCTGGAGTGGAGCCAGGGATGAGATGTTTAGGGTGTGGGAATGGGGCTCCAGGTTGGGGCAGAGGTGACTGGTGACAGGAAAAGGGGGGTTATCAGACATATGCCCCCCCCAACCCGGGGAAGAGCTGGGACAACCCCCCTTCCTTCCCAGGCCCAGCCTCTCCCTGCCCCTGCTCCACCCTCTCCACTCTTGCTCCACCCCTCCCCACCCCGCCTCTTCCCCTATCCCAGGTAGCCTAGGGGGTCTAGACACCTTCCTGCACCTTTCCCACTGCCACTGCTGCTGAGTACAGGGGGGTGGCGTGGAGTGGCTTCCTGCTGCTGGTGCTGGCCCAATCGCCTTCCTGATGGCTGCTAGCTGGCCCCAGCCCCTTGCCTTGGGGGGAGCATGTAGCCCTATGTGCACCTCCTCTTGTGGTTTGTGGCAGGGGGCTGAGGTGTGGGACAACCAGGAGAACCTGTGGGCTCTGGGCTGGGGATGCTGGCTCAGGGGTGGGGATGGGAATGAGGAGTTTGGGGGCAGAAAGAGGTTCCAGGCTGGGGAGCAGAACTGGCTCTGCTCAGAGTGTGCGAGGGGGCTGCAGCACCTGCAAGCACAGCCCCTGCAGTGCTCTTTGGCTGATTTCCAGCCATTGGGAGTAGTGAGAATGGCGCTGGGGTGTGGGAGCAATGAGACTCAATGCCCCCCTCCCACCAAGGGATGTACATGCAGACATTCTTGTCCCAGCAGCCGGATGCTTTGAGCAGTGTGTGGGACTGCAGCAGGTAGGCAGCCTGCCTCAGTGCCCCATTGGGCCATGGGACATTAGTGGGCCAAGGAACATGATGGGCTGGATTTGGCTGTGTGCTACATTTTATGCTCCCCAGTGCTAGTGTCAGTAACCCTTCAAGTTGCCCTGCCATTCCTCACTTACCCACGTTCCAAGGCCCTTGAAAACCAGGACAGCCTTTTACGAAGATGTTTTCAACAGTGCCTAGTGCCAGCTTTTGAATTCAATGGGAGCAGTGGTTGCTTAGTGCCCGCCTATGCTATGAAACATAGGAACAGAGGAGCTCTCTCAGATCACATTTAGGGTTTGTAAGCTACCCTTTTGCCAAACTAATGCCATAGAAATCTTTACTTTAAAAAAAAAATTCCAGAGGAAACATATCCTGAAAGACCTGTGTGCACTGTCTGAGCTGAGAGACATGCGAGAACATTGTGAGAGGATCTGTCTGTCCCATCCTGGCAACTGGTTAGTCAGCCCAACCCTCCGTTTGCTGTGACTCTCTATGGAATACACACGCTAGGTGGTTCACATCACATTCCCCCTTCTAGGGGCTGATTTATTCTAACATAAAAACAGTTAGTTCCTCTCCTGGTCAGCAGCAGGAGTTCACAAGGACTCCATCCCTTTCTAGCCCTCCAGGCCTCATCCTTTCTGGATGGAGTCACGGGAGCAAGGTGAACAGATTCCTTCCCCCGGCCTGACGCAGCTTGACTCTCCTCAACCCTAACACGGTCCTCACCCACAATCCTGCAGCCAGAGAAACTCCTTGTCAATCTCTTGCACCGAGTGACAAACAGCCCCTATCAGGCTTCGTCTACACTGCAGGGTTTTTGCGCAAGAAGCCTTTTGCGGAAGAGATCTTCTGCAAAAATGTCTTGCACAAAAGCGCATCCAGACCTCAAAGCGCATCGCACAAGCGATGTGCTTTTTTGTGCAAGAGATCATCCACACTGCATGGACACTCTTCTGCAAGAAAGTTCTGATGGCCATTTGCAGAACACCTGTGCTTTTGTGCAAAAACCCCTCTGGAGCGTCCACACCTGCCTTTTTGCACAAGAGCTGTAGTGCAAAAAGGAGTTATTCCTCATGGGGAGAGGAATAACTCTACCAGCAAAAGTCCTGTTCTGTTCTGCTTATTTAAGTGTTTGAGGTGTGGACACTGCTGGCTATTGCGCAAAAACCGCTGGTTTTGCGCAAAAACCTTGTAGTGTGGACGTAGTCTTATAGTCTGCACTGGTTCTAGGCAGCTGTCACCTGACTCCCCTCCTGAGTGTCCTTTGAAAATTTGTCTCTCACCAACAGATGTTGGTCCAATAAAAGATAATACTTCACCTGCCTTGTTTCTGGAATGTCCTTGGATTAACCCAGTACAAGAACCCTGTATGCGTTGGAAAGGAACTGCTGTGGCCATATACAGGGCAGAAGGGGTTAGCCTTTTTCCTACTGGTCTAGGCATGGGGCTTCTGCTCCCTGTCCCAAAGGGATGCCAACAGCTTAGAGAAAGTAAATGAAAAGGTAAGAAGTGCTGCAGTATTCATAACCTAAGCTGCTCTTAGAGCCACAGGGAAAGATATTTGTTTTATTTTCATAAAGACAACTAGGCCAGCAGAGACTCCGTCCTCATCTTGTATAGTAATTTACACAGTGCTTCCTGCTCTCACCGTATTTGGCATTTTTCTTAAAGTCCCAGCTGCTGGAAGGGTGATGTTGCATCAAACACTCAGCTTTCATTTAAAAAAAAAAAAGGTTTCTAGCTCTTGCAGTTGCAGAGCAAAGTTGGAAACTAGGACCCAAGTGCAACCTGAAGTTTCAAAAACCCAGACAAAGAAAAAGATTCCAGAGGGTGGTGGCAATTTTTAAACCTCCTGATTCCTTGGGGACTGAGTCATGGTTCTGAATACCTGGGGCAAGTCTACATTACAGGGATTATCCCAGTGTGGCTAGCTCAGCATAGACTCATGGCTACAAATAGACTGCAAGCCTCTTTTGACAGAGGCTTTTTCGAAAGATACTTTCGAAAAAGCATGTCTAGATTACAACCAGTACGTTCAAAAAAGCAAGTTGCTTTTTTGAAAGAGAGCAGCCAGGCAGTCTGGATGCTCTTTTACAATAAAGTACAGTTTGCATTACATAGCTCCTTTTTCGAAAGCGCTCTTTTGAAAAAAGGTGTTATTCCTCGTAAAATGAGATTTTCCATGGTCGAAAAAACTGCCGCATTCTTTCGATTTACTTTCGAAAGAACATAGCAGCAGTCTAGACGCAGGGGAAGTTTTTTCGAAAAAAGGCCACTTTTTAAAAAAAAAAACCCTGTAGTCTAGACACACCCTTAGGGTATGTCTAGATTACATACCTCTGCTGAGGCATAACAGAGCAGTCGACAAAGGCTTCCCTTGTCGACCAATCTGTATCTTGACTGCCACACTCTGCTGAAGATCAGCTGAGCCAGCACAGCGTGGTGGCCATTTTTATTTTAATGAAGCCGGAGATATTTAAATCCCGGCTTCATTTACTATGTTGGGTAGCCTATTTTACATGCCTGTTGGCAGAGGCATGTAATCTAGATATACCCATAGTGTCTGCACACAGCCAAAACCCATTGTGGGGGGGAGGTTTCCCCTCAGAGCAGGAACAATATCTCCCCCAGGGATGGCATTCTTCTGGCTACCTACCTGCATCTCCAGAGTGGTCAGGTCGGCACAGCCATGTTGCTTAGGGGTGTGGCATTTTCATACTCCTGATGATTTAGCAATATCAACCTAAATTGTAAGTGTAGACAGGGCTGGATTATCAATTCTCTGGGCCTGGAACTATTAGACTTTGTGGGATACCTGGGGGTTTGGAGTGCAGGAGTGGGCTGTGATAGGAAATTGGGATGTGGGAGGAGGAGTGGTGGTGGAGTGGGGACAGGGATGGAGCAGGGAGATGAGATGCATCAGGAAATTCAAAGTGCAGGCTCTGGAAGGGAGTTTGTGTGCAGGAGGGGCTCCAGGCTGGGTAGGGGCTTGGGGTGCAGGAGAGGGTGCGGGGTGCAGACTTCAGCCAGGAGGGGCTTACCTTCAGTGGCTCCTGGTCAGTAATGAATATTGCATTTGCCAACCCCAAGGCCTGGGGGCTAAGGCAGGATCGCATGTCTAGGCCCTAGGAGGAGGGGCGAGGCCACTATGAGCTGCGCTCACTGCCTGTGACTGTAGGCCTCACCTGCGCAGCTCCCTTTGGCCACGGATCCCGGTAAATGGGAGCTGGAGAGCCAACTCTGGGGGTGAGAGGACAGTGCACAGAGATATCCTAAATGCCCCTCACCTAGGGGCAGCAGGGACATGTCGGCAAATTGGCACTTATGGCTCCAGTCCTGGTGGAGGGGCACCGAGGCTGGGAGACTTGCCAAAGGCCGGATGAAAAGAAGCAGCAGAGTCTCATGAAACCTGTGATCTTGTGGAGCCTCCTTAGGTCAAGGCCCTGGGCTGTAGTCTCTAAAGCCCCTGCATCAATCTGGCCTGAGTGTAGACCAACTTGGGGATGGCAAATGCAGTATTCCTTACACCTTCAAAAAGTGAGTGTAACTTTCTACTTTGAATGGGAATGATTTATGTCAACTCTGCACATTATTTGCACTGGTGTAAACAGCAACCTCATTCAAGAGCATTTACTTGACAGTGTCCCTTTTTACTCACATAATTTCTGACGCTCTCTTCCTTTCAAATTGTAGGCTGCTTAACCATCATAATGCCCCTTTTGTTAGAGGAACTCAGTCCAGGAACTGTTGGCAAGACTGGATTGGAACTGGAGCTCATGTTCTTGCATTATACATTCATAAGCTGAGAGTTCTTTCCAATTTCCCTTCACTCCACCCTGCCATTTCCTGATTTACAATGATTTTTAAAACATGTCTGAAGTATAGATCCTTCTGAGCATTGTAGAAAGAATTGTAAGAGACGGGCTTTTGCTTTTACTGGTTTTATCCAATTAACCCATCTGTGAAATGGGAGGACCCAGGGATGGAAGAGGAGAAAGAATCAAGGAAAACAGTTGGAAGTGAAAGAAAGCTGTGTTTTTAGCTCGGTGAGGCTCTGGTTTAACCCTCAGTGCTGGCAACGATGAAAGCCATTACACCAGCACAGTTGCAAAAGAGGGTGTAATCGGAGATAGGGCATAACTCGGTGCTTCTGCTGGGTATCCTCCCCAGCAGGGTGCATATGGAGTCCTGCTTATCAGCTAATTCCGCTCCTCTGACCCTTGTGGAACCTGCAGGTGAGACATATGAAGCGAAAGCTGCCTCCCGGTGGTGTGAATCAGTTCATGGTTCAAGCATCTCTGTGCATTGGTATAAATGGAGCCCTCTGTGAGTAAGATTGTCATCCCCATAAGCCTCTGTGTAGAAGGAGCATGGCCAATGGTTAAAGTACACAGGGGAGCACTTGGTTTGTGTGTGAAGGTTATTCTGTTTATATAGAAAGGAGTAACACTGACCCAAGAAATATAATGAGTGAGCCAAGAAAGCTTCATGTCACTAAGAAAACTGGAATCTCTGGAACATGCTACAAAAAAAGAGCTAGCCCTCTGGGGCTGGTGAAGCTTAACAATAAGCAAAAGCATATCATCCCTCATCTGAGTGCTTTTCAAGCATTACTGACTAACATGTAATTATAGACATGTAATGAGGTGGGAAGAGACTAGCAGTGGAACCACAAATGAACTCATGTCAGCTAACGAGAATCTTGACGACACAGGACCAAATTCTGGGCTTAGATATGAGTGTGCGATTCTTATTGGCTTCAAAAAGATTTCAGGATCTTGGAGCCAAATTTGGCCCAGTAAGTCTGAGTTAGTTTAATCAAGTCATGGCCCTAAGCCATTGTGTCCAAGCCTGGACACAGAGCTGAAATATCCCAAAGTACAGGGCTGTTCTCCTGCAGCATATGAGTCAATCTTACTCCAAGCGAAAGGCCGGAACTGTTGCTGCTGTCTTTAAAGTCTGATCCCATTTCATCCCAGGTGATGTTTGGGACTCACATGGAGCCAGCAGAGGTGGCAATGTCCTCTGGGTCCCTCTCTCTGGCCCAGTCTGGTGAGGATCTCTCTCAGGCCTAGGGTGCCAGGAGATAAGTGGCAGCAATGATAGTGAAGCTTACTTTGGTAGCCTCAGTTTGTTCTTCTTTCTCTTTTTTTAAGGACTCAAAATACAAGCGGAGAGAGAAACAGCCTAACCTCTCAATATTTTGTCTACCAATTAGGTATCATATGTGATGCACCAATTCTGGTTCATTAATTTTTGGTTCTGCATCTTCTGTTTTTACCAAGCATGTTTTCAACACATCCCTTAAATCATGTCAGTTTGGACTAATTTAGTCTCTCTGTCTGATTCTCTTGCACCTGTTTTTAACATTCATTATTGAAAGCAACTTGACTTGCGCACCATCAATGTTGGTTACTGTAGATTATTCTCCTCTTCCAGATATTTTTTAACAATTGAGCTTGCATTTCAAGTGGATTGAAGGGCCCAGTTATCAAGACAGGACCCTGCTCTTCTAGTTTTATCAGGCTGCTCCCTATAATTGCTGAGTTGCATCTGCTTATGATAGTTTCTTTAGCTGCTTTTTGGGTAGGCAGTTAGAAAATGGAGAGAGGAACAAGCCCCAGACTTGATTGATTGGAAAAGAGAGACTGAGGCTGATCTTCCAAGACCAAGTGATGACTTCAAGGAAAAAATGCTGTAATTGGATGGCCAGAATGACCTGTTCCTTCTTTTACTTTAAGAAGTTTTATAGTGTACTTTATAGTGTTTTGCGGTTTGATTTGGTTTTTTTTTAGTCTGTTAGTGGGGAGATGGTTGTGGGCACTAGAGCTGTTTGCTGAATTTGCTAAAGAACAGAACAGAGGAGTAAAGGGAGTGTGTAGAGCACTGGTTGAAAGGAAAGGTGTAACCCCACAGCATAAAGCAAGGGAGCAAAGGCACAGCTTTGGAAGCACATATGGGGCAGTTGTGCATGTGCACGTCCCTATGTAAATAGGGATCCTGTCATAACCAGTGTCACATCCCATACATTGGAACTCTGTTTACCTAGAATCTGTTATTCTTCACTACTCTCTGTTCTCACTTTGCAAGCTCCAGAATTGCCCTGCTGTATTGGCATACAAGGTATGGACAGCTAAGGGAACATATCTTCCCTGCCTCAGGAAAGCTGCAGAGCAGATCCTCTCCATAGTGCTGGCCAGTGTGCAAGGGATAACCTCTGCACAGTGCTGGCTAATATGGTGTTTTGCATGCCATGGCCTCAAGTGAGCATGGTCTGAGAATGAGGGGTCACCAGACTTTAAACTCCTAGCTGAGCAGCATGTATGCTGCAATTGGCAGCAACGACTGGCCAGTGAGAAGTTACATGAGACTCAATTAAAAGGAGTAGCATTTTGTTGCCCCAGCCTGCTCCAGTCCTTTCCTGCAGCAGAGAACATGCTGAGCACTGTGTCAGCCAGGGCAAGATTTGACCCACATTGTTAATCTCTAATGGATCCCTTACATACTGTGGGAATTGCTAATTTTACCGAGGAGGCTGCAAGGCTGTCTTACTGCAGTATGTCCTACTTTTCTTTCACTTCCAGAGATTTCAACAGTGCCAGATCAGTTAAAGTAAGAATGTGCCAATTAATTCTGTCTGCTGCGGGAGTGGATTAAATGGAGCACCATGTTATGGGCCAGCTCTTAAAGTAAAAGAAGGAACAGGTCATTCTGGCCATCCAATTACAGCATTTTTTCCTTGAAGTCATCACTTGGTCTTGGAAGATCAGCCTCAGTCTCTCTTCTCCAATCAATCAAGTCTGGGGCTTGTTCCTTTCTCCATTTTCTAACTGCATATTTTGGCTCTGGCTATCCATGTCTAACATTCCAGTGAGCCCTGAGAGCTTCCATGTTTCCTGAACAATTCTGTCTCCCCCTCCAGCAGTGTAATGTGGGATACTTCAGTCTGAGATATACCTAAAAGACGTATTCGTTTCCATGTAGCATCAAGGCAATGTTCAGCCCTGTGTTCGGCTGTGTGTCTGCAGTGTCTATAGCACAGATGGTGGGATTCTCACTGACATAAAAGTCATCATTTTTCTTGGCTCCTGCCTTATATTTCTTGGGTCAGCTTCATTTCTCTCCATTTGGCTCCAGGATGAAATTGGCCACAGTTACATGTCACAATTGAGATGTTTGGCCAAAATATATAGAAACATGAATTGGCTCTTTTACAAATGTAAATCAGCCAACTCAGCCATGTGCTGTGCCAGACTCTATAGGCGGAGTAAACGTGCTGACATTGCTCTTGCATTTTGTCCCTAAGACTCAAGAGGCCATGAGGAAGCTGCAGTACAGATATATAAGAGCTGCCTTATATTGTGGGGAGGTGAATATGCTCTGACCTTTTCATCCATCAGTTGTCTGGTTTTCAACTTCATTACTTAAGAGATGTGAAAATATTGGAAAGAAAATAAATTGACTAGCACATGCTTGAGATCAAAGCAGTCCCAGCTCTGTTCAGTGGAGTACTGGTTAGTGATCTATCTGAGGGCTGAAGGGGCTTCTGAGCAGGAACTACAGGTCAAACCCAGAAATCTCTATTCAGTCTTGCCCTAGCAAGTCTCTCACTAGTATTGCTTTCCTGCAGCCATCATCTGTGGTTACAGGCTTCCTATCATGTTAGGGTGCACAGTGGCACATGGCAGAAGATTGTCCAGTGGTTAGAGCACTAGCTTATGGCCTAGGACAAATGGGGATCTAACACCGGCTCTGCCATAGACTTCCCATGTTACTTTGAGCAACTCACTGAGCCCAAGAGTTTCAGACATCACCAATGATTTTTGGATGTCTCGGCTTGTGTCCAACATTAGCATCTTAAAGGGACCAGGTTTTCAGAGGGCAGGTGCTCAAAATTTCTGAAAAATCATGTCCCTTTAAAGGGTCCTAATTTAGATACCCCAGTTTGCTTGCTATTTCTGACCATCTTGGCCCATTCATTCTCAGTTCTCCCATCTGTATAATGGGGATAAATGTTCCCTGTTTCACACAGTTGTGAGGTTGAATACAATGAAGATTGTAAGGCAGTCAGTTGCTGTCATAATGAGGATAGACAGGGCCTATTGTATTGTAAAAGAGGAATAAATAATTTAATATGAACTCTTAGAATCATAGAATCATAGAATAATAGGACTGGAAGGGACCTCAAGAGGTCATTGAGTCCAGCCCCCCGCCCTCAAGGCAGGACCAAGCTCCACCTACACCATCCCTGACAGATGTCTATCTAACCTGTTCTTAAATATCTCCAGAGAGGGAGATACCACCTCCCTTGGCAATTTATTCCAATATTTGACCACCCTGACAGTTAGGATTTTTTTCCTAATGTCCAATCTAAACCTCCCCTGCTGCACTTTAAGCTCATTACTCCTTGTCCTGTCCTCAGAAACCAAGAGGAACAAATTTTCTCCTTCCTCCTTGTGAACCCTTTTAGATATTTGAAAACCGCTATCATGTCCCCCCTTAATCTTCTTTTTTCCAAACTATAACTTCCCCAATAACTTTTCTTCAATAACTCCCCCAAAGCGGAGTTACACCAGAGATGGATTAGGTAAAGCATTTGATATGGTATTATAAAATATTAATTCAAATTAATTTGAACATAAGCTCTATCACATGGGCTGAAAGCTGGCTGAAGAGCTGAAGGACAATGATAACTGGCATGACCTGAGTAGAGAGAGGTTTCTAGTGGGGTTCTGCAAGGACCCTTATAAAGTCTGGTTTTATTAAGTATCTTCACTAATGATGTGGAAGACAGTGTTCTCTGACTTCAGAATGGTTTTGTCGTACATCATCAATCCATGGTCATATTCCTGCAGTCAAATATTGCTGAGTAATTCACTGTCACTGGGATTATTTGCATCTGACTCCACAATCCAGAGGGAATCAGATTAGTCATTGATCTAATAGTACATAGCTGCAAATATGGCATTTTAATGGCTGGTAGTCTTCTTTTTCAGTGTGTGCATATTTGAGAGTCTTTGGATCTGCTAGTCACACAGCAGATAGCTTTCTCTTCACTTAAAGCTTCTACAACCTCAGTCATTAACTGTACTGTTGATTTTTTTTCTTCCTGCGGTAGCTTCAGCACTGGGAGAACATCAAGTTGTTCTGTTTCTCAACCCCTTGCATCCTTGACCACAGGCAGGGCTGTTTTCACTCTATCATGTAACATTCCACAGCATATATACAGATATACTGGACTATGATGTCCTCATTCCCAGTAGGTCTACCTCTGTAATGCCTCTTGGGTTCCTCAAGCTTGAGCTTGTTTACTTGTTCTGCTCTAATAGCTGTTATTGTGTTGAGCCTTTCCCTGAACAGTTCAGCTGCCTTTGCTATTTGGAGCTGTTTCTCTAGGATTAGATTTGATTCTCTCAACAATCTGGGATTCCAATACTCAGGCACCTTTCTTTTGTTATTATTCTTGACAAAAAAAGTTCACCTCATTCATTAACTATGGTCCAATACAGTGCTTATTGAAATCAATAGGAATGTTTCCCTTGGCATTGGCTCAGGTCCTTTATTTGCATATGACACATAGAATCATAGGGCTGGAGGAGACCTCAGGAAGGCATTGAGCCCAGCTCCCTGGCCAAAGCAGGACCAACCCTAAATAAATCATCCCAGCCAAGATTTTGTCAAGCTGGGACTTAAAAACCTCTAGGGATGGAGATTCCACCACCTCCCTAGGTAACCCATTCCAGTGCTTCACCACCTACCTAGTGAAATAATTTTTCCTTAAATCCAACCTAGACCTCCCCCACTGCAACTTCAGACCATTGCTCCTTGTTCTGTTGTAACCCACACACCTAGGGCTCGTCTACATTGGCCCCTTTTCCGGAAGGGGTGTGGTAATTTTTGAAATCGCAATAGGGAAATGAATAAGATCCTCCGGAAAAGGGCTTTTTTTCCAGAGGATCGGGGCCAGTGTAGACGCTCTTTTCCGGCTTTTCTAAAAGCCGGAAAAAAGCGGCGGACATTTTTATTTAAATGCCGCGGGGGATATTTAAATCCCCCGCGCATTTCCCTATTGCGATTTCAAAAATTACCATGCCCCTTCCGGAAAAGGGGCCAATGTAGACGTAGCCCTAGTGTGGTTACTGAGCAATGCAAGTGGTACCTAGATCACAGCATCAGGTAAGACACACTAGGTATGTGGGTTACACTGTCATCTGTCGCTACTGAGCATAGCCTCTCTCCATCCTCTTTGGACCCTCTAAATGGGACATTAAATGGGAAGTTTTTGTGAACAGCACAATGGGCAGAGGAATAACCCAGAGACACTTAGGTTACATCTACACTGCATGTTAGACCCTGCAGTAGTGAGTCTCAGCGCTCAGGTTTACAGGCTTGGGCTTGCTCTGTTGCTGTGTCACTGTTGCTATGTAGATGTTGTGGCTTGGGCTGAACAGTGGGCTCTGAAGCTCCTCTTCCCATCCCTTGGCTTCTGTGGCCCAGTTCCAACAGGATCCTGAACATCTACACAGCTGTTTTAGAGCCATAGTGCAAGCCCAGCAGCCTGAATCTGTAGCCTGGCTCTGAGACTCGAGGCTTTAAAAATGTAGCACACGCATACTCACAGAGAGGTAACAGACTTTCCTTCCTAAGGGTAGCAAATGAACAGAAGGAAATTCAGCATGAACAAATATATATAAGGGAGAAGAAAAGAATCCCAGACCACAGCTATTTAGTGAAAGAGCTAGTAGAAGGCAGCCAGAGAGCAGAACCAGGGCTGCTAGAAGTAGAGGCATTGGACATATTTTGAGGGCTGACTTATGTTTCTGCCTCTGTGTGTTAGGCTGGGGATGGAGCAGGTAGGAATTAGGGTGAGTGAGGCCTTGTTACCAGTGTCTGGCTGGGGGGAGCTGGTCATGGTCCAAGCAACCCCTTTGTATCCCTGTTGCTGCAGAGCATCTTCTAAGCAGGCCAGGTACAGGCAGGGGTGCTCAGTGGTGGGGCGGTGTGGATAGAGCCTGATTCACTGCAGCCAAGACTGGGAAGGGAAACGCAAGGTCTGGAGCTGCTGGGAAGCCAAGACAGAGACAGAGACAGAGCTGGGTGGCAACAGGAGATAGCAAGCAGTGGAGACAGCAGAGCAGGAGCTAGGCAAGGTAAATAGGAAGGTGTGGACCCCAAGTCCCCCAGAACCTCCACTACTTATTTTGGTTCCCTCTGCTCCCTTCCAGGGCCTGTGTCTAATTTATAATCTCAGCCCTTGTTCCCACCCACCCCATTGAAAGCAAAGTCCAAATTAATTGCACTGCAGGATGGATATGAAATAAGTGTCTATAATAGGATCCAGATTTTCTGTTGTTCAATATTGGCATAAAAACACCTAAGAGGAATAAAGGAGTTTGCAAGGGGCATGGTTCGAAGATGCCTGTGTTCTAGTACGGTGGTTAAGTTGCCTTATAAAAGTCTAATTCAAGGATAGGAGAAGATTCAAGGATAGAGGTTCTTCCATCTCTGTAGTAAGACCACCTCTGTGAGAGGCAGAGTTAAGTCAATGGAAGAATTTGGCTGTTGACCCAGAGATTCTCAAACTGGTGGGGACATGAGAAGCTTTAGGAAGGAGAATATGCTGTGTACATTTTACCCTTAGCAATGAATAACTAGCAAAGCTCATTCCTCCAGACATCAGGGCCTTGGATTTTGCTGTGAATTTAACTCTTGATGGGGTGATGCATTTTGACAGATTTCTGTTACGCTTTCAGAGTGTGACATTCTTCACAGACTTGAGTGATGTAGTTAAGCTGAGCTAACTCTGTAGTATAACCCATCTTTGAGTATTGCTACCGAATAGGACAAATTCATTAAAGTAGCACAATCCATTATAAATGATTTTTGTATAGTGTCAAAAGTTTCACAGTTTGCTCTCTCTCCATGCATAATCAAGGTATTTGAATGGATATAGTTTTCATCTACAGAGTTCTCTGCATAGGACCAACTAATCAATCCCACACTCAAAAAGTAAAGTTATTTTTATAGCCATTTATTTGTGATTCAAAGGGACAGTTAAAGGAAAGCACACAGAACAAGCTCAGAGGTAAACAGTGAAAACATACACATACCTACATTTCCATTTGTTGAATTGGGCACCAAATATGGACAATTTCCTCATCTATGACCCAAACCAATAATGGACACAGTTAAAACGTTACAATAAAGTAAGATATTTCAAGGCATAAAATCATATTGGAAACATTTGGTCTGTCATTGGTCCATTTACTCCGCTAAATGTAGGTGGACTTAAAGGTTATCTGCACAGTATAATTGAAGATGAAATAAAAATATTGAAATGTGTCTATATTAAAGGAATTAGTAGGAGCCCTTTTGTACTGAAGATGTTGCCCAGCATGCGCTGTGTTTTTTTTTTAAATGAATAAGTATGACAAAAGCCCTTGTAGCTCTAAGAAGCTAATAAACAAAGTGCTAAGGACAAAGGAAAAATGCTATTTGTTTTTTACAACAGCAAGCCTGTACAATGATGGAGCATGTGCTAGTACAGAATTCCAGCCTGCCTGGTGGAGAGCCAGAGAAATAGTTTGCTCCAGAAACAATCACAAACAGTAAATGGTCAAGTCAACAAGTATCACCAAACTACAGCTAATCAGGAATTGTCTGTCAATTCTCTTTAACTGAAAATGCATTTGCTGCAGAAATTACTGCAGGAAAATCTAAATGGTCTGTTTTGGATCAGGTCAGCCTCAGACAAAACATTTTTGCTTGTCTAATTGAAACATTTTGGCTTGGCCCATACTCCCCAAGGAGCCAGGTTCCCTGGCTGAACTGCATCTCTTGTGATGCACCATGCTACCCCTCTAGCTGAAATACATCATAGGGGATGTAGTCTAGCTGGAGAGCCAGCCAATAGAAAAGTACGGGGGCTAGAGAGCACCAAACTACAAATCCTAGAAATAAATTTTGAACTGATCTGAAATAGATCACGGACATTCTTGAATCAACGTATTTTAGAACTTTAGGTTCTGCAAACATTTTTTGAAATTTTAACATTTTGTCCCACATCAGAATGGAAACAAGTGTCAAAATATCTGAATTTTCTACCAAACAGACATTTGGATTTTCTAGCAGCTCTACTTCCAACATTCCAGTCAGGAACAGTCAACGTTTTCTAATGACGAGATGCTAAAGTCTACCATAGTTATTTCTTACACTTATACAGTGTAAGATTTTCTCTGATCTAAGCACCCTGCCACCTGCTTATGTAAAAAGAATTGTGTCAGTGTTCCAATGTTTTATGTATAAGGAGAAGTATTTGTAGAATTGAGACGTTGTGAAACCAATCCAGAAAAATACATTGGCACACTTAAGCCAATAGCCTCACTGACTCATTTGTGTACTTAACATTCACAGCTGGTTGGAAATTTCTGAATTTTGGGCACTTTCAGAAACATTCTTCAAAAAAAAAATCCCACCTTTCAATCAGCTCTATTAAAACTATTCACAAGCTTGAGTTTGGTAGGTCAGCACCTTCATGCTCAGGTTTCTGTTGTGAATTTTTCCCATTGAACTTGATCTTGATCATTAGTCGTACAGAACCCACCATAATGGGGCCCCCATTCTCATAAATATTTATCTTGAATTATAATTACAGAGGGACCACTCAAAATCTGTGACAGTGAGGCTATTGTCTACACTACAGAGTTTTTATGGAAAAACAGTTGTTTTTCCCCAAAAACTCGTGGACTGTCCGCATCTCAAGTGCGTTTTTGCTCAAGAGAATCAAAAGAACAGAGGGGTTTTTGTGCAATTGGTATTCCTCTTTCTACGAGGAAGAACACCTTTTTGCGAAAGAGTTCTTTTGCAAAAAGGCGTGTGTGGACAGAGAAGAGGGGGCTTTTGCGCAAAAAGAGGAAAGGGGGAAAAGTACAAGAAGTTTTTGTGGAAGAACTCTTCCGACAAAAGCTTGTTGAGCAAAAAGCCTGCAGTCTAGACGTAGCCTGAGAGCCCCACTGGCCACAAAGATGGCACCTAATCGGGATGTAAATTTAAAGGGATTTTTAAATAAAAAACAAATGTGCTTGCGCTTGGATGCATCATGAATCAAAATTACTTTTTTTTTAGATTGCTAGGAATAAAGTTTTACCATTGATCAGCTTTGATCTCAAGTTTCTGAAGGTGAAAAGTCAATGTACTGGTGCCAGGTTCAAAGCACAGAAGAGCTAAGAGTAGGATTGTTTTTTCCAGTTGACACAGTCTTCTTGTGTGACCTTCGGCAAATCACTTAACTCATCTGTGCCTCAGATTCCTGGTCTGTAAAATGGAGAATTTACTTTCCTATTTCACTGTCACTTAGGGTATATCTACACAGCAGTGTTATTCTGAAATAAAAAAAACCCGCGTCTACACAACAAGCCATTATTTTGAAATAATGTCAAGCTGGAGGATTTCTTACTCCAACTCCTGTAACCCTCATTTCGCTCTTGCATTGACTTCCTGCTATGTTGACAGTGTCAAAAGCCGAGTTGAGCTATTTCGACTTCAGCTACACAACTGATGTAGCTGAAGTTGTGTAGCTTAATTCAAGTTTTGCCCAGGGTAAATGTGCCGTTACTGTCCCCAGATAGATGGTGACACAGGACAGCAACGTATTAGCAATAATCCAGAATGAAAGGCGTATGCTGGTTTAACAGCAGCAGGGGTATGTTGGCTTCAGTGAAGAGATTTCTGATTTATACTGTGTGAGAGAATCACTAAAACCCACATGCTCAACAGACTCATTTTACAACTGGGGAAGAGGATCTGACCCTTATTTTTTTGTGTCATCTGTGTTGTGGGATATTAAACTGGTACAAAATGACTGAAGCCAAGGCTTCATTAGGCAGTTATTTCATTTGCTGCACTTTGAACCGTATTCCCTACCTCTTTGCACTGATAGGAACCACAGGTGCTAGAACTAGAGGTGTGGGGGGTTTCCATCATGTACAGGATTTACAGTTTGGTTCAATGGTTCTCAGAACTCCCACTGCAAAAATTATCCCAGCACTCCTGACAGGAGCTGCATCACCATACAAAACTTGGCAGCCTCCTCAGCACCACAGTGTTGTACCAGGCTGGGCGAGAAGGAAGCAGTTGGGAGTTGGTGTAATATACCCTCTTTGCCACTAGAGGCTGGGATCATCTGCCAGTTCTTGCCAGACCAAAAGTCTTGAGGGTTCTGTTTGAATGTATCCCTTTAAAGATAGGTCAGTAGAGAGGAGGAAACTACTGAGATTAACTATCTGTTTTCCAAAGGGTCTTGAACTGAGTTTGGGAAAGGTGTTTGATAGAGAAAAGCAGCTATACAAATCCTCATCACAACAAATTAAAACAACCTAAAAACTCCATATACCTTCAGTTTTCATTTTCTCTGGTGGCACTTTTTCATAGATTGGAGCTAGGAATTCCAAGAAAATGTGGCTCAGTGACTCTAAACTAGTAAGTGCCAAATCTGATTTTAAATTTCAGTTCTTATCTGAGTTGGGATTGCTGGCATTTTCCAACAAGCACTGCTGCAGAAACAAATCAATAGGTGGCTTGTTGTGTGCATAGTTAGAGAAGAATGTTGCTCAACATGCATCACTCTTTGTAATTAACAGTAATGAGAACACAGCTGTCTGAGTTCATAGCCAGTATTTTCAGAGAATAATTCGGAAGGATTTTCCTTTTCAATTGGCTTCTATCCAGTACCAGTTCTCTGCTTATAAAAGAACCAAAAGGCCACAATGTTTAGACAAGAATTACCTTGGTTTTGTGGTGCTTTTAGTCTTGGCACAAAGCTGGTTGGCACATGTCCATGCTCAATATAAAATGAAATTTGAAAAATAGCTTTCGCCACCAAGCATCACAATCCCAACAAAGCAGGAGTGGACAACTCTCTTTTAAGAGCTCACCAACGCTGCTCCTAAAGTAGCTGGCAGTGGATGCTGCTGCAGAGGGATATACAAGGCTCATTCTTTCCAAAAATGAGTGCACAGCTCTTGTAAATCTCCCAGTTCCAGCAGGCCTGGAACATTAATAGTGAAGGCTGAGGCTCACACTTGGATCCAGAGGAATCTGATCCATAGGCCACCTGGAACTGGCCAGCTCTGCAGACAATTTGAATGGCTGCTTCCCAATCAGAAGTGAGCATGTCTCACCACCCTCCCTGCAAACATCATGGGTCCTGCTACATTATTTTTACTCTTTCCTGAAAAAAACTGTCTATTCACTTCTGGCAGATTTCACCAGCATGCTGCAAGATGCTAACTGACTGAGGGAAGTTTTGTCACAAGAGGTATCAGATTGCCAAAGGAAGACAAAACATTGCAACCTTCAGATGAATGTATCTTGCACAGAGAAGGGTGGTGAAGCTATTGCAGCCATATCAGCTTGGTCTGGGAAAACTTTACCTTTCATAACTACACAGCTTTGGATCTAGTCATTTCTTGCATGTGATATCCAAAGACCTGAGAAAAGAAAGTCAGCCAACTCTCAGCAAGGTGTTAGAGCCATGATCCTCACATTTGCACCTTACCTGGAATGGAATTTGTCCATGCTCAGTGGGGAGAGGAGCTGGGACCAGGTTCTGGGGCCATGGCTGGGGTTGGAGCTGTGGTCTTGGCAGAGAGCAGTGCTGCATCTGGGAGATGAGCTGAGATTGGAGGCCAAGGCTGGAACTGGGGGTGGAAATAGAGCCGGAGCATAGTGGAGCTGGGTGGTGCTGTCCCCACTCCTTGTGTGGGTTGGTCTGGATAGTGTTGCCAACTTTCTGATTGCAGGAAACTGAGTGCCTTTGCCCTGCCCTCTCTCACTCCATCTCCCCTCCCTGAATCACTCATTCTCTCCCACCTCTGCTCACTCACTCGTTTTCACCAGGCTGGGGCTGGGAGCTAGCACGCATGAGGAGGTACAGGGACTGGAGTGAGGCTCAGGGGTTCAGAGTGTGGGTTGGGGCAGAAGGTTGAATGTGAGGGGATGAGGGCTCTGGCTGGTGGGGTGGTGTTGAGGCCAAGGGGTTTGGAGTGCAGGAGGGGTTGGTTGTGGGATATGGGCTCTGTTTGAGTGTGTAAAAGGGTGTGGGCTTTAGGAGGGAGTTTGGATGTGAGAGGGGGCTCAGAGCTGGGACATGGGTTGGGGCGATAGGCTCTGGGTGATATTTATCTCAGGCAGCTCCTGGCAGCAGCCGGCACATCCCTGCAGCCTCTATACAGAGGTGGCTAAGGGATTCAGCACCCTTCCCTCACCTGCAGGTGTCACACCTACAGTTCCCACCGGCTGGGGTTCCCAGCCAATGGGAGCCACAGAGCCAACACTTGGGGCAGGGGCAGCGCCCACAGCCTCCATGGCTGCCTCTGCACCTAAGGGCCACAGGGAGCTTCATGGAACCAGGGCAGGCTGTAAACCTGCCTTAGCCCTGGTGCACCGCCAACCGAACTTTTAATGTTCCAGTCTGCAGTGCTGATCTGAGCTGCCGTCAAAAACCAGATTCCCAGGCCCTGTCATGGTTATCTCAGACATTCCATCCTGCCTCTTATGGTAGCATACCCCACCATTTGAGGACTACTCTATTAGCGGGAACTTCAAGCATTACAGTGGCCTCTGTTATTGGCATCTGTACCTGAGGTTCTGAGCTTTTGTGGACATTGAAGACTCCATGGTGCTTTCTGGGCAAGAAGCCTCAACATCCAGACTGAATTCCCGAAGTGAGTAATTACAACCTACATATTTGAGACTTCTCTTCCATGTTTAATGGTGTCACCGATTCAGTATACAGCCAAAATGGCTAGGTAGTATTTCTGCACTATGTGTAAAACAGCAAGCACATTTCACTCCAGAGATGGCTGTATTTCAGTGGCAAGGTCTGTCAGGATGAAAGATACCATTATCATGACTTGTAACTGGATATTTGTGCACATCTGTTTCTTTACTACCTTAATTTCTATTTAATATCTCCTTTGGGTTGTTGTTTTTTTCTGATAAACTGTTCTTAAAAATATGTCTATTCTGCTTTATTGTGATCTGTGAGCAGTGTCTGTCATCTTTAGTCTGCCAAAAGGAGCTCTTGGAAAAGGAGTGCTTAATGATCCAGTTAAAGTATACGGTCAAGAAGTTCACTCATTAGAGCAAATGTAAGCTGACCACCAATTGGCTAAATCAGTTGGCTGAACTGTTTGTGCTAGTGATTTCTTCAGACTCCCCAGGGATTGAGAGCAGTAATAGCAATTCTGTGCTCTCCCTGCCCAAATAGACCCCTTCTCCAGTTTCCTCATGTTCTAGTCCCTAATGGAAAAGTCTTATGGAATTCAATAGGCAATTAAGCCAATAGGATTCTATGGAAATGTGAAACAGTTTTTATAAATATTACCAAGCTTGAAAGTAACTTATTTCTTACAGGTACTATTGTATTCCCCCCTCTGGGGGCAGGACGGGAGGGCTTCAGAGCAAGGGGTATGTTTGATATAACAGTACCTGTAAGTGTGGGGTAGTGTGAGAGGGACTCAGGGCAGAGGGTAAGGATGTGGGTGAATGGGTGGGGCTCAAAGCAGGGGTGGAGATGTGAAAGAGCAGAAGTGAACTCAGGGGACTGGGGAAGTGAGGGTGCAGGAATCAGGTTTGCGAGGTGGGAAGGGGTCAGGGCAGAGGGTTGGTGTGTGTGTGTGTGTGTGTGTGTGTGTGTGTGTGTGTGTGTACAGGAATCAGGGTAGAGGGTTGGGGGGCCCAGGGCAAAGAGTGGAGATGTGGTGAGGAAGTGGGGGGGGGGGGCAGGATGCCCTTTAAGGAGGGCAGAGGGGCTGAACCTCCCCCCCCACACCAATTCCTATCAATGATGCTTGTTGTTTGATATTCCCCTTCCATCATTCTCAGGGAGCGAGAGGAAAGGACAGTGTGGGTCACTCACTCCTCTGCACCCTCCCCACACCAGCCATGAGGGAGAGGGATTGGCACTTCTTACTAGAGTGGCGCACCAGGGTGCACTGCTTTACTTTCACCTTTGAGCATTACTCAAATATGCTATATATTTAACACAGGTTTCCATTGGTTCTTTAAAAACCATCCTATAAAATCCAAGTGCAAGGGTCTAATTAAAAGCTATAGAAAAGTTAACATTTTTCTTTTGAGTTCTATAGGACTTTTCCACATGGGTTGATCATTCTTTGTGTCCTGAGCTGCGTTTCATATCATATGGCAAAGGAATAGTATACATGCTCTTTTGCTAGAAGTTACGTCCCCAGACACCAAAATAATTAGTGTGGCTGTCTGTGCAGCTCTGGATTCCAGCTGCAATCTCTTTCAGCTACCATTGCTGATGCAATAGGAACTGTAGTTCAGTAAATAATTTCCCAGCAGCTGGGAGTACTGGATCCAAGCACTCATCTGGCTCCCATCACTATAGCATTCAGTATGGACCTCAGTGTCCTGTGGCGATATACTTATGTAAGTGTTGTACATTGTGACACACAATTGATATATTTGTTCAGCTGAATAAATATAATTTGTTACTGATGAAGATGAAAATATGGGAATACATGTTTTCTGATAATTAAAGTTGCCTCTTAGTTTAATGGGACTGATGCAGTGAATATTGTAATAAATGCTCCTCTTTCCCAGGGGTCATCCTACTCCCTACTGTTCTGTCACGTTGTGGCTCCTCATAACTTCCCAGAGAGAGCAGGGAAACAACTAAGACCCTTGCTCCAGAACACAGGGCAGTAGCACTTGAGCGGAAGTCCAGTCTGTGTAAAACAGAGAGAAGCTGTTCTGATTCCAGCAACTCCAGGCTAATGGCATGCCTGCACACCAGCCAGCTTGCTGCAGACTCTCTTATTTAGACAAAAATCTTCCCTGATAACCTGGTGTTCAAATCATTTCTGACTTCGGAAGAGCAAATCTGTAGGGACAGAGAGCTGCAAAAGTCTGAGCTTTGGGAGTAGTGCAAGAACCGCCTCTCCTTAGGAGTATGTACACAATGGGCCCTAATCTGTTTGGGACCTTCAAGCACCACTGTAATATAAAAAACACCAGTAGCAGCGCTAGAACCCTGCAGCCCCTTGCCCATTGAGCTATTATCATCATAGAATAGGGGAGGGCAACATATAGCTCGCCCAGCATTTCTCTCCAGCCCGCCCAGCTGACTTACAGCCTGCAGTGTGTGTTCAGCTGCCTCTCCACCACCTTACTCCATCTGGCTGCTCCCAGGACTCTCCAGCTAGCTGTGCAGAGTGGGCGGGGGAGGGGAGTGCTGAAGTCAGGGTGCTGGACCCCATCTCTGCAGAGGAGGGGTTTGGGAGAGTGAGACACACAGCGGGGCTGCTCCAGTCTGAAGTGAGCAACTGAGATGAATGTCTGTCTTAAAAGGCGCTGTTTTATTTTTTCCAGCAGTCAGCTCATGAACTTTCCTCTCTTAGACAGACAGTCTCTCTCTCTCTCTCTCTCCCACATATATAGCTCATCTCTCCAGAGCAGGGGAAAGGGCAGACGACAGAGCAGGAGAACTGAGAAGTCCTGTGGCACCTTATAGACTAACAGATTTATTGGAGCATAAGCTTTCATGGGCAAAGACCCACTTCATCAGATGCAGGAGAGTTTTCCCTGTCTTAAAAAGACTGTGTATGGTGTCTCTCAGCAGCACCCAGCACACACATTGACTACGTCTAGACTGGCATGATTTTCCGCAAATGCTTTTAACGGAAAAGTTTTCCATTAAAAGCATTTGCGGAAAAGAGCATCTAGATTGGCAGGATGCTTTTCCGCAAAAGCACTTTTTGTGGAAAAGCGTCCGTGGACAATCTAGACGCGGTTTTCCGCAAAAAAGCCCCAATCGCCATTTTTGCGATTGGGGCTTTTTTGAGGAAAACACTACTGTGCTGTTTACACTGGCCCTTTTGCGCAAAAGTCTTTCGGAAAAAGACTTTTGCCCAAACGGGAGCAGCATAGTATTTCCGGAAAAGCACTGACGATCTTACATGCGATCGTCAGTGTGTTTCCGGAAATTCAATTGGCCAGTGTAGACAGCTGGCAAGTTTTTCCGCAAAATAACATGCCAGTCTAGACACAGCCCTCCAGTCTCTCTCTGCCATGCACTCTGCCTGTCCGTCTCTGGGCCTCTCATACATACAATCTGTGTCACAAAGTTTCTGTGTCTCTCATACATTCAAAGTCACTCTCTTTTTCTTTCTAGCCCTCAGCCTCTGCCCCTTCTGAGGGCCTGGAGCCAGCTTGTGATGACTTACCAAATTTTGGGAGTGGCCCCCCTGTGAAAATGATTGCCCATCCCTGTCATAGACTCATAGACTTTACAGTCAGAAGGGACTAGCATGATCATCTAGTCTGACCTCTTGCACATTACAGGCAACAAAACCTCACCCACCCATTCCTGTAATAGACCTCTCACCTTTGGCTGACTTACTGAAGTCCTCAAATCATGATTTAAAGACTTCAAGTTGCAGAGATTTCACCATTTACTCTAGTCTAAACTAGCAAATGAGCCCATGCTGCAGAAGAAGGCGAATTCCTGGTGGGTCTCTACTAATTGGACCTTGGGGAAAATTCCCTCCTATCCCCAAATATGGTAATCAGTTTGACTCTGAGCTTGTGGGCAAGACCCACCAGCCAGACACCTGGGAGAGAATTCTCTGTAGCAACTCAGAGTCCTCCCCATCTAGGGTCCCATCACCAACCAATTGGGATATATGCTGCCAGTGTAGGCAATCTCATCACACCATCCCCTCCACTAACCTATCAAGCTCAGTCTTTGCAGCCGGTTAGGTTTTTAGCTCCCACCGGCCTTAAGAAAGTCCAGTGACTGTTGGACAGCACATTACACGAAATAAGCCAATGGTGTCACTTTGCTTCCTTCTAGCCAAGGTAAGTGTCTCCAACACCACTGGGCCTCTGCCTCTTATTGGTTGAGGAATGACCATAGGTCGTGGCTGAGACATGGGGCTCATTTGCTGCCCTATGGGCTCTAGACCCATTTTCTAGGCATGTCTACAAGGCTCACCCTTCTCACTGTACTTCCCTGTTATGAAAAGCCTGACCCCAGCTTGGGAATAAGGGTTGCACTGCCAGGGTGGACTTTTCAGAAATACTGAGCCTTGACACATAGCCGAGCAGTTCTTATATTAGCCAGTAGGAGCAGTTCTATACACATTGATTACTAATGTCCAAACATAGGCTGACCATATATATATAAAACTGCTTTATCCTAGCAATCAACAGTTACTGTAATGTAAATAGGATGCAGATCTAAGATGAATTCAACAGTCAAGGGCCAGTTCTCAGGCACTGAAATTTGTAATTAAACAGGTGTACAGGGAGTTGGTCTTGGATAGGTTCCAATCTCAGCTGGGCTGGCTGTCCTTGGAAAATAACACTGACCCCACACAGCAGCAGTTTGAAGTTGGCTACAGTCTGCACTTTAGGAATGTGGCATTGTTATTCTCCCATTTCTTATCAAATATAATTATCATGAGAAAAAAATACTTTCTGAGAAAACATGTGATTTCACTGTGTAAAAATCTACTACCAAGGAAATTATTTTCTCTGTGTCCAAAAAAGGAATGGTGGAGACATTTGGGGAAACAGCTTTGTTCCAAATAATCTTGGAACCAATATCTGTGTCCCAGAGCTCGGCTGTTTAGTGCTGGCTTGTGATTATTCTTATAAACAATAAGAAGACATCTATTCTATTTATTGTTCTCAAAGTGAGCCCCCAGTGTTTTAAGTTACCAAACCAGCTCCATTAGTTAGAGAGGTGGGACATGATGCTGGGAACCTTCACCCCATTGGAAGACACTTTCCTAGAATCTGGGTAAGATCCCAGCTGGTTTCATGATGGGAACTGGGAAAAAAAGAGGAAAAGTAAAACCATAAAAATATGACACACATGAATCAAAACACCTAGAAGAAAGAGAAGTCAATTTCCATGTGTCTTCTCTATATCATACACCCACTGCTAGCAGGGCACCCCTACTTGGATTACTTGGCCACATCCTGTCTCTCTCTCACATACACACATACATACTCTTTCTTTTGCTCTCTCATTCTATAAAACAAATTGATCAGTAGCAGAGCTATTCTTTTTTTAATTAAAATAATTTTTTCTTCCCAAATTGGCCTTCTCCCAAAACCAGAATTTTTTATTAAAACTGTTGATATTGTTATCCCCTTTTGATCTTTAGGCCATATACAGAGCCATACCATGCTGTTTCCTGTAGCAGGTATATCTTGGGTGCAGCTCTGTTAACTTATAAAGAATATGCACACAGTCCTGTTTCACTGAATGCAGTACAACAAATTATAGCATCTTCAGCAGCAGCAAAATTGTATTTATTCAGCTGAGTAAATGCAATGTCAATTTTTGACACTTCTATAAATATATCTCAGCAGGACACGTAGGGCTTTACTGTATACTATAGTGATGGAAGTCATACGACTGCTTGTGTAGAATACTCCCAGCTTCTGGGAAGTTATTTAGTAGATGAATATATATATGTACAAATATAAATCTTTTGCGCAAAGGCACACGCCAATATAGACGCTCTCTTGCGCAAACTTTTCCGTTAAAAGTATTTGCGCAAAATCATGCCAGTGTAGACACAGCCTCATTGATTTGGACCTTACTGTAGGGCAGGTACGTCAAACAGGCCTCTAGCGGGCTGCATGTGGCCCAATCAAAATTTTTTGTGGCCCGCCACTACATTTTTATAAAAGAATAAAGTGCAGCCTGCTGGCCACTCAGAGCACATGGCTGAGTGCAGATCACAGCCAGCTGACTGGCCGCTCTGCACACGGCACCGCAGTGACTGCTCACAGCTGGCTGGGCCACTCTGTGCTTGGCTCTCCAGCACGTGCTCATGGCCGGCTGGGCCGCTCTGCACTGGGCACTCCAGCATGTGCTCACAGCCAGCCGGCTGCTCTGCACAGGCATCAAGCACCTGCTCACAGCTGGCCTCTCTGCTCACACTGTTGCAGCACCGGAGGAAGAAATGCGTGGCGGAGATGGCAGCGGCTCTGGGACCCAGACATTAGGTTAGGGGGGTCTGGGAGTGCCTGGCTCTGGGGGAGTGGGGAGGCATTAGGAATGGGGAGCCTGGGAGGTGCCTGGCTTTGGGTGAGGGAGGAGGCATTAGGTTGTGGTACTTGGCTCTGGGGGAGGGGGAAGGCATTGGGTTAGAGGGGGAGGGGTTCTGGGGGAGCAGAGGGGGATTGGGTTAGAACGGGGGTATGGGAGTGCTTGGTTCTGGGGGAAAGGAGGTGGATATTTTGTTTTTTATTTATTTATTCCCAAATAAAATCACAAAATGTGCATTAATTTTATATCAATAAATAAACTGGCCAAAAGACCTAGGGGAAGCAATGCTTTCCCCTAGGTCTTAGTGCTTAACTTCTCTCCTGTTCCTATTCCTGCACTAACTCTTAAAGGGGACGTGCGGTTTTATTTATTTTTTTTTTTGGCTTACTTGGAGTCCCCCCCCCTTTTTTTTTTGCTCAACAACTTTGGTCTCCCCTCCCCCCTTTGAAAAATTCCCTTCAACAGAATTTTTTCTCATTTTTTTTCGGGGGGGGGGGGAATTTGGTATTTTTGTTTCAACCATCTCACAACCCTATGTGTAGCACTTTGATATGCCACTTGCATTGCCACTTATATCTTGGGAAATTAGCTACTGCACTTTTTGAGACGTGAGTGACAGTGTGGTCTCAGTGAAAGGACTGTGAGCAAGGAAGGAACTTCTGGGTTGTGATACTTCAACTTCTCAGCCTCAGTGTTTCCATTTGTAAAAGGGGATTGTAATGTTTATCCATCTTACAAAGTACTATGAGGATATTCAATAGAATTAGTATTACTGTACCTCTTAGAGGAGCCATGTAACAGCAAACTTCATTGTGCACAGATAATGAACAGAAAGAGAGAGTTCCTGCCCTGAAGAGTTTGCAGTGTAAATAAACAAGAGACACAAGTTGCATGAAAGAGGAAATATCAATATCAAATATCAATCTCTTTACCAATGAGAAGTGAAGGTATTTAGGCATCTAACTTCCATTGAAATAAATGTACATTCAGCACCCAAATACCTACGGGACCTAAATAAATAGATCAAGAGAACAAGGAGGTTGCATTACAGCAGGGTGTTAAGGCCAAAACTCACCATCCCCTCAAAATTAGGTCATGGTGATAAAGTATCTTGAAATGAAAATCACTAGTAAAGTGTTAGTGTTATTGCTTCTGTGCGCATTTGGCAAGGAAAAGCCTGGGGAACATGCACCTTGCACTTTTCCCTTGTATTGAGAATGGGGTAGAAACAAACCATCCAACCAAAAAAGGACATAATTTTCACAGAATGCCCTACAGTAGGTTACTTTTACTTTTAATTTTCCGCTGCACCAGGGGATGCCAAAGAATGTCCTTGGCATGGTTGAATGTATTTTTCCGCAGGTATTGAAGTCCAATCTATTCAGTATGGCCAACTCGTCTATGGGTCACTATGTTTTATAGGTAGTTTCCCCTCCAGCTGGTTTGCTTTCTCCCTATTAAATGTTTAATTTAATCTTTATCAGCGCTCCAATCAGACAGATGATATGGATTTCTCACTGCTTGTGCCTCTGTGCAAACAGGAGGGCTGTGAAGAGGCATCAGCTGCTCCAGTAGTGCCAGTTCCATCTTCTTTCAAGGGACAGGCAAAGGTTACCACATTCCTGGGCAGATATTTTTCCCAGGGTACAGCTGTCATCCATCACTTAGCAGGCCAATGTAATGTAAATACATGCTGGCAGACAGGAGCATGACATATTACACTGGATTACTCTATATATTTGAACTGAGATGGCAACTTGCCAAATAATATTTATTTTATTCCACTGACTGGGACTTTCAAGGTTTTAAATGTGCATGATCGGTGTGGCTTGCTCTGGAGGAAGCCAGCCAATGATGTGGAATGTAAAGGTTGAATGTTTACATTCAGGCCTTGTCAAGGGATATGAAGCCACCCATGGTCTGTTATGTATCTTCCCCATACAATTTATACCTGCCTCCTGTATGCAAGGCCGGGCTTATCATGCAAGTCAAACAGGTGAACAACATGGGTAGCAAAATATAAGGCACCACAAAGTGTTTTGGCTGGGTGACTGCACACTAGTAGAAGTGGAAATTGGCCAGTTTTCCAAAGGTGGCAAAAGCAGTGTTGACAATCCTTGCTGGCCAAATTTTGCTTTCACACAGAAATAAAGGTTGAATTGTCTCCATCGCAGAATTTACCATCGCAGAAACAGTGGATTGAAAGTAAGTTAAAGATTCTTCTCAGTAGGTAGCACAGACAACAGTAAAGATGCCTTAATATCTAGGGATATGTCTACACTACAGTGTTAATTCGAGTTAACTTAATTCGAAATAGTTAATTCGAATTAACGCATCTATACACAAAAACTATTTTGAAATAGCGTTTTGCTATTTTGAAATAGCATGTCCATACTGAGTGGACCCTGAACCAAAGTTAAGGCTGGCTGGAACCAGTGCCGGCAGGGCATCAGGTTAGGACTTAGTGTGTGGGGCTGCTGCCTGAAGCTAACTGAGCTCCGTGCTTAAAGGGTCCCTATGCCCACCCCGGACAGATAGTTCTCAGGGTTCCCCACCTGCTTGTCTACCTCGATGAGGGTCAGCAAAGCATCCCTGTCTTGGAGTGCCCTGAGTACCCACACTAGGGACACCACAGCACTCGGCCATGTGGAGCAAAACTAGGGGGGGAGGACTGAACCTCTGGGGAGACTGGAAAAGGAGGTGGGAGAGGGGAAGAGAGAGGGTGTGAGAGGGGAGGGGGAAACCTGGGAGGAGGGAGCTAGAAGGGGGAAGCAAGGGGAAGAAGGGGAAGGGGACACTCAGGGCCCAGGGTTGGGGGTCTCGCCGGACCAACTTGATTTTCATGCAAACCTGCTTCTGGATTTGCATGTGGCCTTTGGTGGCCAGGCTGGCAGCTATCCTGCCATAGAGGGCCACATTCCTCCATCCAGTGCGGAGATCATGGACGTTGGGGGCATCCTTCCTACACCTGAATAAGGTCCATGATCTCCACCCTGGACCAGGAAAGCGCTCACCTTCTCCGGCCTGTGTCAGGCTTCTAGGAGCTGGCAGACTGTTCCTGGGGAGCGGTGAAAGGATGGTTGCCAGTGGCTTGCTGGCTCATGTTTTGGGGCCACTGGGTCAGGGGCCCTGGTGGCCACTGCTGGCTCTGGGCTGGCAGGCTTGAAGCTGGCACAGGCACTGTGGCCAGGGTCTACACCTTTAATGGCTCCGGGGCTGGGGGAGAGGAGAGTAAGTTTTCCTGGTTGTGCCCAGAGCGGCCACCAGGGTTCCCTGGGAAGGGCTGGAGGCCCCCTATTTTGAATTAAGTGTCTACACAGCACTTAATTTGAAATAGCTATTTCGAATTTGGCGTTACTCCTCGTAGAATGAGGTTTGCCACATTCGAATTAAGTGCTCCGCTATTTCGAATTAATTTCAAAATAGCAGTTTGCATGTATAGACGCTATTAAAGTTAATTTGAAATAACGGCTGTTATTTCAAATTAACTTTGCAGTGTAGACATACTCTTGGAGTAAATACGTTCCATGTAACTCTTCAGCAATTTCTTCACAAGGTCAATACACAGAGGAGAGCTGATGTCAGAGCAGTGCTCTGTTTTGGATGAAGGCAAATTATGCCTGCTTCTAGGACCTGAGTTAAGAGAGTACTGGGGGTACTGAGTTTAGAGGGGAAGCTACTGTGTATAAAGAATGAAGAGAAAACAGTGAAGGGAGGTCATACTCTTCAGACTAGGAATGTAACTGGTTAACAGGTGTTGCTTACCAGTAACTGGTTAACTAATGGCCTGGCTAGGCTGGAGCAGCCCCCTGCCTGATGCAGGTTAGTGGCGCTCCAGCTCTGCTGGGCCCATGGTGTCATGGGAGGAGGGCACTCTGGTTCAGCTGGGCTCGAGCAGCCTGAGGCACAGTGGGCCTGATTGGGCTGGAGCAGCCTTCCACTCGTGCCTTGCCATGGGTGGGGGGCCATTCCAGCCTATCTGGGCCCACTGTGCCACGGACAGGGAGCCACTTCAGCCCAGCTGGGCCCACTGCCTGAAGGATCCCGGTTAAGTGGTTAAGTCATTACTTGAGATTTTACATTCCTACTTCAGACACTATTGGTGCCACATAATACCTTGAGAAACCTCTCCTGCCCTCACTTTGGGCCAAGTTGTATTTTTGTAAGCATGTAATCAAGGCATGGCCTGAATGCAGTCTATTGTGAGGCACAGGGCCAAGCCCCACCAAGAGCTTGCTGTGGGCAACAGCACTCGTGGCTGGCGGGGTCCCAAGGTCCTGCTTTTAAAATAAAAAGTGCAAGTAAAAAACTGAAAGCATTTTGATGAAAAACACATTAACATAATTGTTATCTACTATCTGTATTTGGCTGGTATCCATGATCTGACGTCTACTTGCAGTAATAGAGAAGTCCTATGGAGTTCTCGATATAAGAAGACAAATAACACATGATGGCTGTGGAAAGTGTACCACTCATTTAAGTATACATTAAATACAGCAAGTCTGCGTGGATCAGTATTTCTATTGCTATTGTTTTTACAGCAACTGGAATGCACTCTATACCTCATGAGATAGATGCAAAGGTATGATCCCTAGCTTACAAGCAGGTGTCAGTCATGACTCAACAGAGTTGGGGATAACAAAACAGCCAGGGAGGATTTGAGGGAGTAATATCAATTTGATGACGTAACTCAGCGCAGGCCAGCTGATGATGGAATCATCGTATGATGGAATCAAGATTAATTTAAAAATCATTAACAAAGCATAGGCTTCTAAGTTAGCTGAAAGAATGTTACCATTTATCATTTGATTTTCTGTATCTGATCTCTCAAGCCATACACAATGCCTGAAACATTGGTTACGATTCTAGACAAGGAGAGATTCAAACTGAACTCATGCTTCTGAAAAGCATTTTTTTCTATCTTCTTCTTCTTTGTAAGGCTGATGTAGATGTTGAGTAATGACTATAATTTTACATTCAGATAGTTGATCCAGATAATTGTGTCAAGAGTAGCAGAATGTATTGCTCTGATGCCTCCTTTGTATTTGTGAATCAGGCATTGCGATGTACGTTCCATGGTCTGCTCTGCATGACCACTATTGCACACTGGAAAGCCTTTAAGTTTCCATTTGTGCAGTAATTGACTCCATCTCCCGTGGTTTGTGTGGAAGTGTTTTAGGGTTGCCCAGGAGCTTCACAGGAGATGGAAGGAGATCTTCAGCGTTGGTGTTTGTAACTTCTTGTAAACTCCATTTGTCTTTCCTAATGTCAGAGTTGAAGTTGCATTGATGCAGATTAAAAACATGGATCTGAAAGGGCTTACATGACTTCAAGTGGTGGTAAGGGACATTATTAAGGTCTTGGTGGATGTGCAGACATTTGTTTGCTATGATCTGCTGGAATTCCTAATGCATTAAGGTATCACATGAATGGATGGGTGAAAAAGTGCAGTGTTAGGGTCAATTTGAGGGTTCTAGTGGTGCCATATTTAATCATTTAGGTTACTGTATCCCAGCTTATATGAATATTGAAGTGTTATTTGCAAGCCAACTGAAAACCCCAAAGAGGTTTTCCAAATGCCAAACATATTGAAAATAGTAAGGCTAGTTATTGTTTTGTGAGTGATATATTTTCCTATTAGAAAGGCAAGGTGAGTAAGGTAATACCTTTTATTGGGCCACATTCTGTGGGTGAGAGAGACAAGATTTCAAGCCTACACAGAGCTCTTCTTCCTCTTGAAAAATCGGGTTTCATTGACATTTTCAACAAGACATCAGGGAAATTAAAATGTTTTGTTTTGGGTAGGTTGATATTAATCTTTTTAATGCAGCCACCAAAAATGTCCCGTGGGATGGAAAAACTGATTTTTTGATCACTTCTTTTATAAGACTCATCCTGAAGGGATCTGTGATCTTTCTTAGAGGTGCGAAGTATCTTCCCCGTTGACTTCAGCACTTTACAATTTGGATTTTTTTAATGATTTCTGTGCAATGTGTCAAACATTGAGAACATTCAAAATCACTCCGTCTAGTCCAACTGCCTCAGCTTTATTCTCAGATTCATCTTCTGATATAGTGCATGTGTTCATACAATGAAAATAAACTCAATATTTGTTTTAATAATTATATAAAGCTTTGTTGGTACCTTTCTGTGTTTCAGATATCGATGAATGTGCTTCCGAGTCACACCAGTGTAACCCCACCCAGATCTGCATAAACACTGAAGGAGGATACACCTGCTCCTGCACTGAGGGCTATTGGCTCTTGGAAGGCCAGTGTTTAGGTATGTTCTTCTGGAGTGTTGATATGCTTTCTCTAGAGTGATTCTGGAAAACCAGCGTGTGTTTGATTAATCCAATGCATTTCAGTCATAATTAGGGTCTCTTTCTGTCTCCCCAATGTTTTGATAACTGAAGTTGGATTATTATTATGGGTCTCCCACATTCCATACATTTCATATTTCTTCTGTGTTAAAAATCTTCCATTATTGTGGACAATTTGGGATTCTGATGTGTGCATATAGTGGTACAGAGATAAACTGACATCACGACCCATGGGAGAAGCTTAAGCACTTCTCTGTGTGACTCCTCAGCACTGCTCTTGAAGTGGGGAGTTGGGGCTAGCGAGTGATCTCTGATATTATGAATGCACTGAGCTAATCCCGTGCATGGAAGTATGGGGGTGCTCTGCATCATGCCCTGGGTTGTGATGATTCCCATGTAGTTCACAAGGTGCATGAGCTATGTGTTGGAACCAGAATTTGGCCCTGAGTCAGAATTCAGACACTTTGATGCTTGGTTTAAGTATCAGAGACCCATAGCAGTTGCTCCACTGAGTTGAGTTTGCCCAAGAATATCTGTTTATCCTGTTTTAAAGAGACAATAACATCCCAATGCTTGATTTAGGTAACTCTGAGACAGGGCGGGCAGGTCACCACAAAACAATGCAAACACGTAACAAGAAAATCTGTGCTGAAAAAACTCCTCTCAGTTTTCTGTACTTTCCCAAAGGCTCTGCAGAATCTATTTCCACTGGGGATAGGGGGGAAAAAAGATAATTTAAAAGTATCTGTAGGGTTGGATTGAGTTTACAAGGGCAGTCTCTCCTGGTACATTTTTTCACTGTTGAATACCGCATCTGTCTAACCAAATTGTTGTTGTTGCTATTTAACATTTAGCTAGTAAGTGCCAGCACAGTAGTAACAAAGTGGTGCCAAGAGGGGACAGTCACAAAATGGCTTCCTACAAAAACAAAGTCCCCATCTTGAAGATTTTACAATTGTAGGTCCTGAAAAGACGTAAGCATGTGTCTAAATTTTCAGTGCTGTGAGTGGTCCCATTGAGGAGAACAGAAGTACTCGTGTTTAAAGTTGAGAATGTGTATAAAAATTTTGTAGGGTTAGGGTTTTATCCATCTATCTAGATTGTTTATATGACACACCTGTCACTGGCATCTGGGTCATCTTGATATTGGACTAAAATAGAAAATAAATCTATTACAGATGAAAATTAATGCCCCTTAATGCTTTTGAACATTATATTTCCATTACTTTTTTCCTGAATAACTTAGCTTCCTGAGCTATTTCTTTGCTAAAATAGCCACAACAAATCCATAAACTTAAACCTGATAAATTGGATCTAGCCAGCTAGAAGCTACACAGTATTGTTTGTTCTTCAAGGTGATATAAAATCATCTCAGTATTGAAATTATTCAGATATTCAATTGGATAAGATAGACTTCAACACCTAATTTCGGCTTAGAATCCAAACCAGAAACATAGGGCTGTCAACTCACATGTGTTGATCCCTGCAATTAACACAGGGCAGGATTAATGCGTTGATTTTTTTAATGCATTAATCGCAGGTATTAATGCTGCACTGCCCCTTTGAAGTGCTGCTCCGGGGGTCAGCTATGTGGCAGCTACTCCTTTGAAATGCCACCTTCACTGCTGACCCCAGGTTCCATTGAAATGCTGCGTGGAATGCCTTGTGCTGCCCCTTGGAAATGCCTCCCTGGTGCTTCAAAGGGGCAGCATTGCATGGAGCCGAGGTCAGCTGGGGACTCCAGCTGACCCTGGGCTCCACCTTGCACTGCCCCTTGGAAGCGCTGCCCTGGCACGTCAAAGGGGTAGCGGTGAATGGAGCCTGGGGTCAGCTGGGGACTCCGGCTGATCCTCAGCTCCATGCAGCGCTGCCCCGTTGAAATGCCACAGCAGTATTTCAAAGGGGAGGCACGCGTGATTAATCGCGATTA
Source organism: Pelodiscus sinensis (assembly GCF_052426305.1). Taxonomy (NCBI): domain Eukaryota; kingdom Metazoa; phylum Chordata; order Testudines; family Trionychidae; genus Pelodiscus; species Pelodiscus sinensis. The sequence goes on from NC_143056.1 coordinate 30,987,867, forward strand.
AATTTTTTAATCACTTGACAGCCCTAAACCGATTTGAAGATAGTAGAGAATGTTGATATTATGCTAAAAAGTACATGATGAATGATGAACAATGAAGTGTAGTTTGTGCATGTGTGTGACAGAGACAAAACTGAAACTATCAGTATTTTGATTTTCAAATGTGTCACAACTTCTGGAGAGACTTCTGAAATACCTGACACCCTAAAGGGCAATTCCTGCTTTCCTTACTTACCCTAGCAAGCAAAGGGAAGAGAGCAAGTCTCATTGGCTTATGCCAGTGGAACTCCATTTACATCAAAGGATTTGCACCAGAATGAAAGTGGTATGGCAGAGAGAAGATGCAGGCCTTGTAGAGGGGCCTTTGTGAGTTAGTGAATAAGAATCAGCCCAGAAAATCAAATTCAGAAAATGCAGCTTTCAAAAGTTTCTGGACACATGGCCTGACTTTGAGAGATGCTCAGCACTCACAATTTTCACTGAATTCCATGACCAACATAGTTCTCAGCACTATTTGACATTCAGCCAAGAATCAGCCCTATCTAGCTGTGTTTATCTGTCTTAGTGATGTTATCCTTTAATATACCATTGAGGAGCCTAAGAGATACAGTTTTGAGGAAGCTCATCTCTGGTTCTCCAAGTGCAAGTCTGTTAAGCTTCCATCAAACTTAGTTGTTATTTTTCCAGCTCACCACAGACTTTTATATAATTATAGATTTTCTAAAAACACAGCAGTACTTTCCAGCTCAAACAAACAACAGAGAGAGGGGCACAAAGAGAGAGAAGAATGAGTTGCTGTTCCTGTAAGCCATTCATCCATGACCTTGTTTACAGGAAGCACTCATATGGGAAATGTCTTCCAATATCGTCTTTGCACTGTCACTACAAGGCTTGGGTTGTCACTAGAGATGGAAGTTGAAAATCAATGCAGTGTTTGCTCTAAGAACTTATTTGAATCAGCCATGTAGAAAAACATAAGGAGGGTCATAAACTTTGAATAACTATTGGAAGGTCATGAAGTCTTGAGGGTAATCAAAAAACTAACTCCATAAATCAGAAGGCAACTGATCGAAAAGAAAATGAATAGCCACAAAAGAGACAATTCATCAGGTGTTTTATTTCTGCTCTGAAGCAAGGAGTAAAGCTCTAACTTTCATAATAATGTTTATTAGGTTCCAGTGCCATCCCAGAGTAAATTCACATTGTGCTTGTATCTTTCAATCTTGTCTCTTACTCATGACAGACAAATGTAATGATTGTTAATGCTGCAGTTCAACAAAAACTGTTATTTTAGTGAAACTATGAATTCTTATATTTTAAAGCTTCCTCGTAAACCCATGAAAACAGTCCCATAAAAATAGTTTTCAGGATTACAAAAATATTTAAAGATTGCCACATATAAGACTAAAAGCAGCTTTTGGGGCCAAATCCTGCTCACATTGGTATATGAGGAGACCTGATGTGTGTGTCAATTACCAGGATTACAATCTAACTATTACAAAAATACAGAGTAATATTTTGTGCTCTTCACTATAAGCTATCAGACACAAATCGAGCATAGATATGAATGATGTGTGTTTTGGGCTTTTAGACAATAAAGCATTGAGCAGAATTATTGGCAACTGACAATAGAACCCATCAGCCCCCATAATTATATTTCAGCATACTTTTATAATAAAATGTATTGTTGTGCTGTCTTGGAAAGAGATGGACTTGAACAACCTTCTTCCTGAACACTTCAGACTTTGGCTGTTCAAGATGTGGAGTCAGAGTATTATATATTAATCTGTTCCTTCCTGATGAGTAGATTTTAGTCCTACGATTACATGAGTTTATCTAATGTGCTGCATGACAAGAATAACTACAATCTTTGCATCTTTTTTTTAATTTTATTTTTAGACATAGACGAATGTCGCTATGGCTACTGTCAGCAGCTGTGTGCCAATGTACCTGGTTCCTACTCCTGTACATGCAATCCAGGTTTTACCCTTAATGATGATGGAAGATCATGCCAAGGTACTATATGCAGGCAATAACTACTGCACTGTTGGCCCCAAACCAGCAAAGCACTTAAGCATGTGTGAAACTTTAAGAACATGAATATCCTGCTGACTTCACATGTGTTAACACTGTCTGCTATTGGGCATGTCTACTCTTGGAGCAGGAGGAGAGACAACTATGCTAGCTCTAATGAACTGGTAATACAGCATAGCCACAATGCTGTGAGCAGCTAGCTGCCCCACGTACATCTCTGTCCAAGTTGTTAGGCATGTACTCAGGGCAGCTAGTCCCTGGTGCTGCAACTGCAGTCTGTTTTTAGTATGCTCGCTTGATCCTGCAGGTGTAGCTCCTTGTGCTAGAATTTCAGCTTGCAGGGTAATCATTCCTGTAGGTACTTATATGGCTCCCATCACTGTAGTATCTGACGAGTCTCAGAGGGGTAGCTGTGTTAGTCTGTATCTGCAAAAACAAGTAGTCACGTGGCACCTTAAGGTGCCAATAGCAGATTTACTTGGGCATAAGTTTTTGTGACTAAAGCCTACTTTGTCAGAAAAGTTTATGCCCAGAAAAATCTGTTAGTCCTTAAGGTGCCACAGGACTCCTCATTTTTGTAGTATCTGCGTCCCTCTTAATCCTTACTGCATTTGTACTCACAACACCCTGTCAGGCAGGACAGTACCATTAGCTCCAGTTTCCATATGGAGAAGAGAGATAGAGAGATGAAATGATTTGCCCAAGGTTGCAGAGCAGGAAATTCAATCCACTTCTACATGTTCTGTTGGACCATTCTTCATTTCCAATGTGCTTTAAGTGCCTTGCTGGATCAGAGCCTTTGTGATCTCATGATCAACGTTATATTCTGTTCTTGAACAGTAAAATACTTCAAAGCGGCCTCTCAGGAAATGACCCTGTGTTAATGGGATAAAGAACTTCCAGGAGTTTCTAGTGTCCTAAAAGGACAGTTTTGCTTTCTGGTAGCAAGAGGTTTCTATAAGGATCATTTCCTTATTACATCATCATTCACTAGATTTATCCTGCTGCTTTTGGCTTGGTCTTGCTCAGATAAAATCAGTTGGAGAACTGTATAATTACTAGATAAACAAGGAAGCATCTGCAGTAGATAGTTTATCCCAGTGTTTCTTGTTATGTTTTGATCATAGACAAATCAAGCAGCTTTTCCCCCACAAAGTCTCAGTTGTAATTGATCCTCTTTCCTCGCTAGGGGCGATTTCAAGTGTTATCAGACTTACTAGATATGAGACTCTCTAATCTCATATTCAATGCTACCTAATGCTTCATCAACATCATTAGTGAAGATGTTCAAAATTGCTTTACATGTCTTGTGTTTTCAATCACTTTTTTCATTACAATTCATCAGCCTTAAATACCAGTAACAATACAAACTCAAAAGTTTCAGAGGGGTAACTGAGTTAGTCTGTAATAGGAAAAGCTTAAAAAACAACAAATAGTCTAGCAGCATCTTAAAGACTAACAAAACATGTAGATGGCATCATGAGCCTTCGTGGGCACAACCCATTTCACCCACGAAAGCTCATGATACCATCTACATGTTTTCTGTGGCACCTTATAGACTAGCAGATGTATTGGAGCATAAGCTTTCATGAGCAAAGACCTGCTTCATCAGATGCATGTAGTGGAAATTTCCAGAGGCAGGTATAAATATGCAGGCCAGAGTAAGGCAAGAGATAACGAGGTTAATTCAGTCAGAGTCGGTGAGGCCCACTTCTAGCAGCTGATGTGAAGGTGTGAACACCAAGAGAGGAGAAACTGCTTTTGCAGCTGGCTAGCCATTCACAGTCTTTGTTTAATCCTAAACTGATGGTGTCAAATTTGCAGATGAACTGTAGCTCAGCAGTTTCTCTTTGAAGTCTGGTCTTGAAGGTTTTTTGCTGCAGGATGTTACCTTTAAATCTGCTACTGTGTGTCCAGGGAGATTGAAGTGTTCTCCTACAGATTTTTGTATATTGCCATTCCTAATATCTGATTTGTGTCCATTTATTCTTTTATGAAGGGACTGTCCAGTTTGGCCGATGTATATAGCCGAGGGGCATTGCTGGCACATGATGGCATATATAACGTTGGTAGATGTGCAGGTGAATGAACCAGTGATGGTGTGGCTGATCTGGTTAGGTCCTGTTGGTTTCTTTTATGTAGGGACCACCAGAACACCACTGGCCATCACCTACAGTCTTCAGCTAAAACCTCTCCAACGCATCATCAGTGATCTACAACCCATTCTGGACAATGATCCCTCACTTTCACAGGCCTTGGGAGGCAGGCCAGTCCTCGCCCACAGACAACCCGCCAACCAGAAGCAAATTTTCACCAGCAATTATACACCGCACCACGGTAACTCTAACTCAGGAACCAATCCATGCAGGACCTAACCAGATCAGCCACACCATCACGGGTTCATTCACCTGCACATCTACCAATGTAATATACGCCATCATGTGCCAGCAATGCCCCTCGACTATATACATCGGCCAAACTGGACAGTCCCTTCATAAAAGAATAAATGGACACAAATCAGATATTAGGAATGGCAATATACAAAAACCTGTAGGAGAACACTTCAATCTCCCTGGACACGCAGTAGCAGATTTAAAGGTAGCCATCCTGGAGCAAAATACCTTTAAGACCAGACTTCAAAGAGAAACTGCTGAGCTACAGTTCATCTGCAAATTCGACACCATCAGTTTAGGATTAAACAAAGACTGTGAATGGCTAGCCAACTACAAAAGCAGTTTCTCCTCTCTTGGTGTTCACACCTCCACCTCAGCTGCTAGAAGTGGTCCTCACCCTCTCTGACCGAATTAACCTCATTATCTCTAGCCTTACTCTGGCCTGCATATTTATACCTGCCTCTGGAAATTTCCACTACATGCATGAGACGAAGCGGGTCTTTGCCCACGAAAGCTTATGCTCCAATACATCTGTTAGTCTATAAGGTGCCACAGGACTCCTTGTCACTTTTGCAGATCCATACTAACACAGATACCCCTCTGATACCAACTACATGTTTTGTTAGTCTTTAAGGTATTGCTAGACAGTACAAACTCAGTCAATCTTTGCCAGAGAATCAAACCAATACTGGCACAGCAGTTTATTAAGTCCTTCTTAATGTTTGTTTGTACTAATTAATTAGAAGCAATGCTTTGGGAGAAGTCGTTGATAAACTGATCATTGGTTTCCCACAGATGTGAATGAATGTACAGCCCAGAATCCCTGCGTGCAAAACTGTGTCAACACATATGGTTCTTTTCTCTGTCGCTGTGATCCTGGCTATGAACTGGAAACTGATGGAATTAGCTGCAGCGGTAACTGTCTTCAGTGATTGGGTGCAGGAAGGGGGTTACTGTATTTAAATAATTCTTTGTAATGTGTCATTTTTATATACCTTCCTCTGAAGTTTCAAGTACGGTCCACTGTTAAAAAGTAGAATATATCTACTTATCCAATACAGTAGAACAATTCATCCCTTCCTACTTTCAGTTAAACAGGAGGGTAAACGCAAAAATCACATAAAAATCAATAGTGGCATTTGTTTTTTCTCATAATGGTTTTAAAGAAATAGACTAAACATTAGAACTATTCTGTGACAATGGTAAAGAACCACAGAAACGAGTTGCTTTCTTTTAACACTCACCAAGGAACTTTGTTGGAATAAATAAAATAGCATTATTTCAAAGTCTACTCTTATCCCGATATAGCAAATATACTTACCTTAACTCTACAGGTATTTAAGCACATGCTATTTCGCTTACTCTGCTGTACTACAGAACTTCCCTAAACATTTTCCAGAGCTACCTGCCTGGCTCTCCATACAGATTTAAAGAAACAGAATATGAAGCTAATCAGATAGGAATGATCCATCCAACATGTAGTCATGTTATGGAAAAATTGTTACAGTACTGTTCTTTCCCCCTCTCTTTTTTATTTTCTTGTGTTGTTTAGCTTAATTGAAAAAGAAGAGTTAAGCTTACTTCTTTGGTGAGTGTCCCAACAGTCTGCTTAAATGAGAGAATCCAGCCAATATTTCTTGGAAGGAAAAAACCTCACTGGAAAATATTTGTTTTTTAATGTATATTAAACAGATGTAAAGGGTTGTGTTTGAGAGAATAAGCATGTGACGTGCAGTGTATGTTAAGCATTTGTTCTTTGAAAGCCTTGTTGTAAAGAACGGGATTCGGGCCCAGATTTAAAGGTATTTAGGGGTTACTCTGCTCAGCACTGCAATGCGTCTCAAGAGTTTAAGTCTCAATTTCAAAAGTCAGAGGCAGTTAGTCTCCTAAAGTCTAAAGTCATTTTTGAAAATGGGACTTAGGCCTCACAATCCTGCATGGGGCAACACTTAGTATTTCTGGCAATGAGATACTGCCTTGTTCAAACATACTCATTGGCCCAAATTCTGACTTTAGCAGGATCACACAAGTTGTCAAATGTTTTTTGCACATTCCCTGCCAATAACTTAAAGCCAAGAAACCCCTTCAACAACAACAACACTATCAACCATTTCCTCTCTTTAAAGCACTTTATAGATACTTACTCATCCCTACAACACCCTGGTGAGGAAGGTAAATACAGTTACCCACCATTTTAAAGATAGAGAATATCCAGTTGAGAGCTCAAGTGATTTGCTCAGGGAGTCAGTGTGTCAGAGCCGGAAATAAAACACAGGGTCTGGTGGCTCCAACTCAAGCCTTTGTTTCTCTTATTAATTGAGCAGGGGAATAAGGAAATGATTAACAACAACGTTCCTCTTATTGTTTTCCCCTCAGTTAGACATGATCCCATGTGGAACATTGAAGTTCCGTTGTCTCCCTTGGACACAGACTTCTGCTAATTATGTTGATTTAGCAAATCAAGAGTAAATGGAACAAAACACAGCATTTCTGGTTTTAATCAAAGATTTGAAAGGCTGCGTAGCTTCCTCACTAGTTTGGAGCTCTCTAGAGGCATTCCGGTAGACCTGCACTGGGATAGGAAGATGTTATTAAGCCATACTGGAATGCCTAGGAAATAACTGAATCAAGGCAAAAACCCAGAGCTGGCTGCTGCAAGGGTGGGATGCAGCATTTCTGCTGGGACTGGAGTCACTCTTTTGGAGGGAAGGCTTTGCTTTCCAGAAAAGATTTCTCTCTTTATAAACTAGACTAAAACCTACAGCACTGGTGTGAGGGAAGACTCCACACACACACACATTCTCAGAGCAGAGCCCTTTTACTTCCATTCATTAGATTAGAGCTATGTCAGGTCTGTAATATGTGGGTTGTGTAAACTCACCTATGTTCCACAGCTAGTTCCATCTGTGAAGTGAGAGGTAAGTGAATGGCCAAAAACATGGACAATCAGAAACAGGTTTTCTGATGATACAGGAAATAAGAGCAATTCTCCTTTTATTCTCCAGCTTTTCATTCAATGCTTCCTCACCTGTGGAGAAAGCTTAATCAAAAAGTTATGAAGTAACATTTCAGTTGGATGCATTGACACCCCAAACAGAGCAGATGACATAGATGGATTACATTGTTTGCAAGGCTACTGCTCTTCATTCATCTACTTCCTCCCCTTGTATGTGCTGGTTAGCGGAGGGCATGCTTCTACTACTATGCTCCTGAGCTGAGAAGGTGCTGAATGCCTTCGCTACCAGCTATCATCAGCTCTTTATATGAAATCTAAGTCCCCTGTGTAGCTGCACTGAGAACTATCAGTTGGTCATTGTGGGTCTGACCCTGTGTTCTTCACCCACCAAATCCCTCCCTAAACAGATGCCTTTGAGTACACAAGGCATGCAGGAATGGACCCTCAGGTGTATGTATACTTTGGTGACACCACAGAATTAATTATACCTATCAAAGAGCTTTAAAAGTGGCACTGATGAAGTCTTGCTGTGCACTCCAGTCAGTTTTACCACAGTCTCCCAGCAGAACTAACAAAATAGGCTGTATTTTTAAAAATACAGAAACACTAATCATTGGCCACCTCACCGCCTTGATCAGCAACATTCAGTTGCATAGTAGCGCTGACCCAGAATAAAAATGGCCTAGGAGCCTTGGGATGACTTGTGGCCACATGTTTTTCTGAGATATTTTATTCTAAAAAGTAGTTGTTTAAAAATGGCCCCCTGGACATCCATGTCTATCATGACGCAAATCAGAGGAAGTCAGTTTAAACCATTTTTAAAAAATCATCTGGGAACCCGAGAGTCAAGTTCCTTCCATCATCACCAGAAATAAAACTTCTGCGGGTCAAACTATATGCTGAGTGACAAGTAACAAACAGTTCTCTTCAGGATACATACAAAGGAATAAAATCCAGATCACTGCCTCTTAGCTCTGTGAGCTAACAAAAGAAAGAAATACTGGACAGTTATGTCAATCAGACAAGTAAGCCACCCTGACTGATACACACTCAGAGCAGGTATATTGAATAGAAAGGTGCCAATCTACATTTAATTCAGGCTAGAGTCCCATTTCTAGACAGGCTTGCCTACCGGAAGATCTCCTGAGAGTGGGTTTCATTTTCATTTTCATTTACTAACTGTTGTAGGTTGAGCTTGACATGGGTGAGGCTTAGTAAACAATAGCAAATTAGGCCATTTCCCTTTTTTAAGTAAAATAATAATTTACATTCAATCTTGGCTATTGTGAGTCATATTCAAAGTTGAATCAGGCCAGTTAAACTGAGCTGAATAGCAAACACCATGATCTAAGAACTTTTGTTGTGACAGGCTCTGTCATTAGGCTGGACTTCTTTCAGGACTTCTTTTTAACACAAAGCATTCTACACTTCATTCTACCACTGCAGACATGGATGAGTGCAGCTTCTCCGAGTTCCTTTGCCAGCACCAGTGTGTGAATGAGCCCGGCTCTTACTACTGCTCCTGCCCTCCTGGCTATATTATGCTTGATGATAACAGAAGCTGCCAAGGTAAGAACATTCCAGCCGTGAATTGAAACCCAACCAAACAGGAAATAGCTCATAGTTCTGGAAGGAAAATTAAGTTGACTCACTGAGAATCAAGACTTGAGATGTTTGCTTGATCTTGGCATTGCAAAAGGTAGGAAATCTTCTTACGGGGTCTGTTGCGTAATGCTGGTGAGCGCTTCTTTCCATGAGTGATCCTATTAAGGTGAATGGGGCAATCTGTAGGAAGTGCTCACTAGTGTGAGTAAGGCCTTGCTTATACTTAACCCTCTGCTATCAATCAATCTAATGTCACTTTGGCTATGCAAATAACTGATATCTAACTATTATATAGCTGTCTACATCCTTAGCTCTCACGACACTTTTTAAAGAAGGCTAGTGTCATAACCCCCATCCAGCAAGTCAGTGGCAGAGCCAGGTTTCCCAAGGCCCAGTTCAGTGCTCCAGCCACTAGGCTTTACAAGGTGGCATTTTGTAGAGTTTTCCTTATGTTATCCTCTCTCTCGTTTTTGTGTTTCAGATATCAATGAATGTGAAACTAGAAACTTCACTTGTACTACACAGCAAACCTGTTTCAATATCCAAGGAGGATACAAATGTCTAGACCCAGTAAAGTGTGAGGATCCTTATATCCAGATCAATGACAAGTGAGTAACTGTGATGGGGCATCTGTCCCGCACTGGCCCTTTAAGAGTTAAACCCCAACCCTGGGAGAGGGCTGGAGAGGAGCTCTGGAGCCAGCAGCTGTGGCAGGTAGGAGCTAATTAGGAGCCAGCTGAGGGCAGTATAAATAAAGGCTCTTGGAGTCTGAGTGGAGACAGACTCACTCTTGCTGTGGAGTAGGAAGGATCTAACTGCTAGGAAAGTTAGAAACTTCCTGACTTAGAGCAGGGCTGGGGATGCTGGCCAGGCAAAATCCCAAGCTGCAAGGCCTGAGGCTACTAGGGCTGCAGAGAGGCAGCCAGGATTAGGCTTTCCAGATGCTTTCAACAAAAATCCAAACATGCCAAACTTGGTTGAGCAAAAAAAAAGAAGGGCGGGAGAGGAGAGGGGAACCGAAATTGTTGAGCAAAAAAAAGGCGCTACGCCTTTAAATGGCCTCATGCTCCGTAACACCCCTACCCCCACAGATGTGTCAGGGGAAAACTGTCATCCCCCTCCCAAGGCTTCCATCCGAGGGAAACAGGAAATACCGGACATTTCACATGTCCAGTATTTTTTGTTTCTTTTACTAGATGGGGGCCTGAATACCGAACTGTCCGGGTGAAAACCAGATACCTGGCAACCTTAGCCAGGATAGGCAAAAGCAGCAGGTCCACACCCCCTTACCAATGATGAGTGGCCATTTCAGACTGCAGTTTGCCACCGAGGTAAGGGACTAGATGAAGACTGGCAGTGGGTCACTGAAGCAAGGTGGGGATAGGGAATTGGAGGTTTGCTAAGGAAGAGGACCCCAGAGCACAGGGATGCTGTGATAGGACGTACCGAGAGGAGAGGATGCTATAGTCTGGGAGGGATGTGGGTCCTAGTAATACAGAGGTGGATAAAAATAGTTAACAGTGGGTGTTACCAGCTAAAAGGGGGCACTCCAGAGCTGAAATGCTAATTCCCAAAGTGTCCAGCAGGAGGCATGTGTGGCGGTGAGTCACACTGTGGTACAGTAACTGACCCACAAACATGGAAGGGCAGTAAAGCCGCTTGCGGCAAATACATTGCACTTCTGTGACCTGACAGCAAAGCACATCCAAGGTGTGATACAGATGTGATTGTTGCATTTACTATTAGCAAGCTTTATAAAAAAGATCAATTGTAGTTATTTGCTAGGTCACCAGGTGGCAGTAGATTCAGCTGTGTTGGAAATTAATCTGGAAAAGCCCTCATCAGAATGAGTTCAGAATAGAAGGCCAAAATGGTTGTAATGCAACAACAAAAAAGTTAAGTGACTCCATTGCCACCTGCCTTTAACTGTACATGATCAGACACAATCTATAATAGTACTTCCTTATATACCTTATCCAGGGGGTTGTGAGGATTAACTAGTTAATGTTTGTACAGTCCTCTGAAAGTATAACACGCTGTACTATAATGGAATAGCAGCTCTGCTAGAGTGAAGGCTGATTCACTTACCCTTTAAAAGATGATTTTTCTAAGAGCTGTAAATCTACATGCTGACAGAAATTGTTGTGAAATGTGCTTTGCATCATGAGGGTCATATGTAAGGTTAGTGTCCTTACTAAGTGGTCGTAAGTGGTGTCCTTTGAGCAAAGTGTTCAAGATATAACCCCCTGCTAAAAATGCAGCAAAATCAGATGGGTCTTGCTTTTTTGCACATACATGGGAGTCAAATGATGCCTGTAATTCTCCCCAGTGTAATCTTAGTCATTTGGGATTCATTTCAATCACTGTATGGTGGCTGCTGCCCCTTGGGAAGTTACTCATCATAAAGCTGAAAACTCCAGATTGTGTGTCAGTAGCTGATGCTGAAGATAATAAAAGACATGTGCAACAAGACTGTTAACATCCAAAGGGTTTCCAGTTAGTCTTTTATCACCAGTTACAGTGACTGTGTGGCTCAAGGTGACATGCTGCAGTCACTGAACCTGAGCAACACGCATGAACCGAAAGTCTGAGCACTTTAAGCAAATTCATCTTGTACAAGTTTCTTCTTCTCTACCTGCATTCCTGAGAGCTGCTTTTGGGAGTTTTTCCCCAAGATCAAAATTCCTGGTTTACGATCCATATTTTAAACTGCTCTGATATCAATATGCAGATTCAGATTTTACTTTAGAAACACTGTCAAGAAAACTGGCGTTAATTAAATAGAGGGAAGATGAAAGATTATAGGAAGCTGTTAGGGTAATGTCATCAGTCTGAACAATGGGACCAGAGTAATCACAGGAAAGCAAATTGCTAAGTCTTTTAATATACACAGAGTTTATGGCCAGCAGGGACCATTAGAACATTGCATTGCTAACAAATTTTATCTCTATTGACCATCAATGCAAGACATCTCTTTGGTAAAGTGTTTGCTCAAGTTTGGACCCTGGGTAGAGTGTTTATGGATTATGTTTGGGATGTGTAGTAAAGGGGGGGCTGCTTAGATCATCATTGTGGACTGTCTGATCTAATTAGAGACATGCCTGAACCAAAATTCCAGATGCAGCCTTTGAAAGAATTGGACATTGTGGTTCTGCCAGTCTTTAGATTGATTCTCTGGTTGTACTTAAACCATGGCCTGTGCCCAGAAAATGTTGGATACACAGTCTGGGTTTTTTTTAAAGTTTTGTTTATTTATGTAGCACCATTGATGTTCATGGTGCTGCACCCTAAGTGAGCTGCCAATAATTAACAGGTCCCTACTCTGAAGAGCGTATAGGCTAAATTCCTACCAGGACAAAGGTGCAACAGGAGGCCATAGCTGAACAGCTGCCAGAAAAAAAAGTTCAAATTCTTGTGTGATCAAAGGAGACAAAAGTTACAATATGAAGAGGAGCTTTGACAGAAGCCAGAAAGCAGGAGGAAGGTGAAGGTAGATGTAGAGGCAGGGTGGGGGTGAAGCAATGGAGAGCCCTGAATGCAAGCAAATTAAATTAAACTCCATTGGTTCTTTAAGCCAGTTAAGTTTTGTACTCTATTATTTTTTGCTGTGATAGCAACATGTAATGAATTAGGTGTTGCAGAATTTGCTCAATACTGATGATAATTCTGTCTGCATTAGTCGCTGCATGTGTCCAACTGAAAACCCCGGTTGCAGAGACCAACCATTCACCATCCTGTACAGAGACATGGATGTGGCATCAGGACGGTCTGTGCCGTCTGACATCTTTCAAATGCAAGCAACAACTCGCTACCCTGGTGCCTATTACATCTTCCAAATCAAATCAGGGAACGAGGGCAGAGAATTCTACATGCGGGTGAGTAAATCTGTACTGAGTCCTATGAGTATCTTATGGTTTGCCACATCCTTCTCTGACAGCTGTACTATGATTTTAATGTATACTATTTACAATTTCAGAGCAAGATCTCTCAAGGGGCAGATGTGTATCTGTCTTACTACATCCCTAGCCAGGCAGTGTAAGGTACTGGTCTCTAATCACAGTGGGATGTTCAAACCAAAAAGGCCATGGATGCTGGTTCTGCAGGAAGGTGCTGTACCCTAGGGAAAGATACTCTACAATGGCAGAGTAGGGAATTCACCAGAGAGGTCCAATATGCCCCACTTGTGCTATTTCATACATGGCAATACGGCTCAGTGAGATCTGTGACCTCATGCCTTGAAATAGCTGAGGAGGAAGGGTGTTTTAAAATTGTTAGGGGTTTTAAAAACTATTAAAAGAAAATCTCTGCTTTTTTTAAGACCTCTTGATTTTTCGTCAGAAAGCTAAAAATCCCAAACTCCAAAACACAAACGTTTTCAGCTAAGAAGTGAAAAATTTTCAATTTGCAGGGGGTTTGGATTTTCAAGAAAAACTCCCAATTTTCAACAAACCTCCTCCTCCCCCATTTCCAGGGGATAGGTATTGGACATCTAACATTCTCTGAACACGGATCATCATTTATGGCGGTAGTTTTGGAAAGCTTGGGCAGAATTACACCAGTGCCATTCATTGACATATGCAGCACATCATAGGAAATAATAATAGAATAGATTCTGGCATTTCCCAGTTCACATTCTTCATGGGCGTGTCAGCTTTAAAATGGCATCTGCTCTGTCACAAGGTTCCAAGCTGTTCCAGAAGTAATCATTTCCATCCTGTTAGCAGGATTTTGCTGTTGCAAAGTTGTATTGTCCCAGGGTTTTTTTTTTTCACCTATCTGAGCAGATCAGTCAATTGTCTGGAGTTCAGGGATAAATTCCATTATTCAAACGTGATTCCTGTCTTTCATATATCTCAGAAAATACCCCAAAGCTGCACTTTTGCTTCAACTGGAAACAGAACATCCCCAGAATGTCTCGGTTATAGCCAGCAGGTGGTGCCTGTTCCTTTGTTTTAATCAGAATAAAAAACCAAGAGATTGCAGTTGTGGAGGATGAGGATGGGGTGGGCAAATACTGCTGTATTGTTAGAGGTGCCATCAGTCAAGGGGGTGATTAAACTTAAGCCCATGCTGCCCATCTCTGGTGGGATATCCCACTGTCAGCTCAAATGTTCGTGGTACTTTTTCCCAACCCAAGTGCTCTGGCTAACACTTTTGTCTGTCCCAGGTGGTTTGTGTGATGTTCTGTTAGATGGTATGTTGCTGCTCAGTTTAGCCATGGATGCTGGTTCTGGATGCTAATCCGTTCTGGCTGGATTATGAAGCATTCAGCACCTATTTAGGTACCTAAAAGACAGTTAGCCTTTCAGAAAAGCTTGAGGGGTGTGTTACTATGAGCACTGAAAATCTGACCCACAATCCCAGGATTGCCTTAATCTTTGTGTTTAATACATTTAAAGGAGTCTCTCCAAAGGGTCCAATTTTGCAACACATGCTCACATAAATGAAAAGCCAACCCTTTTCCTGCTGAAACAGGAAAATATTCATGAGCAGATTTCTAGACACACACATTTTTTGTAATATACACTTTTTAAATACAGTCTAAATTTTGTAATAGGGTGAACTGTGGGCCAGGGCTCCCTGGTTTGGGAGGACCATGATGATGCTAGACTAGAGAGCCCCAACACAGAGATATCTAGTGGCTGGGAGCAGAGCCTGCTGACAGGGTCAGTGGGGCAAGCAGAGCCCACGGGGCACCACAGCCCACAGCTGGCAGGGCAGGGACACTGGGTGGAGCCAACAGAGCTGCCAGGACCTTTAGAGCTTGCAGGGCACCAGAGCCCACAGCCAATGGGGCTCCAAAGCTAGCAGGGCTGCCACAGCTCGGGGCCCCAGGAGGGCAGGAAGAGGAGCCTGATGAAGATTCTGGCATGACTCCCCCTCTCCCCCAGTCTCCTTTAGACCAGCAAACTCCCTTGTCTAGGACCAGTCAGGTCCCGAGGGTTCTGGACTAGAAGGGCCAGCCTGTACTTAAAACCACACCCTAGTGTGTCTTTAAATGGATACATTTTCTCTGCATGAAAGCAAAATAAACTGCATGAAGCAAAAGAATGAATAGAAACAGGAAAAGGCTACTTGGTCCAATATGTCAGCACCTCCTGCATCCATGTTCCTGCTTTTTCCTCCAGATAATAATGATGGATTTGTATGTACAACAACTTTCCTATGTACAACAACTGCAAGGGTCACCATATGCTTTACAGACCGATACATTTACACAGTGACACTTCCTATTCTATTGAAATTAGGGCTGTCAATTGAAAATGTGTTAACGCCTGCAATTAATGCAGTCCAGCATTAACACGTTAAATTTTTAACGCGTTAATTTGCAGGTGTTAATGCTGTGCTGCCCCTTTGAAGTGCCACTGCAGCATTTCAAAGGGTCAGCACAATGTGGAGCCTGGGATCAGCTGGGGACACCCCAGCTGACCCTGGGCTCCACTGTCCCTTTGAAACACACAGAGGCAGTGTTTTACAGGGGCAGCTGTGGAGCCCGCAGTCAGCTGGGCACTCCAGCTGATCCTGGGCTCCGTGTTGCACTGCCCCTTTGATGCACCACCACGGCACTTCAAAGGGGCAGTGCTGCATGGAGCCTGGGGTCAGCTGGCGACTCCAGCTGACCCCAGACTCTGCCTTGCACTGTCCCCTGGAAATGCTGCCCTGGCGCTTCAAAGGGGCAGCACTGCATGGAAACCGGGGTGAGCTGGGGACTGTTGCTGATCTCAGGCTCCATGCAGTGCTGCTCTGTTGAAATGCCACCACAGCATTTCAAAGGGGAAGAGCACATGATTAAACTCACAATTAATCGCAATTAAATTGTTTAATAGTTTAACAGCCCTAATTGAAATGCATTCCCAGCTTTGGTGAAGTGCAGTAGCTTTCAACAGTGCATGTAAATACACAACAGTTCAGAACAGGAAATGCAAAGCACCAATTGGAAGCAGACCGCAGGAGAATTTAGGGAGGCAGAATGCAATGGTCTGTTTAAGAATTTTACAGTGATTAATGTGGATCTTTAATTACCTCTGTTTTATACATCTGTGCTGCTGTGGTTGCTGAATTTGGACTGAGTCCTCTAGCCCTATGCTAGAGCATTGTGTCAGTGGCTACACAGCAAATGAGCAGTGAGAAAAGCTAACATGGGTAACAAGGAAGAGGGAATAAGGCAGCACAGATTTCAACACAGGTTACATCCCAAATTGTATTTGGGGACCCCTGTGGACAAGTCTGTGAGCTTGTACTCGCCCCAAAGCAGCCCAGGTTGCCACATCTTCCTTGTTACTCATACTAGCTAAATGAAAGTTGTTAGACGTGCACCTGCCTGCACTATGATCACACATCTCCATTGCTGTGTATATACCTTTGTAGAAAATAGTGACACCTATTGAATCACTAGCCTGTAGGTTTCCTCTGGAGTTGGCCCACGCATGTAGTCACCAAGTCAATGAGGTACAATGTATAGGGCACTAAACTAGGGGTCAGAAAACCTGGATTTAATTCCCAGTTACACCATTGACTTTCTGCCTGACTTTTGTTCAAGTCACTTAATTACTCTGTGCCCAAATCTTTCCATGCATCAAAGAGAAATAATGACGCTTGACCAGCTCAGCAAAATGGATGGAAAGATTCAGGAATCATCATTTTGAAATGTTAAAGACTCAAACATTGAGTGGGATACTGTAAAATAATAAACGTCATGCATCATATTGCAAAATCTCACCTGCCTCTCTCTCTCTCTTTTGCATACAGCAAACAGGACCAATCAGTGCTACTCTAGTGATGACCCGTCCCGTGAAAGGGCCACGTACCATTCAGTTGGACTTGGAAATGATCACAGTCAACACTGTCGTTAACTTCAGAGGGAGCTCCGTCATCCGGCTGAGGATATATGTATCACAGTACCCATTCTAAACCTTCACTCCGTGCCCTTTAAACATTAAAAGCAACAACAAAAAGACATTCTGCCTTTTTCTGCAGACCTTTTTCTTCAGAAGTCCATATACATAGCAGCTCAAAATCTAACCAGTGTTACCATAGACATAAAGGCCTATGCCATCTGATGAGAGAAGCCTCTTCGTGTACAGTCTTTTTCAGGATGCAGACATATGAACATGTATTGTCAGCAGATCCCGTATGATTTTATATGTGATTATATGTTTTAAGAACCTTTTTTTGTTGTTGATTTTAAAAACTTTTCTAGAGTTTGATTTTATGCTCCAAAGACTGTGAACCTCCCCACCTCTGTAACTGTAACACTGCTTAGCAAAGGCACCAAACAAACTGAGGAAAAAGCTGGCTTTTGCTATTTTGCTTTTTTTTTTTTCATTTTAACAGGAAGGTAAACAAACAAAAAATTCATCTGTTGAAAAGTGGTATCAGAGATGTGCTAACTACCATTGCCAGCTGTTTAGCTGTTTCTGGAATTGTCAGTCATACAGTCTGTCTCAGTTGTCCTTACATTTGTCTTAGTTCCATTTGTCCTTTTTTTATTTGACTTTTTAGTTGAGTCATTTTAAGTTCCTTCTAAAATACATGTTGTACTATACTTTCTAGGTCTACAAGCCCTCCTTATTTTTACCAAATGTCACCTGTATGGGTTCCTTGCTGTATTACATATTTATGCATAATTGAGTTTAAAGGGACCTATCACTGGATCATGTATTTTAAAATAATTAGGGCTTGATCCTTATTTTCACCAAGGCCCTACTCTTTACAGCACCAATGCGGTATGAGCATAAGTTTATGCTGCCAAAACAATAAAAGGGGCTTCCGCATCACTGATAATCAGGTACTGAATGTTCAACTGCTTTGCTTAGTTTAATGATTATGCATAATTAGCAAATATTATGAAGTGCCAGTGCTAGTTCTGTAGTTACGGCCAGCACTAATTTGCCAAACTCAGTTTCCTTCACAAGAAAATAATCCCCCTGAAATTACATAGGCCCAAACTCTTCTCAGAATACAATTTTTCTGAAAAGTTTTGAGGCAAACATTTAGAAACAGAATTTTTTAAGTTATGGGTTAAAATCCTGGCCCTGTTGAAATCAAGGGGAGTTTTGCCATTGACTTCAGTAGGCCAGGATTCCACCCTGCTGTGGTTTTTGTAAGTTTCTCTCTTGTTGGCTGTCTGTAATGTTTCCAGGCTTTCCTCCCTGTTGACTCACCTTACCTACCAATTGACATGGCCAACAAAGACTAAATTTTGCAGGCCTTCCTTAAGATAATTGGCTGAGTGTTTCTCAGAGAGGTCTAATAGGGGATTTATGATGATGTACAATGTAGAAGAGGTGTTTTTACTCTCACATTATGGTAGACTGGGAAGGATCATACTAACAGAGCTTCATTAGAGTAGGGATGTAAAGAAGAGGACTACAGGCTTAGGAAGCTCTCAGGCACGGATTGCATGAGGGAACAGAGAAACCGACTACAGGTTGAACCTCTAAAATCTGAGACTCTCTGGTCCAGCAACATCCATGGTGCACCAGAGCTGGTGTGGCGGAGTGGGGCAGGAGGGGGGAAGGACACAGCCCCAGCTGAAGCTGGCATAGTGAGAAGCACAGCCCCCATCGGGGCTGAAAGTAGCAGGCCAGCAGCCAGGAGCACAGCCCTGACCAGGGACTGGAGTCAGCAGGGGACCAGAGGAAATGGCCCCTATCTAGGGGGATGCAGCCCCAGCCAGGGCTGACAGGGAGGGCCAGAGGAAATGGAGCAGATGGCACTGAGTGCAGCCCCAGCCAGGAGCAGGGCCTACAACTGGGTAGAGCCTTGACCTCCCCTTGTCTGGCAAATTCTGTATTTGGGATCACACAGGTCCTCAGGGTGCCGGACAAGGGAAGTTCGACCTGTATCTTCCTTATAATTAGCTTTGCACATTCAGGCCAGGTTTGTATTTTTCCCAGCAGCAGTACCCTTTGTTTACCAAGTTCTTTATTTTTAATCTGCCTGAAGAAAGCCCAAGTCCAAACAGAGCTGAGTGTGCCTTAAAGTAGCAGTAGTATTTTGTTTATCATTTTATCTTTTCCTGCTACCTTAGCTGCTGGGTGGAATATGCTGACACAGAGCTCTTTTAATGTGTCTACAGAGTATAAGCTGACCTGCTGCCGATTCCAGGCTGTGCTGAGCTAGAAATAAAGACTGAGGGGTCAGAGAGAACATGGTCAAACAGCTACCCTGGAGGAGCCAGGGAAGGAACACAGAGAGAAGTATCAATAGGGACTGAAGTTCAAAACAGGTGCAGGTGTCATACTCCTCAGTCTTGGAGGAAAGGGGAGGTCAGGTGATAGGAGGTATATGGAGCTGGTTGGGAGGGCAGGATAGAGGAGCACTGATAGGCATCAGTAGAAGATAAAAAGTGAGAAACAAGGGATCTGGGAGCACCACCAGGAAATAAAACGTCTTGCATGAAAGACTTTATTTAAATTCTTAATGCTGTCTGTTATGAAACTTTAATGTTTAGTTTTGTATGTAGCTAAAATCCTCTCTTCTCGTTTTCCTTCCTCTAATCCCTTAGCACACCAAGAAATCCTGCTCTGCCCAGCCCTCTCTGTCCTGTCTCCTAGACAGGAACCCCACTTTGCTGGTCCTTATATAATCTCTTGGAGCAGGTCTTTCTTTCTGGGCCACCCTCTGCCAACTTAATCAAGCCTTTGGCACTCATTAAAGCACATGAAAACACCAGAGGAATTCCATAACTAAACATTTGTCAAAAGAGACTCAGGGTTGAAAGCATGATTCAGCAGAGCCCAGGAATGCCCATAAAACACTTTCCACACAGTTTGCGCCTTAAAAAATGTGAAAGTGTCTAGAAGCAATGAAAAATCAGCCACTTCCCCATTGCCATGAAGTTGTCCATCACTCAGTATCACCCTGGCCAAACTATGTACCAACCTCAAAATAACAAATTACTAGACGGTTACAGCATCTAATCTCCTCTCCCCCTACATTTTCTATTCAAAGGATTCATTTCCAGTACACAAGCACACATTGCAGCAGTTCTCACAAATAAGGACTACACTTGTTTCTACATCTTATTGACCCAGATAATTAAAAATGCAAACTTTCCAGCTCCTCAAACACTTGCATAACCCTGTGGCACAAATAACTAGGCTGCCTCAGCAGAGCCGGTGTGGCCACTTGAGCTAATTAAATGGACTTGAGCTACATCTGGGGCTATCCAGGCCTGTCAGAAGGCAGATAGCTGAGGGGGATAGGCTGTTCCTGGAATGGGGAACTGTAGGGGAGTGATACTAATGTTTTTGGTAGACTCTGGAGCAAGAAGTCAGGTACTCAGTATTCCTGGAAAAAGAGGCTGAGAAACCTTAGACCATCAGGAGGAACTTCTTATTTGCTTCAGTTTGAACAGTAAATTGGGCCTAAAGCAAGTGTGGGCATAGCTATGAGTGCTTGTTATGCTGGAGAGAAGCCCTACTCTGCCACCCCCTACAACCCAAACTTTTTATAACCTGAGCTGGAGCATAATTCTGATCTTAGTGGTACAATTAGTCTTCTAGTCCCTCACCCCATTGTGCTAGGTGGGAGTATATAGAACTATGACATATCTCTATTTAGGAAGCTTTTAATAAACAATAGTTCTAATCAAAAGTATCTAGAGCTGGCAGCACACATAGTGAATATGGCACTGGACTAGAAATTCAGGAGATCTGAGGTCTGTTTCTGGCTCTACCACTCACCTGGTATGTGACCTTGGGTAAGTCATTTTGCATCTCTTTCCCCTTCTATCCTTTGACTGTCTTGTCTTTTTAAACTGTAAATTCTTCTGGGCAGAGATTGTCTCTTGCTATGTGTTTGTAGTACCTAGCATAATCTCAGTTGGGGCCTCTAGACGCTGCAATTAAAAATCTGTGGGTGACCTAGTGGGGAACTGACTGGATCCTCTAACTGCTTATATCAAGAACATTTATCGTGGGGATCTTCTTAGGGGTATATTTTATATACAGAAAATGGAATGTTATTTTCATTAACTGACCTCCACTGAAACACACTTTGAACCTGAAGTCTGTCTCTAGGATTTCCTGTTGTAGTCTCTATCAGTATTAAAATCCTGCTGGAAAATTCACAGCTCAGCAAGATAGAAAAGAAATGATTTTTGTTCATATGTTGTTTAATTCTGTCAGATGATTCATTCTTGCTATAGTTCAGAAATTTTTACGAAAGGTGAATGTCTGTTTATTGCAGATCCTTCACTAGTATAAATCCTTTGCCAGTATAAATTATCATAGCTCCCTTGACTTCAATAGAGATGAAAAATTACAACAGAGAGTCTTCCCCTTATTTCTCTCTGTGTGTCTACACATTTCTGCATGAATTGAGGGAGAATTTATAATGGCTAAATATTAGATATGATATGGTGTGTGCAGATACACATTTAGAAATAGTCATAACTAGCGCTCGACAAATAATACAATCTACTCGGCCACATTTAGAAATAGTCATAACTAGGGCTCGACAAATAATACAATCTACTCGCCACAGGCGAGTAGATTGTAACCCGGAAGAGCCGGGTTTGGGCGATCTGCACATGTGCAGATCGCCGGACAGCACGGCTGGCAAGCGGGGCTTGCCGCAGTTAGGCGAGCCCTGGTCCTAACTAAGGGTACGTCTAGACTTTCACTTTTGAAAGAAGATATGCAAATTTGCTAGTAATTTGCATATCTTCTTCTGATCACTTTTTCGAAAAAAACTTTCGAAAAGCAAGCAGTTTAGATGTGGTTCTTTCGAAAAAAAGGAGGGGTTTTTTTTTTTTTGAAAGAGCCTGTGAATTTTTGAGGAAGAAGATTCTTTAAAAAAAAAAAGGGATATTTTTCCCAAAAGAACAAACTCTAAAATGCTTACTTTTTTGAAATTTTTTTTTTCAAAAAAGCAATTGGAAAAAGATATGCAAATTACCACTGAATTTGCATATCTTTTGAAAGTGAGAGTAAGTCTAGATGTACAGTAAAAGAGTGCAAGGTAAAGAAGATGACTGAGCAGTGTTTGAGGATCCCAACTAGTTTGTATAACACAAACAAATGAACTTCTCCAGATACTTCCTACAGCAGATTTTTCAGAAAACATCCAATCCTGATTTTGAAATGGCCAGTGTTAGAGAATCCACCATAATCCATGGTAAACTGTTCAAATGGATAGTCACCTTCACATTTAAACTTCTGAATTTGTTTAGTTACAGCTTCTAGCATTGGAATGTGTTATACCTTTCTCTGATAGATGGAAGAACTTGCTCACTATCAAACAATTGTTTCTCATGTAGGTACTTTGATTTGATCAGTCTTATCTTCCCTGTACGCTAAATAGATAGTTTCAGTTAACTCAGTCACTAATAAGACATTTTCTCTAAACCCTTAATCATTCTTATGGTCCTTTTCTCAACCCACCCCGATCTATCAACATCTTTCCTGACTTAACATAGAATTATAGGACTGGAAGGGACCTCGAGAGGTCATTGGGTCCAGCCCCCCGCCCTCAAGGCAGGACCAAGCTCCGTCTACACCATCCCTGACAGATGTCTATCTAACCTGTTCTTAAATATCTCCAGAGAGGGAGATTCCACCACCTCCCTTGGCAATTTATTCCAATATTTGACCACCCTGACAGTTAGGAATTTTTTCCTAATGTCCAATCTAAACCTCCCTTGCTGCACTTTAAGCCCATTACTCCTTGTCCTGTCCTCAGAAACCAAGAGGAACACATTTTCTCCTTCCTCCTTGTGACACCCTTTTAGATATTTGAAAACCGCTATCATGTCCCCCCTTAATCTTCGTTTTTCCAAACTAAACAAGCCCAGTTCATGAAGCCTGGCTTCATAGGTCATGTTCTCTAGACCTTTAATCATTCTTGTCGCTCTTCTCTGTACCCTTTCCAATTTCTCCACATCTTTCTTGAAATGTGGCACCCAGAACTGGACACAGTACTCCAGCTGAGGCCTAACTAGTGCAGAGTAGAGCGGCAGAATGACTTCACGCGTTTTGCTTACAACACACCTGTTGATACAACCTAGAATCATATTTGCTTTTTTTGCAACAACATCACACTGTTGACTCATATTCAACTTGTGGTCTACTATGACCCCTAGATCCCTTTCCGTCATGCTCCTTCCTAGACAGTCGCTTCCCATCTTGTATGTATGGAACTGATTGTTCCTTCCTAAGTGGAGCACTTTGCATTTCTCTTTATTAAACTTCATCCTGTTTACCTCTGACCATTTCTCTAACTTGCTACGGTCATTTTGAATTATGTCCCTATCCTCCAAAGAAGTTGCAACCCCACCCAGTTTGGTATCATCTGCAAACTTAATAAGCGTACTCTCTATCCCAATATCTATATCATTGATGAAGATATTGAACAGTACAGGTCCCAAAACAGACCCTTGCGGAACTCCACTTGTTATCCCTTTCCAGCAGGATTTAGCACCGTTAACAACAACTCTCTGACTACGGTTATCCAGCCAATATGGACTCCAGACTTGTGGACTCCAGAACTAGAGAGGGTATTCCAGAAGCAGTCATCCCAGTGCCAACTGTTGAGGTAAAATAAAAACTCTTTCTACTCATGATTTCCCCTGTTCAGGCATCCCAGGATCACATTGTACTTTTGGCTACAGCATTTCACTGTCATTATGAGCCCCAAATCTACTTCAGGGTCACTGCTTCCTAGGAGAGACTCCCCCATCCTAGAAGTGTGGCCTGCACTCTTTGTATACATTTATATTTAGCCATATTAAAATACATTAAGCCAATTTAGCAAGCAGTCCAAGATTATCTATATCAGTGAGCCATCCTCTTTCTTATTTGCCACCCCAATTTTTGTGTCATTTGCAAGTTTTATCAGTGATGATTTGATGTTTTCTTCCAGGTAAAAGTGTTAATCAAGGTAGGTCCAAGAGCCAGTCCCTGCAGGATTGACCCAGAAACCCTGACTAATTCCTCATATACAATTACATTTTGAGACCTTTCCATTAGACAGCTTTTAAGGCATGCTAATTTTGTATCAGTCTAGTCAAAGATACTAGAGGTACCAAGTCAAGTTACATAAACGCTGACCTTTATCAACCAAACTTGTAATCTCACCACAAAACGATCAAGTTAGATTGATACGGGAGGTACTTTCCATAATCCATTTTGATTGGCATTAATTATATTGCCCTCCTTTAATTTCTTATTAATGGAGTCCTATATCAGCTGCTTCATTATCTTGCCTGGCATCAATGTCAGACAGTTCTATAATTGCCAAGTCATCTTGCTGCTTACTCTTTTTAAATATTGGCACAGCCATAGCTTTCTTCTAGTCTTGGAACATCAGGGAAGTTCCACAAGATTTATTAAATATCAACATTAATGGTCCAGCAAGTGCCTCAGACAGCTCTTTTTAAAAATACTTGAGTTCAAGTTATCTGGATCTACTCGTAAAAAGTTTTACATCCTCAGAGGTACTGGTGGAATGGAAAGTGTGTTATATGATTTGAGTGCATCTTCTTTTTTTCCATACATACAGAATAGAAATATTTATTGATCACTTCTGCCTCTTTTGCACTACTAATAATAATTATACGTTTTTATGTAGTGATACACACATTACTCAGAGTGGATGGGAAATTGCACCTATTCCTAGGATGTATCAGTTTCTGAAGTGGGTTTTGCCCACAAAAGTGCATGATACTATATATATTTTGTTAGTCTCTAAGGTGCCTCAGGACTACTCGTTGTTTTTAAAGTTACAGGCTAACACAGCTACCCCTCCTGAGACTATTTGTATCTTGGATATCCATGAGCCAAATTTATTACAAATATGAATTCCACTAACATCACAGGAGTCGCATCAGGGATGCATTTGGTTCTATTTAGATCCACCTTGATGCAAACAAGTCAATATTAATGCATAAAAATAATTTTAAGTCAAAATGAATAAAAAATATGATCTCTAGAAAATGCTCCACTTATAAAATACCCCTAACAACTATATTTCCTGGTGGAATTAACTAATCTCTTGGCAGGCTTTCATTTCTTTCTGTACTTTGATGAATCTATGACTGTAAATTACCTCACACTCACTCCTTCACCAAATCTGAGCAGTACTGCCACGCATGCACCAGGTCACAATGCCTGGAGTGGGGAGCTAGGCCCAAACCCGTGGGACAGGAGCTGCTGCTGCAGGCTGAGCATGGGGTGGACTCACTCCATAACCCGGGCACTGCCACTCTGCCCTACTGGAGGAAGAGAAGTGTGTTTTTGCCTGTCTCTGCACCCTTGGTTTCATGATTTCTACAAGTCTAGGAGAGCCATGCTAAACCCTCCACTGCTGCCCAGATGACTGTGTGTGTATAGCAAGCTCTCAGAATTCTTTCTTATGTTTCCTCTGGAAACACAGATATTCTGTCCTCCCTGCAGTTACTGTAATGTTAAGCTGCAGATCCTGTTTCTCCTGGGGAAAATGTTAGCTCTGAATTGATTGCCCAAAGATCAGCCTGCTTACAGAATGGGATTTTACAAAGAGGATAAAGAAAATTGGCTTTCACGGTAACAAACACTTTTTGGTTCTTCTAGCAAGTTGTTTCTCTCCTGAAATTTTGATTATCTCATGCCAGTCTGGGAGTCTCTGTTATTCCTAAAAAAGCATGACTGTGATGCCATACATATCTGGATACATTACATTTTAGATATTTTCCCAGTTTGTGAAAACATCAACTAGACCAATTCATAGACAGTGTAAAGTGCTCACACTGCATTGAAGTCAGTGGAGCTGCCACCTCCCTTACATTAGGCTTGGACTTTGCCCTGTTTTATTTTAAGATTTGTTGTCCCATTATCAGTTACAATTTATCTGACTATATTTATATTTTCACACAAGGCCTGAATATTCATTTCTAATAAATAATGCAAACAGTTGTATAGCTGCAGCTTCTCTTTCTGTTTGGGAAGTGTCCTTAGGCATTTTGAGATTTTTGTCATGTTTCAGATTACTCACTAATAAATTGCTATGAATGGTTGTTGGATACCAGTTCTGCTAGGACTCAAGCACATGTTAACACCTTGTGAAAAGTCCCTTTGACCCCAGTGTGGTCATTCATGGTGCGTAAAATTAAGGATACATGCATATCTTTGCAGGCCCAAAAATAATTCAGAGAAAATATCCATTGACTCATCTTTCCTCCTTGTAAATAGTTGCAGTGAATTCAACGGGAGTGCTCAGTGTGTTAAGTGTAGCATTGTGCATACGTCTTTGCTAGACTGGAGCCTTGGTCTAGCTATAGAATGTTCATGAGCACTCTTTGTAAGACGTCAGTATTCAAGGTATCTAATTATAGTTGAATCTGTTAATTTTGACTGGTCACACAGCTTAAGTCATCTACTATGATTTGTGTTCCATGATTAGCTAAGTGTGATTCAAGATTCTAGCACCAATAAGTTCAAGATTCTCTAATGTTCACTTAAAATTGGCTATTTCATAGAAGCTTTCCAGCCAGAAAGCTCATGTGATAGAATGTTTTGGGACCTAAAAACAAAATGGATATGAATACAGGCAAAATGGCCAGTGTGATGGCAGGATAAATATTGCCAGGGAGGGGGAAAAAAAGGATTTAGGGTTTTCACAATGCTCTAACAGATCTTTTAAAATCACCTCCATTAGACTTGACAATCTGATATCACCTAGACCTTGCAGGGAAGGGGCAGAATTGGCAACATCAAAAAGAAGGATGCATATTTTCCAAAAAAATCTCCTCCTTCATCACTATCAGAAGGACTGATCAGGCACCGCACCTTGTGCAATCAGTTACTTTGGCACACGGTATCAGTCTTTACCAGTTTGATTCGGTAGTACTTTATACAAGTATAAGTAACTGTACAAGGTGTAGGACAAAGAAGAATCAGACCCATCAATTTAGATTAGGAGGCTATAAAGGAACAAAACTATAATTAATCAGGGAGTTATGAAAATAAGGGGTGGTTATTCACTGATCTTCAACTCTGTGTCTATAGCATCACTAAACCAGAACCATCCTCACCAGCACACAGAATACGCAGTTGCATAGAGCACCCAAAAATTTGGGGTACCACTGAGTCTTAATGTCAACCCATCTACCTCTTCCTATTATGTGACTTAGTTTCCTCTGGAAAGAGGATCTAGTTAACTTAAAAGTGAAAAAGCCTGCCAGACCTATTAGCAGAATGTCGGACCTTTGAAAAAGCCATTCAAGTAGTATTGAAGCCATTTATCCCCAGGTATATACTGTTGGTTTCTGAGTGTACTGTGTTAGTCTACATGACTTTAGTTTAAAATTTGCTTTAAACATGTTTCATTAATGCATTGCTGAAGATTACAAAAATCACAACTCTTAAAAAATAGTCTCCTCTACGCCAGCCGCCACTGGGCACAGGGGCACTAGTTTAATAGTACTGTGTAGGACCCCATAAATCCTAAGGATGGCCCTGACAACAAATGCCATAACAACCAGAGACACCCTTTTTAGAAAATGTGTGCGCACCATGTATAGCTATGAGATGAAGGGATTCCACACTAATTCTGGAAAGCAGGGGATCACCACCCCAAACATCCACTCACCCTTGTTTTATACAGCCGGTCCCCGAGTTGCGAACAGTTGACTTATGACCATTCGCATTTACGACTGAAGCTGTCATAAATGGTGGACCCCGAGTTACGAACGTGATCCGTGCTTACAAACAGCGCAGTCACGTGTAACTCTATGGGGTCTGACTTACGAACAAACCGAGTTATGACCAATTGCTTGGTCCATAACCGGTTCATAAGTTGAGGCGAGGCTGTACTAGAAGGGATTAAGTACATGTCTACACCACATGAATACAGAAGAGCTGTTTGCCTGATGGGTGTGTATATAAGGTTTCACAATAGAGAAGAGAAGAAGGAAGAAGCCAGAATCCTGAAATAATAGTAGGGATTGGTCCCTTGCCACTTCAGCCTGAAAACCTTTTCCCTGTCCCCTAGGGACTTTGGCTGAAGGAGGCTCTCTCTGTTCCAGCCTTAAAGAATCAGGCTGGATCAGTGGTCCCCAACCATTTGAGGTTGCCAGGTGCTAGGGGGTGTGGCCGTTCGCCCGCTGGGCGCCAGAGGGCGGGGATGCTTGCGCGCCCGGGGGCGGGGCCCCCCCATAGCCGCACGCCCGGTGCCGGGGCTCCCCCCAAGTGCAGAGCGCGGGCGGCCAATCCGTAGCGCTCCCGGGGCTGGCGCTCACCGTGCGCTATGCGCCCGGGGCCGGCTCCGGCACCATGCCTGCGCCACGTGCCCGGGGCCAGGCCAGCCCCAAGCACTTGGCAGGCAAATACAAATGCCCCTGCAGGCACCATGGCACCCACGGGCACCGTGTTGGGGACCACTGAGCTGGATTGTTCAGTTATGTTTGTTTAAGGTGTTCAAAATCTCTTGCTTATCTTACTGCTGCTTCAACCTGTCATCTAGTAATAAATGCTAAAAGGCAGACAGGGCTTCCAAAACAGCAAAGGTATAACAGTTTCTAGTGTTCATTATAGGAGCAGATTCACTACTTAGATCAGAAGCTGACTGTTTAAGCTGAAGCAGAAATGTAATGAACATTTCTCTAAAGTTTATGTGCAGATTTTCCAGATTGCTAAACACATGCTGTGTTTTATAACCCTGGTTTGTATCGAGACAGAACTGTAATTTAAAATAGATGGTTCTGTATTCTTCATGCCCCTTTCAAATACAAACTCTTCCTTCATTTGTATCTGAAAGTATTCTTTTTGTACTGTTTTGCCACTTGTGAAGGATTTATCCTGGATATGCAGTGTGGGACTGTTCTTAAAGCTTTTTTAAAGTAAAAATACATAAAACTATAATTGAATGAAACTGTTGTGACCAGTGCTCTGCACATGGTAAGTTTTCTAAATGATAGCTCTGATTCCATTTAATGTATTCATCCCAAGGGAATCTCTTTACAATGGAAATAGATGTAATCATCTCAAACTCACTCAATTAGCCGTAAGTGCTGATTAAACTTACAGTACCATAGCTGTGATTAATGAATGAATTAATAAAGCCATGGTTAATTAATTCCATGCATAATTAAAATTTCATTAAACTAAAGATGCTGTTATTGTTGCATTGATGTGCAGTTTGAATATCCATATAGACTGCAGCTAGCTTTTGTACGTATGTGTCTTTGTTTGTTCTCCCACTGACTTGTGTGTGTTAAGGTTCATGTGAAACCGGACTAATACTTCATCAGGGAGAGAAATGGGTATGTGGGGGCCTTCCTCCTCCTCAAACTTCCCATCAAAGGTTCACTTATACTTTTCCAGCTAGCTCCTATGGTGGGGTGGGAGGGCACTAGTCATACCCTATCCCAACACATGGCAAGCATATACAGCCAGCTGTAAGGAGACTGTGCTGCACCCTCTCGCATTGAATGGGCCCATGTTGCCTGGGTACTGAAAATATTCATGGCCTGGGGCCCAACTTAAGCAAAGTTCAGAGCTGGGTCTCTCCCCAAACCCCACCTGCTGCTTCCATGCACTCACATGCTGTCCCTCGGCAATTTAAAATGACATGGAGCTAAGGCAACCACCACCACCGGCAGCTCAACAGGTGGCTTCCGGCTGCTTGCTCTACACAGCTGCTGGCATATCCCTGTGGCCCTTGGGGGAGGGGTATCTGGCAGCAGCTCCAAGGTGCGAGGCACCAGGAGGTCTCTGCATACTGCTGCTTGCAGGAACAGCCTCCAGCCTGAGAGACCCTACAGACAATAGGAAGCTGTGTGGGCCATGCCTGCAAGTGGCAGTGCATGGAGACCCCTTGGTGCCCCTCGTCTAGGAGCTGCTGCCAGTGGGGGTGCCCCAGGTAAGTGCTGTACCCCTACTGTCTCCAAACTCCCTCCTGCACCCCACCTCCATCCACACCCATTCAGCCCCCAAACTCCCTTCTGGAACCTGCAACCTTCACCCCCACACCAGTCCAGAGCCTGCACCCAGTGCTCAGACTCCTTCCCAGAGCCTGCGCACCAGATTCCCTTCCACATCTCCTCCTACCCTCTGCCCCAGCCCAAAGTCTGCACCCAAATTCCCTCCCAGAGCCTGCATCTCTCCTGCACTAAGCTTCTTCCCAGAGCCACAGGCAGATGTGGGGGACAGTAAGGGAGGGTGTGGGCTCCAGGAGTTCTGGGCACCACCAAAACTTTTGCAAATCTGTCACCCCTGCTTGCATGCGGTACACTGGTGCTGCTGCCTAGTGGGGAGTTGATGTACTTTCCTGGCCCCTTGAGTGGTTTCACTCCACACTGCCCCAGCAGTCTTCCTCTTTCCTTTAAGAGAAGACTAGAGCTCATGTGCAGCTGCTGAGGCCAGAATTTCACCCTGAGATGTGGAAGGCGAACTAGCCTTTGCAAGATACAACTTAATATGATCTAAATCACATCACTCTGTCTGGTGTCCATATGTTCTAGGGGCACTTCCTGCTCACTAAATCATTAACCAGTTAGCTTTCATCCCCACATGCGCTGCATAGCTTAGGGCTCTACTACAGGAAAGTATCTCCAGTTTTTGGCCTAACAGGTTTAATTATCTCTGCTTTGTTTTCTTTCAAGTGGAATGTTCTCCCATTGTTTATTACAGTAAATTCCAGAGGCAGTTGAGTCATTGACTGTATTTCCTTTTGTTTAGGGGCTAAATGACGTTGGGTCATAATGTTGCTTTTCCTGCCTCTCACCAAATAACTCCTACGGCTGACTGGAGTAATGCGTGCCCTGTCAATTTGACATTCACTGGGAATATGTTGACTTATAAGCTATTCATGGCACTGATAAGGATCTTTAACTGTTTCAAATACAAATTGACAGCTACGTTGCTCTTTAACAATGTCGCCAGTATACTGAAGTCACCTCTACTGCACTGCACACTCTGAATTGAGGGATCTTGAAAGAGTGTGATATAACAGTTGATGGGAAAGGAGACCAAGGGCAGGAATACTGGTTAGAAACACCGGAGCAGAGCCAAACATCCTAATAAAGCTACCCAGGCCAAAAGTTGTTAGCACTGTTCTATGGTCCATGGCCAAAAATCTTCAAACTGGGAGCTGAAAATGAGGCTATGACAGCTGTATTTGGAGCTTCTTAATAGAAATGGCCTACTTATCAAACTTGCTGTGCACCTGCAACTCCCATGCACTTTGGAAAGTAGTCCACTTCCAGTTTGGTGTCTGAATATGGTTTTAAGCACTTTGTACAATGTGGCTTCTCTAGCTGTTTTCCCTGTGTACTGTTAAAGTCAGTGTTGTTATAATCACTGGTGTGTGTCACTTCCTTCTGGGTTTGTACGTAGCAGTACTGCCACCTCCCTCAGCCCTACTTACAGTATGAGGATAATATGTTCCCATTCCCAAGACTTGTCTTCTGCTAGAAGCTGTTCCGATGACCTTTTTTATATGATCTCACATGCAAAGCAGATGGGGTTGTAAATAATTTGGCTCTTCGGGGGGGGAAACCCACTAGGTCTGTGGAAGTCTGGATGATACATGAAGAGTTTGCACTCTTTTCTGTCAATACTGAGCCCCTGTGCTGCTAGACAAATCTCCTTTTTGGCTAGGTGTACAACTGAGGTCCTGGAAATTGGTTGTCACTACATTTCTTGCTGCATTTTTCCTAAAGGTAGGAGTATTAGCCCAATTTTCCTTACTGAATCTCAGTTGGGGCACATCTATGCAGGAGGCTTAACTCAAAATAAATTACACAAATTGAGCTACATCAATTGTGTGGCTTATTTCAAAATTTGGAAGGTCTACAAAGCACCTATTTCGAAATAGAGCACTCTTCCTCCAACTTCCCTTACTCCTCCTGCAATGATGGTTACAGGAGTCAGAGTAAGAAGTTCTCCAGCTTGAAAGTATTTCGACATTATTTCAAAATAACTGCCTGCCTGAAATAACACATTAGTTATTTCAAAATAATGTTGCTGTGTCATACCCTTGGGGAAATGCATTTTACCTATTTAAATTTCCCCCTGTACTTTCAGTGGCACTAGGCATTCCTCCCTTCTTGTGTGTCTGGGGTTAGTGAATGCTGTTAACCCATTGTTCCATTTCAGTATCCAGGAGCCTACATCAACGGCAGGTGAAGTGAATTCTATAAAATCAGACTGTGAATCCCATACTTATACTAGGGAGCAATTTTTCATACCATTAATTCTATTGCCTTCATGTGGAGGCCTCATGTGAGTAACTGCTCTCAATCTATCCCATAGTTTATAAACCATTTTGAGGTCCTCTTCGATGAAACATGCTCTGCAAGAATAAGACGAGCAGTAAGGATCTTGTCATATTTTCCATTCTATCTTTAAATATCTCTCCCTGCAACAGTGCTTCCACAAATTCAGTCACCATATCATTACACAATGATCACCAAGTTAATCTAAAATAGAGCAGTGAAGCAGGGCTCAAAGCAAAATCTTCTTGGCCTTTGCATGTTAATGATGGATTTGAAGATTACACACACACTGTGTTGATATAACCAAGAGCACTTGGGGAGCAATCAGTGCATTAACTGAGAAGTGTGCAGTAAAGTTTACTTATTCCTTGAAACGGTGCTGAACATATCTTTGCTTGAGTGAATGCACCTTCTACCCCCACTGGTCATTTTTCATCATGTCATTTGGATATACATACATGTGTTTTTAATGCGATACTAATCCCTGAGCTGCAGTGAAATGATTAAACCTTCACCCCAGAATGCCTAGTTAGTACATATGTGGTTCCTGTGATATTAAAGGACCAGTCTTCATGGTAAATATGAATGCTTCCTACCTGAGCATAAACAAATACAAAATGCAGCTACCTTTCCCTGCAAATAGATATTATACATATAGTTAATGTGGATTGCTCCAGCCTGAAATTACTCTGTTTATCAAACGGTTTTAAGAATAAATGCTTTGCAATTTGCAGCTTTGGTTAATGCAGCCCAAGTTATGAATTGCACATGAGTGAAACACATTCTTCTTTGACTTGGCTCTGTTTAGTCACTGATGTGGTCTGTGCAGACATATACACATTATCTCAGAGAGCATGGGTTTATGCATTCAACTTAATGGGAATTCTAAAACCCTGTATTCTATGATGAGCATAATCTATCCTCATTCCTGGCATGGAATTCCTGTTGATATCAACAGCCGTTTTGTAGAAAGAGTTAATATCTACTGATTGCCTAAGAATTGCACACTCATATAGTCTGCACAGAGGGTACGTCTAGACTACCGCGTTTTGTCGACGGAAGTTTTGTCGACAGATACTGTCGACAAAACTTCCGTCGACAAAGAGCGTCCAGACACATTCAGTTCTGTCGACAAAGCAAGCTGCTTTGTCGACAGAACTCCGTAGTCTGGACGCAATGTTACAGGCAATAACACCTTCTGTCGACAGAGTTCTGTCGACAGAAGGTGTTATGCCTCGTAAAATGAGGTATACCAGTGTCGACAAAACTGCTGAGTTCTGTCGATGTTATGTCGACAGAACTCAGCGGTAGTGTAGACGCTGGTATAGTTTTGTCGACAAAAGTCCACTTTTGTCGACAAAACTAGGTAGTCTAGACACACCCAAAAATACCCAGTAATACGTCTTCCCCTGTCCTCTAATGCACATGCCCCACCACCTGTTTTGGCTCATCTATAAGTTATTTCTTGTGTGCTTGAGTGGGAGTTCTTTGGGGCAGGGACTGTTTTGTTATGAATGCCATAATTCAGGACAACTGTAGCTGTATTTGTCTTTTTGGTCCAGCAAGGACACCCACACTCAGGCTTCTCTCACCTTTCTTTGGTGGATACATCTGTCTCTCTCCCTCCTAACAAGGGTATTACTGAACTTGATGGTTCTGTTCTTATACACATTGTTACTCCCCAGCAAAACACAAAGACACTACCGATAATTCTACAATATTACAAAAATATTAGCATTTTAATATAGCAAACTCCTAAGATACTTAAATTAATCCGAATTAAGTTTAACTTAATTACTTATGGTTTGTTCAGGGCTTTGCAAGAAATTGCCATATCTGTCACAAACAGTACTTAGTACAATGGATCCCTGACTTGATTAGGATTCTAGGTGCTACTGTAATCACCACCAGGCACATATGAACCTGGGACTTCTGAAATGGAGTATAGGAGCCGCTATGCTCTGAGCTAAAAGCCAGTTGGCTCCCAGCCCGTGCGGTAGAAGTCTCTTGGTCTTAACTGTGGCTGTGGTCTTGGTACCACTGCATGGTAACCACACTAGGGCTATATCTACACTGTAGACTTCTTGTGCAAGAACAACTGTTCTTGCGCAAAAACTTGCCGGGTGTCTACACTGCATGCGCATTCTTGCGCAAGTAAATTTACAGTACAGCATCAGAAAACAGGGCTTCTTCTGGAAGAGTTTATTCCTCTCCCCACAAGGAATAAGCTCTCTAGCACAAGAGCTCTTCCACAAAAAGGCAGTGTAGACAGGCAACATGAATTTCTTGCGCAAGAAACCCCTATGGATGGTGTGCCCTGGAGGGCAGCGACACAGACTAGGGGCTGCTCTTGGGCACCCTGCCTCCTCACCTAGGACAGGTGGAGGGTCTGGGGCTTCCCTCAGCTGCCTAGGTGGCATAGAAATAAGTACAGAGAAAAATAATTGGTTCAATGTTCTAAAATGTGGCTATCTTAAAATTATCCCCTTATAAAAAATTGTTTGGTTCTGAATTAATAACCTTGTTACTTGTGACTGTAGTTTTGGAGCCAGTAGTTCAGGTGAGTGCATGTTGACAGCTGCAGCTGCTGTACACATAATATATCGTTATTCCAGAGAGCTCTGCCTAGTGAAAATATTGTAATAGCTGAGACATGAGGTGTTTGTTTGTTTGTTTTTAAAACAATATCTAGTGTTAAGCGTGGAAAATTGGGAGTCCGGACTCTTCAGTTCTGTAACTAGCAGTGATACATGATTGTGCTTAACTGTTGGCAATTCACTCAGCCTCTGTATATTTCACTGTACCCATGTATAAACTGGGGGAAGGAGAGGTGCTCAGGCTCAGCTCCACACAGGAAGTAAGGGTTTAGGGCAGTAGCTCTGCACGGGAGGAATATGCTCAGTGCTCATCCTACCACAGCCCCTGCATCTATCCTGGTCCAACCAGGCCAGGGAATGAGGCCTCAAGGGTGAAGAGGACAAGAAGCACATTGGAGTTTGGGGAGGGAAGAGAGATGGAGAGTGGAGGAGGGGTTCTAGCTTGCAGGGGAAATGGGGGGATGTGGTAATCCATCACTGATCCTGATTTACACCAGCTAAGGATCTGGCCCCATTCTGAGACATGGCATGGCTGTAATAAAACTTTGAGAGTATTTATTTTTTAGCTTCTCCCTTTCTCCTTCAGTGGCAACCTCCAGCAATTGTATTTCTTGCAAGATTCATAGTGAGTGAGAATATAGTCCTTTTTAAGCCTTGATTGTGCATGTGCTTAAATGCTCTCCTGAATCCGGGCCACTCCTACCAAATTTAATTTCAACTGCGATACTTAAAACCACAGAAATGTGTGTCTCTAGATACTATTCCTTAACATAACTTTGATTCTGGCTAAGTAAAGTAGCTCTGCGAGATGTGTTATGTTAAAAAATACAACAACTTTTTACTGGGTTAAACTAATATTTTGTAATTCATTCTTAATATTCAATAAAGCTCTGCGCAAACAATTCGTCCCACAGGAGGAATAGATGCCAGATGTCAAACACATTTGCTTCTGATACCAGAGTTCATGACCTTTTATGTCTGTTAATGTGATGCCATGGAAATTATTTTTAAAAAGGATTGCAGGGTCAGGTGTTCGTATGGGCAGTTTTCAATTATATAATAATCTTTCCTGGAACAGGTCTTTCCTGTTTTCTTCCTAAGCATTGAAATATTGGGAACAATTGTAACCTTTCTATTGAACAGAGTCCAACTGTACTATGATGCACACTGAAATAAAGACAAAGTCAAAGACATCTCAGGTTTCCAAACTTTCCTCCTATGAAGTGTAGATTGCCACCTCCTACTCGGTTCTCCTTTCTCCTTCCTTAGTGATCGTAAATTGTAGCACTACTTCAGAAGTGAGATGATAAAGTGTCATAAAAAAAACCTGAACCCAACTTGGATTATTTTTAGAGCATGTTTTATAGCTTTTCATAAAAGTTTTCATGCTATCACTGAAGGCAAGGAATTGCAACATTAAGACAAAACAAACCACCCCAAAGACATAGATAACCAAGACTGCTGAATGGGGAAAAGCAGAGTGAAGAAACTGCTCCAAACAATACTGGTGTATCTTACTATTTAATTTGGTGCTCTGCACTCTCTAGAGACTCATCAGATAGATTTATATAGATAATGGATTAGATGTGTGTTTCAAAAGCATTGTAATATTGAATATCTGGCTGCCAGTGCAAATAGTAACTATTAATCTCAGCGAAAAATATCAGGAAAGTATAAAGTACATGTCAGAAATTTATGAAAAAAGGAAACTCAAATGTAATAGCCACTGGTTTCATTATACTGAGCAGTTATAATTCAGAGTATGGCCCGCACCCTGTGCTAGGGAGAAAAGGTTTTAACTCTCAATGGGCAGAGAAGACAAGCCAGCGGTCTGTTAAACTGCATAGTTTACACTGGCGTGGAAAAGGCAGAATCCTGCAGAGATTATTCTTCATTAGGACAGGAAAGGTGAAGGGACACAGTTTGAGGTTCCTTCCAATGAGAACTCAAGAGACAGAATCTGACTGAAGAAGTTTTTATGAAATTGAAACTGGCTGCAGAGGTTGGCTGAAAGGAAGGTATATTAACTCCTTATTGGCTCTGGCTGAGAAGAATTTATGTTCTGTTATATAAAGACGTTGCCTGCAGGGTACTTTTCTCTTGCAGAAGGCTATGGATAAGACAGTCAGCTATCTTTAATGGCAAGCATGGACTTGGGACAGGTGCCCATTGCTGTGTATTCCCATAGAGCTCTAGTTTTAAATCCTGAAAGCTGGACAAGGAACAAAAGCTGATAGTTGTCGGCTGACTATGGCAGAACATATAGGAGTGTAGTTGGTTTAATACACATCATCAGTGCGACATCTTAAATATCTCTTGGAGCTCAAATATTTCAGGTACATTAGCTTTTCAGATACTGTATTTTAATATGGCCACAGGTGACTTGTGATAACACTCATTGTGCACCACCCTCATAGGCCCCCACAAAAATGTTAATTGTTAAATGGGGTGCCCCCATTTGTCCCCTCGCTCTCCTGGGTGGCACTCTCTGCATCCCTTCCCCTACAGGAACCAGTCATCTATGCATATGGCTAAATATAACTATATACAAAGGAGGTAAGCCACACTAATAGGTGGGGGAATTCTATCTTAGGAAACAGTGACTCAGAGATTTGGGGCCCATGGTGGACATGAACATGATCTCCCAGCGTGAGCCTGGTATGCATAAAGAGAAGAAATCTTGGGTAAACAGAAAAGTTATTTTAGCTCACTATGGGTACGTCTACACTAGCTGGCTAGTTTGAGCTAGGTAGGGTAATGAGGGCAAGCGGAGTTGCAAATGAAGCCCGGGATTTAAATATCCCGGGCTTCATTTGCATGATCCCAGGTGACGCCATTTTTAAATCTCCCTTAGTCTGAACTCCGTGCCCACGGCTACACACAGCACGGAGTAGGTAGTTCGAATGAAAGAGCCTTGTGGAATGAGGAGTAACGTTAGTTCGAATTAGGATCTTTAATTCGAACTACCTGTCTGGGCTGCATGTAGCTGTGGGCACGGAGTTTGGACTAAAGGGGATTTAAAAATGACGGCGCCCGGCAACATGCAAATGAAGCCCGGGATATTTAAATCCCGGGCTTCATTTGCAACTCCGCTTGCCCTCATTACCCTACCTAGCTCGAACTAACGAGCTAGTGTAGACATACCCTATTTAGCACTGGTGTGGCCACTCTTGGAATACTACCTCTTGTTCTGATGTCAACAGTTCAATAAGGATGTCGATAAATTGGAGATGGTTCAGAGAAGACCCTCTTGAGCACTAAAAGATTAGAAAACATGCCTTACAGCAGGACTACTCAACACACAGTCTGTAGGCCGCATGCAGCCTGCAGCCCATTTGTTTGCAGCCCACAGTGTGTTTTGGGTTTATGCTGGGCTCAACATGTGGCCTGCAGGTGGGATCCTTTGAACATGGCCTCCACTGGGAATACACTCCACAATGGCGAGGCATCTTCCAGGCAGTGTGAGCACTGAAAGACACAAGTGGATGGGCTGGCCGGAACAGATGGGTACAGGGTATTGGCGTTTCTAGCCCGCAGGGAGGAAGTGCCAGGAGCTCTATGCCATTGTGGCAAGTGCTTTGTATTCATGCCCATCAGTGTGAAAGAAGCTATTTGAATATATTTACATATATATTTGCATGTATATGCAACCACACTTAAGTTGCAGCCCTCAGCATGTGCTGTATTATTGTGGCCCCCAGGGCTTCCAAAGTTGAGTAGCCCTGTCTTACAGTGATAGATTCAAGGAGCTCAATGTATTAAGCTCAATGGAGAAAGTCCATTGGCTTGACTACAGTGTCTAAGTACATATATACAGAAGTACTATCTAATAATAGCACAGGTGCCAATTCTGTGGGTGATCTGGGGCAGGAGCACCCCCGGAAAAAAATGTGCAGGTGGTGCATAGCACCCGCTGCCAGCCTACTCTCCCTTCTCTCATAGTGCCTTCCATCTACCAGTGGCCCCACTGATTATCTTCTCCTCTACCCTCCAGCCACCTACAATCAGTTGTTTCTCGGTGTGCAAGAGACGTTGGGAGGAAGGCGGAGAGCAGGGACTTAGGGAAGGGCTGAGGTGGGTGGGGCCTGGGGTGAAGCATCCTATGGGCCTAAAGAAGCCCGTGCCCATGAATAAGGGGCTCTTCAATGTATCTGACAAAGGAATAGGATGATCTAGACAATACTGGGTCCTGCCGTGAGGGAACCCTCGATGACCTCTCAAGGTCCCTTCCAGTCCTAATATTCTATGATTCTATGCTCCATCCAGTGTCTAGAAGTTAAAGCTATAGAAATTATGATGGAAAAAGGAAAAATGTTAATGGTGAGAGTAAATAACCATTGTAACTATTGTAATTCTTCATCACTGACCATTTTTAAATCAAGTTTGGTTAATTTTCTAAAAGATTTACTCTAGGAATTATTTTGGAAAAGGTCTTTGATATGTGTTTTACAGGTCAGACTAGATGCTCACAGTGATCTCTTCTGGCCTTGGAATATATGAAATAGCTACTCATCAGGAACATTAAAATATATGCTCAACCAAATCAGTTAAAGTGATGCCTTGAAAGATTTATTTGAATTAAGCTTCAAACAAACCCACATATTTTAGAAACAGTCGCAAATTACTACTAGGTAGTGTGCCCTCTGCTGGAGAAAATAAGAGCTGCTCAACCATGTGGCAGTTGGCTCTGTACTGGCGACAGACATGCTTTTGGGGTATGTCTAGACTTCAGAGTTTTTCCAGGATACCTCTGGATACTCTGCCACGTCCAGAGAACATGTCCGCTTTTTCGGAACAGTTTCTGAAAAAGCGGGCATGTTCTTTCAAAAGTCCTGTATTCCTCATTTTGTAAGGTATAAGGGCTCTTTCAGAAGAGGAGGCTTTTCCCACATTTGGCTCCAAGTAGATGGGCTAAATGTTGGGAAAGACTCTTCTGAAAAAAAAAGTAGAAAAAAGGTATGCAAATTGCATACTGCAAACTGAAGTTTCATGTGGCTCAACCA
Source organism: Pelodiscus sinensis (assembly GCF_052426305.1). Classification (NCBI taxonomy): domain Eukaryota; kingdom Metazoa; phylum Chordata; order Testudines; family Trionychidae; genus Pelodiscus; species Pelodiscus sinensis. The sequence continues at coordinate 31,027,652 of NC_143056.1, forward strand.
AATACCATGGTAACAGACATGATATTCTTAATTGGTATCAAATCTATGACATTATGAATTCTAAAATATTCTAGGACTTGAAGAACCTCAAAAGGCTTTTAGTATGAGCACTCAACATTTAGAGCCTTTTTTGAACTTTCCAAACTTGTAGACTATGTGGAATCGAGTGCTTTTTGTCTCTGTTATGAGTAGAATCCCTCAAGAATTTTGTCATTTTTAATTTGGGACTTGCCAGAACTGGAAGGGAGAAAGGAGAAGCGGGGGAAAGAGGAGACCTATATAAATACATGTAAACATTTTGGAATCTCACAAAACATTCAGTTAGCGATTGAGTCTAGAAATGAGCAAATGTTCCTGGGGAAATTTTGAACTGCTTCACTGTATAGATCAGTGATGGGCAACTTAGGCTAGTGAATGGCCCTCTATCTCAGTCGGCTGCAAGATGGTTGTAACCCACATTAGGGTAGTTTTGCTAACTGCATTTGCATGCCTAAAATTTGCAGGGTGTGCCAGTTGAATTGTAACAGCACTGTAATTAGCAGCAGAGGGAGCACATGGCTCTTACAGTCAATGTTGTGTGCAATCAACATGCACTGTATTTGTGTGCTCTTGCTTTACATGTGTATCACTTTAGAAATACCAGTAGGAAAAAAACTATGCAAACAGAAACCAGCAGAACCTGGCAACCCTCTGCATGGGCAATGGTAAACAAAATGAATTGTGGGCCTCACACAGAACCCCGATGGGCCACACATGGCCCTCAGGCCACAGGTTACCCACCAGTGGTAGATTGTGAATTATTTTATAGACTTAGGGGCTTTCTTTCATTATGTGCCTTCATAGTGCCTAGGACAAGGGGAGCTGTTTCCTGATAGAGGCCAGGCCTGGCCTTTGGACAAGGTGAGTGAGGTAGTTTTCTTGGGGTCTATGCATTCAGGGCCCCGCCCACCCGGCCGCTCACTCTCTGCCCTGACTGGGAGCCACGCAGCCGTGCGGCTCAGCCAAACACAATGTGCTGCCTTGGGCCCCCGCAAACTTTTTGGCTGAGCCTGAATGAGGCCTCTGGGCATTACAAAAATATAAATTAGGGGCAGGCAAGATACAGCCTGTGGGCCAGATGCAGCCAACCAAGCCTTTTAATCTGGCCCGTTGCCTGCCCCTGAAGCACAGAGCAGCTCCATGCCACTCAAAACATCTGGTTCCTCCCTCTGGCTCTCTGTGCCGTGCCAACAGGAGTTGAAAGATTGTACTGGGGCTGCATGCGAAGCCTCCCCACCCACTCTGGCAGTGCAGAGGGCCACATGGAACAGCTGGTCTGGGGCTGCTGGCAGGCAGGGAGCCTGCCTGAGGGTTCTATTGGATTGCTGGCTAGGAGCTGCTTAGGTAAGCACCTCCAGGCCGGAGCCTGCCTCTGGCATCCCACCCTCCTCTCACATCCCTGCACCCCTTCCTACATCTTGCTCCCAAGGTCAGAATCCTCTCCTGCAGTAAACCCCCTCCTGAACCCTGCATCCTTGTCCCCTATCCTAGGTCACAACCTCCTCCTTCACACACACTCCCTTTCAGACCCTCTCCTGCACCCCAGTTCCCTACCCTGAGCCCCGTTCTACACCCCGCCTCTGTCCCAGACACACACACCCCTAGAAAAGTGCAGTCCTTGATAACTTACCAAAATCTTGGCATGCCCCCCAACAAAAATTGTCTACCCCAATATAAATAATAACTCACCCCTCCCTAAATAGTCTCTTCTATAGAGGTTTTATTGCACCCACCATCATAGCATGAGGCCCAATCCAGATAATAGGGGCCTAACCCCAGTCCCAAAGAGTTCATTGCGAGGCTGCCACAGTCTTCAATGGGAGCTGGATAGCCACCACATGCCACAGTGAAGGGAAGTTAATTTAATTAAATTCGTTTCCTGCGTTTTGCCCCTTCTGAGAAATCCCATAAGCGGCCACTCCTGGGAAGAGCTGCGGTCAGCCCCGCAAACGGAAAATTACGAAGTGAACCAGCTCCCTCTTCTCCTAACAAGAGCGATCGATCACTAATGAAGAGGAACCGCTGCACCGCGGGAGGACACCTGCGATTTACAGCCGGCTGGCAGAGCAAGCTCGGAAAGTCCTGCGTTGGCCGCGGAGAGCTGTCAGGCGGCAAAACCAGAGGGAAAGGCGGCTGCAACCCTGGGCGGGTGAGTAACCCAGTGCCCGGGGAGACACACGAAGAGGGAAGAGCTGCAGCCCTGGGGCGCTTTCCGGGGTGGGCAGGTGGCGAGGGAAGCCCTGGCTGAAAATCTTAGCGGCAGCTGAGCACAGGAAGGGCCGGGAGGGGCTCTAGCTGGGAAGCAACCGCACTGAGCCTGCAGGTGGCTGGGGCAAGGTCCAGGAGCTGCGTGCCTAGAGCCAGCTGCCTAACGGGGAGGAGCTTTGCAGGAGAGGCTGGGGACAGACGCTGGGCAGCGAGGCTAGAGCCAGCTGCGTGCAGGGGAGGGGGCACCAGGAGCCAGCTGGGCCCGGGACAAACCCTGGGGAGATCTCGTGGTTAGAGCCCTGTGTGTGGAGGGCGGGGACGGGAGCCAGCGGTGTGGGGCAGGCGGGGGAGGAGGAGGAGAGGAGCCAGCGGTTTGGGGCGGGACTGGGCGAGCGGCTGGGGAGGGCAGGTGCAAGCGCCCTCCGCTCTGCAGCATGGGGAGGCAGCCTGGCACCCCGCTGCCAAGGGCGCTGTCCAGCCAGCGGAAGCCCCGTGCCCAGTGAGGAGGGGCGACGTTGGCGGTGAGTGTCCCACATCAGCCTGGCCCCTGCGCCCCGGGGAGGAGTCAGCTGTCTCCAGCGGGGCTGCTCCCGGCGCCGGCCCTGAGAGGAGGATGAGGAGCCGCGCTGCCCAGGGCAGGCTGCCGAGGTAACCAGCCCGTTCCCAGCGGCTGCGCACCAGGGTGGGCGCTATCGGACGGGCTCTGAGCCCGGGCCGGGGGTTCCTGCAGGGCGGAGCCTCTCTTGGGGTTTCTTGGTGAAGTGGCTTCGGAGGCTTTAGCCTCCCACTGCGGGCTCTGCCGCGCCCAGCCTCGCCGGCGTGTTACAGCGGTGCTGCGGCTGCGCTGCTCGGACACATCCCGGCTGCGAACCGGGCAGGTGCGCTCGTCCAAACACCCCTTCGGCCCTTCAGCGTTAGTGACTGTCCTGGGCAGTGAGGCTAGAGCCGGCCCTGTTGCGTTAGGAGCTGTGATGCTGCCTGAGGGTCCCATTGGATTGCTCTCTCTGGCGAAGGGCGGGAGAGAGTTGGCCAGGGCGCTGTCTAGCGGGTAAAGCACTTTGCCTGACGGAGTGTCAGCAGCCCCCACGGTCACTGCTGGGCTCGGGAAACAAGAGTTCGTGCCTCCCCCATCCTTTTGTGCAATCGCCACTCTGAAGGCTAAAGTATAGCTCCGCAGTTTCACCAGAACTGCGCTGTGGTGTGGTCCACGCACCCACTCTGTCGCAGCACTGTGCTCTGGCATTCGCGCTGGCTCAGGCCGTTGCAGCCAGTGGGACCTAAGAGCGACTAGGGATAGAGTTACAAGAAACTGTTGGAGAAAGAGCTTGGCCTGAGTCAGCTAACAATAACTATTTGGTTTGTTGGTATTTAAACATGTCCCTATTAAGAGCTGACTGAGGTGTGCGCTGACATCCTGGTGCACACACTAATGAAGATGGAAAAATCTTAGAATGCAAATTATAATTCTGTCTTGGGATATACAAGGTTCCCGTAAAGGTAAAGCAAACAGGTGCCCTGATCCTGCTTACCTTTACCTGCTTGAGTCCTCTCATACATAAAGTTAGACATACAGAAGTGTTTGCAGGATTATAGCATTAATTTTAATAACAGACTCTTTATCACTTTTGCTTATGGGATCATTTGTGTAATTTCAACCGGCAAAATGTCAATTGTTAAAGTTGGCAATAATGAACAGCCTGTTCATAAGAGGTGCTGAGTATCCACAACTTCCATTGATGTGAGCTGAAGGTCAAATTGAGTCAGTGGAACTCTGCAAGGTGGAGCTTTTGTTCTTGTTACAATAATATTAGTTTTGAATTGACAGTGTCCCATTGAGAATTTGCTCTCAACAGCTTTCCTCTGGCTGCAAACAGCCAAGAATGGAGGTGGATGATAGAAGTGGTTACTACATTCAGCTACAGAATAATTAACTTTGCATTAATTATGTGATCATCCATATATTCAGAACTCTTTCACCAAAACAATTACTAAATCATCATTATTGAATGTATCTGTTTGTCTCAAAATAATTTATGTAAACCAAGACTCATTATGATCAAAATGTAATTGGGCATTGTTCATTCTTAAGCTCAGACAAGGAGTAGTGTAGCTAACAATCACTTGCAGAGGAACTCTGTATCGAACTGATGGCTTAAGATCACCATAAATAAAAGTAAAGTATAGTCAACTGAGGTATCCTTCCCTTACGTGGCAGAACATATCTCATACATACTTATTCTGCTCTTCTAGCCCTGATCTATTAAATTCCTAGTGTCATCTGTGAATTAGAAGTATCTATAAAAACATCCCATTCTAAAGCCAGGTTGTACTTTTGCTAATGAATTCTGTATGCTTGGGTGGTGTGTTCACGCACTAATCATTACAATAGCACTGTAAAAACAAAGATTAATTGTAATTAAGCTCATGTTGTAACTGACTTTAAGCATTAGGCATGCTGCCATACTTGAAAGCAGCATGTTTCACTAGTCAAGAATGAAAGGGCAAATAACGTGGCACTGAATCTCCTTCAACTTAAACTGGTATAAATTGGCAGAAACTCCACTGAAATCAATTGAGTTGTAACAATGAGAACTAGGCCTTGGACTTTCCTCACTAACAATTCTAGTAACCAATAGTGCAAGAAGTTTGTGTTTAAAGATGTTCATTGCTGCACTCTGGCTTAAACTGACAATAATACTCTTTTAAACTTTGACTTTGCTTAGTAGATTGAAATAAACAATGTCATCTTAATCAGTGGGTTTTGTCTGACCATCAACAAAACCTCTCATTACTTTTTTAAGCGTTTATTTAATTTTGCAACCTAGATAACAGTATTTACATCAAGCTGCTACATTTCTTGAGATGCCTTAAATTAGTAGATATCCCCACTCTAATCTTCCTCAGACAAATCTTTAACTCCCCCAGCACAGAATTGGAAACTGCTCATTTTGAAGTCAATGCTCACAACTCTCACTACCATCAGAGAGCAGGTCTGACTGTGTTAAATCTTGTTATCCTCCCAGTGAATAGCATACTCAATTTCCTTTGCAGCCTAGTGACTGCTCCAATGAACAAGCTCCCCCACAACCATCTAGAAAGTGAAAAAACTGTTAATGATAACAGATGCTAATTTTTACATATATAGCAAACAACATCCTTGTTAGTATGCACAGTGACACTTAGAGACCCTAGTCAGGGACTAGGGCCATGTAATGAATTCTGAATACATTTTATGTAAATATGAGAGGCCATGTGACATTGGATGTGAATAAGAATCTGCTTATGGATTTCCTTCCTGATCCTGCAAACAGTTATGCACATGGATTTAACTTTACTCATAGGAGGTTTACTCAAAGGTTCACTAGTGACTATAACATGAATGTAAGTCTGTGTAGGACTGGTTCATAAACTGGGAGGAAAATAAGATGCTGGATTTGGTTACACCCTATCTGTATTCATAACTCCTAGCTATGTTAGTTGGCTCATCAGAACATACAAAATTAGCTAGAGCACATCTCTTCTGCTTAGTATGTGTGTTTGTCTGCTTATCATCACTGCTAGGTTTTATCATAAGTCAAAGCTTAAAAAAACCCTCAGATCACTTCCACTGTAAATGCTGATGGCTTATCTTCCCTCTGCATTGCACCCTTGACTTGTTCTGAAATTCTGTACTCTAGTGAAAATGGGAATTTTTTTACTAGCTCCAGTGACATCTCCAAGTTCATTTCTGTGAGCTGTCCATCAATACACCAAAAATAACTTGTGTGTCTTAAAACTGAAGAGATCTGGGTTCTATTCGGTGGTCTGCTTAGTGTAAAGCTTAAGAGGCACCTTAGAGCAGTGGTCACCAGCCAGTACATCAGATCTACTGGTAGACCTTAGAGCCTCTGACAGGTGATCTTGATGGGTTTGGACAAGAGGCTATCAAGTGCAGCACTTTAGCTGCCCCTCCTACCACTGCTGCACACCTCCTGCCCTTTGTGTTGGTGCTGCCCCTCCCCAGGAGCCTCCTGCTTGAGGTACAGAGCAGGGAAGGGAGAGCAGTGGCACTGATGTCAGGATGCTCCCTCTCCCTCCTTGTGTTCTATCTCCACACAATGGAGGTACAACAGGGCTTGGGATGGAGGGAGTTTTCTGGCTGCTTTTGAGATTGGTGCAGGGCCAAGGCAGGGATGAGCCTGCTTTATCCTCACTGCACCCCCCCCCCCCAGGTGTCACCTTAGGTAAGCAGTGTCCAGCTGGAACCAGCCCCAGTCATGAACCCTCTCCTGGCTCCCAAGCCCCTGCCTTAACCCTGAGCCCTTTGGACCCAAACTCCCTTACAGAGCCTGTGCCCTGAAACCCCTCCTGCACTCTGATTGTCTGCCCCAGGCTTAGCTCAGAGCCCCTCTCACACTCCAAATCCCTTAGCCCAAGACCAGAGCCTGTGCCCCTGCCTGGTGTAAGGGAAGGAGAATGGGGGAGGAAGGGAGGACGGAGTGAGCAGGGGCAGGGCCTTGGAAAAGGGGCATTAAGGGAGGTGGGGCAAGGGTATTTGGGTATGAGGTAGATCCTGGATTGCACTTAAATTCAAAAAGTGATCTTGTGCTTAAAAAGGTTGGAGACCACTGCCTTAGAGTCTAACAGATTAATTCAAGCATAATCTTTTGTAGGTAAAACCCACTTCATCAGATGAATTGGAGTGGAGTTTATAGAGTCATGAGTGTATATATAAGGACAACAAAAGAAAGGGTGCTTGTGTAAATGAGGCTAATCAAGTCAGGGTGGAAATGGCTCACTCACAGCAGTTGATGTTGAAATGTGGCTATCAAGAGAGGAGAAATTGCATTTGTAATATGTTAACTAGTTAAGATCTTTATTCAGTTCTAAATTGATAGTATTGAATTTGTAAATTAATTCCAGTTCAGCTGTCTCCCTTTATAATCTGGTTTTGGAATGATTTTGTAGAAGGATGGCTACTTTTAAATCTATTAATGAATGTGTCCAGGGAGGTTAAAATGTTGCCTTATAGGTTTATATATGTTACCATTCCTGATATCTGATTTGTTTCCATTTATCTTTTGGGATAGAGACTGTTTGGTTTGGCCAATATATATAAGGCAGAGGGGCATTGGTATGTTACTAAGGGACAAATATTCCAAGCTGGGCCCTCCAGTCTAGTCTGAGACATCAAAGTGATGTCTTCTGCTTGCAATATCCTCTCCTGGTTATAGTCTTTGTACGGTGCTTACAAATAGCTCCAGTTCTTCAAGTATCTAAGGCTTAGCAGGATAGTTGATGGTTCATTTCTCAAACTACTCTTCTCCTTCATGTAAAAAGAAGAGACTTCTGCATCCTAAACCATCTTGGAATCACAAATTTAGAATGTTAGATAATGTAAATCCTTTATACTCCTTATAAAGTAACCATTGATTATGATAAATAGTATCAATGTCTTGGGTTAGAAAGGATGAAGCCTCTCCTCTTGGACATACTGCTTCATTTTCACTGAAAGCACATTCTTATTCTTACAAGTTTCATTCTCAGAACTTTCTTTCATTGTCAGCCCACAAGATCTGAATCAAATGCTAATGCCATCCAATATAATAGATTCATTCATTTGCATTAACCACCTCCACAACTTATTTCACTGTACTTTCTTGTCCAGGTCAGTGGCCACAAACTTGTTCCTGGAAGCTGAAGATATCAGTACAATAATTGCAGTGGTACTTGCCTAATGCTGGGTTAGGCACATAGATATAGTACCTCTAACAGCTATTACATGTGCTAGTCCTGAGGGGGGTTCCCAGTATATTAAAAAATAAATTTTAAGCTTGCATTGCACTACTGTATAATATCACTTCATTTATATTGGAGCTAATATTTCATGTGAAATTGGCTCACTTCTGGATATTATGCATTTTGGCCCCTTTAAAATTATATTAATCATCTAGTGCCTTGGATTATGACAGCATTTAAGAACTGCAGGTGCAAATACAAAGTGACTTGGAAACAAGCAAACAGCTGCTCACCCAACTCACTGGAGGCTCCTCTTGCTGCAATGTTTCCCTCCAAGGGACTTTCTTAAATATCTTAGTTTAAGATGCTCTTTCACTTTATTCAGTTACTTTTTGCATCTCCAAAGCATGCTGGCCTAGCATCGGGGGAAGGTTACCTCCTTTCTTGTGACTACTGAGGAGTGGGATGGGGTCAAAGTGGACAGTTGTCATTTGGGGCCATGTCGTAGGAACAACTGCCAAAAGTTTCCTTCCTTCTTCTCTAAGGGATGTCTTAAGAGCTGAGGCAATTGTTCCTACAGCTGCCAACAGTTCAAAGGCATGTTTGCTGCTCCATATTATCTTTGGGGAAGGAGCCAGCAATACCTGCAGTTTTACTTTGTTCCTTATTACTTTGCTGGTGGTCTGTCCCTCAACTCTGTGCACAGATATATTGATTGCGGTGAGTGGGTAAGGCATCTTTCTCAGCTTTCAAGATCTGTGCCTGATGAAGCAGCTGCTAAAGCCACAGAAGCTAATGCAAGATTACACAAGTGCGTGTCCTGCAGAGTTCAGTTAAAGGCCTCTATGGGGGGGGGGGGGGGGGAGATGTGTGCATAGATTTTTATAGGGGCAGAGACATCTGAACAAATTGCTTTTGGCCAAGCCTGGCAGTCAAGTGGTGTCAACTATTCTGCTGCAGGCAAAGTCCCATTCCATGGCAACTGCAGTGGTTCAGCATACCTATAGTCCCAGAAGCGTGTGAAGTGAATAGTGGAACCACAGTGAACTGCAGTTCAGTTATCAATAAGCCAGCTTTCTGGGAGGGGAGGGGGCTTGTCTGCACATAGATGTTACATCAGAGTAACTTCAATTTGCCTCACAGCACCTTGTATCCACATGCATGTATTTTTTAAAAAAGTTAAGAATTCTTCATCAGAGCCTGCAGCAAGTAATCCCCCTTGGAACACGAGAAACTTTACTGTCACATGAGGTTCATTCACTTTAAGGTACATGTAGTCCCTCTCCTAACTGTTTCACTGTCAGAAGTGTGTGCAATGCTATACCGTGCAGTTTTGTCATACTTGAATCAGCCTGCCTGTGTGCCCGTCACTACTCCAAGTGTTACTTAATCAGGTGTATGTATCCTCTCTCTGTTAAACGCTAGCACTCAGCCAGATATGCCCCTCATGGATACCAGGTAGTTGTGAGTTCACACAACCAATTTACCAGTTATATCAGCTGCCCCTGCTTCCATGTAGACCTTTGCAAAGCTCCTGGAACTGATGCCCCTCTTTGCAGAGCTGCGTGTTCAGTCCTGTCTGGAGAAGTCCTCAAATGCAGACCTCTCCTTGATGTATTTTGAGCAAATGAAGTTGAAGGGACATTTCTGGAGGTGGTGCTAGTGCTGATGCAAAGCCAAGTACGCTGCACAAGGGAAAGGATCTCTGGTAATGTTCCTGCACAAGGGAACGGATCCGTGGTAATGTTCCTACTGCCTATCCATCGCATTAGTATTTGGACTGCATTTTTCAAAGGGATGCCACAATGCCATTATATGCAAATGTTGTGATGAAAGCTTTTTGAAAAGCAACCACAATCCACAAAAGATGCTTTTTGACTGCCCTAAAACTAAGAGGATCCAAGAAGGAGACTTTTCTTTCCCCATGGCAGGCAAGAACTGTATTCCAACAGAAAGGACAATGAAAATATAAGTACAGTAATACAATTTTATATGTGCATGTATATCACTACATAGGTGAGGATGCACTTAAAATAGTATATATTATTTTTATTTAGAGGCTCCTCATAATTTGAGGCTCTAAACTGTAGCTTACTTAGCTTGTGCATAAATTTGGCATTAACTTGTCACCTGCTGAAAAATAGACAAACCTCAGGGAAAAAGGCAAAAGGAAGTGTTCAAAAGATGAATGCTTGCAGCCCGCCAGAGGGCTGGAAAGGCCAGAAATGTGGAAGGAATGCCTTTCTGGAGCACACTTGGGGTATGTCTACACTACCCTCCTAGTTCGAACTAGGAGGGTAATGTAGGCATACTGCACTTGCAAATGAAGCCCGGGATTTGAATTTCCCGGGCTTCATTTGCATAAGCGGGGAGCCGCCATTTTTAAAACCCCGCTGGTTCGAACCCCGTGCAGCGCGGCTACATGGGGCACGAACTAGGTAGCTCGAACTAGGCTTCCTAGTACGAACTACCGTTACTCCTCACTTCACGAGGAGTAACGGTAGTTCGAACTAGGAATCCTAGTTCGAACTACCTAGTTCGTGCCCCGTGTAGCCGCGCTGCACGGGGTTCGAACCAGCAGGGTTTTAAAAATGGCGGCTCCCCGCTTATGCAAATGAAGCCCGGGAAATTCAAATCCTGGGCTTCATTTGCAAGTGCGGTATGCCTACATTACCCTCCTAGTTCGAACTAGCGGGGTAGTGTAGACATACCCTCAGATGCTCAAAAGGGAGCGTGTGGTGCTGAAAAATAAGATGCAGACAAGGCAGAGGTAATAAATGCAGTGCAGCACATTCGGTTACAAAGGTCAAGTACAGTGCCTGATCCTATCACTGTCCTGCAAGCTATGGGGACCATGTCAAACTGGGACCACCTTTTAATCCACCACATTTCAGGCTTTTCCATCCCCCTTGGAGGTAATGGCTTACAATGCCCTATATACGGTAGTGTGTTAGCACTCTACACTTTGAGCATGCCACAGTTCCATTGGTTGTGGGTTTGTACTATGTTCTTGGGGGGGTGGGGAGGGGTTTTTTTGGGAGGAGGGGTTTGTAAACTCAACCATGGTTATCTGTTATCTATGAAATTTGCAAATTGACTTTTGGTGTAACTCTGCTGAAAGTTTTGAGGAATAGTTCTCCACATCAGTCACACATTGCTGTCTGACTGACAATACACATGCACCAGCTCAATCACCGAGCATATCTTTCATGCTGCAAGATGCCAATTCAAAAATAGACCTTGAAAAATACAGATGCCAGGAAAGGCACAATGGGAGTTAGCTTGACACTACATCCCAGAATTCTTGTTAGTCTTAGTGAGCATTCCGCAATGCACTGTGAGAGTACCACTGTACACACCGAGTGGCAAAATGTGGTAATCATTGGCTATCTACCGACAATACTTCATAGGTAACTTGATGCAGGACTGACTGTATGAAATTATTTGACCTATATTATAATAAAGGGTAAATTTAGATTATGATTATGTCCCTTTTGGCCTTAAAGCCATGATTCTATTTTAAGAGAGGGTGCTCCTTGTTATAATTGGGAAGTATTCTGGAGAAGAAAGTCTGGTGTCTGACAGAGAGGTCACTCCCCTGCTCCCCAAGTTTCAAGCAGAGGAATCACCAGTGGAAACATGATGGGTGGGCTGTATGCTGGCTAAGAAGATAAACAGAATGGTGGACATGTTGAGGTGATCAAAGCTTTGTCCTGATGTGCAAATGGGAAATGCAGCTGCTTTCTAGCCCCAGATAGCATGCCATTTTATGCTTCATATTTAAATAGGAATTTTTAAACTCTGCTATGCGGCCTGGCTCTTGCTATATTTAAAAGGCAGAGCTGCTGCAGTGGGGGGTAGGTCTGGCACCTGGTGTGAACCGGGACTGAGCAACCATGGCTCGTGCTAGGTTCCTGACCTACCCCTGCTGCAAATCTGTCCCCTCTCCCTTCCACACAGTGGAGGCTTTTAAGTCAGCTCTCCCCAACACCTACTCCCCCTCTTGCAGCATCTGATACAGAGGAAGTAAGGCTGGGTAGGGGAAAAGCGAATAGTCAGTAGTGACTCATGCTTAGGCTTATCAGATAGTCAGCTACTCAACTAGTCATTTACATCCCTAGTCCAAAGTTGCAATATTCAAGGGGCAAATGGCCAGCTGGCATAAATGCTCCCAGGACCAATGAAGTCAGTGGAGCTATGAGCACTTACGTCAGCCGAGTGTTTGCTCCTGGATGGTAAGCACTATTCCTCCAGATTATTTTGCTGAATGCTTCTTAGAATGGTGTCCTGACAAAATATCTGCAGTGATTCTGTAATGTACTTGTGGAATGGAGGTCTGAGAACAAGTTTTATGTATTTCAGGCTAGAAAGAAATCACATAACTGTTTTGGCCTGACTTCTAAATGTAATCCTGTGGGAAATTGCAGTATGGCAAATCGGATCAGAATATGTATGAACACCTGTCTGTTTCCAAGGATGCAATGATCTTACCAAATAAACAAGCTGTCCAAGTTCTAATATTTTAGAACAATATATTTTGCATCATGGGACAATAACAGATCTGACATTTCTTTAGACCACTTCCAGCCTGAATATTTATACTACATTCAGTTATTTCCAATCCTGTTTAATGAGCTGTTGAAAATATCGGCTTCCCTGTCCAAACATTTGTATCTCATTTCTTGCAATTATTCAGAAAGCATCTGGCAGTAATGTCTTTGATATCCAGTTTAACTGATTTGAACTCAATTACAATTTCTGTCTGAGCTGGAAAACCTTAAGGTAAATATCTTCTGTCTAAATTAAAATAGCAGCAATTTTAAGTCTCTGGATTGTGTGTGTTAAAATATATTCTTTCAGATTGTTTTCTATGCTGTTAGGAGAATAATTGGACTTTCCCATTCAGTTTTGTAGAGGACTATCACTGAGTTATATCTGATCATCCAAAGGTTGGATGGTTGGCGAAGATTGATGTTAAGATGTGCTGGGAGAAAAGGTTGGGCTCTGTAAATAAGGCACTGGACAGTGCTCAGGATAGCTGGGTTGAGTTTCTTCTCTGCTATAGTCTTTTTTGGTGTGACCTTGGGCAAGTCACTTAATTTCTGTTCCTCACCAGTATATTTGGGAGAGCACTTTTTTCCCCCTCCATCTTCTTCATTTTGTCTATTTTTACTGTAAGCTCTTCGCAGAAGGGAATCTCTGTTTACAGACCTAACAAAATGGGGCTCTCGCGTCAGTGATTGGAAGGTAAAGCAGAGCAGAATTTGTGAGGCTGACAAAGGCTTTCTTTGGTGCAGTGGGAAACATCAGTCTCCCATGTGTACTTAAAATGTGTATTTGCTATTTTATAGGTATTTGTTTTCATTGGGGCTAAATACAGATTGCCCCTCATTTTTATGTAAGCACAGCAGTGACACTACTAGAAATTTGTAACCAGATCTGAGCAAAGGGTTCTCAGAATCCTTCCTTTAGAGCCAATATCTCTAAATCATACAGAATTTGATGATAGTTAGAACCTATAGGAAAAATCCTATTCTACTCCCCAGCAGGATGTTTTTTTTAAAATAATCAGTGTAAAGGTTGAACCTCTCTCGTCTGGGACTCCCTAGTTCAGCAACATCCATAGTCTGGCAGGACCACAGATGTTGCTAGACCAGAGAGCTCCGGCCGCAATGGTTGAGAGCATCTGGGAGCAGAGCCAGTCTGGTCCGCATCAGAGTGCAGGGGCTGTGACTTGGGGGTAGAGAGGCCCAGAAGCAGCTGTTGCCTTACGCAAGTCCTGGGAATCCTGGGAACAGCTGTTCCTGCTTAACATGCAGGGCTAGAGTTGGGGAACCCGGGGAGCAGCTGCCCCTGCCATGCAGGGCTGGGGTCAGGGAGAAAAGCCCCAGGAGTGGGCTGGGGGCAGCAGACTTAGGCAGGTGAGCCACAGGAAGTCAGGCCTCTGGGTTCTTCAGAGCAGCAGCAAGGAGGGGAGTCACTCTAGACCCCGAATGTCTGACTTTCTCTGGTCCAGCAAATTCTCTTGTTTGGGACCACTCTGGTATGAGGGTGCCAGTGACTAGGGAGGGTCAACCTGTATACAACAGAACTTCAATATTGCCAATTTTAAGAGAAACAAAACCATGAGTCAGAACCTTCTAATATTGAGAACCCACCCCCATACACACACACAACCCCCCCCTCAGGATTTACAAACACAGCTCTTCCTCATGTGCCTAGGCCTGAAAATTGTGGGATAAAATATAGGGTTGCCAGGTGTCCGGTATTGACCCGGATAGTCTGGTATTTTCGCCTCCTGACGGATTAAAAAAAAATCAGAAAATACCGGACACCTAAAATGTCCAGTATTTTTTTTCTTTTTCCCTGCCAGGAGGCGAAAATACCAGACACCTGGCAACCCTTCCATACTCAGCAACCGGGTGAGTCCCAGGGCCTCTCCCGGACACCCCTCCTCCCCCCGCACCCTCTCCCCAAGCCCTTCCTCCTCCCCACTTACTTCATTCTGCAGGGGAGCTCTCTTCCCACACAGAGTAAGAAAACAATATGGCTGCTGGCAAAAAACCCCAAAGGCCTTAAAGGGGCCATTCTGTGGTGGTTTTTTTTTTGTTTTTTTGTTTTTTGGTTTTGGGTTTTTTTTAAACTACTGTTGCGGGGGAGGGTGTTTGGTATTTTTGGTTAAACCATCTGGCAACCCAAATAAAAGGAGCTACTCACATGATCACAATACCTGTTCCTGCAGGTGCCAAAATACTAGGACTTGCAATCAGTTCACAGCATTGGCTACCCTCAATCTAGGAGAGCTGAACTCCCATCAGATTTATATCACTGTTCTCTGCCTCCTATACCTCCTTGCACCCCATTCCTCTGCGATTCCATGGTCACCACCCTTGGTTCTCTCCATATTGCTTTCAGTCTCTACTATTCTTCACAGCGCTGGTGTCCTGTCTAGCCCTATAAACTCTGGAGTGGCAGACATAGGTGCTGGAACTAGGATGAGAGGGGTGCTGCAGCACACCTGGTTTGAAGGTGTTTCCATTGTATACAGGATTTACAGTTTGGTTCAATGGCTCTCCATACTCCGACTGTAAACATTTTCTCAGCACCCTTGGTAAGAGCCATTTTGCCTGCAGGCGTGGCTTCAGTCTCCTTAAAAACAGTGCAAGGTCTCAGCCAATTTTACCTCTGGGAGCCTCTCTTTCATGTGCACATAGACTATAGGGAAGTGTCAGACGTTTTGTTGTTCTCAGTCCCATGGGCAGCAACATAAAATATTTTCAATTTTAAGTAAGAGAGGATTCATGACTTAGCAGCTTTTGATCAGGTTTTCAGGAGAGAACATGCCAGAATTGCTAGAGTCCTGATAAGTGTGAGAATTGGCAATGCTACAATCTGTTAAACTAATCTCTATCCCACATAACTTTTTTACCATTAGATGCATAAAGTCAATGGCAGTTATGTGGCTAATCCTATATGACTCTGAAAATGTGGGAGTGAAAAGGTAAATGTGCTCAGGACTGGTAGACTAAATCATTTAGAATAATTTAACTGCTACTCCGTTTCTAAAGTGGAAACATGGGGCTTTAACATCTGAATGAGTCTGAAACCTTTTGCTGTACTCGATAGTTTGTTCATGGTTAGTTTTAAAAGTAGTTTTTAGAAAGAGTATCTGTGTAATTCAGGTTCCATGTCAGACACGCCAAGCAACATAAGCTGGAGCCATGTTTTAAATGATCAGTCCATCAGCAAGGTTCAACATGCTTCTGTAATGTGCTTGTGGCATAAGCAGAGGCTTCAGAATTGCATTCAGAACATGCCACTATCACTTTGTTCCTTAACACACAAAGTGCTAGAACAGGCATAGCTTTTAGTTAGTTACCCATTTGCTCTGGGAACTTTTTTTCTAAAAAGTCTAATTTAAGCTAATGCTATGACGTAGCCGCTAAGTTCATGTCTATATACTCAGCAGCTCACTGCTGATATTTCTATGCCAGTAAAACATTAATGTGTACACAGCACTATCTCGGCATGTTTGTTTCTGTACAGTAGATGATGAATTACACTTACACACCTACAGAATGGAAATGTGTGGCTGGTCACACACTGGCCTTGACTTCCTGTTTTCACTAATCAAATAATAAGATCACAGTTGGTTTTAACTTTAACAGGATATGGCCTGCTTTTATTATTTAAAACAAAAAAAGTCTGCTTAAGATACAGAAATAAGTTACTACTATTAGTGTAAAATCTGCTACAACAATGTCTATGCTCTTCTCTTCCCTGGGAAGGGATGAAAAGCAAATAATTTGTCATTGGGCTGATGAATAGTGCATAAGTATTTCTCTAGCACAGTGAGCCCTATTCAGTAATGTTAGGGGTATGAGTTACTAAATCTGCTCGGTCATGTAGTGAACTGTTTCTGGTACATTTTTTGTGGAAAATTAGTTTTCCTGCCCTTAGAAGCCTGGGGAAATTTCTGGAGACCAAAAATCTTTCAGTGTTGGTGATAAATTCAAACCAGTCATTCTGAGATAGAGAATGCTGTTGCACCTAAGAAAACTGACAAGTTGTAGATACTATTGTTACAGAGGTTAGGACAAAATTAATAACTATTACAAGCCCAGTTGAAATACTGTGGGGGAAAAAAAGTAAATATTTAACTCCAGCTGTGTACTGACTAAAAACTGGGAAGGAAAATCAGTAAACTCTAATTACACAATGCTTAGCTAACAGGTTGCATGTGCCTGAAGAGAAGGGATAGTCCAGTGGATTTAATGTTACATTGCATCTCACTTCCCTTCATCAGCCATATAAGCAATTAAATTCTTACACGTTTTTAATCAATACTCTGATAAGAAGTGTCCCTCTTTTAGAATGGAATATTAAACCACAGTCTTGTTTGATTATCCTTGAAAGTTAAAGATCCCATAACAACTTTTGCAAAGGAACAGGATGTTTTCTAGTTTCCTGGGTAGCATTCTGCTTTGCAGTTAAACACACCCATATTTCAGACTGCCAATAATGGTGCCATGTTTGACTATATAATCACAGGGCTACTTTTGGATTTTAACTTTTGGCCCACAGTGAGATCTTGAGCATGCCATGTAATAGATAAATAAATTAGAGGAAGTCGTGGTCTCCTCTCCATTGATAAAGAAAACTACAGTCCTTCAGAGGAACACTGCTACCCCTCAGAATCCTTCAGAAAAGTTAAAGTAAATTAAAATTTTCATAGGCTCTTGCAGAAAAAGGGGGTTTTGTGCAAAAAAGAAAACGTCCACACCGCTTATTTTTGCACAAAAACGGATTGGCAGAAAATATACAAATGAGATTGCAACTCATGCAAATGAGTCCTGCTTTAGCATATTTTTTTCAGAAAAAACTCGTAGTGTAGATGTAGGCTTTTTGTTAATTCTATTAACAATTAGCAATAAAGGCACTAGATCAGTGTGGGGGGCTCCCTAAATGCCTTTTTCCCATGCCAAAAATAGCCCAAACAAAAACCAAACTCATTTAAAGCACATATGGAAGTCTTTATACTGGAGCATGAAAACTATCAGCATAATTTTCTGTGACAGAGATAACCAAGTAACCACAGGTCTGAGTTTTTTTGTATAACTCCCATCTTTCCTCTTTGTTGTCTTTCTTACCCTTTCTGCTCATATTGATGTTCTGTTTGGTCTCATATTGTAGTTCCAAAGGGAGGCAATGGTGTCTTCATTATGTTCTGTAAAGGACCTCACATTTGAGATGTGCATAAATATTATGGCAGCTAGATTGTTTTTGGATGGGAGGCTGTGCAGCTGTTTGTCTCTCTGAAAAGTATAAAGGAGACCTTTAAATATGAAGCCAGTTATTACTGTTATAAGGTACTTTAAATGTTCACCAGGGGTTATAGGCCTGCATTGATTCCTCTCCTCTTAGTTTTCTAGAAGATGTCAGCAATCTCTGCTCTTCTGTGTGTGAGGAGGACACAATCGTATATGAAATAGGTCTTTCATTCTATACATAAACAACTGAAAGAGTAGTTCCACGGGAAAAATACTTTTTGTATCATTCATGAATATCATATGTTAAAGTGTAAAACATGGAATTTGATGTAAAACATGGAATTTGATGTATGTTTGTGGAAAATTAGACTATAGGGCTGTGTGAACAAAAGAAGTTGGAGGAAAAATAAACAACTTGTAACTCGCTTTACTAACGCTAATGAGCTCTATGGAGCCAAGTGGCTCATATAAATGTGAGGCAAGCATTAGCACTCTTAAAAGGAAGAATTTTGTTTATCTTCACTGACTTTGCCTTAGAAACACAATCTTTTGATTTTTTTTTCTCCACCTCCATGTTTTATCTAGAAGAAAAACTAGCTAAAATAAGATAAACCTCATAGTGCTTATCCTGCTTCCGTTGAAGTCAATAGTGTTGACTTCAGGACATGATGTAGCAGTCTTAAAATAATGGTGTTAGAATTTAATTTCTGCTGTTGATGTGTGGTGTATATGTTTTCAAGATTCATTTCAGCACTGGAGCCTTGCCTATGTTGAAATAATAGAAGCTATGGCAAAAGAATGCATAAAGAACTGCTGCAAAGGGTGTTTCTACGTGGAGAAGGAAAAGAATGACTGTGAGTTCCACACTATAATAATAAGCATGCAGGTTAATAGCTTTTATATTGAAGATTAATTAACAATAATACTTCCTGGCAATCAAATATAAAATCATCAACTTCTTTTGAATCTGTTTAGAGCACCCAAAATTCTTATTATAGTCTTATTTTCAAAATTAGCATTATTAATCAGGAACTGAAAATGACAGTTATCCAAACTCTGGTGCTTGTTGTATTTGGTTCTGGAATACTGGCAAAAACAAACAAAAAAACAGTTTACTTTCTGGAAGCTTGTAATCCCAGCTTTCAGTAGGTATAATGTATTAATCACAGATGCTTATTACAGTAAAGTTTGGGTAGCAAACTGGTTTGGATCAGTACAAATGCTTTCCATAATGAGTGCACTTTCCAAGTACTGGTCCTATTTGCAATGAGGGTAAGGAAACCCTGTGAAATGTTGATCCTGTTAAACACACGACATCTATTCAGACTCTTGTCCAAGATTGAGTGCACTTACTACTTTACTTTATTTTAACAGTTTCCATGGAGAAGGAATCTGAAGCCAAAAGCAAAACAAGCATTGTGGAGAAACCTCCATTGTCTGCTGTGTCAGTGAAGCGTCAAGTGGGCTGTTCCGAAGATTATCTCCTTGCCAAGCTGCCATCAGATGGCAGGGAGGTCCCGTTTGTGGTCCCTCAGTTTAAATTAACTTACATACAACCCCAAAATCTTGGCAGTTTATCACATGTTGGGGAAATTCAAGGTAAATTTAAAAATCACAATTGTGAAATAGCACCAATAAAAAAACTGCAGAAAAAGGACAGGATTTCATTAGATACGTTAATTAGCTATGTGCCTAACCAATGTAAATCAGACCACTCTCCGGATGTTAGTTTGCATTCCAATGCTTCCCAGCATCACTGCCAAACCAAAGTTTTTGAAGGTATATTCATAGATTTTGGTTTTGAACAATCTCTGTTTCTAATGTTTATGCTATTTTTATTCTGGCATTCTAGCAAACTGAAGAGTTTTGGATGTTTTTCAGGTTTCCCCCATTGTTAGTAAAAATTCATGCATTTAAAAATTAGGTAATACTTAATATATCGGTCCCAGAACTGCTGTTCAGCTCTCATTTGGGGAAACCAAAGATGCTAAATGTGTCTTCTGTAAATATTCATGGCCGATTTTGAGCTTAAGAATTTTTCTAGAAGCCCATACTTCTGCCTTTACTTCAGTCACTGTTCCCTTGACAGCCACAAGAGCGGCTGTGACGAACACTTTCAATGGAACCCACTCATTCTGCAAGATGAGAAATGCTCAAAGTGGACAAAGCCCCCAAGTCTCAATCAGAATAGAGGAGGACACCTAGGGGAAAACAAGCGACCAGCAAAAAAAGCAATGTGAACAGTTGGTTTTGTAAGGTCTTGGAGTCCAGAAAAGGCCATAAAGCAGCCAAACAGCCCACAAAGAAGAAATGGGGTGCTGTGACCCACTGGCAACATGGAACATTGCCACTGAATCACCCCTGTAAGCTGTGTGCCACTTATGTTAAAGGCAAAATGTATTTCTTAGGAAGATTTATTGCGTTTAGAGAAATAGGCTGCAGTTCTTCCTTCACTAAATTTTACTAAAGCACTAGTACTGTTAGACTTCGTGGTTTTCAGACGGTTGGTTAACAGCCCAAATTGTGCTTTTAGTGCAACACCATTTTCTGTATGTGTGATTGTGTATCTTCTTTAAATAGGACATGCTTTCAGAATTGCTGTTTGCCTCTTTGCTGATTGTGTTCTGGTAAATTTTCTTTGCAAGGCTTGTAACAGTTTATCCATGATTTTACGTGACAAACTAGGCTAGCACAAAAAAGTCTGCGTTTCTAACTCCGTGGCTCTACACTTGTGGCTTCATGCACAAGAATGGCTGTTCTTGCGCAATAATCCACAGTGCATCCACACTGCCCACCTGCTCCTGCGCAAGACGATGTACAGTACAGCGTGGTAAGAGATGGCTTCTTGTAAGAAAAGAGCGTAGCTCTTGTGCAAGAGCTCTTGCCAAGACAGCTTCCACTTGTAAGAAAAGAGCATAGCTCTTGCACAAGAAGCACAAGTGTAGACGCTTTCTAGCTATTTTAGCTATAGAATTTTATTGTGCAAGAACCCCTGCCGCGCATCCACACTGCCATGGACACTCTTGTGCAAAAGCACATCTCATACGTGGCAGCGTGGACATGTTCTTGCGCAGGACTCCTTGCGCAAGTTCTTGTGCAAGGAGCCACCGGTGTAGACATAGCCCGTGTGTTTAATATTAGCATAACGTTCCTCTAAATGGCAGACTGCTCTTAATGGAATTAACTTCACTTTCTGTGCTTCCATCACACTTGAATTCCTGATACTAGGACCTTAATATTGTACCTGAACTCCTTAAAAGGAAAGGAAAAACAAAAGTAGGGCAGCTATGTTGTAATGGACTAAACATCCAGCTGAGAGGCAAGCTTTCTATGGTCTATGATTCGGCCAACAATTTGAATGACCTTGACCAAGTCATTTTATCTCTCTGTGCTGATAGGTATCCTATGGAAATTAAGCAAAGCGTACACATAGCCACAGGCTACATTATCTGTCCTTCCTAGATCCCCCTTGAAGTTGCTGGGGTTACTATAACCAAGTGGGCTGCCACTCTGAGATATAGCCAATGTGGAAGCACAGGTTCTCTGCACATGCTGGTCAGTTTTCTGTGAACATTTGTTTTGCTCAGTCTTTGGAACTATCTATGTATAAATCACATTCAGTTTTTATCAAAGAACTCCAAAGTATGTGTGTGTGACTCAACGTACAATTTCATTTTTGTGCCACTAATTTCTAAGAGTGCTGAAATCTAATAGAACTTGTTAGTTTTTCCTCAACAAGTAGCAAAGTGTCCTTTGCCTGAAAGGCACGTTGTCTGCTTTATGAACCATAGCGATACATTCATTAACTGCTAAGACTCTGACACGTGGTTTATGTTCTGCTTCACAGGCTTGGCCAGTGTCTCTATTCGTGACAGGAAAGCAGAACTTTCCAATATATACCAGCAAGGACCCCATGGTGATACAGTGTACAATCCATTCTATAGGCAGCAGCATATTTCACCAGATTTGACTAGACGCTTCCCAGAAAAATCAGATGTGAGGTTGTATGGATCAGGTAAGAGCTGATCCCATTGTATTTCTCTCCTCTGATTAAAATGCTTAAATGCAGAAGGATCACTCACTGGGAATATAGAAGGTATGTATGAATACCACAATTCTTACACTGTGGTCTGTTGACCACAGAACTAGCTGGTCTATGTGGTCCTGCTCCTTGTTCCCAACTTCTCTGCTTAAAAGACCCCCCCCCCCATATGTGATCTTTGGTCCACACTAAGAAAATATTTTGATACTTAGTCTTAATATCCATAAATCTGTGCAGGGATCAGTAGTGCCTGATCTCACTTAAGCAAAAGATTGAAGACAATATATTGGAGCAACTTCAGCTTTCAAGCCTGCTAGTGCTCTTAATCAATGCTGTAGTCCTGAAACCTTGTCTTTTTCACCAATAAATGATGCCAACAATGAGGATTTCCAGCTATCCAGGAGACCCTACCCATCCTCTCAAATGAGGACCTTGCTATGGTGACATCATGCCTTTGTCTCCCGCCAGTTAAACTATTGCAACTTGACTTTCCTAAAAATAAATGTAGATGCAACATAAAAACGGCATTATTTATGAATTTTAGATACTTTTCCCTTGTAAGGTTTCTGCCATCTTTCATAATCTAGCTGGTAATCTTCTAAGGCTACTGTGCTGCACTGGGGCGGATATAGGGCAGGGCGAGTGGGGCGGCCGCTCCGGGCCCTGCGCTTCAAGAAGCCCCATGCATGTGCCGTGGTGCCACCGCGCATGCACCATGTCAAAAGGGGGACGCCGTGAAATTGTGCTGCCCTGGGCCCCGCAAAATCGTCATCTGCCCCGGTGCTACAGCATGTAGAAGTGTCTCTATTGCATGCATATGATCTTATTACTAGAGTTGGCTTAAAAATGTAAGGGCGGGGGGAAATATTTTTGAAATTTTTCACTTCATGGGGTTAAAAATAAACAGTATTGAAATATAGGTTAATCCAAATTTTGCATTTTGAAAGCCTGATATTACCTGGTGTTTCTCAGGTCCTTCAGGGCAGGGGGCTGCAAGGCATTGGGGGCAGTACTTTAGGGCAGGTGCTTGGGGATGTGGAGGGCTCAGGACGGGGCTGGGGATGTGAGGGGTGAAAGCATTGTGGGGCTTAGGATAGGGGGTGGGGAGTGTAGGAGTCAGGGCATGGAATGGGAAGTGCAAGAGGCAAGGCAGAAGATGTAGGGTTCAGAGGAAGAGATGGGGGGAGGGCTTAGGGAGAGAGACTCAAGCCAAAGGGCTGAGGGCAGAGGTCTAGGAAGTTGGGGGTGGGGGATTACTGGCAGTGTTCCCTCTAAGATGCCCAGCAGCACAGCTTCACAGGTGATAGTGCCTCTGATTGGGTAGGGCTGATTAATCACCTGTGACGCTGTGCTGCTGCAGTTTAGAGGGAACACTGGTTACTGGGGCTGCCCGTGGTGGTGAGGCTGGCTGTGCTCCAAGGCAGCTCCTTCCGGGGGGGTTGGGGCTACACTGCCCTTGTGGTCTCTCATAAGGGAGGGGCTGGGGCTGTGCTGCCTGGTTCCCCCAGTGGCTCTCTTCCTTCTTCCCCCCTTGCCACCCCCGTCCAGCTCTGGTGTTTACCTGGGCTGGTTGCTGGCAAAGTGAAGACCCCCAGCCCTAGCTGGCCACTCTCTTCCCAGTGTAGCTGCCCTCCCCTGCCCCACCAGGGTCCCTCTGCCGTAGGACTGTCCCCCATGCTTGCTGCCCCTTGTGGTCATATTGGAGCATAATTGTCCCAACTGTTTATGGAAAACAATTGAAATCCTGGTATATCCCATTTTCCTGGTACAACCAAACCCTGACTTTGCTTTAAGTTAGGATTAGAGGAAGCTGCCTACCAAATTTGGTTGTCCTAGCTCTTACTGTTTAGAAGGCGTTCTTGAACAAATGGACTCACAGATGGACAGACAGACAGATGCACAAACTCTCGAAAATATATATATAAATAAAATGAGAGATTTTAAAAAGTGGTTACCAATTTTTTTGAATATTTTTGGTTTTAGAAAAAGCCACTCGTCAGTCCACTCGTTTGAAAAATGTCAACCAGCTGTACTAGAAACCTACTACAAATATGCCATTTTCAAAATGTCCAACTGATTTATAATCCTTTTCTTCAACTAAAAGAATAAACAAACGGATAAATTTTCCAATAGTCTGAGTTCCTTTGTTTTGCATATGGATTATATTTCTGTAAATACCATTTCACCTTTTATTAAATCAAGTTATGGGCTTGCCTCAGCTCATTTTGCTTCATTACATCAAAACTGTGTTTCCAGAGTTTGCATGTTTTTTTTGTAATCCAGTTAGGGTTGCCAATTTTCTAATGCCAGAAAATGGAACACTCCTTACCCTACCCCCACTCACTCCATTCCCCCTTGCCTCTGTTGCTTGCTCTCCTCCACCCTCCCATGCTCATTTTCACTGCAAAGCCTAGGCATATACACATCTGCAGAAACCGATTCCCACATCTACATGCAGATACACACATGCATTCATGTGCACGCATCTAACATGCACTAGCATACATACTTCCACATTATTTAATATTATAATTGTTGTTTCAAGCCTAGAAAACCCAACTAAGATTAGGGCCCCAGGGCGGAAAGTGCTGGACACACACACAAAGAATCCCCAACAAAGAGCTTATAATGCAGCTATACAAAGGAGGGAAAAGATGTAGGATACATTGGCTCTTTCAGCAAATACTAGTAATCAACACTCACTTTTTAAGAAATAATAGATTTCTTTTAAAGTTCTTTTATCTTTTAAAAATTCATTATGAAATGAGTACATACACATTTTGTCATCAATTTTTGTGCGCAGGCCAGCAAAAGGAACAAAAGTCAGGCTGCAAATTTTGTTCACAAAGGTATACACGTGTGGCAGTACATTCACCTAATAGGCACATATTGGCCTACACAGAGACACGTTTTTTTCATACACTTTCCAGGGACAGCTTAACTCACCCAACTGGTGGGGAGCTTAGCTGGGTGGAAAAGATAGGGGTGGGAGAGAGGATGGAGAAGGAAAGTGGCCAAGGATAAGACCTGGGTGAAGGTGTGAGGGGGCAGTGAAGAGTGAGGAGGGAGATGTGAGGAATATGTAGAGTGGATGAGCGAGCAGGGGGAGGCAGAAGGCTATTGGTGCATGAGGATGTGGAAGGCACGCAGGGACAATGGGAGTGAATGGGGTGCAGGGCTGTTGGCTGTGAGGGTTGGAGGGTGGGAGCTCTGAGAGCTGGTGAGGATGGGAGGGAGAGTGCTATAAGACACATGGAGGCAGGGCAGAATGGGAACTGGTTCTAGGGATTGGGACGGGAAGGGATGCAGTGATGGGGGATGAGGTTGAGTGCAGCCTTGTTCCCAGCACTTGGAGACGGGTATTGTGACAGGGTCAGGTCAGAGGCTTACAAAAGAGTGCTAGAAGGAAAGTATGTGAGCCTTAGACTAACTAGGTCTCTGTTCCTTGGGTAAACTGGCAGGGGCTGGCCTAGAATCAGCAGGAACTTTCTGGAAGCACTCTGAAGCAATCAGGGCAGTTAGAACACCTGGAGTTCATTAGGAGCTTTCCAGAGCAAAGGGAATCAGGCTAATTAGACTTACCTGGGCCAATCAAGAACCAGTTAAGACTAGTTTAAAAGGGCTCCTCTTCTGTTAGGTGGCATGCAAGGAAGAGGGAAGGAAGGAGCCAAAGTGCTGAGAGTGAGGGGAGTTTGGCTGAGAGCTAGGAGCTGCAAGGCAGGAAGAGAGTGGTGGAGGATCAGGTACCAGAGGAAAGGCACTGGGAGGGATCATTTGGGGAAGTAGCCCAGGGAAGTAGTTGCAAGATGGGCAGTAGAACAAACCTGCTATCTTAGGGTCCCTGGGCCAGAACCTGGAGTAGTGGTTGTGCCCAGGTTCCCCCCAACCTTTCCCATGCCCATACAGAGTCCCTCCTGGATAGGGAGTCTGGGATTAGAGAGGGGGTTTCACTCCCATATTATGGACTAGCCTGGGATGAGTATGGCTCAGTATGCCATGAACCCTGCCTCTAGTAAAAAGGAGGAGGCCATGTGGTGGACACATTGTGCCTCTGAGACTGAAGGTTACTGGCCAGGACCCATGGGCACAGCCAGAGCTCTGTCACAGTATATGCATACATTGTGCCAGTGATGGGATGACAGGCACACAACAATTCACCACAGTGCATGCACCAGAGCTTGAGTCCAGGAGGAGTGTGAGGAAAAGAGTGCCAGGCAGCAGGGAGACAAGAGTGCACCACACAAACCCTCAACAGCTGCCTGGTAAGCACTTGCAAGTTGCATGAGTTCTTCCCTTGTCCTGCATAGGAGCTGTGCCTAAGAGCACGGGGTGGAGCATGCATCACGCCGGCCACCCTTAGAAGCTGGACATACCAGTTGTTGCCTAACCCTGCCAGCTCTGCTGTGTGGTGTAGCAACCAAATAATCAATGGCCTGGACAGCTGCACTGACCAGACCCACCAGGATTCCTGTTTGACCAGATGTTCCAGTTCAAAACCGGGCACTTGGTCACCCTAAATCTAGTATTTCTGCATAAGCTGCTGTAAACCGACCAGAAGCCCTGTTGCTCTTTTGCAAAGAAAGATAGATAATTTGGAAGTGGTCTCAGATCCACAAATGATCACTGAATGCTCTTCTTGCTTTTCCCTCCTTCTTTCAAGTCAGAACTTTGCCTCTTTCTCCCTCTCAGGAAGAGCATTATGCTGTGATGACAGTTCATACTAACAAAATTATTTTCTTTTGGGGGTAGTGAGAAGGCAATTGAAAATGATAACATCTAAATTCTCATTGTGCCCTCCTTTTGAACTGTGAATAATGAATGTCCCTTGACTACAGATCACTTAGTAAGGAAAGCATTGCAGTGCGGCAAGTGGCCTTCTAATAGGTTTAAAATTGGAGATGAGTCAGCATGGCGGAGTTAGAGGTCTATTGAAAACTGGTGTTGGGAGGGAGTTGAAAAGCTTCTGTAAACAGTGACAGTAACTCACCAATATGAAGATGTATTTTCTGTTCTCAATATTGTAGTGTTTGGCTGGTGCCCAGCCTCTTTCACTGCTTCTGGGGAAACAAGGATTCCAGGCGCGATAAGTACTTCAACCATCTCTAGCTAGCCAGGAGATTCTGCCCTTCCCCTCAAATGAGGACCTTGCTATTGTGATAGAGAACAATTTGTCACCTCCTCGTTAGCTATTACAACTTGATCTATCTGAAGTTAAATATAGACGCAACATGAAAACTGCCCTAGACAGCAGTCTGCCCATTTAGCAAGAAAAGTTGTTGATCAATTACCTTACTTCTTCTCTTTGGCACTATGGCCTCTAGACTGACTTTATCACTCTAATTCTAATCTACAAAACTCACTAGGAGCTGGATGTTGTGACCAGTTTCCTACCTGTGACTCAGCAACACAATTATGATAGGCGTGCTGCTGCAAGCACAAGGGTAAGACCCCTGGGTGCAGAAAATTAATAATTCCTGGTGAAGAAACCCTAGTGGAAAACCTTATCTAAGGAGGTCAACCTGAACCCAAATCTGAACCGAATTTGAAGAGAAGACCCATGTCTTTGCTAAAGCACTCCATAAGCAATGCCACTTCTTGCCATTCAGAAGAGAGAAGTGCACGAAGAAATAAGGAGGCAAAGGGGAAGTCTGTTTGATATTTGGCGCACAGATTTTTCTAAAGCATCTATCAATTTCCCTTTTTCTGGTTACATGTGTCATTCCGTGTATTACAGTTTGATCTTATAAAATATGCAGGATGAGTGCAATGCAGCAGAGTTAACTTAGCTGCTGAAACCTTAATTCTTGCTCTTCCTTACTACTTGCACTGAACTGTGCACCCCTGTCATGCACGTAATCTGACTGGTTTTGCTGCACACCTAATGGCTTCTTGAACTTCATAGTTAGAAAGCAAACCTGCAAAAATGTCTGAAAATTCTCATTTGCTTATTCCTCTTTCTTAGTGATTTATTCTTAAATTATAAATAGAGCTGGTCATCCTTTTTTCAAATTCTCAACCAGCAATGGGCTTTTTTCACCCTAAAACAAAACTAATAAATCACTGATACAATGAAAACTCCATGTTCATTAACTCTCTTTAGTAAAAATGCTGATTTAGAAACAAAACTAAAGGGAGCTTGATCTTACGTTTTCAAAATGAAAACAATGTTTCAATTTTTCGTGATTCCTCCCACTCCCAGGTATGTTTAATTCTAAATCTCATATTAGTGAACAGTCTCTTATGGTTTATTTTTTAACTTGTTCAGCAAAAACCACAGTCATGTCTGTCCCCCTTTTCAAGTTCATACCTGCATCTAACCTAGATGCTGTTGTCCATCAAAGTGTATTATTGTATGTTGTAATAAATAGCACAACAAAAATTGTTTTTCATGTCCTTTTCAATCAGTGTGACAAACCTGTAGTTAATGTATTTAAAAATGCAGTGATTTGGATATGGCTCTGGCATGCGTGTGCTCTACCATGCAGAATAGCCACATGCATCTAAATAGTTACAAATGGTTTTAAACCCATATTTGGTGTGGGACTGGGTGAAAGAAGCAAGTTTTGGGATGGACAAACATCTGGTTACTGTAACTTGGTTTTGAATCCAGTTTTATGAAGACCTACTTTCTCTTTTTTCCTGCCAGCTCAACTGTTAGTCATTTCAGCTGCTCAGAGTAAATATGTTTGTCCCTTTCTGTTTCAGTTTGTGATTTAAGGAGTAGTACACTTCCTGGGTCATCTGGTTTAAGTCATTCTTTGTTTGATCTCTCAAATCCTCCCCACCGTGTCATTCAGGTGAGTTCTTATAATAATTTATGACACACCCAGAACTCATTTTCTTTTGTGTACCAGTGTGATACCATCACATTTCACATTTTAAGAGCCGATCTGATGTGCAGTGGAAGAAGTTCAAAACTGTAAAAAATTTCACTTGGTTCTTTCCTAATCTCCCTCCCCCCATCATGCCTTCCCCACAGCATAGTGGGGAAACTTGAGTCAATTGGTTCGGAAAAGTATAAGTACTTGTGGTTCCTTGTCTTGCATATCCCTTGCCAAATATAAAACTGCACAGGGGGTTAGTTTGTCATCAGTGCAATGGAAATGAAAACCTTGCTAACTCATGACAAATCTTCATGCGTCAATGGGGGAAAATCAATGCCTACTGGCACTGCATTTTATGTTCGTTCCCAGCTCCAAGGAATCCCAGACTGTCAGCTCCATGGGGTTAGTAATGAATGAGAACTTCAATTTACATCCTCTCAGTTATCAGCGTGTCCCACCTTTTTACAATCCGAACTCTCCTGGCTCTGTCACACTCACGACTCTCTGACTAAAGAGGCATTTTCTTTGCAGAGATATGATTCCGTCTCCAGCGTACCCAGCAGTACCTCCTCGAAGAAGGATTCACAAGGCAGTAACAAGAGCCTGGGTAAGAGGTGCTTTTTTAGTTTAGCAATGAAACACAGTGAAGTCCAATGTACATTAAACTGCGTTACTGCAGACAGGTGATTTTATGGAGTGGTATTGAGAAGCAAATCCATTGGTAGCTAGTTTGTAATGTGCAATGTAAGATGCTGTGATGGGGCAGCCCCGCCCCGCACTCAAGCCCAGGGAAACCACCTGGTGCCAGGGGCGGAGAGGGCCCCACCCACACAGCCCTACTGGGCACGCTCCAAGGGGAGCATAGGTATAAAAGGCTGCTGGCCTGCTGAGGAGGGGCAGACTGCGGCCCGAGGTGGAGGGAGCACCCAACTGCCGAGGAGGGAGTCAACGGGATGGCTGAACGCGCCGCTGCCAGGCCCAAGCCGGGCCCGACTCCAACGAAGGAGCCGCCAGCCGACACCCCGGGACCCAGGCACCGAGCCGGACACTGCCAACCCCGACGCTGACTGGGGAAGTGCCGCTACAGCCACCCAACCAACGCCGACTGGTGGGGCCGCGACGGGCCGGGGGCAGGAGGTAGGAAGTGACCCAGGGCAGGGAGCTGGAAAAGCCCCTGAGAGCTCGGTGCGTTGCGGGGAGGAACCCCCGCTGAGCCAGTGGTGGGAGCCACCCGCCACTGATAGGGCCCTGGGTCGGGGCCCCCCTACCCCTCCTGCCCAGAACCCCGGCGAGTGGGAAACTCAGCCAGAGGACTAGGCTGCAGAGCAGGCATCCGGAGGACTAGCCCAGGAGGCCGTATTTCCCCTAGGAGAGGGGCATTGTACTTTGGGGGCTAGGCCCACGTGGGCCGAACTATGCCCCGGATGGGGGTGGCAACCCCAAACCCAGGGGGAGCCCCCCGACACATACCTACTTATCTTGGGCTTCCATCTGCAGCTTTTCTATTGAAAAAGATGGAACATGGGATTTTTAAGACCACCTTAGTGACCTAAGGTCTGGAGATGCTGTAATTGCAGCTTGTGTGATTCAAGTTAGCTACATCACTGCACGGCGATGCAAGGTTTCAGTGTGGGCTAGCCCTCTGAGTAATTACCCGGAATTGCGGGCTTGCTCGTAGAGCCCATGCTTCCTGCCCCAGGATCTGCGCTAGCTAAACTCAGATATGTCAACTCAAGCTGGGGTCACACCCAGTAATTACAATATAGACCTACCCATAGGAGGACAAGCTTCAATGCTCTGGAAAATCCCACCATGAGTTAACTAGCTAGTTAATTAGGATATTGGTCAATTTGTGGGAGAGCAGAAAAGGGGAAGTATCTCAGTGATAGTTCTGGTCCTTTCTCTTCCTTTCCTAATGGAGAAGCTTGCAATCCAATACCACTATTATTGTTGAGACCTATTAGTAGAATATTGCATACAGTTCTAGTATAAACATTTTTTAAAAGGTTGAAAACTTAGAGAGTGCAGAAAAGAGTCATAAAAATTATTTGAAGATTAGATAAAATGACTTTATAGTGAGATACTTAGAACCCAATTTGTTTATCTAAAAGACTGAGAGGTGACTTAATTATAGTGTATAAGTAATGCTATAATTTTGTTACGGGCTGTAGAAGTCACAGATTCTGTGGCTTCCAGAGACCTCCATGACTTCAGCCCCAAGGTGGTGCCCTGCCTCAGCTCCTTAACCACAGTGGTGGACCTCAGAGCTCCAACAGCAATGGGTGCTGAAGCCTTCTCCCTTCCCGTTTTATCTCAGATACATTTATTAAAAGTCACTAACAGGTCATGGGTTTATGTGACTTTGTCTTTATTACCTGTGACTTGTCCATGACTCTTTACTACGTATATCTGTGACAAATCTTAGCCTTATGTAGAAGTGCGTTTATGGGGACAAAATACCAGCTACTAAAATGGCTCTTTACTCTAGCAGAGAGAGGCATCACAAGAGTCAATGGCTGAAAGCAAAAGCCATACAAAATCAAGTTAGAAAAAAGACACGCATTTAACAGTGAAAGTGGTTAACCACTAGTGGAATCTCCATCTCTTGATGGCTTCAAATCAATACTGGACCTATTTCTAGAGGATATGTTTTAATTAAATATACATTATTAGTCTTAGTGCAGGGCAACTGGATGAAATTTAATACCCTGTAATTCACAGAGGGTCAATTTGAAGATCTGTTGGGCCCTCAGCCTTAAAATCAGAGCTGAAATATTTCAAACTCAGTTTGAGAGAGCTTTAAATTACAGGCAGTCCCCGGGTTACGTACAAGATAGGGACTGTAGGTTTGTTCTTAAGTTGGATTTGTATGTAAGTCGGAACTGGTACATATTGTAGGAGAAACTCTAGCCAAACATTTCTCCAGAGCTCAGTTTTATTCTCTCACACCTCACTTCCCTCAGTCCTTTATTCTCAAGCTGAGGTGTCTGCTGAGAAAAGCCGCTCCGCGTCTCCCTGGTCTGCTGGGGAGTAGGGGGTGCTAGCTTCGCGGCTCCCTGGTCTGCTGGGGGGAAGCAGCTAGTGCGGGGTTGCCTTACCCCATTTGTAAGTAGGGATCCGATGTAAGTCGGATCCATGTAACCCGGGGACTGCCTGTATGCTAGTCAAAAACTGAACAGTATCCTGGCTTTTCAGAATGATCTCCAAAATATTGGAAGGCTTTTAAACAGCTTTTTTGGCTTTTTCCCCAGATACCATTACATTATCAGGGGATGAACGAGACTTTGGACGAATGAATGTGAAACTGTGTTATGTTCCTTCTGCAGAACAGATCTGGATCACAGTCTTGCATGTAAGAGAATATTGCTTAGCTAAATAATGGATTCAAGTGGAGACTTTATTGTACTTAGTTTTACAGAAGCAAGAAGTCCAACCTAGCTGAGAGAACTGATGATACTTCAGTCTAGAGACCATCTGTATCTCAATATATGCCCTTACTTTGGCCTAACTGTGATATACCTTTCATTGCTTCTTTCAAGATGTTGCCTATTGAATTTTTATTGTTTTAATCACTAATGAATGTCTGTCATGCTTTGTAGTATGACTGCTTTTGGAATAAGGTACTGTTCACTCTGTACAAGAGTGGCAGAATCAGGCCCTATATGATAGTTTTGCACTTGAAATAAGATGCAGTGAAGTAATGTTGAATTGTGCCAATATGTCAGTGACAAAACCGTAATACCATTACACAATATTTTGAGTTGTAACTTCTTGTGGCTTTTCTGTTTGCATAAATTTACACAATTCCATGAACTGTAAGTGGTTTTGTGGTAGTAGAATTTTGAATAGCAAGGGATCCTGTGACGCTTGAAAGGAACAATATACACTGCATTGGGGCATTTTCCTACTATTGGAATATCATGTAATTCACTAAAGTTTCCTAAGTAACTGTTCCACCCTGCTGCAGAAATGGATTCTCTTGTACTCAAAAATTAAGCTCTGAAATGACATGGACATCACACTATCTCTGATTTACCTTAAAAATATTCTTAAAATGTTTTCCTTACATCATACAGTAAACAAAAATACATACTTTTGTGTTAGCCTAAAGGTAGGGACTCGCGCTCTCTAACATGACTCTCTTTTCAATATTGTAGTGCAAAGATCTGAGCTGGCCGTCCAGTTGTGGAGAAAATCCTTATATTACCGTCAAAGGAATTCTCACATTGCCTAAGCCGGTGCATTTCAAATCTTCAGCCAAAGAAGGTTCCAGTGTAAGTGGTGGTAGGGAAAAACATCTTTTTTTTTTTTTTTCTGCAAACAAAAATTATTTTGACCCTGTTTCTATTTAATTCATTTTCTCTTGCACCATGTTTTCCATAAGAATTCTTAGTGTCAGGACATTATTATTGGTTTCTAAGAAGTTAAAAAGGGGACACATCTTGTTTATCTCACCAATCCTTTCCTTCGTCCTTTGCAGGTATAGAACATCATGAAAGAGCAGAATTTTTGTGGTCCTGCTCCATTGGAGATGGAGAGTTAGTTGACAGGGGACTAGATCATAAGTGCCTTTTTCTGCAACAGTTCAGAGGGGAGGTCAGGGGAGGTGAAGGCACCTGGCCAGTGGGTGTAGTTGTTACATATGTCTAGTATTGAAAGTAATTTAATTTTTTTACAAGTAGTATCCTATTCAGCTCTTTAAGTAGCTCCCTGCTTGCTTTTGCTGCAGTTCAGCCAACTCCTGCCAGAGCTGTGCATCTGTGTGTAACCACTTACTTTCATGTCTTGCATATATCCACTGGCTAAGATCCCTGGTAACTGCCTTGGAGTATGTACACAGTTCTCACATTGGCTCTGGCTTAGGGAGGAAAGTGGAGGCTTCTGGGGTAATATGGGGGAGCAAGGCATGAAGAGTCGTGTGCCCCCTCAAATGCAGTGGGGAAGGGACAAGGGGTCAGCAGGCAGAGCTGTCCCATCCATTGGGTAGTTCGAGGCAATCATCAAGAGCCCTATGAGGGTCCAGTGGGCCAGTGTGGCACTTGGCACTGGCAGTAGAGATTGGCTATGGGGAGGGGGCTTTTGGGAAGGGGTGGAACCGACTCCCGCGCTCTTTGGCAACGGGAAATGGAGCGACGTCGCTGGCAGCTGGGTTGCTCTGCTTCCCACCACCATCGGTGGGAGTTGCATTGTGAGGGGAACACCTGCTGCTGTTGCCAGGTGCTCTGCCAGACCCCCAGGCCACATCACTTGAGGGGGCTGGATGGAATGAGAGTGGGGCTAGGGCAGGAAGAAGCGGGGCCTGGGGTCAAAGAGGGTTGTCCTGGGCTCCACACCCTCCTAGTGATGGTCCTTCCTTGGGCTAGATGTGGAATAGGGAGGAGTCGTGGGGGGGGGGAGAAGGGGGGAGGCTGTCACATGACTGGTACTGCCTTGTGTTACTCCCCAGCAATTGCATATGAAGGCTTCAGTTCATCTTCATCTCTGCACAGTCCCTGTGCAAACCTGTTAACTCTGCTTCTATATTAAGAAGAAGAATCGGGCCGTAAGTGTGATAATTAACAGTGCACTTTGGAAAATATAAACTATATTTGGGGGGAAGTGGATGGGCAAGACATGATTATCTTTGTAGGTAGTTTTGTCATAGTTGTATCAGTCCTAGGATATTAGAGGGAGAAGGTGAGTGAGTAAATAGCTTTTATTTAGTCCTGGGGGAATTCTGCTCCATTGTGCAAGCACAGAATTCGTGTGTTCCACAGATTTCTTTGTTTCCTCAGGTAGAAATGACTTTTGATGGAAGAGAAGGAAAACTGCAGGAATAGTCATGTACCCTTCATTGGCAATGCAGGCAGGGCCCAGAGCAGTTTGGTTTTGGTGCCCAGAGCAGTTAGTGATGTAAATCACCATGGGGTAGGGAGGAAGAGGAGGAGGGAAAAGGCTGGGCGGGGTGGGGTGTGTGTGAGAGAGAGAGACATTTTGTCTCTTGCTTGCTATTGTGGCATTCTCTACATGAGAGAGGCAGGTATGGGGCAAGGTCTATCCACACACACAAAGCAGAATGTAGCAGCCTGACTGTTTAGTGAATTTTTCCCAAAAGTATAAAGCAGGTGTAAACGTTTTTAAAGGGTCCTTTGCATTGCCAGAGTGGTGTAAAGGAGCCTTCTTGTAAAAGACTCTGTGGCCTTAAAAATGCTTATGGTGCTTTAGTGATTAGAACTGGTCCACATTTTGGAATGGAAAAATATCCTATCAAAATATGTTCCATGTCCTGTTTGCTACTGACCTTTCTGCAGATGCTCAGTAGCCAATATAAATTGAATTTGATTCCCCAGCACTCACTTGCTCTTTAGTTGCTTACAAAGTAACACTGAGCATATGGTGTCATATATTTGTTGACTAATAATTATCAGTAAAAGATCATATGTTACTTTTAGGCAAAAGGGGGTTGCAGATTTCCTCCTATGCTCCCCACTCCCATTCATTATTGTTAGGCATTTGATATGGTCTCGCATGATGTTCTTCTCAATAAACTAGGCAAATGCAACTTAGATGGGGCTACTATAAGGTGGGTACATAGCTGGCTGGATAACCGTTCTCAGAGAATAGTTATTAACGGTTCACAATCATGCTGGAAGAGCATAACAAGTGGGGTTCTGCAGGGGTCTGTTTTGGAACCGGTTCCATTCAATATCTTCTTCAACAATTTAGATGTTGGCATAGAGAGTACGCTTATTAAGTTTGCAAATGATACCAGGCTGGGAGGATTGCAAGTACTTTGGAGGATAGGGTCATAATTCAAAATCATCTGAACAAACTAGAGAAATGGGCTGAGGTAAATAGGATGAAGTTTAATAAAGACAAATTCAGAGTACTCCACTTCGGTAGGAACAGAATGGGAGATGACTATGTAGGAAGGAACACTGCACAAAACGATCTACAAGTCATAGTGGACCGCAAGCTAAATGAGTCAACAGTGTGACGCTGTCGCAAAAAAAGCAAACAAGGTTCTGGGGTGTATTAACTGGAGTGTTGTGAGCAAAACATGAGAAGTCATTCTTCTGGTCTACTCTGTGCTGATTAGGCCTCAGTTGGAGTATTGTGTCCAGCTCTGGGCACCACATTTCAAGAAAGATGTGGAGAAATTGGAGAAGGTCCAGAGAAGAGCAACGAGAATGATTAAAGATCTAGAGAACACGACCTATGAAGGAAGGCTGAAAGAATTGGACTTTAGTTTGGGAAAGAGAAGTCTGAGAGGGGACATGATAGCAGTTTTCAGATATCTAAAAGGGTGTCATAAGGAGGAGGGAGAAAACTTGTTCATCTTGGCCTCTGAGGATAGGACAAGAAGCAAAGAGCTTAAACTGCAGCAAGAGAGGTTTAGATTGGAAGTTAGGAAAAACTTCCTAGCTGTCAGGGTGGTTAAACACTGGAATAAGTTGCTTAGGGAGGTTGTGGTATTTCCGTCTCTGGAGATAATTAAGAACAGGTTAGGTAGTCCTCTATCTGGGATGGTCTAGATGGTGCTGGATCCTGCCGTGAGGGCAGGGGACTGGACTCGATGACCCCTTGAGGTCACTTCCAGTTCTAGTGTTCTATGATTCTGTGATTCTCCATCCATTGCATTGTAGTTAAAAACATTATCAAAGTAATTGAAACTGATGTGAATGTATTGTTAGTTTGATAAATATGCATAGTTTTCAAATATTGTGGTCAACATTTTTAATTTTTGACACAGAATTCCCCCAGGAGTATTTTATTGGACCAGCTTCTGTTGGTGAGAGAGACAAGTTCAAAGGAACCCTGTACAACACTTAAGATGAGCCTTGGAACTTAAATTAAAAAATCTTCTAGATGCTAACAATCATGGACTGAACAGGGACACAGGATTTAGGGCTTATTACAGCCATCTACTGTATTACCCACTAGAAACTCCCTCATCTCCATCTGCTTTTCTGCTCCCTTGCTTTCTCCCTTATGACTGGAGGTGTGAATAGTCCCTTGATATGTATGAACTACTTTGTTAAACAACCTGTTCCACCTTTTGTGTATCTGGGACGCTCGGAGTACTTTTCCCAGAGCTCAAGAAGAGTTCTGTATAGTTCAAAAACTTGCCTCTCTTACAATGACTATCTTTGGTGATATTTTATTATTAAAATTGGACATACTTCTTTGTACAAACATGAATTGGGAAGTGGATCGTTTGATCCCTTAATTTTTACTGTGTATTTCTAAAGCTTGGGGGTCCTACTGGCTGACTAATGACTGAACATCTACTTCAGTAAGGAGGGTTTCTTTTTTCTTTGAGGGTTACATGAGAATAGAGACAGGTGTAGATTCACCTTGCTTGTGCAAAGGGGTAGAAATCTTAAAGTAAGGGGCCTACCTTATGGAAGCCAATTCCCACTGACCTCTGTGAGAGCACAATGATACGGTACAGTGTAGAGGCCAACTGAGAATAGATCTCCACTATACAGGGCAATGGATAGGCAGAGTAGTAGATAACCCCTGTCCCAAAGGACTCTTGGCCTACAAGAAAAGGCCAGACACCTGGAAGAAGCCAGAGGTGTAACACAGAAGCTAAGGAATGGTTTGAAAACTTCCATGTTGGTATCACCATTTATTTGTTTTGTTTTGTTGCATTTTTGGGAGTTAGCTATAAAGAAAGTCACCACAGATGGTAAAGATAGGTGGGACAGAGAAAAGAGAATGGCGGGCAGGCAGAGGTGAGGCTGAAGTGAAATAATGAAAGAGATGGGTGGAAGCAGACAGCCAATCAGCACAGGGCAGAGAATGTCCTGACTGAGAACTTTGTAAACCTTTATCTGCTCTGCCAAAAAAGGCGTGTGTTTACCATGAGATGAAATTCTAGGAAACAAAAACTCTTTGGTTTACAGTGAGTCTTTGTGCATGTGTTTTATTTCAGAGTTTCACATGATTGATCTCTCACATTCCAATCCTTGCCTAGTTACACTGCAGAAAAGAGTCTAGAGAGTTGTCACTACTAGGATTTTACACAAGATAGTTAGTCCATGATAGTTATCTAGCTGTAAAAATACACTTTTTTTTATCCATTGAAGACACGGGCCAAGTCTACACTTAAAACATTAAGTAATGCTGCAGCAGCACTTTAATGTGAAAGTATGACCATGACTCCAGCCCTGGGAGACGGCTCTCCCAGTGCTCCAGGTAAACTGCCTAAATGAGCAGAGTAGCTAACAGTGCTGAGAGCCCCCATGTACACTGGTGCTTTACAGCATTGTAACTTGCTGCACTTAGGTGGCAGGGAGGAGGGTTTCCACAGCTCTCAGCCAGAAAGGTGCGGTGCAGTGTAGTACAGTGGCAGTGCAGACATGGCCACAGCCTAAGAATATTTCCAGTTATACCTACTGTAGGACTTAACCTATGTTTTCTGGGTTTCATGCTGTATAGGGCTTTTCATTGTTTTGACTGTTTTGTACTGCTCTATTACATATGTGTATTTTCTTCCAGGACATTGAATTCATGGAAACGTTTGTGTTTACTATCAAACTGCAAATTCTGCAGACTGTAAAACTAGTGTTTAAAATACAAACTCAGGCTCCCCGGAAGAAAACAATTGGAGAGTGTGCCCTGCCACTACGAGAACTCAATGCACAGGAATCAGATTATTGGTTGGATATAATGCCTCCGTCCAAAGTTTCAGTAAGTGACAGATCACTAGTTATATACCATATACCGTGGTTGCTACTGTTATCACATACACTAGAAAGAGAGATGAAAAGTCAAATAACAAGTGTAAGATTAATTCTGGAAATTGGAGTGTTATACTAAATATTTTCCACCAGTTTGTATTTGTCCCCCCCAAAAAACCCCCCAAAAAACAAACCCTTTACAACAGAACACTTTTTATAACTAAACTCCTGAAATTCAGCTTCTTGTGGGGTGCAGCGCTGCAACCAGCTGTTGGAAAGCACACCACACTCTGGCAACTGGGGAAATTTATTGTTCATGCAAAGTAGACAGGGCCTGAATTGTTATGGATTAAAAGTACTAAGTAGTATTAGTAATTACTTGCTCCATTTTGATGTTTTGACCATGTAAATGGTATGTATTCAAACTACGTGCTTTGGAGCAATAACTCAGGCAGTTAACTGAGCAATAAACAGCAGCTGGTGGCTCAGTGTTACAGGAAAGAATAATAAAACCTGTGTTAATTTATAGGCCTGATTAAATCAGAAACTACAATAAAGCTATCCTTTGAGAAATGTAATAAAAGGTTTGTTTTACTTATTGCTATTACAAAGCCCAGTGTGGTGACATACCCACAGCATGACAGTTGTTACAGAATTGTGTGTCACAACAATAGAGTCATCTTAATTTTCATTGTGGGGAGTTCCCCCAAATATATCTCTGATGTGAAAATGTGCCCACATGCTCATATTTTTTATAAATCAAATTTTAGTTAATACATTTGGAAGCAAACTACATCTGAATAAATCAGTAATGTTCCTTTGTAAATGATACTTGTAGTTTGCCAAATGTAGATGTTGTTGAATAACCATAAATGCTTCTCATTCATCACCTGAAGCTATAATCCTCTGTGTGACACTAGACAGCATTACATAACTAATGGTAGGATTCAGATGAATTCTTAAATACAAACTAACTCATAAAGAGCCAGCTCCTGAGGTTTTGCATTTCAGGAAGAATTCTGTGGCAGTTTGCCTGGTTAAAAGTCTAAATTTTGCTTCCAGATTTTGTTCATGAAGTTCCATCCTAATACTTGAAAATAGGGGGTGAGATACTGGAAATAATGTATAATCATTCATTACCATTATTTTTATAGAGCTTGCTAAGACACAGCAACAGGTCTCAAAATTTGTCCTGACCATTTCACTTGTGCAGTGTTTGTTAAACTCAGACGTCTTATTATATTTACACTATATTTGTTTATGGAACAAATACATTTTACATAAAAAAGCTCAAAGCCCATAAACACATTGGGTAAGAGTCAGGGTATTCATGGTATAAAGTATTGTATATCTGTCTATACCTCAGCATTCAGAAATTTGGCATCTGTTTATTTAAATATCTGTATAAGTAAATTAATGTTTCTTGAGTGTTTATATGCAACTTAATCCAGACAATAAAGCAAAATTCTTCTTTTTATAGGTGTGCAATGCAGAACTTCAAATAGGAGTCTGTTTTCAAGCTATAAACAGCAGGATTCAGTTACAGATTCTTGAAGCCCAAAGCCTCCCAAGCTCATCCACACCACTCTCTTTAAGTACGTACGTCAGCTGTCTCATACCTCCTGTCTAGAAGTATTTGTAACAGGTAGAGTACTGCTTGAACAGCTGGCAATTTATAGCATTCCGCACAAACCTCAGGTTAATATTAAATAGCACAGTAGATTTCCATTGCCAAGATTTGTTTCCTTAGATGTCAGGCTAGATTAAATGTTTGGTTTGATTCTATGTTTGGGCTTTTCTCTTCTCCTAATATTAACATGCAAGAGCATTAGCCTGCCCTTACGATTTGGATGCTATGTTAATCTTTTCAACATTATTGAATATATTAGGCATGTCTGTTTTTTAATGAAAGCTATTGTATGGATCTTGTAATGTTTAAGTAAAGGAACACATTTGGCTCAGCTTTTAAGTAATTATTAGACTATTAACTACACACATGAACCTTGTCAGGATTTAGTGGGCTAACCTCTCTGTGTCACATTTTTCCTTTATCCTAGATTTCTTTGTGAAGGTTTCAATGTTTAGTACAGAAGGGTTGGTTTATAAGAAAAAGACTCGTCTACTGAAGCCCACCAATGGCCGAGTGAAGTGGGGAGAAACTATGATTTTTCCAGTCAGTCAGAATGAACAAGGAATTAATTTTCTTATCAAACTCTACAGCAGGACCTCAGTAAGAAGAAAACACTTCCTGGGACAGGTTAGTTTTTGTTGTTCCCCCAACCACTGGTAACTATCATGAAATCCAGAGGTTAAAAATCTACTTAATATGAGCTAAATAGCAATCCTGTCAAGCCCTTCACTAAAGTAAATGCTCTTCATATTTTTGAATTGTATGTTGAATGAAATGGTTGACACTCAGAGATTAAACAGCTAGTACCAGCTTTGGGCCCTGTTCTACAATGATGTGAGCATCTCCTGAGTGGTGCTGAGCTCCTACAAGGCCCATGCAGAGGTAGTTGAGGGTGCTTATTGCCCTTCAGAAGGCACTTAATACCTCACAACACTATTGATTATTCCCTCCCCTTCTTACCCTGTAGAATCCCACCCTGTGAAATACCAGTCTTGTGCTCTCTCTCATGCACACATACATACAAACTCCTCCTTGTGGAATACCTAACCAACTAAGGCTTTGTCTACCTTACTACTTTAGTCAGTAAAACATTTGTCAGTCAAAGGTGCGAGGAAAAAAATCCTCCTGATCCATGAATGTTTCACTAATGAAAGTGCTGGTATGGACAGCGCTATGGCAACTGGAAATGCTCTCCTGCCAATAAAGCTACCATTGATGTTAGGAGTGAGTTAATTATGCAGCAGGAGCATAAGTGACATGTGGGACACAAAGGGGCCCCCCTCAAACCATGGGTAAGAGGGCTGACCAGCAATCAACAGGGAGAGTAGCGGGGAGATACACCTCTCCCCTCGCTCTTCCTGGCAACAGCAAAGCAAGTGGTGCCCTCCTTCACCAGTCTCCTCTGGGCAGGACAGCTCTCTTCTGTTAGCATAATGTCTATGCAGGAGATCTTACCACAGTGCAGGTGCAACTGTACAGCTGTGCTACTGTAAGGTCTGTAGTGTAGACA
Organism: Pelodiscus sinensis; assembly: GCF_052426305.1. Taxonomy (NCBI): domain Eukaryota; kingdom Metazoa; phylum Chordata; order Testudines; family Trionychidae; genus Pelodiscus; species Pelodiscus sinensis. Next base: position 31,069,061 of record NC_143056.1, read on the forward strand.
ATAACTTAGACTGTCTGAAGTTAAACTAATGAAACATTCACAGGAGCTCCGCAACTCTGAATAGCCTCTACAAAAAAAAAAAGGGTATATCAGCTTGCAGTGCTCTCACATGTATGCATAGAAGGAAATGTCAGGAGCTTAAATGACTGCCTTCCCTCCCTTCCCCTACAATTCAGAATATTAAATGTTACCTTTGTTTCCTTTTCAAGTCCCTGAAAGGGAAGCAGGAAATTCAGAAATCTATTGCAGTGGTTGTTGAAACTAGCACAGTTTAGAGTACACGAGACTTAATCAGAGTTCCATGGTTATCTTGATCCTCCATAATTGTTTGTTTGTTAGATAAAATGCTTGAGTGGAATGCACAGTATTTTATTTTATGCTGGTGATTTCCTTTACATCATCTTGAAAGTACTGGGTGGCCACATTTATTTTACTAGTGAAGAGTTTAGTTTTTTAAAATCTCCCCTCCCAACTTCCTGTCTATTCCCTCCTCCCTTCTTGCTTTAATGCCCAACTGGTCAGGCCTGATAATCCACTTCCAGTGCTATCTGACTTTTAGAACCCAAATTATCTATTTGAGAGCTTTGCTACCTTTATAATGTCCCTCTGAAGTACCATGCAATTTACATAGTAAACATGTAACTTACCATTGTATCGGTACACCTTGTTTTTATGACATTTGAAACTTACACAGTTACTGGAGTGCTGTATATGCTATCAAGGCCATATCTTAGCTTGAGTAAGATGAATTCCCCAGGCTGGACAGAGCAGAATTCCACACCTGTGCTGGATCTCATTGTGATCCTGTCAGTAAAACTATATTTTTTTTAAAAAAAGGGCCGGAGGATAGACACATCCTTTTTAGCTATTTTAATTTGGGATAAATAATATCTTGGGCATGATACTGCAGTTCTCAAGCTTTGTCACTTTGTCTTGATTTGCAGAGCTGTTCTCAATATCTTATTTTTTTCCTAAAAAAAAAAAATGCACCACCTCTGCTGTTTAGAATTGATGTGGGAAGGCTTGTTTATACTTAAACGGACACTGCTATATAACACAGGCGACATGAAACATGGCCACAGAAAAAAATGATTTGCAAACAATTGGCTGTAGAGCTGAAAAAAGATGACTATAGCTGAAGCCAATAGCTTCATTTTTTTTTTTTTTTGAGATTGTGGTGTTTAATTGGATGGCATTCTAAGACAAAGCTTAGACTGTGCATATTGTAGGCATGTCTTTGATCATAAGCATGACTATTTTAATGCAGAAAGGAGTTATTTTGTGATATTAGGTATACAAAGGACCTAATCCTGTAGTCTCCTGGGTTGTGAAATTCCCACTAACTGTCCTGAGAGCCAACATTGTGTATGCATGGTGTATTTTAACAACAATTATAGTGTAATCCATTGGGATTTGTATTAGATGGATTAGTCCTCTGAAGCATGGAACAAAGAATGAAAAGTTTTATCTGTTTTATCCCAATAACTTTAGTTAATAGAAACTCTTTGTGCATATGGAAGGGAGATCATTAAACAGAAACTTCCTCCTTTGCGCTGCTCTTCATTTCCTTGTTCTGTACCAGCTGTCTGTTACTTGAACACTGCTGATAACTGATTTTTCTTGCGTGACTATACGTGGTATGGGCACATTCCTTCACTTGTTATTCTGGCCACTTCCCCTGGAATGGTCTCCTAGAATGTGTGTTGACTACTCATGATAAGCAATTTGTTCCACCAAGGGCTGTCCCTACCAATACACAAAACCTGCAGCCACATGGGGTACCACAATTTTGTGGTGCCCTATGCAGCTAAATGCAGGACAATGTAGCACTTTAAAGACTAACAAGATGGTTTATTAGATGATGAGCTTTCGTGGGCCAGACCCACTTCCTCGGATCAAATTTCTATCACTATGCAGCTAGATTCTGCATATGGGCTCCAGTGGCCACAGCTTCTCCCTCCAACTTCCCCTCACCCCTGGTAGTCTCAGCACCAGCCCAGCAGCCCTCAGCCCTGTGTCTCAGGTGGGCTTCCCCCAGGTGGGCTGTTTCAAGCCCCTGTTCACCAGGTGATGCAAGTGACACAAGCATTGGCCGGAGGACTCAAGGAAAAGAGGGTGGCCCTGCAATTAGCAGCTGGAGAGAAGCAGTGGTTTCTCCTACAAAGCACTGCTTTTCTGCAGCTGGCTGTGCAGCCGCCCACTGCTCCTCTTGAGTCCTCCAGCTCACAGTCACACTTCTGTGGGGGTGAGCCCCCCTTCCTGCCCTGCTCCAGAGTAGCTAACTCTCCTGGATGAGATGGACCAGATGCCATTGTAACAAACTGTGTCCAGTCCATCCACTCTGGGCGAATTGGCAACCCTAGCTTTTTGCCTCTGAAACAACCACTCCTCCTTTCATGGTGCTGGTCCTGGGCTATGTAGGGTATCAGCATTGTTAGGGATGGCCCTGGTTCCACCTTGTGTTTAGTTATGATTTGCTGAGTTCCTTTCCCAGACCTGGAGCAAAGCCCAAACCTTGTGTGTCTCTCCTCAATAGAAGTCTGTCCAATACAAGATATTATATCACCCATTCTGTCATTCAGGCAAGAAGTCCACTAAGGTCAAGGAAATGCACAATTAGGGCATATCTGATTTTTTTTTTTTTTTAAACTGTGAATTTGAAATGCATCATGCAAGTACTGTAGAGCCACCCGCAGTCTAAAGTTCTGAGACTCCTCCTGAGCGTTGACTTGTAGCACCCGTGGAATTCAGAGATAGCAAATGGTGCTTAACTGGCAGTTTGTTGCAAAGTAGAAATATGTATGTTGTTCCCTGTGATTCCACCACACTCTAGTCACTCTCTCTGAGGCAGAAATTGAACTCTGTTCTTATACCCTGTGTTCCCAGCCCTCAGGTTGGACCATACAAACTTTGACAGAATTTTGTTATACTCTGCAGATACATGCTAGCTTTCATTATATGCATGCACAATCACTGGTCAGAAGTAATGCTAGGGGATTGCCTGAGGCTGCTAGTAACGTAATCTCTGACAACTCAGCTATTGCTTTTGTTTCTTACCACAGGTCTGGCTAAGCTCTAATAGCAGTAGTAATGAAGCAGCAAATCAGTGGAGAGATGCAATTATAAACCCTGAAAAGGTTACCATTAAATGGCATAACATTAATCCATCCTGAAGATGTCAGAGATGAATTCAGAGCTGATATGGACTTGATACAAGAAACTCCACACTCTTAAAATGAATTAATCAGATAAGAGGGAAAAATACAGCCTACTTCAATGCTTGTTTCAGGAAGTCTGGACTTGTATCTCATAACTGTTAACGCACAAAAGCCAAAAAGAAAAGGGATCAGAGCTACAGAATACCCTGGTAAAATACTGGTATGACAACAGGTCGGAATTAGTGAAACTGTACACCTGAAGTAAAAAGCCACCTTGAAAAGTGAACTGTTGTTGATTATTTTCCAAGCAGGATTAGTTGTTAATCTTTATGTAAATTAAAGCTTATTTTAAAGATGGGGTGAGGGAACTGAGTTCATGCCCTTTTGCAATTTATACCTCTTTATAGAAGTCTGAAAAGGGGTTGCACATGTGTTTTTGGTTTTGGCCTTTTCCCAAAAGTTTTCTTTCTGAACTTATTTAGTTACAGTAGAAACTCAGTTCTCCTCTTCCCCGGATGTGTCTGCGGATGACTGGAGAACTGGCAAAATTATGATCACTTTGACACCAAACAAATGAAACTGGACTGAAAGGAAAAATGTTAGTTATGAAGTCTGACTAAGCATTTTTGTAAGTAACTGCTAAATAAATAGAAGAAAAGATGCCTTTATTAAAGTTGCAACATCTCACTTCCATTTAAGGGTTGAGAGTACTCTATTCCTCCTGAGACCTGCACGAAAACAGGGAAATACAAACATGGTATTCCTGATTATTTCAAATAGAAAACAATTTAAAAAATAAAACATTGTTCTCTGGTGTGGGCCTATATGTGAAGTCTTTAGTAGGGCAGGCTCACACTGAAGGCAGGCGGCCACTAATATTCAAGGTATTTCCATTTTGGAGCCCCTCCATTAAAATTGAGGGGTCATATGAGCGTTGACTGTATTTGAACATCTCTATGAAAGAGCAAACTTCATGGGGTAGAGTCTCAGCTGAAGCCAAGGAGCGCATAGCACTGCCAAGGAGTGGGATGCTGGGATCACCCCAAATAGTAATTAGAGGCCAAAAACTGCTCTACCCTGTGTTAACTAGTAGCAGTCAGCCAGGGATAGCTGCCAGGAATGGATTATCTCTTCTTTCAGTTGCCTCTGCTGTTCTGACACAGGGAGTGGAATGGCACTGTAAAAGTTACTATGGCTACTCAGTGTCATCCAATGATCTCCCTATGGGCTGGATCTGTTGGCTGCTTTGTGTCCATGGAATGGGGCAAAATGGCCAGAACAAGACCTGGGATTGGGACCAGTATTAGCGGATACATGTGTCCATTTGTATTTTTTAAAACCTAGACCACTTCCTCCTATCTAATAAAAAATGTGGTAGCTTACTTACATTTTATTAAAACCAGACTAACGTACTGTGGAATGAGCAAAGATTTACTGATATAGAAGTGCTTATTGAATATTCAATAAAGAATGCAGTACACTGTAGTACTCAGGTTTTATTTGAGGCAGGCCAAAAGTGAGACTACATTTTAATAGTTATAAGAAACTGAAACAGATTGAGAGAGATTGTTGCAAATGGTACCAATATTTATTTATTTTTGTGGTGCCATCTTGGCATGCCATTGCTAAATCTAGCTTCTTTTTCATTCCATATCTTCAAGTACCTGTTTATTCAGAACAACAGTAATTTTACTTTGGTCTTTAATCCAAAAATAAGATGCATGTCTAATATATAGACATCTAAATTCCACAAACTTTTTTGCTCTCTGGTAATTATTGGAATGTGTTTAAAAAAAAAAAACACCACCTTTCACTTCTCTCACCATTTCATTCTACAATATTAATACAGATCGCACAGATACTGTCTGCTTACTCTAAATAAATAACCAATAAGGAATAGGTAAAATCATTTTGTCTAAATTCAATCCTACTCACCCATGATGAGTTTTCACATTTGGATTGGAATGAGTGTGCTTTTGGAATGAGAGTGGAGGGAGGGGGGAGAGAGGCGCGCACTGGCTGTGTGAAGGAACAACTGAGGGGACAGAAAAAATTCTAGTGGAAAAACATATATCTTACTGATAGTCCTGTAATGTTTAACAGTTTGATGCAGGGAAGGTTCATGAAATGTCTTTCTATTTTTTTGACTGGCTATATTGTTGGCTGAAACTTTCCAGCTTTTAACAAATTTTCATTGACATTTTGACCAAAAATATAGGAGAGGGAGAAATGCAATGAGGTATGTGTGTGTTTCACCTGCTATAGAAAACGGAAACAAGATTGTAATATTTTATCCATGGATTCTCAGAGTTAGGAAACAAAAATGTAATCCTGCTCCCATTGATGTCAATTACAAAATTGCTATGGAGCCCAACTCATCGTAGGCTATACTGATTTACATCAGATGAATTTGGCCAGCTGATTTTTAATGAGAACAGGATTTGGCCTTTACAGAAAAAGCAGTGATCTATTTTAATATGTCCAAAGTATCTCCTTTCATGAAAACAGCAGTATTGTAAAACAGCATTGTTGTTTACATCTGTTGCTTCCTACAGTCCTGGTCAGCACTGCTAATAGGCGGAGGGAAAGTGAAGGGCAAGAAACTATTCATTACAAAGTCTTCTCTAAAGAGAAGAATTAGTAGCATTTAAAATTACTTAAGCTTGTCTTCTGACACTGAGCCTTGTTTAAAATATAGCTGGTCATGTTCTCTTATATATTGACATTTTAGTATATGTTTAACATCTATTCTAGATACATCGGTAATAAATAAAAATGTGTGTTTACAACTAATTTTGTTGTTGGTTGTGGTTTTTATAATGTTTACCTGGTCCTCTTCCTTGAGTACAATTCTGACTTTTTTTTTCTACGACACTCCTTTTCAACTTAGTAATTGGTGAGGTGGTTGAGTTCTTTTTAACTTAAAAAAGTGTATTCTATTAAAACTGGGGTTGTGTGTGGTCTCTGAATTTGAGCAGGTGCTCAGCTATCACAGCAGTTGTGTAAATGCCTATGCAGAACATACTGACCTCCCTTAGCTCAATCTAAAAGATCCAGAACTTTCAAGAGCTATGTTTATGGCTCTTTGTGCCATTATGTAGAAGTCACATGTCTTCCTACCTACTAAGAATATACAACAGAGCAGTGCACTCCACTGTGGAATGTTACTTCTCTGAAGTCACATAACCGTCATGGAGCAGAGGTTTTACAATATCAACTGTGCAGAACTGACTTGGCAAGACTCAGAAATTAACTAAAATACCTCTATCTCTTGCCAACACAATTTATTTACTAGGTCCTCAACAGCTTTCAGATCCTTAGCATACAGAACAAAGATCTAGGACTGGTTTAAAAAAAACCCAAAAAACAAATTGTTGGTTGGATTTAAAAAAAACAACAACACCTGAGCACCCACAGTTCTAATTGAACTTAATTGGAGCTAGAAGATTCAGCAGCCCTGACATTCACAATCAATCCCCTATATACCAAATTGTTTCTAGATGAAGCTTCACTATGCTGTGAACTATTTTATGCATTTCCATTCAGCAATGCTTTTTTCTGCTCTGTTCTTCATAAGTGGAAACTAGAAGATTTTAGCAATGTTACACATGTATTCTTGTGGTTTCTTCATCCATTGTAGAACTGTCCACTCTATTAGCTTTGAGAACAAAAGGCCAGGGTGCAAAAATAATGATCAGATTCCCTTTTGTAGCATAGGGTAAAGAGGACTCTCTGCAAGTTTCTTGAAAGCAAAATGTTCAGAGAGAGGTATCTGGGGGAGAGAGAGAGAGAGAGAGAGAGAGAAAAAAAAATCAGTTTTTCCCCTGCCTAACCTGGGGGGCCTCACTTGAGTGCAATATTAAAGGACTATTTGTTTGGGCTGTTTAAAAGGTCTATTTAAAATTTGACCTTAATCTCTCATCATTGTCAAGATGGTCTAGAAAATATGACCAATGCAAATTCCCTAACATCACAAGGAATTGAAGGCACCATGATTCCTTTGCAGGAGGTTGATTGGTGAATGGGAAGAGGAGGAAGGGATGAAAGGCCTCTCTCTTTCTCTCTCTCTCGCATTTCTGCATAAAATAGGCCAGTTGAATTGGAAGTGTACCCTCAAGAATTGTTAACCTAGTTTATCCAGGTAGGAGAGCTCCTTACCCAAGGCAAGCCAGAGAGTACAGGATGAGCCACTAAACAACACTGTTGATGGTCTCCAAGAACTGCTACCAGGTAAGGGAGTTGCTGATAGGAGATTCCATGAGGTATTGATAATGGGAAAGAAAACAATGGGTTGAAAGGTATGGAAACAGGTTTGGGGTAAGAGGGACTGATGGATTTGGAAGTATGGGGTTGATTTCTATTGTTGGAGAAGAGTGGAACTGATTGGATACTTGGAGAGTGGAGAAGTATTTTACACAGGGAACAGAACACTCTGAAATGGAGTTTTTGAGACAGACCTCTTTTAAAATGAAGCAAAAAAGTTAGCAAATTGTTGAATTGTAAATGCCTATAATTCAGTTGTCAGATGGTGATAATTAAGACAAGGTCCTTGGAGCAGATGCGGCAGCTAATTCATGATAAATCACGAATCAGCTGGGAGGTGGCTGGTGAGGGACTCCACCAGTAAAATAGACTAAATGGGAAGTCTGTTTTAGGGAGGCAGCAGGGGGTTGGGAAATCAAGGATTAAGTGTGTGGAGGCAGGATCATGAGAGAGAATCTGCATGGAAAGGTTCAATATGCACTATGAAAGTTGAGCAAAATTTTGGTGCTTCTGGATCTGACCTAGATCCTGAATTTCCTCCCACTGAAGTTAACGATAAAACTACTATTGATTTCAGTGTAAGCAGAATTTAGCTCTCTTCATTCAGACATGGCCTCAAAAGCATTCAAAAGTTATTCCGATGTTAATGAGAGCTCAGCTGAACACTGAGGTAATCTCTCTCTCTCTCTCTCTCTCTCATTTATTTATACACACACATGTACACGTGTTGAGCTTCCGAAAGCTTTGGCTATTTGCAGCAATTTGCTATGAAAGAGCTACTGGGGCTCAAGCAATTTTTTTTTTAACCTTAACATCTGATGCTGAATGCCTTGAAGTGCTGGGATTATGAATGGCCAACCCTAGAAGTGCTGGAACTTACCCTTGGCACAAATGGAAGCATTGCTTTTCCAGGAGACAATTTCTTTTGCATAGGACTTAGAACATAATACCTAATGGGTTTTTAATAAATCCTCTTCCTCAGCTTGTGTTGTATATTGTAAAGAAGTTAAGGTGAACATAGCCAGTTGCTGAGAGCTATGTGTAAGAGATGAGGGTTCTGGAACAATTATTAGTGTGTTGTGGAGAGCCATTGAACCAAACTGAAAACTCTCTATATAAAGGGAACCACTTCAAGCCAGGGGGCGTGGAAGCACCCCTACCCTTCCCCACACCACTAGTTCGAGCACCTATGGTAAGGGACCCTGCTTCTTATCTCAAAGATCCTTTTCTTCAAGAGCTGGTAGTTGCAATGCTATCAAGATTGTGTGAGATGCTGACCCCATTGAAGTTGATCACAAATCTCTCTCTGATTTCAATGGGGCCAGGTTTTCACGAGGCATAAGGGAGTGGTCGACAAAGGCTTCCCTTGTCAACTGATCTGCGTCTTGACTTGTGCGTTGTGCCGATAATCAGCTGAGCTGTCACGGCGTGGCAGCCATTTTTATTTTAATGAAGCCGGGGATATTTAAATCCCCCGCTTCATTGACTGTCGGGTAGCCTATTTTACATGCCTCTGTCGGCAGAGGCATGTAATCTAGACATACCCTAAGAGAAGAAAAGCCATCAGTCTGGGAGTGATTTTCTGAGCCCAATCAGTGAAGTTGCATGTACATTTGATGTCTACTTCTGACTACCAAAAAAAAAATGGAGACAGGAAAATGCATCAGAGACTTTTCTAAAGGGACAACCTAAAGAAATCACTCTTGTATGTTAACGTTTTTAAACTACCTTTGGTTACAACTAATATCCAAGCTTATCACTGAAAAGGCTGGAGAAAATATTTTTTATTTAAAAAACAAAGCAAAACCAGGCATCTTGCAGCACCTTAGGGGGGAGGGATAGCTCAGTGGTTTGAGCATTGGCCTGCTAAACACAGGGTTGTAAGCTCAAGCCTTGCAGAGGCCATTTAGGGATTTGGGGCAAAAATTCATCAGGGATGGTACTTGGTCCTGCTGTGAAGGCACAGGACTGGACTCAATGACCTTGCAAGGTCCTTTCCAGTTCTAGGAGATAGGCAATCTCCATTATTTTATAATTTATAAACCTTAGAGAGCACTACACATTTTTTTAAGTTACACATGAACATGGCTACCCCTGAGACTTCTTATTTGTTAGTTTATTTTGTGTATGTGGCAGAAGGTAGTGTATATAGTCACTTTCACCATTTCTCCTTTCATTTGTTTTTCTCTCCATCTTGTTTGAGAGAATCTGTTTTCAAAATGTAAGTGCGAAGACAATATTAGAGCATGTTGGAGGATACATCAGGGATTGGCTTAGGGACCGTTACAGCTAGAAGCATGAGTTTTCCCAGTGCCCATCTCTGTAGTCCAGCAATGGCACTTGCTCTCAGATGTCATCTGTTTCCTTTCTTAGATAGAGAAGAGTGTGTCTTCGTTCTCAGTGGGTTATCTCCAGGTATCCCTGATCAGTTTCCTGGCCTTCATTGTTCTCTTGCCAGCAAAAAAGCATCTGCCTTGGCTGATCTGTTTCATTTCTCTCTTCAGAGATGGTAGGCAGCATGATTGCCACAGTTACAAGATACCATACATTGTTTCCTATGCATGCCTATTTTATTAAGGTAAAAGCACTACAAAAGAAACATACTGAAAACCATAAAAGAGCCTACTCACGTGCTAATGAACTTATCAGAGATCATCCCTTCCAACATACATACTAGAGGGTGCAGTCCTTCCAAATCCCACCCAAGGGTTTTCCTGTGATTTCATGTTTATCACACCCTTTTCTCAGAACAAGAAACCAGTCTTATGAGTGCCTCAGCCAGCCAAAGTCCTTCCAGATCTTCCCTAAGTATTGAGACCCTTTATGGACCTGAAGTACTTTTCATCTCCTGTGTTGGAAAGAAGGTCAGGTCCTGAGTCAGCTTAAATTTAGTCTATTTATTCAAAAGTCCTTTCTTTGTTTCTTGCTTCCTGGAGAATCTAGTTTGAATTTTTGAACAGTCTTTATGTAACAGGTGGTCAGTAGATAAAAGGTCTCCTTTAAAAGGCTGTTGATAGGTGCATAGGGGTTGCATTCCAACTCTCTCTCTTCTCCCCCCCCCACCTCCTCCCCATATTGTAAGAATTCCACTTCACACACACTGTCCCAAAAGACAGCTGTGTCTATGTTGCTGTCGTTTTGGGAAGTTTGCAATACTCCCCAGATATTACATGAATCCTTTCTTCCTCCAAAAATAGTTCCATATATCCCATAATAGTATATACACATGTACATTTTAATGGGATGGCTACCAAAATACATAAATTGCATTTAATAAGATTCAACTTACCTGACTAAGGTTTGTCCAGGAAATTGCCCTTCCTCACAGAGATAAGGAGCCATAGTTTGGTAGCTGTCACTATAGCAGACCCATATCATCTGTAGGTTAGGTATACAGGGACATGTTTACAAATGCACTGAAAAAGTATTATGTACCTTCTCTGCACAAAGGTCGTTCATCTAAAGGGTCTGAAATCCATAGTAGCTTTGCTCCCAGACACACATTCATTCCTGCTGTGGATGAGCAGAGAGATCTATATTATGCATTGACCAGTGGGCTACAAGTGCATAGCCTTGTCTTAACACAGGGGGTGTGTCTAGACTACAGAGTATTTTCGAAAAACTTCCCCCGTGTCTAGACTGCTGCCGTGTTCTTTTGAACATAAATTGAAAGAACCGTGGCAATTTTTTTGACTACAGAAAGCTTCATTTTATGAGGAATAGTGCCTTTTTTTCTAAAGTGCTCTTTTGAAAAAAGGTGCTATGAAATGCAAACTGTGCTTTTTTGAAAGAGAGTATCCAGACTGCCTGGGTGCTCTCTTTTGAAAAAAGCAGTTCGCTTTTTCTAAAGTACTGGCTGTAGTCTAGACGCTCTCTTTCGAAAGAGGCTTGTAGTCTAGACGTACCCTGGTAGCAGCAGAACAACTTAAATCATCTTGAAAGCAGACTTAGTTGAATGGGCATAGACACTTGCTTCAGCATACTTCCTCAGTTTAACAAGCGCTATAAACCAGATTTAAACATGGAGTTTCTTAAAAGTCTATGTAAAGTTGCACCAATTTAACTAAATCAGTTTATTTTAAACTTTTAGATGATCTAAAGGTAGAGTTGCAACTAGACCAGGCCCGTGAAAATGCATTTAACTCTCTAGATTTCAATTTGATGGTATTCCTTGAGGAAAAAAATTTAAGATTCTTATAAAAATGGGTGACTGTTGTGTTGATCTTAGAAGTGATATTCAGTTATCCCTTTAAATCAGTGGTCACCAACCAGTTGATCGGGATCTACCAATGGATTTTGGAGCCTCTGACAGGTGATCCTGAATGGTTTGGCCGGGAAGGTATCAAGTGCCTCCACTTCAGCTGCACCTCCCTCTACTGCTCTGCTGCTCCTGCCCAGAGCCTCAGTGCTGCCCCTTGGGAACCTCCTGTTTGTTGTGCAGGGTGTGGGAGACAGAGACAGGGGGCATTGATGTTGCTCTGTCCCGCTCCCTTGTACCCCATCTTCAAAGAGTGAGGAGGGCGGGTCCTCGGTGAAGGGGTGGGGCAGGTGCAGGGACTCATAGAGGGGGTGGGCCAGGGGTATTTGTGTATGAGGTAGATCCTGGACTGACTTAAATTCAAAAAATGATCTTGTGCTTAAAAAGGTTGGAAACCACTGCTCTAAGCTGTGTGGCAGCATGGCTTCACAGGTGATTAATCAACCCTGCCCAGTCAGCAGCTCAGGGCTGAGTGCATAGGGCTGACTGAGTGGGTGGGCTGATTAACCTCCTGGGAAGCTGTGCTCCTGCACAGTTTAGAACTGTGGTTCTCAACTGGTGGTCCATGGTGACTTTTTTGGTGGTCCACAGGAACATTGTCCAAAGTCACACAGCATGAGCAGGCACCGCCGTTAGGCTGTTTTATGCCGTGTTCACAAGTAGCCAACGATACTTTCCAGAGGTGGACAGGACAAGGGATGGATTCTTTCATCAGGAATCCATTTACAACAGATGTTAATAGTGTTCCAGAGGATCTACAGGAGGAATTCTTGGATCTGAGAAATGATTTTGCAGCTCAAGATGTGTACCAGCAGTCTTTCATAAAGAGATTTTGGGCCAGCGTGATCGGGAGTTACCCAAATCTATCAGCACACGCAGTCAGATTTTTTTTTTTGCCATTTGCATCAACTTATATGTGTGAGACTGGATTTTCATGTTTGTTGCACATTAAGTCCAAACAGAGGAATCAGCTTGCAGTAGAAAGCAATATTCATTGTGCATTATCAAGTACCACTCCAAACACTGAAAAGCTTGTCAGTGAGAAGAGAATCCAAAAATCTGTTAGTAAGAAATACATTTCAAACCAAAATGTTCGTTGTCTACTCATTTCTATTGTGTCAAAAAGGAAGTGGTCCATGAAAAGTTTTTGATTGGCCTGATGGTTCGTGGACTGAAACGAGTTGAGAACCACTGGCTTAGAAGGACTCATAATATATTATTTTAAAACCCTCAACTCTTTAAGTTATCATATTTTGTGTATTTAGGGCAATAATAGTTGGTAATGTTCTGCTCTGGAAAATCCATTCAATAATACCAGCTCCTTTGTTTGCTGGCAAGACACATGTATTTAACAAGGTAATTTCCGAACATTAAAATAAATACACATGCTGTGCAACTTGACATTGTCTGACACACATCTTTAGCTCTGTGTTATGAGTTTGTTTTGCAACTAGAATATACAGTTGACTATAAACTGAGACCAAGGTTTCCTCCTAGTTGGGTTTTTTTCTGGCAAAATTTGCATTGCATAGTTACTTAGGGCAAGTTTGTGGAAAGCCTGTCCACTGTGATTTATACTGAGTTACCTTCCTTGTTTTTCCAGCTTCTGCAGTTATATTACAGCACAATGTAAATACGGCCTTGTACATACTCTGATGTTTGGAAAAAGCCATTGCTAAGAGCAGCACTGTGTTCTACAAACATTGCTTCAGATGGCTTACATTCTTTTACCTAGCTTATACTGAGACCCCAGTCTGTCTCTCATCAAAAACCTTTACAAAACTTTCATTGCGTTCAAAGGCTATTTTAGGTATCACAGCATCATTAATATAACTTCTCACATAAAATAACATTTCTCCCATATTTTTATATAAATAGGACTGTAAAAAGGCTTCTGTTTTCAATTCTATTTCTATAGAAGTAGATCAGCTATATAATTTTACAGACAATGACCATGTTAAATACCTGCTCAAACTCCATTTCAGTGCAGGCTTAGATCCCAACAGTCCACAGACAAATGCCTTGTGTGTGAATTTTAAACATCCCAGTAATGCTGCTTTCACCCTTTTCATTGAGAGAACATTACACATCCCCGTAGCTGTCTTTCTGGTGCTACATCTAGACTGCAGGCTTCTTTTGAAAGAAGCTTTTCCAGAAGAGATCTTCAGAAAAAAAAAACTTCTTCTGAAAGAGAGCACTCACACTGCCAAAGCACATCAAAAAAACAGTTAATTTATCTGCAGAAAGATAGCATCCACACTGAATGGACGCTATCTCACGTTTAAGCTGTGATTACTATGGACACAGTGGCCACCAGGACACCTGTGCTTTTTCCTCTTTCCTCTTCCAAAAGAACTACCTCTTCCCCATCCACACATGCCTTTTTCTGAAAAAGCTCTTTCGGAAAAAGGCTTCTTCCTCATAGAAAGAGGATTACTGATGCTGGAAGAACCCCTCTGTTCTTTCTATTTTCTTTTGAAAGAACATGTTTGCAGTGTGGACAACCGTTTTCTGAAAAAACTCTACTGTAGACCTACCCTGTAGACCTATCCTGAGTGTGAGTTAAAGCCTATTGACTCAGTTGGACTTTCCACTGACTTCAGTGGCCTTTGGATTAGGTCCATTTTACCTACATTTTCTCATTGCTTCTACAAGCTATGTAATCACTTTCCTTGCTTTAAATTATTTGTAGACTTTTGTGCACATTCCTCCACTTCCTACCCCCTTTCTCTGTATATCACTTTGTAACCAAGCTGTTGTGCATATTTAAATCTCCATTTTTTCATCTAGCAATCTCATCAGTCCTTGATCAATTCTGTTACTCTGTTCTGAATTTCCACTATTTGGTCAATATCTTTGCAGATTTGGGGAGCTGAGGAGCAGCTGGTCTCTATGGCATTTTCCTTTAGAGTCCAGCCTGAGCTCCAGTGTCAAACCTTAAAGTCAGAGCTGCAGTGACCAGCAATAATCTATCCTGTGTACCTGCAAATCTCTCTCTTCCATAGGGTCTATTTTTTTCTGCTACTGACAATAGGAATCCAGGATAGCTTGATTTCCAAGACCCATGTTGCCATACTAAAAGGGAGAGCTAAAGGAACTGAGCTGAGGCCTATAGGCAGTTGTTTGTGTTCCGTACAGCAATGTCTCCAAATCCACATGCTTTTTGGCTGCTTTCTAATTTGGAAGGTAGAACTCCTGACACGTGCTGAGGGATGAGCAAGAGGAGCTCTTATGATATTTCCAGGAATCTACATAAGGAAGTCCACGTAGGAGTAACATGTGACTCATAGATTTCTGTGCAGTGAGAATTCAAAGCATGAAATGCATCGGGACTACTTATATTAAAAGTATTCTAGGAATCCAACTTTTCCTGATTTAGACAGTGTTTATCACCAGCTATGACAAAGAAATGAACTTTGTCCTGCTAATTTGTAGCACTAAGGAAATATTTCATATCGTTCCCCAAAACAGACATGGAATCAGTGACATGGGAACAAAACAAACCTAGTTGCTTTCTCATCTTTCTTGTCCTACGTGTGCATGCACACGCACACATGCACACAATGCAGGGTAGGGAAATTAGTGCAGGAACAAGTCTATTTTATTGCAGTGAGTTAATGTTGGTGTCTTTAGCTGTTTATTTAGGAACTTTTGGTAATTTCTCAGCTTTAAATGCCACAGTCTTCCTAACACAGGCGATTCATGGTAGCACCCAGAACGTTTTGTGCCCCTGTGAGATGGGGTAAGTCTCCCCCACACTAAGCCAGAAGTGGTAGACTCCCCTCTGAGGGCCAGAGAGGCCACACCCCCAGTAGCCTGCTGGGCATGCTCCCACTGCTCAGGTATAAAAGAGGGCTACTCAGGGCAGATGGGGCTGACCACTGGAGAGGAAGGATCCCAGGCAGGAGCTCCTGGGCAGCTCCTGCAACCAGAGTGTCAGGAGCAGCTGCCCCTGGAGCAGCAGCAGGCGCCGTAGCAGTTGTAGCCACCTCCGCAGCAGCACCAGGCACCACAGCAGACACAGTGACAACGCCGGGCAAGGGAGTCGCCAGACTGGGAGTGACCACCGGAGCCACACGTGGAGGACAGTGCGGTGCACCGGTAGGGGTAGGAAGTGGCCCAGGGCAAACGATTGTCCTTCAGGAGCTCGGCGTGTTCTGGCAAGCATCCCCACCGAGCAGGCACCGAGAGCATTCGCTGCCAACAGGGCCCTGGGCTGGGACCCAGCAGAGTGGGAGGGCCCGGGTCCCCCTACAGCTCCACCAAACCGTAAACCAGCTACCTAAATTTAGAGGAAGCTTACATGGCAAATAGGCCGTAAGCCTGTTTGCACCCGGAGGGAATGAAACTGGGTCTGTGACTAGGCCTGAGGGGCCGTAATTACCTTAACGGGTACACTAGGCGTATGACTAGGTCCCAAGGGCCGTAAATAGCCTAATAGGGGCTGTTCTGTTGTGGTGTTTTAGACGCTGCTTGTAATTATTAGAACTGGGAGCATTGGCTGTTGGGAGTCTGGAAGCACAGGAAACAGGAAGGAGGGGGGAGAAGATTGGCATGGGCTGAGTGAGAGCTACTGAGGGATGCAGCAGCTTTGTAAAGAGGCTCCACTTTTGGTAAATAAAGTCCTGTTGAAGTTTGTTACTACCTTGCTTGCATGATACAACATCTGTGTGGGGGAGCAACGAGGGGCGCCCTGGCATTAGGGCACCCCTGTGACACCCTGCCAAATTGTGGACTGCTAAATGAAATGCTTCCTTATGCCCCCTTTCTGTTCCTCTGGGTAGCCTTCCCTGCACCTCCCTTTCCCCACCCCCCCTCCTTGCAGGTACCAGTTACCTAAGTTTGATGCTTCAGTTTGAGGCTTTCCTTGGCACCTATAAAACAAATAAAAATGACAGATGATATCACTTTCTACTCTTAATTAGACTGGACTGAATTAGCTGAATATGAATATTCAGTGGGGTTAGAAGCTAGGATACATTCTTCCAGAGTCTTGCTGATTGTACCATCTATTTTATAAGGGCCAGTGGGCAGAAATATCGATACTGTAACCCTTACTACACTTCTTATGCATCGATCTCAAAGCATTTTACCGAGAGAGATGTGTCATTATCTAATCTTATATTAAGGATGAGGAAGTGCCTAAAATACCTATGAACTTCAAATCTAACATGACAAGTTTTCTACTTTTCTCATAAAAATAACTCCTCTGAGATGTTCTCAAATCTTAATAAAATGTGGGGTGTTAATTTGTGTTGGCTTGCAAGAAATACTTGATAAATTTGGTTAGGTAATGACCAATGGAAGCATTCACAAGAATGGCACCATCACAATGCCCATGTATATTCTGATCTGATATGAACATCTTTTAAAGTCCACAGTTAGCCAGGAGTGATAACTTTTTTCTTTGCGCGCCACCTATGTCACATGTAACTCAGTGAACTGAAGGTAAAAAGTGCAGGATAAACCAGTCCTCTCCAGTCTAGCATGTATCTATATTAAAAGACAGCTGCAGACAGAATTCAGTGCTGAAGTGGTCTTTGTTTTTGGCACTCTCCAACTGACAGTCCATCTTCTGCTATGCTCCTTTCCTCTGTAATCCTTAGTCTGTGGAAACCAACCCTTGACTAATTAAGAGTTTAACTTGGAATTTCAAGTTATACAAGACAAAATCTTAACTTTTTACAACAGCTTCAAGACTTAGCTTGGGATCAGAACAGAACATCAGACATTCTATCTGCACTATCTGTATAGCTTGAGGCAATAGTTTGTTTTTAGAGCACTCAGCATGCACTTCACTGGGATCTGGCGCACAAAAAAAAAAAAAGGCCTGGGACACATCTTTTACAACAAGACCTTTCTCAAGGTGCCTGATGGTGGATTGAAGTAAGTTTGCAATAAGAAACTAGACTGACTTAAAAATCAAGTTTTTAAATGCAACACATATAGATATTGGTAATCCTGGATGGTGATGTTTCAACACGTTCTTGACATTATGATGAAATACTCCTAGTTTTCAACAGCAAGCTGATACATCTTTGTAAACAGGGGAATGCCTCAAAGTTCCTATGAAAGAAGAACATGTGAAATGGGATAGTGGCGCACTTTCAAAGGTTTGCAAAGTCATGAAAAAATGCGGATAAGCACATTATCCTTCTCAATGTACAGATGAAGAAATTGAATCTAGGAGACATTAAATGACTTTCCCAAGCTCTCTTATTAAGTTGGGCCACATCCGCTCATGGGATGAGGAGGGAGGGAGGCAGTTGACCTGGGACTTGGTGATTTTTTTTCAAATGGGCTTGGAGTTTGAACCCTTGGCCCTTTAAATTACCCCTGGAGCCCTAGGAAGAGTGCTCCAGGCAGTACTGGGGGCTGGGTGGGAGGGTAGGAGTGCGGCACAGTCTGGGTGGTGCTGAGGTCTGGCTGCCTCAACCACACCCCTTCTGCTCAAGGTTTCTGGGAGCATGTCCCCAAACCTTGCACAGGGGCCCAGCAAATCTGTCAGCCCCCCTGTGTCAGGCTGCTGTTGAGAATAAAGCTTCTGTCTACTGAGGTACAATCCAGTCTCTAGGCTTAGAGACGAATGAGTTCTCAAATCGGAGAAATAACAGTTTTCAGTTGCAAAGTAAAAACCATGTGTATACCAATGAATGCATGAGTCGCCATTCCTTTATGCATCTAGGCTGCATTAGAAGCTCTGAAATGGGTATTATGGAATGAAAGTGCAGCTTCAAACTTCTAAGTAGCAATGAGGAAGGAGATTGATGCTGATTATTCTTTTTCTTTCCCCTTTCTCACGAAGCTCCATGTACTATCCAATCTGGATATTTTAAATAGTGGTAGTTAGAATATGGTTTTATGATCACTTCATAAATCCAGTTCGCTTTTCTTAACTTGCTGAACAAGATTTCTTGAAATTGTTTTGAGGGGAGGGGCATATTGTAACATTTTAATGGGATACTTTGATGATCAAACTTCTGTCAAAAGAAATTTTATGTCAATGAGCTGTGGGTAAGTAACAAAAAATACCTGGGTTTTATTCTTGGCTCTGTTCTACTTTCTGTGACTTTATGGAAACCACTGAATTTTTGTGCCTTAGATCTCTGTGTGTAAAATAGAACTAATTCATTCTGGACTCTCAATGATGTTGAGGCTAAATTCATTGAGAAGTGCATGGATAAATGCTATAGAAAATGTTACCAATAAATACATTTGGAATTACAGTAAATATTATACTGTATTAGTGTATTTGTACTATTTTAAATTTGTTTTGAAGTCCTAACCTGTTAAAGAACACTTGAGATCATTCAAACTGGAAGATTGTAAATTTTCCCCTTGCTATTTATACTGTTTGTTAAATTTTTGAATTTCTCTGAGCTCAATAGACCAGTCAACTTTACACCTGAGTGAATTTCAGTTTTATTCGTACATTAACAGTGTTGCAATGTTTGAGCTCTTAGATGTGACATTCCCCAAGGTACAATCTGGACTGTTGAACAGCTCCTCAACTCTCCAGTCTGGGAGCACCTTTTACAGTGCTTGGCTGCCAGCCACTCTTGGCCTCTAGCATGCAAAACCACTCCCAGCTGAATAAGTGCTTCTAACCAACCACTCCTGATATATATATTATAGAGCGACACCAGCAAATTCCGAGTCCCAGACTTGTTCCCAGAAATGTGTATTTTTGTATTGCCCAGCTTTTTCCATCCATTCAGGCCAAGCTCAGAGCAAGTCCATCATTTCATTAGAAAAAAAGGGTATTCGCAAACTCCATTTCTCAAATGGAGGTTCCCAAGCACTTCAATCTAAACAAAATGGCTTAAATAAACCAATGGAACAAATGTATTTACTACAGATAGATTTTTAAATGATTATATGTGATAAGACATAAAAGTCAGAATTGTTTCAAAAAAATAAAATGTAAAACACAAACTAATACCTAACTTATCAATATCTAAGTGAATTCAAAGTGAAGATTTCTCTCTCTATGGGTTACAGAACTCTAGTTGGATCTTTCAACCAGGACCACTCTCCCAGTTCAATTATTCATTATTTTTCAAACACTGATGTTGTAAATAGGGATGACAGGAGAGAGGTGACTTGTTTTCTCTGTTTTACCTTCTTACAGCATTTCTTTTCTTTAATAATCCTCTCCAGCTGTGGTTCAAGGGTCAGCAATTCTGTAGGCCAAGATGTAAATTTTGCACCCACACCCTTTCTGCTCAACCTTGCTAAGGTGATGGCTAACCTTTTGTCTCTGAGGAACTGGTCTGTGCCTGCTTTGCTGACCATATTTCAATATCATACAGTAAAATCTACTAACTTTACATAGTGTTCCTACTCGCATTTTTCTAGTAATGCTCCGTAGATTGAGTTTTCTGATGATACTTCCCAAGGTATACTTTGTACAAAATGTACCATGGTCTTGCAAAAGTGGCGAATGTAAGGGAATTGTGTATGATACAGGTGCATGTTTATTTGTTCAATAACTGTTTCATAGGGTTTTTTTTAAAAAAAAATTCCAATCACGGGTAGGTTTTGTGTAAGTTTCTTCCAAAACCTATGTTGGATTCAATTAGACATTTCACTGGTCATTTAACTGCAATGAGCCAAATTAAGTATGACACGAGCATGAGTAATGCCTGTCAGAAGCTGGGGAAGCCTATGCTGTGTGGCCTCACGCCTTTTTTTTTTTTTTTTTTTTTTGCCTGGAAGGCCCTCTGCTGTCCTGCCCTTCCCCTTTGGTCCCATACCAGGCTGGCTGGCTGGCTGCTCCTCTTCAGAGAATCATGCTGGCTAGGAATTGGGCATAGGGCTAGGGTGGCTACAGCTGACAAGGGAGAGACCTCAGGTGGCTGGGGCTGCTGGAGCCATGTAGCTCAGTGCTTGGATATTAGTGGTTCCTGGGGCTGTCTCCCTTATGCTCCCTTTGATTTGGGGGGACCAAGCACTGTCCACCAGTGATCAGATGTCTGGAGAGCTGTGTACCACCCACCTGGAACACTAGGGGGAGGTCTGGCAGCTGCAAGGGTGTGTGCACTCTGGGCTCAATCGGGGGTGGGGGTGGAGACTAGCCACCCCAATCCAATGGGTCATCTGCCATCCGTGGATGTAAGATTGGTCAGATGTGAAGCTGGATATTAGTCTATTTTGATGATGTGACTTGGTTAAACCTTGTCATGGGTTCAGTTAAACCACACTGAAACTGATGGATGTGAATGTGTGCTTCATTTAAGACATCTATAAGAGACAAAAGCATAATGGAGTCTGCCCAGAGATTTGCACTGCTGGGCAGAGGGGCTTAGCTGAGTGTTTGTATGGCTAGGTGGAACAGACTCTGCACAAGGAATGATGCCTAGTGACAGAGAGAGCGTGTAGAGATAAAATCAAGCAGAGACAGCCTGAAAGCAAAGCATCATGGCCCTTAACTTAAAACTTAGATCAATCTAGCTATGTCACTCAGTGTTGTCTAGCCTCATAGTGTTAAGTCAACCTAATTCCAGGTGTAGATGCAGCTGAAGGATAGAAGAACATGCAGGGTGAATAACTGGACTACAGGTCTATTTAAACCATATTCCTTTCAAAATGCAGCAATATTTCCAAATCTATCTATTAATAAGCTAATCTTATTGCTGAAATCTATAGTACGGATGTAGGAAAGCAAAGAGGAAAACAGTAAAACACTAAATCTATGGAGCATCATGTTTAAAACTCCTTTGCAGTGGACCTTAATTTTCTTCACCTGCCTTTACCCTACCTAATTTTGTGCTGCTCATCATTCTCCCACCTAGCATGTGTTTCTTCTATGTAGTTAGCAAAATAGTACTTCACAACATGAGGAAAAAAATCAATATTAGAGGGATACCTCTTAGCCAGAACCTAAATGATTTTAATGTGTAATAAAGCATCACAGCTTGGTTTAATAAGGAAGGACTTCACCTTTGTCAGAGATTCCATGAGACTGTTGGTTTCAGAAGCCCAACCCAATATGTTCTATTTGCAGCAATTTTCCCAGTTTCCTTTACAGATGGGACACACTAGAGTAGTAGATTGACATTACTACATTGTTCGAGGATATAAAAAATCCACATGGTAAAGTTAAGCCAATTTTAATCTGTGTAGTCTGTGCTAGATGGATGGAAGATTTCTTTGGTGCTAAACTCTTGAAGGTGGATTACCTCAGAATAATTCATTATTGCAAATGTTCTTTGTTCTACTCTTTCTCCCTTGCTTCTTTCCAGATCTTGGTACTACAAAATACACTGGGGAGTCTGTATAGCTTGCTATAAATATTTGAAGGGAACAGATCCAATGTTTAAAAGCCTACCTGATCATATATAAAGGAGCACTTCAACAGGAAAAGAAAAGCAAAACTGCAACCCTTAAATACTTTGTGTTAATGAGGTACAATGTAATGGGATCTTCAGATCTATAACTCAGGCCATTCACTGAGGTATCTAATGGATTTAGGTGCCTAAAATTAGGTACTTAATTTTAAACAGTGGTTTAGGAGACTAGTATAAGGCCATATTGTCTAATTTGCAGGAAATTCTTTACCACTTTCCTATAAAAGTTACATGATTTTATCAAATGCTATTTTAAATAGGTTTGGCTATTCTTGCCTTGATGTTCACCACATAAATTAGTTTGAAACGCTGAAAAAGACACACAAAACAGGAAAGAACTTGAAAAATACATCATATGAATTTAAAAAGCTATAGATATTGTAAATGTAAACCTTTTGGCTAGGTCTACACTGCACTGTTTTGTGCAAGAAATATGCAAATGAGGCAACATGTGAAATATCGACATGCCTAATTTGCATAAATAATGAGCTGCCGCTTTTTGCACAAAACCCCCTCTTGTGCAAGAGCCCTTCTTCCACTTTTTTCAGGAAGAATGGCTCTTGCACAAAAAGTGGATGCTCATTAATTATGCAAATGAGGCGCGGTGATATTCCACGCTTCGCCTCCTTTGCATATTTCTTGTGCAAAACAGCACAGTGTAGACATAGACCTAGGGAAGAATTTAAACTAGAAATTCTGGAAGCCTGAGGTCTTCATATGGTATATCGATGTAGGGTGGAATGCAGATATTGGCCTTAGCTATGCACATTAAAATAAAGGCAACACTAAGTCCATCTGTGATTGCCGTTCACAAATGAAAGTGTCACCTCAAACGTATCTGCTCCTAACTTCGCTCACCTCTCTATTCTGTTACAATATAGTATTTAAACAGCTCAGCAATACAAATGTGTTGGTTTTACCTGAATGACACCAAAAAAGCTCACTAATAAGGAATAAAACCTATAAAATCCTCCCTTTGGGAATTTACATTCTGCTCAATACAAGTAATTATCAGTCTGTTAAATAACTTTAACACTACTATTACTGTAGCACAGTGTTTCTCAAACTGTGCTCCGTAGAGCCCGAAGGCTCTGCGAAACATCTCCAGGGGCTCCGCGAGGTTGACAAACTGGAAACATCAATAGATACAACACATACAATCAGTGGATCGCTGTGGCTCCACAAACATTTTCATGCATGTAAATGGCTCTGGAGACCAAAAAGTTTGAGAACCGCTGCTGTAACACAAAGATGTTGAGTATGCAAGACTCATGATATGGTTTTGGCCCACAAGAGAGGTTTAGCTTTGCATCACCAAAGAAACGGGTGAAAGTTTAAAATTGATCTCTATTGAATTTCTTATTTTGGGCCCTATCCTATCTTCCTTGTCACCCCTCCTCCCTCCCTGATTTCAGAGGGAGTTTGAGGTGTGCAGAAAATGCATTTTGGGCCCCTTTTGCATTAATATGCATGTACAAAGAGCTAGTGAACATTTTGGAAAGGATTTATTGAACGTCACTTTGAACTTGCTTTGGAAGCTTTTGTATTTATTTCCACTGACTCTGTCCATCCTCATCTGCTTAGCTGATGATAAAGATCTTTAATAAGAGGATAATTGTGTCTACAGTAAAGCTGCTGTGGTATGCAACTGAAGGGGGATTTGTTCCAGCAGCATGAGTTTTATTTCCCGGCTGCTTCCTAGAGACATCCAGGACTGCATAGAAACCAGTGAGAATGCTTTCATTTTTTCCCCCTTTGAGAGCATGTCTCCGGCTATACTACTATCATTTTCTTTGTATTCAACAGCAGGAATCTGAAATCTCTAGTGCTATGCATATCTGTGGGGATTGCAACTATTTAATCATGGAGACAGGTTAAGTTCCTAATGTACAACACAATAAAAACAACTGCTCTGAATTCAGAGCGGAAGTGAGAAAAATACAAGTTGTTTTAGTATGCTGAATTGGTGGTAAGTTTAAA
Organism: Pelodiscus sinensis; assembly: GCF_052426305.1. Classification (NCBI taxonomy): domain Eukaryota; kingdom Metazoa; phylum Chordata; order Testudines; family Trionychidae; genus Pelodiscus; species Pelodiscus sinensis. The sequence continues at coordinate 31,093,069 of NC_143056.1, forward strand.
TCTGGCTTATTAAAATTCCAAGTGTGATTCTTGGGTAATGTATTATCTGAAATGTTAAGGTTTTGGAACATTTTCATTAAGGGACTTTCAAAAAAGAGTTTGTGTTGAAATGTGTTTTTATTGTACTTTTGGTAACACAGAGAAGAAAACTCTGGAAGCCCCATGGCACAATGGTATTGAGCAATTAATGCCTAATATTTATTGTTTCCTTTTCAATCTTGCTTAAATGTGTTTTTTGAAATTTAAAAACATTGTTGACCTAGTCTATATGTCTGTTTTATATATATCTTTTAGGACCTGATATTATGATCTTTGTTTCAGGTAAAATCTTCCACTGACTCAAATGGGACACATCGTTCACTGCCCCAGCTCGAAGGGGTGCAGGTCTAGGCCTAAAGTGTCGCTGTGTTTACTCAAGTACGATGATACTTTTATTGCACCTTTATGACATAAGAAAACCTTTTTCCTTTACAGAGCTTCCTGATGGCACACGAGGTTTTCTGAAAAGACATAATCTCGGTTAGTTATGTAATATAGTGCAATCTAGTGCCAGCTCTTTGTTTAAAAAGGGTGTGAAATGATTTGACCAATGAGAAGGTGATGCCAAATGTTAACTGCAATGTCATTCAAGCTCCTGCCTCATGAATAATCCCGGATCCTCTCACAGATGTACAGTACACTTGGAACTCTTATCAACCTCAACATATGAAACCAGCCATAAAATCACATAACTCCTTTTTATAGTTAGTTACTACACTATATAAGAGTTCATTTTTTTTCCCTACATGAACCATGAATGAAAAGAACTTTTTAGCAGACATTTAATACTAATCAAATTGCTTTAAATCCATTCTGGACAAATTCCAACTTCAATAATTATGTTTTGCCATTGTAAATTTCTCCTACTACAGGCAGTCCCCGGGTTACGTACAAGATAGGGACTGTAGGTTTGTTCTTAAGTTGAATTTGTATGTAAGTCGGAACTGGTACATATTGTAGGGGAAACTCTAGCCAAACATTTCTCCAGAGCTCAGTTTTATTCTCCCATACCTCACTTCCCTTAGTCCTTTATTCTCAAGCTGAGGTGTCTGCTGAGAAAAGCCGCTCTGCGTCTCCCTGGTCTGCTCAGGGGGAGGCACTAGCTTCGCGTCTCCCTGGTCTGCTGGGGGGAAGCAGCTAGTGCGGGGTTGCCTCACCCGTTTGTAAGTAGGGATCCGATGTAAGTCGGATCCATGTAACCCGGGGACTGCCTGTATTTCATTTTGGTATTACAAACTTCATTTCCCATTTTAAGCTATTGTAGGGTGCTGCTACATAACTGTGACCCACATTGGGGTGGCTGTATTTCATTAGTTGTCAAAGTTATTCCCATATGTCCCTTTCTTTGAGTAAAAGATTGTAAAGAGCTTTGGTTGTGCTTTACCCATGCAAATTTTTCTAGCAAGGCAACAGCTGAGAGGCTTTTTGCAGGATGAAAATGAGTACTGATTAGTCAAGAGATTTTGGCTAAAAATCTTATTTTCTAATAGTTAAGTGTGCTCTTCTTTTGCATGCTCATATTTATTTAGGTTAAAATATAAATGGGCCAAACCTGCTCTTAGTTACATTGGTGTCTCTCTACTAAGCTCACTGAAGTATGACTGAGTGAATTTGGCACAATGAACAAACTTCAGGTTTTTGTAAGTGTTTGTGCACATATGGAGTGAGTACTTTTTTTTAGCAATTTTTAAGATGAAAAGCACCAGGTGAAGGCAAGAAAACAGTACTGATTTTAGAGGCTATACTTCTGTATTATCCATCTTGTCAGGGGCTGGTATTTTTAATGTAAAGTTTAAATATGAACAAGAAAAGGGATTTAATGAAACATTGAGTGTAACTATAGCTGCTTTTTTAAATAGCTGGCTTAGAGCTCAGGGTAGTGTCCTTCTATGAATACAAGTACTGCCTTCACTATTCAGTGGTTATGAATCATTGAGAGTTGTCAGTATGCTCAGCTATGTAGAATTCAGAGGAAGAGGGCCCTTGTTGAAAGAGATGTCATTTTGTAGCACCATCATTTTTAAATCCGATTTATAACAAAATGACATTTTTAAGATGGGAAAATATAATATAGGTGTGAATTAGTGAAACCATTGTCCCCTGCTACAACAGGTAAACATGCTTCAAAGAAGACTTAGGTTTATCCTGTAACTTCTGTGTTTACACACACACGTACCCTTCTTTAGTGCATTGCGCATGTAGGACACTGTAGAATACTCTGTTATGAACCTCTTTGTATTTATAAAACAAAGTTATAGATAGGGCTGTTTTTTTCCCCTATCATTAAGGTTGGTTGCTTCCCATTATAAGACCTTGTTCTCAGTTGCTTATAATTTTTGGTAACTTTTTGTGGGCTGGTCTAAAACTTTCTTTGCTGGGTGTTTGCATCAGGCTGAATTTATTTTGGAATACTTCAGCCAAACAGTTGAGCTGGTTACAAGAAGAAGGCCAGGAAAAAATATATTTTGTTCATATTACAAAAAATGGAGACCTTTTATCTGAAATGCTATAGGCCCTCTGATTTAGAGCAAGGACTTGATGGGAGAGACCATTGAATCCTGGACATGCCTTCTGCCATCCTCCCAAAACATAAATCCCAATTTGGACAAGATATAAGCTTTTGAAAAATTATAGTTTGGATATGCCTAGACACTTTTTACCTTTTTAACAGCCTAATATTTCCAGAGTACATCTTTTCTGCCCCATCCCTTCTGCTGATCTCACAACACATGAACAATTGATTATGCTCCAGATCAGGGCACCAAAGACAAAGCCGGACTTTCTCTTTAGATACTGCTACCAGCTGCTCCAGACAAGGAGGAGCCAGGCACTGGAACTGAGATTAAGCAGCCTGTTGGCCCTGAGCTCTCAGGGTGTGTCTGCACTGAACCATAGCTCAAAATAAGATACACAATTTGAACGATGCAAATTGCATATCTTATTTTGATCTTATTTCAAAATAGCTTATTTCATATTTGGCGCTGTCTTTGCAGTGCCAAATCTCGAAATAACCCACTATTCCAAAATGTCCCTTATTCCTCGTGGAATGAGGTTTACAGGAATGTCGGAATAGTGAGCCCATTATATTTTGAAATAACAGGCTTGCTGTGAGGATGCGGGATAGCTATTTTAGGATATTCCAGTATCCTGAAATGGCATTGCTGTGTAGACATAGCCTCAGTGATGCACTACCCCTGCTGGCTGGACCCCCACCAGCATCATAGAGGAGGAAGTCGTTCACTTCAAATGCCAAAAGTCAGACCAAAGGGGAAGGAAGGAATTCAATTTAGATAGAAAAGGAGTCTGAGATGGGACTGAAAGGAGAGGAAGAGATATGGTTGACAATTTTAGTTGGACCTATTCCTGGAGGTTCATGATCTGACACAATCTTTAATTAAGGAGTAAGTCCTGGAGACTGCAGGACTACCTGAAAGAATTGGTAATCTTAGGGAAAGAAACTGACTGACAGTTGGAGGGAGAAAACTGGTTCTGGCTGGTCAGGGAGACTGGAATCAGGAATTAGTGGGAAGGAAAAGTAGGGTGGGCAGCTAGTCAGAAATGGAATTGGCTGGACAAAAAGACTGGTATTGGAGAAGGGAGAACAAGAGACTGGATGGAGGAGATTAGGGTAGACTGGGACAGGACGCTGTTGGGGGTGGGGGGACAGACAAACCTAAGACAGGGGCAATAGGAGGGGATAGAATAAAAAGGGTCAGAATTGGACAGTCCTGCTGATAAGGGAGGGGAAGAAAAGGTATAGTTGCCCTGGGACCTGGCGATTCAAAGGCTGGCATCCCAGGCCCTTTTAATTGCCACCAGAGTGTTGTCCTATATGCTCTGTGCAGCTCTTGGTGGTGAGGAAGACTGGCTGCTCCCAGTCCAGCCCCTTCCACCTGAGCCCCCACCCCTTCCAGAAGCATGGAGCCAGCCCTCCCTCCTTGTCTAGGAACCTGCAGTGGCTGTCAGCTCCCCTGAAATTGAGAGACATGGACAAAAAATCTGTGTTTAATTAAAGCATACTCTCACTAGATCCTGGGGTGGGACCCAAGATGTCAGAGTCATTCCTCTGTTACGAGCAAATATCTGTGAAACACAGTGGCAAAATGTGTATCCCATCCTCTATTAGTGTGGATCCACACAGAGGAAGACAACCATTCTAGCTGCCTTTTTTTCCCTTTGCTCAAAATCTCAGCAGAAGTCTGTGCCTTGGATCTAAAGAGTTGAACCCAGCTGATGAGCCATGTAAGTGTCAATAAGATGCTACTTGATGGAATTCCTGTGTTTTTCAGTTTGCTATTATAGAAATTGAATTGTTTCACAGGAAAGAAATGTTAAAAGAACATGAAGGTTGAAAATTCAAGTACTAAAAAGTTAGGAAATACTGTACAAGAATTGAGATTGCCCATGTGCATTATATCTACTTCAGTTATGTGATATACTATTTTCCCCCACAGATCCCCCACCTCCTTCAGTACACAAGGCAGACCTGCTTTAGGGATGGATCAAGTTTGTGTAGTGAAGTCACTGTTGTTTGAACCCTTGCTTTATTTATTGTGTAAGATGGAAGCTGTGTAGTGAACAAGTCAGGAGATGCAGAAAGAAGAAAATATGGTCTCATAGTTAAGGCAGTCGAATGCTGCTCTGGAAAATTGGATTCTAACCTTGACTCTGCCACACTGTACCTGTGTGATGCTAGCTAAGTCCCTTAAATCAGACATTTTCAGAGGTGGTCATTAACTGTATGTTCCTCATTTTATGTGTGTTTCACTTTATACTGGGGGGGGGGGGGGGAGAGGGAGGAGCTCATTTGCAGGAGTGCTGAGCACTACTTAACCAGTTTCTAGGTGTGTGACATTAGGAACCCAAAATTTGTGAGTGCCTAATTTCTTTGTTCTTCCAGTCCTCAAGAGGACACCTGAAAGGACCTAAAAGAAAAGAACTCTAATGAGGGGAGAAGCTGTTAGACCCGTCAGGAAAAAGAACATCTCTGACCTGAAGAACTTTGCCTGAAATTAGAACTAGGGTGAGAAACAGATTTTGTAATCATTTCTCCAAGCCTGTGTTTATACTGCAGGGTTTTTTCGAAAAAAGTAGCCTTTTTTCTAAAAAACTTCACCTGCGTCTAGACTACAGCCGCGTTCTTTCGAAATTAAATCGAAAGAATGCGGCTTTTCTTTCGATGATGGTACTCCTCATTTCCTGAGGAATAACACCTTTTTTCAAAAGTGCTCTTTTGAAAAAAGGCACTATGTAATGCAAACTGTGCTTTTTCAAAAGAGAGCATCCAGATTGCCTGGGTGCTCTCTTTTGAAAAAGCAGCTTGCTTTTTCGAAAGTACTGATTGTAGTCTAGATGCTCTTTTTCAAAAGAAGCTCTTTCCAAAGTATCTTTCGAAAAAGCCTCTTTCGAAAGAGGCTTGCAGTCTAGACGTAGCCTTAGTGTATTAGGCTTAGCTGGTGTGTTTTTGTTTGTTTTAATTTAGTAACTTACTTTGATCTGGCTCTCACTATTTGCAACCACTTGACTCCCACTTTTTATACTTAATAAAATCACTTTACTATCAAACCCAGTGTAAATTGTTACCGGAGGGGGAGAGGGATGACAAGAGCTGTGCATATTTCTGTCATTGATAAAGAGCAAACTTTATGATTTTTTTCTCTGTGTAAAACTTTCATATGGAGTAATATGGATTTATTGGAGGGGTGGGGGAAGGTTAGTCCTATTTGGGGATGTGCTTCTGAGTGCTATAAAGTCCCTATAACTGAGACCTCCCAGAGCTGAGCTGCTTTCTATGTTTGTGTGACTCTGCTGGGGGCTGTTATCCCAACTCTGTGCCTTTGCTGTGGGTCACCAGAGCTTCTGGCTCAACAGCACAGATGGGCTGGCTCAGTGATACAATCAGCCCATAAGATGACAGTCTCAAGGTGATCTTTGTGATCCAACCTGTCACCGTGATCATGTAATTAAAGACCATAATGTGCATATGCACAAGAGAGTGAATTAAAGTTTCAAGGTAATGTTAATTCTGACATTTCCTAACTTTTGAGTGATTGACTTTTCAACCTTAATGTTTTCAACATAGCATTTCATGTATTATATGAATGTGCAGACTATATATGTGTGTAAAATATATAAAGCTCAAGAATTTCAAAAGTTGTTAGTGATTTTTTTAGTCTCAATTTTGATTTTTTTTTCCAGAGCATAGGTGTTCAGCTCTTTCTGTATCACAGACCCCTTTAAAGTGCCAGATCATCTCAAATAAGCACCCAAAGTCATTCTTTAGCATATTTGGATTTGTTTAACCTTAACTCTGTATTGATCATGTTTGATTTTGTTATAATTACATAATTGTAATGATTTTTACCCTAAATTATTGGTCTATTTGCTCAATATACCAGTATCTTAATGTTTTTTTTGGGGGGGGGACTATAATTGCTTGGGTTGGTGGTAAGTTGTCTGTTGAAAGTTTTTTCCATCAGAAAATGGGCTTTTTGACTAAATCCAAACTTTTTGTGAAAGTTGTCTTTTTGTGGAAAATTTCAACTTTTAATTGAATAACCAAATGGCCCAAAGCTGAAATGTATTTGATTTCTGGCCAAAACTTGAACCTTTTCTATTTGGAAATGCCAATGTAATATCTTATGGAAGTTGTTCATCACTCTCCTCAAATGAATTGGATTTCCCAGCCAGAGTACGTTTCCCATGATACATGTCAGTAGATCAGGAAGATGGGAGACTGCAGCGTATCTTGGCAGATGTAGCATAGCTAAGGAGGCTTAGAGAGGAGAATGGGGACATGAGTTATCTGAACTACAACTCCCATGAAGCACCATGATAACCTATCCAAAAATTCTCCATTGGTGGGTAGGATTTCTAGCCACCCCTACAAATCGCTGTGGAAATACTGAAAATAATTGTATCTCCCTTGCTGTCTCTCATCCCACTAGCTTTACTCTTTCTTTATCTATTGTTTTCTCTGATGTTGTAAATGGCCTTCATTTGTATGTTTTAATGTTTTGGTTGAAAGGAAATCCCTTGTAAAGTGTTAGCATTGAGGGTACTAAGCACTTTCAGGAATGATGCCTCCAACTGACAGTTTAAATACTTGAAAAAACCTACTGATGAGAGTTTGATACTTTTGATTATTTAAATTGCTACCTAAATTCTAAGCAATGTACAAACATTATCTAATCCTCAGAACATTCATTTTTGACTGGTAAACAAATAGTCTTGCCCTCATTTTATGCTATCCTCTTCATCTACCAGACTTTCACACTCAACATCTGGTTTCATTTGGGAAGAACAAACTTATGGTAACCACTAGAGTAACTTGACTCTGATACAAACAATAATTCATGACAGAACATCTGCCTCAGAGAGACTCCCCACACTTGATGATGGATGTTTATTGGGACTTAATATATCTTTTAATATATTTCCTCCTAAGTGTTATTTAATCTCTCCCAAAGTATTTCATAGACCTAATTCTCCCATTCTCCAAATATTAGGTTTTCTGATTTTGGAGAGGGATTTACAAGTATATCCATTACGAAACAGCAAAACCAGGACCAAGATCCCCTCTACCAGAAGCAAACTGGAGCTATATTTTGCAAAGAGAACATAAGAATGACCAGACTGATTAGGCCAATGGTCCATCTACCTTGGTATCTTCCAACAGTGGCCAATGCCATATTCTTCAGAGGGAATGAACCAAACAGGGCAATCATCAAGTGAGCCGTCACCCATTCCCATCTTCTAGCAAACAGATACTAGGAGGACTTCAAAATCTGCATTCTGGTAAGATGCAATACAAATTCTACTGCAGCATTTAAATTTTAAAAATGGGAATTTTAAAATTGTATACAAAAATGAATAAAGTCACAGGGATGTCAGTCATTTAGATAAGGGATTCCGCACCATGCAAGGAGCAGTTTGGGCTAGAGATAGGCACACTTGATGCATACAGCTAATAAAATGAATGCTTGTTCCCAAGACATGTTTCTTGCTGCAATGTTTGTGGATCAGCAGCTTTTATGTTGCTGAGAGAATGACCTTTTGTTTTTTTAGGTCTCAGCATTTAATTTTACTTATTATACTGGCCTGCACTTCCCCAAGTTTTGTCGTCTGCCCTCTTTGGAGACCATTGCATTTAATTTTTTTTTCCAAGACATTTTTTAGTTTTGCTTCTCTGACCAGCCACTTCTGACATATCCACCATCAATTCACGTGACTGGCATGCCTAGAACTATCTTCCCAGCACAACCATTCTCCTCCGCCTTCTCCAAGTTCTTTCTTGAAATATACTTCTTCAATGAAGCTTTCTAAAACTATAGCCATAAATGTAAAACAAACACTTCCCCTGCTTTCCCTGTTGTAACGGAGGCTCAAGATGTGGGAACTAAGTTAGCCAAGCAGCTGCATAGACCTATTGTCTTCACTCTCCTCCTCTACACACACCGTATTCTGGTTGCCTGCTCATGGAGTATCTGTCTTACTAGTGTAACACTGAAATGTTTTTATTGTCATAGTACCCAGATGTCTGATTAGGAACGCTAGTGTTTCCTGCTCCTCACCCCACCTTAACCACATATAGAAAAGATGGTTCCTGCTGACAGCCTAAGTCCTGTCCTATATATAAGACTGTCTGTTGAAACGTTTGACTTCTAGGGAGGAAGAGGAAAAGTTGTACTCTACTGCTGTATAGTGGCTGCTGTGAAAAGGAATAGCGACCAAGGGTCACACTTCACTGCTGAGATTATAAAACAGCTCTGCATAGCACTTGGTGTTTGACAACATTTCCACATTGGAGGACATCCACAGTTGTCGGGACTGGTGGAGCGTTCCAATCGTGTCCTAAAAACTGCTTTGAGAAAAGTTGTAGAAACTTCAGGCAAGCAGTGGGATGTACATCTCCCATTAATCCTAATGGCAATCAGATAGACTGTAGGAGCACATAGTTATACGCCCTACAAAGTCCTCTTTGGCCGACCGATGAGAACACCGGAGATTTGGTGGGTCAAAGGATGGGTGCCACCAGATGGCTTCCAACCTCGGATAAAAACTTCCGAATAGAATCATAGAATAATAGGACTGGAAGGGACCTCAAGAGGTCATCGAGTCCAGCCCCCCGCCCTCAAGGCAGGACCAAGCTCCGTCTACACCATCCCTGACAGATGTCTATCCAACCTGTTCTTAAATATCTCCAGAGAGGGAGATTCCACCACCTCCCTTGGCAATTTATTCCAATATTTGACCACCCTGACAGTTAGGAATTTTTTCCTAATGTCCAATCTAAACCTCCCCTGCTGCACTTTAAGCCCATTACTCCTTGTCCTGTCCTCAGAAACCAAGAGGAACAAATTTTCTCCTTCCTACTTGTGACACCCTTTTAGATATTTGAAAACCGCTATCATGTCCCCCCTTAATCTTCTTTTTTCCAAACTAAACAAGCCCAGTTCATGAAGCCTGGCTTCATAGGTCATGTTTTAGGAATACCTAAAACAGTTATTGGAAACGTTAAGTCAAATCCAACAATCAGTGGCTGTAACCTTAAAGAGTAATATTCAAGAGATGGATAAGAGATTGGCGGAAGAGCTGAAATTCCACGAGTGGAGTGTCGGTGATAAAGTTCTCTACCGACACTTCAATGAGAAGAGTCACCCCTTATCTCCAAGAAGGATGGGGCCTTGTTATATTATTAATAAAGATGGCCCGATGGTGTATCAAATTGAAATACCAACTAAAAAGAACCGAAAGATCGCAAAGTGGTTCCATTTGAGTCAACTTAAAGAATGGAAAGGAAACTAAATAAGAACTTAGTAGAACAAATAGATAGATAGGAGGGGTAGGAAGAACATTGAAATAATAACATCTGGAAAAGAAGGAAATTAAGAGATGGTGAAGAATGAACATTAATGACTTTGTTCTTATTTTTGTCTTTGTCTAGGATTGATCAACAAAAACATCATCTTTTATATAATATGTGTACTTACTGTAGTGGGAGTAAGGAATAGTGTTTCTAGTCCTGTCCCTGTACGGACACTTGAGACTCACAAGGGTGACCAGGATTAGAATGGGCAGATTTGGGCAGACATGTGTTCAAACAAAAGGACGGCTCGACTATCGGGGCATACTTTAAAGGCCTAACCTTTATTCAGGACGAATTATGGCACTGTCGCGTGGGCGATCGTCCTTTGAATGAGTGGGATATAAGACCCTTGCCCAAAGAGGTTTATGAATGGATGGTTCCACGTATGTTCGTTTGGACACAGGCTGAGTCACGAGATCCAATTTATAATCAAGAGGTGATCTCTTCTAAGACCTATATGCCTCAATTATCCATTAGCAAACGTTGGGAGATCAAATTACCTATTTTCCGCAGCCAACTGATTACGATTCTAGTTAAACAACACCAGAATTTTTGCCATCTCGTTATTCGAGATGAGCTGGAGGGAAACATCCTATTGTATTTTGTCATAGATAGAGATGATAGTAAAAAGAACGGCCTTAGTATAAATGGTTGGCTGAAGATGGAAATATATTCCAGCGTGTCCAAAAAGTGCATGTGGATATTTGTTAATCCCCATCTATGTGTTAATGAGTATATGGCGCATACTCCATCAGTTGAGCATAATAGGCGATGTTTGACCAATTGCCAATTATTAGTCCCTCGATGGACGGGCTCAATCTGTGTTTATTTGGATGTTTTATACTATCCAATAATAAAACCAGGACAAGTGATGTGGGTGATTTAAGTTTTATCATGACCACCATGTTACGGAGACTATTCCAGTTAAGGTTGTATCTCCTATAGGGGTTATACAATCTATACCCTTAAGCTGCACTGAAAATCAGAATCCGAATAGAGTAAGCACATTTGTGGCTTCTCCGAGTTGCAAGTTAGAACCGCAACCAGCTCGTTATGTATGTACAGGATTGTTCGTAGACAATATTACCGAGTCCGGTACCTGGACAGTGCTAGGAGTTTTTGGAGCAAAATTTCCGGTAAAAATCCTAGTAGCCGAACAACCTGAGAAACTTGAGATTGGACCATATGTTGTGAAAACAAATATGGCACGGCAAGTGTTGATCGAGCCAAAATATCAAGTAAAGTGGGTGCACATACCACTTGTGACCACCACTGTTGATATCAACAAACAGTGTGAGCCTTTCATAGAACCATTATTACAAGGCTGGGAGAAATGGTTATGGTCAATCATCCCCTCTAAACAACCTAATAGAAAGAGGCGAGACATAGTGGCAAAAGTTCTGGGTGGAGTTAGTCCTGGCTTAGGCATTGCATCAGTCATCGATAATGCTTGCCTAGCTAAGAATTTAGCAAAATTAACTTCAGGGACTGAAGATCTAGTCCATCCCCTCGAAGAGTCATTATTGGGCTTGGATAAAGTCCAAGTAAAATTGACCGATTTATTACCAACATGGGCACATTATCAGGAAGAAGATCATCTCCGGATGTTAAAGGGAATGCAGGTTTTGGTTAACGAAACTACATTGGCCTTAGCCTGTGTACAGGTGCAAAATATGCTTTTAGAATTATCGCACGACATTATCCACGATGCACTGGCAGGCACCCTTCCTATAGAAATAGCGGCCCTAATTAGTAAATTATCCACACCTTTTGAGAGGGAAAATCAGGACGTGTGGAATGTTTTGCATTCCGAATATGATCCCAGACGCAATGTTTTGCATATAGTAATACTGACAGTCTTAAGTGCACAAAAAGACATCGTATATCCAATTGTTACACTAGGCATGTTTATTAATGGCTCAGTGATGATGCTTATTACTAACAGAGCCTGGGCCTATCAAAATCAAGAAGATGTAGTAAACATGCAAGCATGCATAGCACAAAATCATTTAGGATATGTGTGCA